>NC_062217.1:7944100-8569100 GCF_902686445.1 Sciurus carolinensis | reverse complement strand
ACCACATGTTCTCACTCATTTACGGAAACTAGTAAGTCAACTTTGTGGAAAAATGGAATGGAATAGTGGGCTGTAGAGACGGGGAAGCAGCAGGCAGGGACATGGAAAGGAGCTGGGTAGGGGGCACAGGAACTCAGAGGAAGAGTTACTTCTGGTTCTTCTTTAGCACAGTAGGTTTGAGCAACCTACGGTCTGCTTAAAAATGGCCATAAAAAGAGCAAAATCTCCCAACACGTAGAAACAACTTGTGTTTGTGGAGATGGAAACACACATCATTCTCGTTTGAGTGTTACGTATTGTACAGATGTTCTGGATGACGTAACCTACCCCATCAAGATGCACAAAGGGCATGTCTCAGTAGGAAACAGGCACTCACGGGGAAGCCTCTACTCTCTGGAGTGCGGAGTGCGGTGGGGGCATGCTTGGCCAGCCCGGCGAGCTGCGCTTTCCTGGAGGGTCCATAGCCCAGCGTCTAGGGACTGCTTCCCCACATCCTGCTGCTGCCTTCTATGCAGAATCCAAGACTTGATTGTGGGTGTCCAAAGCCAGAATCAGACATCAAGGCAAGGAGAAAAGAATCAGTTCTAACTCTTTTCAATAAACACTTCCTGCCTTCCACAGGGTTAATAAGTCGATAACAAAGAACGTAGCCGGGAGAAAGTGCTAGAAATCACCGCAGGAGGAGGGAGCAGCATTCACTTATTGAGTGCACTCCAAGGACTGCAGGCTCTCAGGCTCTTGGTGACTCCTGATTTCACTTAAGTCTCACAAGAGCACTGTGGGGAGGGTGCTACTGTCTGCCACGCGGGGGGAGGGGAATGCAGCACTGCAGAGTTAGGCAAGGAGCACCAGGCCACACAGCTGCCCCTGAGGAGTGGGATTTGAACTTGGGTCCACCTGGCTTGAAACTCACCCATGTTCTTTCAAAAATAGACGGTCACTGACCTGGGTGCTTAGGTTACGGAGTTTTTGACCTCATGATGGTACAAAGCAATGCACCCAGTAGAAAGCATGCTTTGGCACCTTTCCCTTCCTGACCTTCCTGAATTTGTGACATGCAGCAGATACTTCCCTGTGATGCTGGGCAGTGCCACGGGCTTCAGCTCCCAGGTGGCCATGAGATCACCAGGACAAGCAACCAACACCCTCCAGGCTGCTGTGCTGCTAAGCCCTGAGTGTTGGTAGGTTAGGGGTATTGAATGCATTTTCCACGTATGGTTGGTTTACTGGAATGTTACCCCAGTAACATAGGTCAAGGAGCATCCATCTTCATGTCTGTTGACTCCTTGAAATACTAATAAATAAAAACTACACAGCCATGCTCCATCTGCCCTAACCCTGACTTGTTACTCAGGGCGAATCATAGATCCTGGGTGCCCACTGTCCAGTATCAGGTCCTCTGGGCGTCTCCACCCTGCCCTTTGTGACACTGCTGGTCTTTAAAAATTTATCTTTTTAAAAAATTTATGGATTTTTACTTATAGTGAGACATATGTGGGATTAATTTTGACATGTTTGTAAATGAATATAACACAATTTAAGCCATTTCAACCCAGTACCCTCCCCTTCTCTCCCCCTTAGTCCCTGTGATTCCCTTTCTCTGTTCTGTTGATCTCCCTTCCACTAATTTACTTTTTAAAACTGGTTTATTATAATTACACATAAAGGTGGAATTCACTGTGATGCACAAAGCGTACTTTGATCGATTTCATGCCCATCCCCTGCCCTTCCCCCTGATCCCTGTCGTCTGCTCCACTGTTCTCCCTTCTATATTCATGAGATTCACCTCTAAAAAAATTCCTTATTTATTTGTGACTTCTGCATATGAGAGAAAACACTTGACCTTGTCTTTCTGAGCATGGCTTATTTCACTTACCATGATGTTCTTTAGTTCCATACATATGCCAGCAAATGCCATAATTTCATTTTTTTTTATTACTGAGTAAAACTCCATTACACACACACACACACACACACTCTCACTGTATTTTCTTTTTGCAATCATCTGTTGATAGATACCTATGCTGGTTTTATAACTTGGTTATTGTGAATTGCACTGCTATAAACATTGGTATGTATGTATCACTATAGTATGCCGGTAGGATACTGGTTTTAGTTCTTTTGGATAAATACCAAGGGGTACTCCTGGTCTTTTTTACCTTATTATTCTCCGTATTAATTCCTGACCCTTTAGGAATGTTTGAAATGGCTTTACCTTTCAGATTCTGCTCTAGCTCCTTGGGTCAGATGACATATGTAATGTTTGCTGTTGGACCCTCCCCACCTACCTGTGACACCGACTTGTGCTAACTGGTAGCTCCATTGTGGAAAACCACATTCTTAGGTGGCTCGGGACCCTGGAGCCCATGTCCACTTGGGTCTGCTTGACTGGCACTCCCTTGGGGTCAATGCTAGGATCCCACAACATGTAATTAATTAGTCTATTAATTAAGAATATATTACTATGTGCAGTAGAGAAAAATGTTATGAAAAGACACAATCCCTAACATTAGGAAACTTGGATCCGAGTGACATGTTTGAGAACCCACTCCTCTAAAGGCATTTTCACGGTTATTTTTCAATTTAACCCTTTAGGGGAGCCTGTGATTTATTGATGCCTTATAATTCTATCTAATAGTGGGATTCATTATGGCATATTTGTACCTGCACTTGACATACTGTGATCAATCTCATTCTCTCTCTCTCCCCCACCCTCTTGTTCTACTGTACTCCTCTCTTTTCCATTATCATTATTATTATTATTTTAATTAGCATATTATAATTACAGAAAACAGGATTGATCGTGGTATATTTGTTCATGGACAGCATAATGTGGTAGATTTCATTTCCCAGTACTTCTAATGGATCCTTTTTACATGGGAAAATTGAAATTCAGATGGTTTTCCCTGACTTGCTCCCCTTAACACAGAAATTAAACGGGAGACCAGATAATGGCACCCCCCAGCCTTTGTATTGCACATCTTGCTTTCTCCAAAGTACCACATTGTTTTTGTGAGAAAGCAGTGTCCTACAGTATCTGAAAGATTAATCTGTTTCTTGTTGCTGTTTGTGAAGTCAGAGAGCAGACAGCCATTTCAGTGATACGGCTAAAACGGATTAATTTGGCAAAATACACGTGTTACCTTGATAAGGGTGCTTGATGTATGGAGATGTGGCAAATCCTGATGTGTCCACCCGCTACACTGTGCAGATTTTAAATTAGGCAATGTTTCCTTTCCGTGGATTTTTATTTTCCCAAGCCTCAGAGGCAGAGGTCGGACGCTGAGGCTGCTTCCGTGATCGCAATCTCTGTTCCAGGAATGTTAATGTCCCTGCAGATATTTTTATTTTCATTCAGCAAGATAAAGGGGGAGGTGGTTGGCTTTTATTAAACCTAATATGGTGCCTGGCTTCTGTCTTCTAATCTCAGTTTTAAATTTTTCACTCTGCGTTTCCTCCCTTCCCTGTTTCAACATCTGCCGCCCCTCAGACGTGACGCTATTTTGTTGGTGTTGGCAAGTCTTTGCTCACTAATTCTGGCTGCGTTTTGATGGAGGGGGAGCGTCTTCCCGGGACTGATGGATGGTGTGGCTGACTGATGGGCCATGTGGGAAATCCAGGGCCTTCAGCAGCAACATGCAGACCGCAAGAAAATATCTGATGTACAGAAACGCCCTGTCCTTGGGCTGTGTGCAGCCTAATGCTGATTATGGAATGATCCAGGACATGCAGATGTCAACTGCAGTTTCATTTTACTTTATTCAATTAGAAAACAGTGGCTTTTCATGTTGACCACAGGCCTTCTGAAAGCGGCAGGGAGAGGCACAGTTCAGTGCTGCTGTCAATTCTTGTGGATTCCTTACTTGTGCCCAAGTCTGAAGAGAACCTTAGGCTGATGTCTTCAGATATGAACCATGTTCAGCAAGTCCTTTAATTGGGTTCCTATCTTCTTTGGATTTCAGCAGGATAAACTTTAATTTGTTTAAATCGGCTGGGTTCTTAAATTTTAATACAGTTTCTAGATATTGCCTAGTTCAGTAGGTCAGGGTGGGCTCCATGAGTTAGACCTGGATGATTTTTTAAAAAATTATTTAAAAATGTCTTTATTTGTTCTTCTTAGTTATACATGACAGTTGGATGTATTTTGACATATTTTACATGCCTGGAGTATAACTTCCCCTTCTTGCAGTTGAACACGATGTGCAGTTACACTGGTCATATATTCATATGTGAACACAGGAAAGTTACATCCAATTCATTCTATTGTCTTTCCTATTCCAACCCCCTCCCTTCCCTTCATTCCCCTTTGTCTAATCCAATGACTCTCTATTTTTCCCTAATCCAATGACTCTCTATTTTTCCCTCTCTCCTATTCCCTTATTGTGTGTTAGCATCCATATATCAGAGAACAATCAGCCTTTGCTTTTTTTGGGTCTGGCTTATTTCACTTAGCATGATAGTCTCCAGTTCCATCAATTTACTGGCAAACACTATAATTTTATTCTTCTTTATGACTGAGTAAAATTCCTTTGTGTATATATACCACATTCTCTTTATCCATTCATCTATTGAAGGGCACCTAACTTGGTTCCATAGCTTATCTATTTTGAATTGAGCTGCTATAAACATTGGTGTGACTGTGTCACTGTAGTATGCTGATTTTAAGTCCTTTGGATATATACTGAGGAATGGGCTAACTGGATCAAATGGCGGTTTCATTCCAAGTTTTCTGAGGAATCTCCATACTGCTTTCCAAAGTAGTTGCACCAGTTTGCAGTCCCACCAGCAATGTATGAGTGTATGTTTTTCCCCACATCCTCACCAACATTTATTGTTACTTGTATTCTTGATGATTGCCATTCTGACCACAGACTTGGATGAGTCTAAAACTAACGGTCCTCATATTACATTTTAAGAAATATCTTCACAGGGACAGTGGCTCCCAAACTTGCATGTACATCAGGATTACCTGGAGTTTATGAGATGCAAATTGCTGTCCCCCCATCCCCCAGTTCTGATTTACAAGGTCTGGGGTAGGGGCTGATAACTTGAAAAGTTTCCATTAGATGTGCATGGTGCTCTTCGGGGACCTCACTTTGAGTACAGCTCATCCTGGGTTTTCCAGTTGTGGTGACTTGCTGATCTGGAAAGAGTCAGATTTTGACCAACACCATATTTGACAGGAGTAGGAAGACTTTATGCCTCAGTCTGTAGTTTGTTGAGATAGTTCATAGAAGACACAGGTTCCTTTTAGCTAATAAATTATTATTGTTCATGACAGAACTTCAATATAGGCCATCATTAAACCTATGGCTAATTTTCAAGATTCAGGTTGTGGAGGGTCTCATGTAGACTGTGCCCATGTTGACACAGCCTGTCTAAATTGACTTTGACATGATGTTAATTGTTTTAATAAACAGATAGGAGGTGTAGTTCATGGCTTTACTCAGCCTCTCAAGTATGGTTTGGAGGAATTAATTAGACTTTTTGTGAAGGGCAGTTATGAGCTGGTTGAAAACACAGTTGTTGACATTGTCAGAGTCCATGTTGGATATCAATCAATTAATGATTGGATATTAGATGGTATATTAGTCACTTCCTTTAGGCAAGGAATTCTGATGATATTCTCACTAGCACACAAATCAGTAACCAAATAACGTGGTTTAAGTAGACACTACAAGTGAGTGTGTGAGTTATTTTTCCTGGTCCCCAGCCTTGAGGATCACCACTGGTGTTCAGTGTGAGTGCTTCCGGGTTCGGGTGCTGCTGGGTGCTGCATTCTGACATGCATCTTACCTCCCATGAATTAATGTGAATAGCTTTTAAGGAGCAAATTAATTCCATAAGAGACTTCGTCTTGTAGAAAAATAAAAAAGTGAAACCCCTCACTTTTACGACTTTCTGTCTTCCCAGCAAGTTTATCATGAAGGAGTTTAGAGTGATAAGAGGAAGCACAGGCAGTCTGGACAGTTTGTAAATGTCAGATCAATTGAAGGAAGAGATGTTTAGATGAAACAGGACAGCCTCGCAGGAACCCAGATCCTGAGCTGAGCATGTCGTCACCCGCCTGGAGTCCCAGAACTCTGAGGCAGGAGGACCAGACCGAGGCAGGAGGACCCCTAGTTTGAGCCCGGTCTGGGCAACTTAGCAACACTCTGCCTCAAAAAACAAAAAGGACTGGGGATGTAGCTCAGGGGTAGAGCATCCCTGGGTTCGACCCCTAGGACCCCAAAAACAAAACAAAATAAAACCCGGATGCTGAGTCAGAGCACAGACTCTCCATTATGAACCCGGTCACCAGCTCTCCGGGACCTCAGTGCAGCTGCCGGGTTAGAAGCCCTTTTATCCCTGCACGCTGGTTTCTGCTTCACGTTGCATCTCTAGAAGGAAGGACGGGACAAACGAGACACGTAGTTAACCTCTGTCTCATGTCCAGTGCACACTGCCTTGTTTTTGTGCGCTTGATACATATTAAAACCCAGGCCTTCTTTTTAATGAGACCCATGACAAACTCGCAGTCTTGGGGTCATCGCACCATTACACCAGATAAAAAAAGAGGAAAGATGGCCACACAGAACGGGTGGTAATTGGGGCTGGTCCGGCCTGGAAAGGGCAGCAACCATTTCTCACTGCTCCCCTTCTTCAGTGAAGTTCATTTGGAGGACCTTGGTCCACCTTTGCCCGCTGACTCGGAGTGCCCCGTTCTGGGTCTGAAAGCCCTCCAGTTAGTCTGGTGGTCAGCACAGCATCTGGCAGACTGTGGTTCCCAAAGCCTGGTGAAAGGGCACGGAAAATTGTGTTTCTTCTCAAGCCCAGAGGTGTTTTTTATTTCTCTCCCTGTGTCCCAAACTCGGGTTTCAGGATTCGATTCTGACTTTGCCAGAAGTCCAAACTATTCACGAATGGATGGCAACTTCATCTCAGGAATTTCCTTTAAAATAAACATCATTTAAAAACTAAGGCCTGGTGCTTCTCTCTAGGTGTGAGAAGTGCACCTGACTGCTGAGGAGGTAGATCCCGAGTCCCTCTGCTGTGGTTCAGGTGTTCGAATCCATGACCGGAGGCGGCCTTCCCTGTGGAAGTGGGCGGAGCCTGCCAGGCTTCCTCCTAGCAAGCAATGTCAGGTTTCAGATGGGGCCACTCTTCACTCAAGGGAGCCCAGCAGCAGCCTGGTTTTCTCGTGAACTAATGGTGAGGGCTCCTGTTGCCCGGAGTGCACTCATATATGTTTATAGCTCCACACTCTATTACCTGGGCTATTCTGGTGGAAGTTCTATTTCAGCCCAAATTACCTGCTTTGGGAACAAGGATGCTTTTCTCAGGGGGTAATTGCCAGTGTAGTCGCAGTACCATCTGCTTGCCTTATGCTGTCTAGATGGCTCAAAGGAGAGTTTCAGGAGAGCCCTGGAAAAGGAACGTTTCAAGGGGGAGGAAATGATGATAACCAAAAAGAAAGCAATAATTAGGAGCTTAAAGAGGAAAAGCATATGGTATTGAAGGTAATACTTAGAAACCAGCATCTAAGACCCAGGGCCCTACTGAGGTTTCCTTGGGAGTAAGAACCGAGAGAAATCCAAGGCTAGAACAAGAGCGGGCAATTAACCTAGGGGGGGTCCCAGGGGGACCCAGCAGAGAGGAATAGCAGATGGTGTTCATTTGTGATTTAGTGGTGAAGAAGTAGCCGCAGGCGAGGTGCAATCGGCAGAATCTTGCTTTCCATATTCTAAGGCAGAACTTTAAAGGGAAAGCCGAGTGCCCAGGAGAATTTTCACGCAGTCATCATTCGTTTAGAAAATATACTTAACACCTCCTAAGCAGGATGCATTTCACGAGGCTGTCTGAGAGGATATCCTGACGTGGAGGTTGTAGCTGCTTCCCTTAGCGATTGCACAATGCCACAGGGAGACAGGGACATCAGATTGTGCTGGTGCAGATAACTGCCAGTCATGGCGCGTGAGTGCCACATTGGGGACCCACGTGCTATGCTGTGGGGTTTCAAGACATGCGAGGTGACCCAGGCTAGGGTTTCAGGGGAAACCTCCTGGAGGTTGTGCGGTTTGAAGATGGGATTTTGCTAGGTGTTTAAGGACTGCCTAATACAGACCTGAAAGCTGGCACCTGAATTCAGAGACCTCACGTGCAGCGGTTTGGGATTTTAATATTTATCTGATGAGACAATAATTATATAAATATTTCTCACGCTTCAAATACATCGGAAATTTGATTCTGCATTCTTGGGTGATTAAGCTGTGCTTGAAAGGATGTGCACAATCAACCTTCAGAGTAGTTCTAGCTTTAGCATATGTTAATCCTGCTCCTGCAGCTGTGACCCCAGAAATAGAATTTTAGCAAGAATAATTTTTTTCATATCTTTAATTTTTATAGCTTTGACAAACAAAAGGGGAATGGTTTGAACTGCAAAATCCTCTGATGATGTCAGATCCTGTTCCACTCAAAGTCAAGTGGAGTCTTGTTTGGAGGATTTGGAGTTCTGTTGTCACCCTGGACCTGCCGTTTCAGGCGATGGTCAGTGCCTCCTCTCTGGGTCCGTGTTTGGGTCTACATGATGAGAACGCTGGTATCGGTCCTATTTCTAGTGTCCTGAAACAAATAATATCTTCCTGTAGCAGTGGAAGCAGGTAAAGCGTGACATTGGTAAGCAAGGCGCTTTCTCAGAAACCACGGGGATTAGGAAGTTTTTTTTTTATTATTGTAAACAAATGGGATACCTGTTGTTTCTCTGTCTGTACCTGGCGTAAAGGCATACCATTTGTGTAATCATAAATTTACATAGGGTAATGTTGTTGATTCATTCTGCCATTTTTTCCCTTCCCCCCACCCCTCCCACCCCTCCCCTCCATCTATACAGTCCTACCTTCCTCCATTCCTGCCCCCCTCCCTAAACCCAACTCCAACCCCAACAGTAACCCCTCCCACCCCCCATTATGTGTCATCATCATCCACTGAAAGGACGTGGACATGTGGAATTCCCCCCTCACTAGTGCATTTGCCCCGCACACACTCCTGCAAACTCCGTCCCCTCTTGATTTTGGCGCGCACTCTCTCCTCCTCCTGCCGCTGACACACTAAGGCCTCCTCCTTTCCTTGCCGGTTGCTCCCTTGAAGGAGAGCGGTAGCTGAAACAGACCGGCAGAGGCCACGTCCAGGTATTAATACAGCCTTGATTGCTCCAGGATTGACTTGAGTGGTGTTTATTCAACCCAGACGTCCTCTGGAGATGGCTTGGCACAGTTCGCTGCTGGCGTGTGCCCACACTTTTCAGAAATACTGGACAATTTGTATGTTTGAAAATGAGCTTATTATCCTCCTTTTCCTTCTTCCATGTTGCCTCTGGACAGCCTCATTATTCTCCCAGTTGCTCAGAACTCTCTGTGGTCCCTCCTCCTTTGATTCTCCCTCATATTTATTCCTGCGTCTTCCGGCTCTGTCTCTGGGTGAGTCTCATGCACTTTGGTCCCTTCCCTCTCTTGCAAGTCCTGTGACAGTCCTCTCCCAGGGTCTCGTTTTTATCTGTGCTCCATTCTACTTCTTGCACACAGCTGACCATCTTCTTGATGCGACTATTGATTATTTACTCACAGGATCCTAACCTTGAGGAGATTTCCATTCCCTTGAGAATACCAGCAATTCCTCAGGTGGCAAGGGAGGCTGTCCTTGGTCTAGCCTCACAGCGTGCTAACTAATGTGTTTTCCTTCACTCCTCAAGGATGCGGGTGGATGAAGGGGAATGCTGGTCTCTGTCCCCAAACTCACTTCTGGATACCTGTGGTGGTCCTCTGCCCTTGGCCATGACAGTCTCAATGCCACCACTAATCTACATGAACCCACCCTAACTTCTTTTCAGCTGAACCACACCTCTGTGAAGCAGCCTTCATCTTAATCATTAGGGTGAAATTAATCTCCACCTCCTGTGAATCCCAAGGCATTTTATTTATACTTCTCTTAGTTTACATTTCTTTGTTATGCACCTGTTTTGTAAACCCTTGTAGGATTGAAATATTAAGACAAGACTTTATTCTGCTCAGATTTGTGGTGGCTGAGCTCTTAATACAGTGCTTTGACAATAGGTGATGTACAAGAAATATTCTTTGAGGGAAAGAATGAATATTTATTTCTGTGGTACATGTGCTGGAAATTTAACTGTTCGCATTTTTTTATGTAGAGAGGTGCTCTGTGGATGAGGCTCGGGGCTTTGTAGGACTCTGAAAAATGCAAACAAAGGGAACCGCAGAATCTTTGAGCTAGAAGTTGCTGAGCGGGAAGCTGAGTTCCTTCTGCTAAACAGTTTGATTTGAGAGGAAGTTATTTGCTAAAGCACTTTTTGAAAACTGAATGATGGCATGGTGATTCATACAGACGATGAACACAGGCTCTAGAGCCTGATTTTCTGGGTACATTATTTCTAGGCTCTGGGCCCTGGACAGACCTCCTGCCTCTAACCCTGCTGCCCATTTTGTTAATGACTGCTTCCTGGTATTTCCACTTACACTTCGCCAGGAGGTGATCTCTCCTGCTTGCTAAATAAAGATACCAAATTTTACTGAGAAAGGAAAAACAAAGGCATTCTTTAAGTAGATATTGTAATTCTCGCAATGTCATTGTGTCCCTGCCAACGCCTAGAATTCTACCTTTCTAGTTTCTTACAGATACTGCGAGAGTGGAGGCTGCCTAAATGATTTTGGAGAGGAGCAAAGAGCACAATGTGAGTCTAGTGGTATGTCTTCAGGATGGGGGGTTGGGGAATGAAATGGAGTAAATCATGTTATGTGCAGGTATGGATGTCACCTTGAACCCCGCTGATATGTGCAATTATAATGCACTAATAAAAACACAATGACAAAGATTTTGCAAATGTGAAGAGTGAATTCTGGATGAAAATTAAGTTCTTCTAATTAATGAATCAGAAACAATATTTACCATATTTAATTTAACCAGTAATGCAAATGATTCCTCAAATCACACCATATTAATGTGAAAGAAGAGGATTTCACAGTTGGTGCCCAAGTAGGATGCTTCGGGAAGAGATATTAATTCAAGAAATACAAGTTAATAGGAATGTGTGGAAGTTCAGCAGCACTTTGAAATGACTGGATGGAGGAAAAACAAATCTAACTTAGAAAATGAACTAAGTTATGACAAAAGGTTCACTAAACCTAGTTCTGGTAAAGGCAGTCACTCTTAGTACTATGCTGAGGGGACAGGTCCAGCTGGGTGACCTGCTGAAGACTCCTGTGTGCCTGCACTGAGCAGGGTGAGACACAGGGGACAGACTAGGGAGGGGACATTTCTGTCACAGATGAGTCGGCCATGCTGAGTGAGGGAGGGGTGCCATTGACTAAAACAGGAGTCGTCTCAGGAGGGACAGAGGAGAGAAGGAAGAAGAAACGTGCGCTCCGTTCTCCCTGCGTTGTCCCTTGCATGCTCCAGGGGAGTGAGCTGGTGCCGTTGCTGGCCCTCCATGGGAACCTGCCGTGGAAGAGCTGTTTCAGCCTCCCGCATCCTGAGTGGGTGTTCAATCAGTGGGACCAGGATGGGGACGAGGTGTTTGGAAGTGGGTAGTCCAGCTAGAGAAAGAAAGCAGGGGCATGTTTATTTGGGAAGAGAGAGAAATTGTCCTCTCTAGGAAAGCTTCGCCCTCTGGTGGAGGTCCTGTTGCTGGGGTTGATGTTGACGGGAGCGACTGGTGACAGCACCTGCCATCCTCACGTGGCCATGCCCACCATACAGGTAGCTGTTTCTGCCTCAGGCATGACTCAGGTCAGGAGCCGCTCACCACCTGGCAGTTCATTCCTGGGTGTGTATGGGGCCCAGAAGATATGATTCCGCTCTGTTAAGTGGGCACCTAGAAGATAGGTGTACTGAAAGAGTCCTGGGACATCAGGGTGGTCTCACCTGTGTGTGTGTGTGCACAGGGGCATATGTGTGTGCATGTGTGTGAGAGGATGAATCTGGGTGTGTGTGAGTGTAGGTGTGTGCGTGTTGTGTGCATGTACTTGGGAGTCTTCTCTGTGTGTCTTCATGATGTCCAGGGTTGGGGGTGACAAAGGGGGGAAATTGTCAAGGGACTCATTCATTTTTCTTCATTGTCATTTATTGAAGGATGATTATTAAATTTTTAAAAAAAATTGTTCACTAATGAATTATTTGCACTAATAAAAACACAAGGAAAAACATTTTGCAAATGTGAAGAGCAAATTCTGGATGAAAATTCAGTTCATCCAGAACTTAATGTGGTCGATAGGTAATTTTTTCTTGTAATCTGAGTGTTTGTGTGAGTTATGGCAATGTATTTATAAATGGAGGGAGCGGCCGTGGCCATGACGTTAACAGTATTCACTTTGCAGATGATCCCAAAATGATAATGTTTTCTGTACAAGTTGAAATTTTTTAAAAGCAAAGTTTGGTTTCAGTTGTAAATATTACAAAGTATTTAAAAAGTTAAAGAAATAAATGATTGCAAAGGCTAAACACTGTAAAGTTTTAGACACGTGATCCCGGAGCTTGCAGGCTCACGCTGCAGAATACATTCCATTGTGGCATTACACTTCATTTCCATATATCTTCATTTTATGATCTTCATTTTGAATGATTTGATGGTTCAGAGGTGTGGTAATAGATATGAATTTTATTTTGACATGTGGAAGAAGGCATTTAGATGCGGATGTGTGTGCACTGTGAAATGATTAGAAATTATTATGGGGTAGAAAATCGGTGATTGAGTTTGAATGATTGAATCTATTTTAAAAATGTGCAGAGTTGTTAGCTTTCAAAATAATTTGTGCAGTCAAAAGAAATCAAAATTCATTTTAGTTATTCATATTTTATTTTCAAAATAAGCCATAGTTATTTTATTATTTCTTTAAAGGAACAGCTTAATGATAACACTGATTCTCCCAGAGAAGAAGAAATCATCTCAAAGTCGTGGTGAAGTAGTCTGCTTCTTTAAGATGAAATTACGAGTTACCAAGTAAAGAAATAGTCATTTGTCATTTTATTAATTACCTGGTTCTTCTGACTTTGTGTGTTAGGGGTGAAGACAGATGGCAGAGGTCTGAAGACTTGTGGAAGAGTTGTCACATTTCAGATGAAAAATAAAAACATGAAAAGGTCACTTTGTTTCCCACCTACTGGGTATGATCCCCCTGCTGACCTTCCTGTGGGACAACAGAGGGGCCCATCCATGACACCAAACTGAGGGGCGAGTGAGGTTTGGGGGCATAAGAAACATCCTTTAATCAACTGGACTGTGGCGTAGGAAAGGCCAAAGGCCGCTGTTTGTTTCTGATTACAGCCATGTGTTTTGCAGTGACACACGAACATTTAGTTGAGATCTGATGAAGCTGGAGTTTCAACCGCGGCTTTCTATGCTGTGTGTGCAAAATCACAAGAAATGAACAAAGGAGAAGAACAAGCCTGCAGCCTCAAGGACGGCACTCTTCATTCCTGTATTTACCCATTCATAGCTTCATTTGCCTACTCAGCAAACAAAGGCCGCCATAGCATTGAGGCCCAACCCCCAGCGGCCTCTGGGGACCTTCAGTTTTCTGCACCGGCTGTCCTGCAGTGTGGCCAGACGATGCCTGGAAATGCTCCCTTTTCCACGGGGAACAGAACCCGATGGCTGTGGCTGAGCATCTCAGACAATATTTTTCCCTCCCAGGATCTCCTGGGGGTGTCTTCTGGCAGAGATTTGTTCCACATGTCTCCAGTCCCTCAGTGGCACCTTTTTGGGATCATAAAAGCTTTGATGGCCACCTCAGTAATTTGAAATAGACTTTTTCCAATTTTTCTCTAGAGCTCTAAGAGTGCCTTAATAAACATAAAGTAGGCTTTCCTGCTTTCTTCTGTGTGACTACTGTACATCATTGGATATGGCTTTTGATTTTTAGATATGTTGACACATATTATCTTAGATTAATGCTATCACCTGTAGAATGGATTAGCAGTGGATTACAACAGGAATCACATGTAAGGCTCTCGCAGGAACAAAGAGATTTAATAGTATAACAAAAGCAGCAACAACACCACCTAATCTTTTCTTTGGCTTTTTCTTCTTTTAATTTGCAGGTACTTAGCATATATTAACCCGCTAAGTCTTTTCATAATACTTTGTGGTAGTCACTGTTCTTATTTCCATTTTATTTATGAGAGAACTGATACTGAGAACTTTTCTTGCTCAAAGTCTGTAATGAAGCAAAATAGGAAACTGATTTCACTGATTGATCTCTCTTTTCCTGTGGCTACACAATGCTTCACTCAATGAATACACAGGGTCTTTGCCCCGGAACCCCTGCACCTGAAAAATTGGTCACTCTTCAGGGCAATTCTTTTGCCTTAAACTATCTGGAAAGTGAAACGAAAACAAACAAGACAGAACGTGATATTGCACTGAGGCAATTATTTCATTAATAAAGGCAGGCTCTTCACAAGGATGTAGTGATATTAATTCCTTTACTAGTCCAAGCCTATTTTGTATAACAAGCTATAAGCTTAAGTATTAAATACAAGTTGTGAGCAGTTCTCTATGTATGCTAGTTAACTAAATAAGGAATTGAGCAATTGTCCCAGAGTGTGACTTTTTGCAATCTGGACTTGGATTGTCAGGAGAACTGTTGGAGGGTTGAAGGTCACAGATTCTTGCAAACCACCTTTCAGCGTGTGGGTGAGAGTTGGAGAGCCTGGCCATCTGGTAGGTGACTGGAGGGGTTGTTCGTAAAGGGGCCACACATCAAGTAAGCAGTGACATGGAAGCCCCCTCCACAAAGACTCCTTGCACCCTGCGTTTCCTGCATGCGATGCCCCAGAGCAATGGAGTCAGGTACTCAGGAATGCCTCTTCCGCTGACGCCTGGACACAGTGGCTGTGGCTCACTGTCCCGGGCACCTGTTTCGCTGTCACACGCACTTGCTGCCAGATGTGTAGACGCTTCCTCAGTGTATTCTGATGGGGAAGAATGAAGACGCTTTGGCCTGTGTGAAGATTTCCCCCGCCTCTGTTGGCAGGAAGGCCAAAGTATTTCTCAGGAAATAGTTTAGGGTCTGAGGAGAGTCTTGGTTGAGGAAGGCAATAGTTCTGCCTCTTAAAGTTTAGAAAACAGGCTGGAAGTTGGTGAGGAAAGACATAATGAACGATGAAATTTCCTTCTGATCACAGATAACAAAATCAGTTGACCTAGATAGAGCTACTGTAAAAATTAACTCACGATGTGGGAACGAACTCATTTCAACCACACACGTGGGTATGCACGTGATTTGATGGAATAGCATCATACTATGCTAGTTTTCTTTTTCTTAAAATAGAGAAGTAAGTATCGTGGAGACACCTATGTGGGCGAATCCGAAGGAAAAAGATGGATGAACTCACATGACCTTGGATTGTTATTGATTTTATTTTGAGGACTTGTCCTGGCCGCCAACCCCCTGTGGGAAGGAGCAAGACCGTGAGACACATTTCCAAGACGATGCTGACTGTTTGACACTTTTGAAATTGGCAAACAGCTGGACCCTACTTCTCTTGTAGTAGGACACTGGTGTTTACTCACCCCTCAGTTCAACCTGAGACCTTGCCTTTCCCAGTGTCCCTGATTTCCAGCTCTTTCTACTCTGGGGTAAGGGGTAGGAGCACAGTAACACACGTTCTCGTTTGCCAGGAAATTCATTGGAATACGCTCATTTCGTACAGGTCACAGAAAAGTCAGCCCCGGAGCTTTGGCACTTGCTATTTATAGAGCAGGTAATTTTTCTGTGCAAGCATCTCTGGCAGCCATGACTGAGGGAATGACTTTGCCCTAAAAGTTTCACTCCGTGAAGTTAGAGCTTTGAATTTCGGTCCTCTCTGCCCCCCCCCCCCCAGGGCATTCACCAGGAATGGATATTTGCCATACTGGAGCAGATGTTTGTCATTTGGGTTTCAGAGACTATTATCAAAGACAATAATGCCCTTCTGGTCTCACCTGGAGAGTGGTATCTTTGCACAAAAAAGTCAGGCCTGGGGCAGAGCAATAAGTATAAAAGGAATCCAGGCGATCTCCACTGCGAGGAGACTTGGGACCTTCCACACACCACTTCCTGGAATCACCGGACAATGGAGTGAGGAAGGTCTACTTAACGTTGGTCAGCTCGGTGACTTCAGAGAGCTGCAGTTGTCTTGGTGCCCAGCGAAGGGCTGCCTTTGAAGCCTTTTGGTGTCAGAGGAGGGGTGGGGGAAAGGTCCTTTCCGATCTTGAGGTGCACCTGCCTGTTCCAGTGAGACACTCCCAAGTCTCCAGGGATGTGACCTGTCATTTGAAAGATGAAGGTCACTGAGTAGAAGGCTCCGTGCTGCTCCACCAAGGCCTCTGATGCCAGAAGGGAACTACTGCTGGACTGGAAGAACGAAAGAGGCAGAAAACTCAGAGGCACACTGCAGCTCCGTGTCCTCAGAGGATGGTGCCACCATCGAGGACAGTCCCCTCACTGGCAGCCTCACGGTTCCTGGAATTTGATGACAAAACCACATTGGTCTAAGGAGAGCCTAAGTCATGGCATGGGTTGCTATTGGAGATTAGCTGTATCTTGAGCCACAAAACCTAAAACTCATACCCAAGGTACAGCGATGTCATTATTCTAGTAGCAGAACGTGCTAAAAACTTTCCACTGGAAAAAAATGATCAAAAAGTGATCCTGGGAGTCCAGATGCTCTAGGTTGAAAATATTTCTAGAGAAAAACTTGCATCTGTGCCTTTGAAAATAAAGATATTATTGAAATACTTTCTCTATAGGAATTTTTTGACATCTAAGAAGTCATGAATAAAATTTGATAAGCAGAAAAATACTCCCTTTATAATCTGCAAATCCAGTATAATGTTAAGCTCTGCTCAAGCTGTATTTATGAAGAATTGTACTAGTTTTCAACTTGATAAGGTGGATTTACTTCTACTGTGCAATTGGAAAATTGACTTTTGTACTCCTGAGGGTAATTTTTATTTATTTTTTTAAATAAATTGGATTTTTAAAATTCATTATTTTTCTCAATAAAATGTATAACTAATGGTATTAAAATTATCCTACACCTACTTCCTTTCATTTTGTTTGAAATAGATCTGGATTTGTGACTTGACTTTTAGGAAAGTTAACTCAGAAAATACTCCAGAATTGGAATTTCTAGTATGCCAGACTCCCATTTTCCAGTAGGGGGCAAGAAAGCACTACATATAAAATCCAGAAAGCCCTTTTTTTTTTTTTTTTTTTTTTTTTTTTTTTAACTTTCTCCCTGTACCTTTGCAAACCAATTAAGTTCCTGAATTGTGAAATGTTAAGCATGATAGGGAAAAGGATATTCAAATACATTAAATATAATCTTTTCCTTATATCAGAGGGCTATTAAGCATGATCTTTAACTGCTTAGTGAATCCCTCCGGGAGAGGAGAAATAAACTTGGGAATTTGGGAAAGGCTGAGGGGGATGCAGAGCTTTGAGAAAGGTGCCTGCTTAGCACTGCTGTGAACTTGGTAGGAGAGCGCTGCCATGATGCCCACCCCCAGGACCCTCCCCAAAAAAAAGAAAAGAAAAGAAAGAAATGCCTGCGTCTGTTAGAAAACAGGCTCTGTCACGAGACTCTTCTTTACGTGCACACACATGCAAAGTCATTCAAGTGCCTTGTGGGAGGAGCTGCCTCTGGCCTGTACTAGAGACAGAGATCATGTGCTATTTATGTCATGGACAATGAGCTCACAGCCACATTGGCCACTGCGACTGAGCGAATCGACGGCTCACTAATGATCCAAGCTGGACACTCTAGTTTCGGTTGAAGCACTCTAGCATCCTCTATATCGTCTTCCAGGACAATTTTTAAAACCAACCAGGAGGTTCTCTACTGGACACTTTTTTTTTTTTTTTAGACCACTAATGCAAATATATTCTCCATGATTTCCACTCCACAGAGGTGTTGATTTCAATGGAGTGCTTTTTCCCTTACTATAGTTTACAAAGGCAAAATCACCTACAAAGGAATATAAATTTGCCACATGATGTATTTGCTACAAATAAACGAATGTAGAGAGCAAAATTAATACTTGGAAAATTCCCCGTTGTCGTGTGTTTTAGGTATGATTGTCCGTCATTCTGGTAATTCTAACACATCCACCAGGAAGCAGAGTGCCATTTTCCAGACCCTTCCCACTGTTCCATTGTGTGATACTCATTAGCTGTAGAAGTCAGTAGCTTTCACAAGAATATGCAGGGTTCACTTGGTTACTTAAAACACAGATGGTTATTTAAGCATAAGTGAAGTTACCTCGGGGGAGACGGTTAAGGTTCAGAGATGTAAAGACCATGGAGCTGTTGTCTGAATCAGGTAAGTGGCTTCCCAGAGGTTGGTGTCAGCGCTTATATGTCTTCCTTGAGAATACACTTGCTTTGTTGACAAGACATTGCATTTTGTGTGATTTACACAGTCCCTAAAATGAAATGTTAAACTCAACTTCCTTTTAGAAGTAAACTCTCACCCTCAGTATGCTTATTTCACTTGTGATGGAAATCCAGACGTTCCCATTTGGGGGAAAATGCCTAGCAAATTGGAGTAATGGTCAATATCCCTCACCCCATAGGTAACTTTTGCAGAACAGGCAAGCACCGCCTTTGGACAGAGCAAGGGATCAGTTTGTGTGCATTTGGGGGATTACTGGATTTTTGTGGAAACTCATTTCTCTACTTTTGCCTTGTTTGCTTTTATTTTATTTCTAAGCATTTATTTTCCTTTTTTCAGACAAGATTTTGATCTGCTCTTAGTAAGTCATCAGTACCAGGTCTTATTAGGATGCCTCTGATGGTCCATCAGATCCATTCTTCTCTCCGATTTATATTTATGACACTTTTTTTTTTTTTTTTTTTTTTGCCAGTTAGATTAATAGGATGTTTGGGCCTAGGAAAGAAACACAGAAACTGTTCAGTTTACTGTAGTTAAAAGGTTACTCATATGAAAGGGGCAGTGGAAGTGGTTTTCCCACAGAGGTCTTCAGTAGATAGGAAATCATTTCTACTTATTCTTGTTTCTGAGCTTGAATTAGCTCTCTGAGAAGAAAGCAAACATTCTCAAAGAAGCACACAGATTTTTCGCCATGCTTCTTCATTTCCTCTCTAGAGAAGACTTTCTATACCTACATCAAAGTAGACCTTAAAGCACATCTCCTTGTAAATGAGCAAGAATTTGAATACTCTGAAGAGGGGAAGTACTCTGGAAATTGATTGCATTAGCCTTTTAATTTGAAAATCTCCCCAATACATCATTTTATACAGCATTTTAAAAGTAGTCACCTTCATATCAACTTGTCTTGCACATTGTGTTAGAAAAGAGGAACTACTGAATTTAAGGAAATGTTTTAAATACCTTTTGTTCATCACTTTCAGAAGCATCCAGATCCAGATCTTGCGGACTCAAGAAAATGAAATGGTCTCAGACACAAATTTACTTTTCAGCCAAATGAATGTGACATGCTTTATTATAAAAAGTAGTTAAGTACCATTGGATCTAAGCTCTTCTTGACTGACAGGCATTTGCAAAGTGTAGGATTATTCAGTACCAACACAGTCTCTCAAATGCAGAGTTGACCTGACCCAACTCTGGGTGGTGTCACCTCCTTTGGAAGCACGGCCACTTTATGAGCACAAGGCTCACATGAGGTTGATTTGAAGCTCAGAGGTTCTTTTAACCACCACAGTCAAAGCCTCTGTGGCTCTCAGGAGGATGGGAGACCACTCTGTTACCTAGAGAAGTTTCATGAACTGTCTCTTCCTCCTGGACGGCCTTCTTCTAAGTTGTGCTTTAGTTTTGAACAGGATCAGTCAATCTGCAGTGTAGAGAAATGAACTCTAAATCACAAGTCTCTTTAGAGGGCTGTGTGAATTTCAGAGGATAGGAAACACCCTTGAATGTTGCATTTAGGCACCTGGATTGAATCCAGCTCTGAACTCAGAGGCAGAAATACCTGTTCTACACATTTTCTAAACATGCCGTGTTGGGAACTCTCTCATCGGGGTTCTCCTCAGCATTTGTTCTAGAAAGGGTAATTCCGTCTTGATGGCTTGCAGAATTCATTAGTGTTTGTCACTCTTCTGAATTTTTTAGTCAGAACAGTATGTATTATAGGGCAAACTAGGCCACTCTCCTGTGTATCATTTTAGTTAGTGTTATTTGCTGGTGAGGACACTTTCTTAGGAGGAGTGTGAAAGTTAGCAGTTAAGACCCTGGAAAATAAGTCTTCGACAGGTGAGGAACCCCACCCTTCTCTGTGAGCACCTCTGAGTGCAACGGAAACCTGTGCTCTGTGGTTTTTCTTGGGCTGGTTCATGTGCTTGTTTTTATTTGACCACGTGCCTGAAGAGAAACAAAGTCATCGGTGGCGGATTGGGTGTAATTTGCCTATTGAAGTCACCGCACAAGAGCCTTTTCTGTTCCGACGGAGTAGTTCAGTGTGTTTTGCAATGGTCAGCACTTCTTAGAGCAAAGTTATGTTGGCGTTGTGTACATTTAGCATTGCATATTGAACATTTCTGATTCTTGCTAAATCCAGGATTTTGCCTCTTTCAACATTGTCTTGTTTATCATAAAATGCTTACAAATACTTAATTCATAATTTTGAGGTGATCTAAAATATGCTCCCCAGCATTTAAAAACACACTGATGCAGACTTTTCTAATAAAATAAAGGCAAATAGAAATGGGTTCCTTATTCTCAGAACAACCCCAAATCCCTTGTGTAGGTAAGAAAAAATGAAAAACCGTCTTTTAGTTTGGAGTCATTTGGAGACAAGCCCAGAGATAAAAGTAATAATAATTTATGTGAATAATTTTTTAAAAATTAACTTTGATTTGGCTAGAAAGAGGAAGAAAATCTAAACCTAACCCAAAAATTTCCATGGAATTGGACCCAAGGGAGAGAAGTAGGTCCAGGGACTACCACGTCATTTGGACCCAAGTTAGGAAGAAGAGATATTTTGACTCAATAAAAAGAATATTTATTGGTGCACTGGGCTTCCTTAGGGGGTATCAAGTTTCTTGTCGCTAGAAGACAGCTGGTCACCCGGGAAGCATGTGTTGGAAGCTGTAGGTCAATCTGAAGCTCAGGGGTTCTTTTAACCACCACAGTCAGAGTCTCTGTGGCTCTGCATTTGGGCCTGTCCTGAGGCTGTGGTATTTCCTGTGTCTCATGCAGATGGGCTTCGAGGCCATGCAGACAGCCCATTATGTGATATTAACAACCATATGATCTACAACTGCTCCTAAGGAGAGAGGGATCTTCTCTCTTTCCCTGTTTGCATATGTCTTTTATCTTGGTTTAAATTCTTCTGCCCTAAACACTAGAAAGTCAGCATTATTTCTCACCTGGGACAAAGTTGACTCGATGGCCTTTCCCGGAGTGTCTCTGATTCATTAATGGTTGTGCTATTGGGGGAAGGTAATTAGGGTCGGGAAAAAACCCCCTCTAATACCCACATCCCCAACCTGAAGAGCACAGTTTTATGGGGAGCCAATTCCATGGAATAACTTAGATTTCCAGGGCTGCCAATCTGGCAGGTCTTCAACAGTACATTTTTAAAATTTTTAAAAGGGGAAAAACATTCAACTTGCCAAATATCACTCTATTGTCAATAAAATCAAATGAACTGCTTTTTCTGAATATTGGCCTCTAAGGAGAAGAGCAAGCTGATTACTTCAAACTTATCACAAATTCTTTTAAAATCCTTTCTTCCAAGTATTTTACTCTTTAAATCTTTTATTAAGAATGATCAAGTATCTTCTATTAAAAAGTTGACCTTTAGGCCAAATTAATCATTAATATTTTAAACTAATATGGATTATGGCAACTTTGGAGCATGATTTTTTTTTTTCTCTAGCATGCCTAGAGGCCTAGTAAAAGTGAATTAGAATGTTACATATATTAGTACTATTTTATTGGGATAAATTTTTTCCTACTTGTGGATATTGATATAATATTTATATATTTTCCAAGAAGCATTTACAGAAAACTCAATCTGGAATGTTGACAAGGAAAACAAAATAAGAAAAATAGAAGTCCTTGCATATGAACAGGAACCAAGGTACAACTGTCAATGAAAAAGCAAAAGGTGCCATAAAAAGCTAATTCAAAATGCAAGTCGTCCTCCAAAACACACAGAGGAGAAGGTGTTTCTAATGGGCATTTAATGAGGAATAAGTTGCTGAAACTTTGGTTATTGCAGAGCTGGCTGGACGGAAATGAAAATGTGGTACTAAAAGTAAAATATCTTTTGATTAACTACAACTTCAAAATCAAATTAAACACTGAACCTGATTATAAACAGAATGAGTAAAATAACACAGTCCAAAAGTTTTGGAGACTTCAGCGTGGCAAGTGGTCACCGATGAGGGGACTAGAGGTTCCCTCAGCAAGGACGTTTGCCTTTACATCTTTCTCCTGGTGGGTTGGTGCATCTCAAGCATACAAACTGTGAAGCATGTGGATGGCTTTGTGAATTTCCATATCTCGAGTTTGATATGATGGTTCTCAAACCAATTATGTGATTCTTAGCGTACTGATCTCCCTTGACCTGTAACTTCATGCACAAAACATGTAATTATCCATATTTACTTCACAATAGTCATTGAAATAATGTGTTTGAAATTTAACGTAGTCATCACTCTCTTCTTCTAATATTTTAAGTAATAATTTTTCTTGTGAAGGTCAGACGACCCACCTGTGGGGACTGAGAACGGGTAGAGTGTAGACAGCAGTAGAATGAGTACTGATCAATAATTTCTAAGCCAGTCCTATAATTCACTCACACACTGGCCTCAGCTCCTCACAGCTGAAACCACACGGAGGCTGATGCTCTAAATTACTTAGAGAAGAAACCGCTCTCCTTACCCTGAACCTGTGCCAGTCTCAGAGAGGGTGTGGCCAAAGGCAGGGAGGATTTGGGGCCTTCAGGTGAGGAGGACTGGGGAGTGTGAATGAGCCTCACAGAGCCACTTAATGATTTTAGATAGATGCTGTGGGCGATTTAAAACCCTAAAGGAAAACTTGTAAAAATACTGCAGAACTGAACGTCATGAAGTATCTGTACAGTAGAGGAGGTAGCAGAGCTGGGAGCACTTGAGCATCAGTGTCCCCAAGGCCAGGACCAGGGTTCACTTAAGAGCTGGGTGGCTTTGGGCGTCATGGATCAGCTCTCTGCTGCTCTGCCTGCTGGTCTGTGATGTGCAGAAGACCTAGGCCACGCACGGCGACTGCGCAGGTCAGAGACGTGAGGCACGCGCAGCAGGCTTTCTTTCCTGTGTGTGCGGGTGGTGCGAGGACCCCAGCGGAGCTCTGATTTCCATCGTCCAGCATGGCTGTGGAGAAGGCTGCGCTTCAGCACTGCCCAACACCAGGATTCAGCATCAACAGGACGGTGTTTATTAAAGCTCAGAAGAGCTTTCTACGGTGCCAACTGCTCTCCAGGTGAGCTCATCCAGCCACCGTAGGAGGAAGGTGGTATTTTCTCATTTCACAGATGAAGAAACTGGGCTCTGGAGAGCTGGAATGATCCGTCTAAGATTAGTTGGGATGGAGTTGGGGCTGGGGTGTGTTCTGTATGACTGAGTCGCCCCCCTCCGTGTGACAGTGTAACGTGGCCACAGGACTGCATCACACACTGCAATCTTGTAAGGGAGCCTCCGTTTTGCTGGGACATGTGTGTTACTAAGTGTGGGGGCCTCCTCACGTTTGGGGATTGAACCAGATTATTGCTAATTTAACCATACTATTGCTGGGTCTAATTGATTTTCTTATGGAGGCTTAAAGAATAGAAGTACAATGTTTTTATATCTGTCTCCAAAGACATGAGCAAATCCACACCGAGTATATGTTAAATCTGCAAGTGTTGAACCTCCCTCCCTCCCCTGCCCTGCCCTCCTCTCCCTTCCTTTTACTTCCCTTCCTTTCTGTTTTGTTTACTGATATATTACCCTAGCTTAGAACAATACCTGGGAGGTTCCTATTCATATTCTTGAATGAATAAAGTAAGAAATGTTCTGGAGTGTGATCTTGGTTTAATCACAGAACAGTACAATTTTAAGAAACCCCACAAAACAACCCAAGTGCACTCCACCCATCTTCCAAAGTAGCTGGTAACTCTCAAATCAGACAATCAGGTTTTCATCCAAACTCTGTGACTTAATCGTTCAGTGTGAATATGAATATTTAGGTTCAGTTCTGATTTTTTGTAGTTTTTTTTTTTAATCTTTCTCTCTACTCAGAATTGTATCTTGAAGCACAGTTCACTTAATTTAATAAGATAAGATAGAATGCTTAGCTCAGTGTCTGACACACAGTGATAATAAATATTTGTTTCTCTTCCATCTCTTTATTACTTAATGACATGTCAGCTCCTATTGGGCAACTGGTGACATTTGTAAAATTTCTGGACTAACCATGAGAGAGTGATGTCAGCGAGATGGAAAAATTCTCATCTGTTTTAACAAAGTGCATTATCCCCAAATACCATAATGGATTTTCCATTAACAGACAGCACTCAGATTCCAACCTGGAAGAAAAGTCATTCTTTCTATGTCAGAAGGTTTTATAAACCATATTACTTTTGTCTTTATTTTGTTCCAGTTCAGCTGAAAGACAGTTTTAACACAAATAAAAAATCCACTTAAGAAAATGACAACCCAGTGTACCCATCACCATCTGAGATACAAGCCCCTCCTGTCTAGATCCTTCACAGTCTCACTCAGCAGGTCCATTTCTTAGTCAACCCACTTACACAACTTGGAATGACCATGATGCATATGTAAAATTGCATCGGGGAGCTTCCCAATGTTTATCCCATATTGTGTTACAATTACTTTTGGCATCTAGAGGCAAAATTTGCCTCTCAACCCAGACTTAACATTTTTTTTTTAATCCTCTGCCTTCAGAACAACACATTGGCAGATTGTTTGTTCTTATCTGAAATTCTGGGAGTTCTCTGGAGTTTTAAAATGTACTTTTGCTCATAAGCCTCATGTGAAAGTTACTGTTCAATTTCATCTCCCTGGCACACTTCTAAGTCCTGGTTGCAGAGCGAATTCCACACTTGCTGCTTGGAGCCAGTCTGTAGGCGTGGCTGGTCACTGCCTAGGGATCCCAGGCCAGGCGCCTTCCAGTGCTAATCCTGCCGACATATGTAACTTCAGTAAGACTGGAGTGGCTTGGGTTTTGTTCCTGGAAACGCCACATGGATCCAGTGCTGGGCATTATAGACCAGCAGGTGGAGAGTTGGATTTTTCACATTTTCCTCTGGGAACCTGCCAGGCCCAGGCTTCATGCTTGGGTGGTGTAAGGACTGCAGGGCAGGCCAGCTCTTCACAGTATGGATTCTCACAGGCGGGCTCTGTGATCAAGTACTAAGGGACAGATCTTCAGAAATGGGCAAGCTGCCCATTACACAGCCAGTAAGGTCCTCCGTAGGCCATCACTCAGCTTCTGGGGCTTCCTCAGTTTCCTTGTTCCCCTTAGCATGAAATGGTGGGCTGGATACCGACTTCTCCTTTTTAAACTCTGTGACTGTTTTCACATACAGTTGGTGGGCATGGAAATTAGTACAGCCATTATGGAAAACAGCATGAAATTTGCTCAAAAAAATTAAAAATAGAGCTACCATATGATCCAGCTATCTACTGGGAACATATCCAAAGGAAACAGAATCAGTAGGTCAAAGAGACCAACCGCCCTCCCACGATTACCGCAGCACTAGTCACAGGAGTCAAAATCTGGAAACTATCCAGGGGCCCATCAGCAGATGAATGGATGTAGAAAATGTGGTACATAGACACAAAGGAAAACGATTCAGCCATAAAAAGAGGGAAATCCTGTCTTCCTGACAGATGGGTGAAACTTAAAGTTATGTAAAGTGAAGGAGGCGGAGCCAGGAAGGCAGATACTGTCTGATGTCACTCATGTGGAGTCTCAAAAAGTTGAAGGAGAGCGCCCGTGGTGGGCTGCCAGAGGGTGAGGAGTGGGGTGGGGAGAGGTTGGTCAGTGGGCAGAGTTAGGGTTAGATGGAAGGACTGGCTGCAGAGATGACAAATGTTTTAGGAGAGGGATATGCTGATTACCCTAATTTGGTCATTATGCAATGCACACGTACGAAAACATCACTTGGAGTTCATAAATTTGTACAATTATTATATGATGGTTAAAAATAGAGTTCAACATATAAACAAAAAAGTAAACTCTATGACCACCTACAAGGATATCTTTGGTAAGTACTGTAAACAAATACAAGTCAAAATACTCAAGAAAAAAAATTTTAACTTCAGTGAAAAACTACGTGCTCTCTACAGTACAGGAGTGATTCTATGATTCCATGATTCTGTGGAAGCTACTCTATAATTTTGTATGATGCCAATATCTGATTGCAGGCAAAAGAGCTGGTGTCTGTAGACAAGTCAATTCCACCCACTGCAGAGAGTTCAATTGACTTTTCCTTCTTGACTCAGGGAGGCCTGGCTTGCCTCCATTTATGCATTTAGTCCAACAGTATCCCCACCCCTGCTTTTTTTTTTTCTTTATTAAATTGATGGTTATACCTCACAATTTTCTTCATTCATGACTTCAAAAAAGTCTTTAACGTGGTCATTTTTATGTCTGTATGACAGTCACAATTTGCCATTTTAATGACAATTGTTCTTCATCTAAAGATGTATTCCTTGTTATTGGTTCACAGTTTGGCCTTAATAACTTGTTCATTTCCATTTGCTGCTCGCTGTGGGATGTCCCTGCGTGTGTAGAAGAGCTGTGCTGGCGTCTCCGGGGTTTCTTGCTAGAACAGTGGGATATTTTCTGCCTGGTTCCCTGAGTGTTAAACTGCCTAGACCTGGTGGTAGAGGGATGGACCTACCTTTCTCTCTTCGTGTCCCTGGAGCAAGTCTGG
This sequence comes from Sciurus carolinensis, assembly GCF_902686445.1. Taxonomy (NCBI): domain Eukaryota; kingdom Metazoa; phylum Chordata; class Mammalia; order Rodentia; family Sciuridae; genus Sciurus; species Sciurus carolinensis. Next base: position 8,542,162 of record NC_062217.1, on the reverse strand, counting down.
TCTCCCTCGGCTCTCTCAGTTTGTCCCCTCTGATGTGGCCCTTCCATCCACCTCTCTCATTTTCCAGGTAGGTCCCAGGTCAGCCTGTGGGAGGAGAGGACAATGAGAACCAGCTTCTAGTCCTCCATATTGGCTCAGCAAGAGACAGAGTTTTGAGTATTTGTGGGTTTGAATGAGTGGTATTTCTTAAGATGGTTCTCTTTTCTGTAAAGCTCAAATTTATGTAGGAATGTTCTGGTGGCAAGTCACATCTTTCTCTTCCATTTACAATTCTCCTGGGAGAATCTACTAGCAGTGGGACTTATACTTTCTGATAGTCTTGTTTTTCTGTTGGGTCTGAGATCCTGCCCAACAGCACATCCTGCCTCTGCCCTGCCTTCTGCTCCCTGTGGCTGCACATGGCTGCTGGACCTGTTGTTTCCTGTCTGCACAACTGCTCTTCTCTGATGCTGCAGGCTGACACATTGATAAGAGACTCACAGGTTTGCTTGCGTGTGTTCATCTCATGATTTCCCCTCATATTCATTCCTATTTCTCATATGCCAATGACAAAAGTCGCAATCGTGGTTGGTCTGCATTATCACAACAGTTTCCCACATGGTTTCTGTTGCCTTTTTAGATTTTCATATTTTTTCCTGACACTATAGATTCTCTAGAATGATTTATGTAGAACACAAACATGATCAATGTCTTTCCTCCCGTTAGCATTGCTGGGAACCCATATGGCTATGGGGAGAAGGGGCCCCTCAGACTGTAGCCTCTGCTTTGCCCAGGGGTGCATCTCTGTCACTGTTACTTTCAACTGCTCTGACGTCCACACTCCCATATTGTTCCCTGTGTCTAAAATGCTCTTCCACTCATCCTCCACCCATTTTAAAAATCTACTTTCTATTATTCTTTAGGATTCCATTTGGAATTTATTCCTCTAAGAAATATCCTCCTACCTGTGGATTCAGCCAAAATGCTCTGTGTGTGGTAAGACCTTCCTATGTACTCATCAAAGGTTTTTCATGGGGTTTTAACATCACATGGCTATTCTTAAGTGTCTGTCCTGTTCATTGTCATAACTCCACCATCTAACAGGAGCTCTAGCAAAAAGATTCAAAAAAATGTTACATACCTTTCTATCATCAGCCACTTTACCATGAATGAGTGCTTCATAGACATTTTTGCTGAACTAGACAAGTTTATCTTATTAAATCATCACCATAATTTATGAGTACTTGTTCATCTTACTTAATGAATGAAGACATTGAAGACTGAAGAGATTCAATAATTTATTCTTATTGCTGCTAAATGGCCCAAATTAGGATTTGAATCTGGATTTGTCTGTTTTCAAAGTTTATGCTCTTAATCACCTCAGGAGGTATGGCTGTTGCTTTAGATCCTGTGATGCATGGTACCATGCTTTAAAGTTGATTCAAGTGACTCGTAAGCAGTCTTCCTTGAGTATATAATGAACTTGTGGCCTATTGTTTATGTAGCAATTAACACAAGTATAGTTTCTTAAAGCAGTGAGACTTTATTATCTTGCCTTAGGCTGAGAGGTCAGAGTGGGTCTTGCTGGCTAATGTTGAGGTGTGGGCAGGGCCATGATCCATCAAGCACTCCAAGGAAGGACGTGTTTCTTTGCTTTACCCAGCTTCTAGAGGATACCCGCATTCCTTGCTCATGGCCCTTTTCCTCCATCTTCAAAGGTCAGGTGGCATGTCCTCGATCCTACGTTCCTCATCACACCTTCATTAGACTCTCTTTATCTGCCTCCCTATTCCATGTTTAAGGTCCCCTGTGATCACCTTGGGTTTCCTGGTAATCCAGGGTGGTCTATTTTAAGTTCATCTAATTAGCACCCTCAGTTCCACCTGCAGCCAGCCATGTACTCTCACTACTTATTGGTTCCAGGGACTGGAAGGTGAACATCTTGTGGGGCACTACTGAAGGCTGGGGATCATTCCATTATTCTGTTTGCCTGTGTGCGTGCAGCATTAAGGGCTTTGCTTCTCTAAGCTTTAAGCATTCACTGTAGTTGAAGAGGCTGGAGTGGGTGGTGACCCAGATGAGCTTTATGGAGGAGCAAGTGAGATGTCCTGTATGAAATTTCAGGGTCCCATGCACTGTATCACCTGAGTCTTAGAGAACTGACACCAATGCCATTTATAAGACTCTACATGTATGTATAGTATGTCAAAATACACACTACTGTCATGTATTTCTAAAAAGAACAAATAAAAAATAACAATTAAAAAAGACACTAGAATTCAGATTTATTGTTTTCTCTGGGAAGCTTTGCAAATTGATAGTCATGCACAATCCAGTTATCCTCTCTCAGGGAAGGCAAATTAAAGACATTAACTAGAGATGAAATCCAAGCTAGGGAAGTGGCGGGTCTCAAGCATACTTCCTCCTGCTCAGGACACGTAAACTAGCCTACTCTTAGGATTATCATGTCTCCCTCCAGGCAAAAGGCTGAGCTTCTCCCTACTTTGGCCAGTCCAAGATGAAATCTGCCAAGATCTCAGAATTCTCCTTTCTCTTTCACCTGCTCGCTGTTTTATTGTGTTGCTGCCATTGCCGAGGCTGTGTTTTCTAAAGATTTTATTTCAGAATCCATCTCTTTAAATGACCCAAAATGCCTGGTTTTAAATATTTTTGGCTTCCTTTTGAGAGAGCATGTCTCTCACAATGCCTCCAACACATGGAGACCCTCTGTGCCCTTGATAGTCCTAGTTCCACTTGTAGAGAGGAATTAACCTCTTCTTCCCTGGGGCATTTCCTGAGGGGTGCCTCTGACCCCTAACTGGTTGTAGGGACTACGTGCTTCTTTGGCCTCTTTCCTTCAAGCATCATGGTACGCTTGTTCAGATTACCACCAGGAACTTCTCTTCTTTTTCAAGGAAGCCTATTATTTCCTCATGAATCTGCCTTGAGCATTTTGGTGACTGATCCTTCACGTTTTATCATTATTTTCTTAAGATTGGTGCAAATTCCTGTCTCATCTGCCACACCTTTCAGTTCTGAGACACTGACCTTTTTTCATCCATAGACCTCCCTAGGAAAGCTTTTTCCGCTTACCCCATCTCTTTGGACCCCTCTGACAGCTTCCACCACCATTCTCAATATATTTATGGAAATTTAGTTTCTTTCCTTGATGAAAAATCATTGTCTTAAAATCCAGCAGACCAGGTAAATGGAAACTTTGTACAAAATGTGTCTATTGATGCCATGTAATTCTACCCAGATCTCCTTGGTACACATAGAACATTTATGCTTAGATGCCCTTTATTGTCTCTCAAAATAAATAACTTTCACAGAGAAGGGAAATAATTAAGAACTGTCATCTTTTGGGAACCATCTTTTCTATTATCAAAGAAGGTGAGATATTCATTGGTATTTTGATAACAATAACTTACCAAAGTTTAAATGGTTGAGCTCTTTTTCATAGATTGCTTCAAAATCAAAGCAATGTCCATTTTTCAGTGCTGGACCTTGCAGGACCTCCTGACCTTGGGGAAGAACAAGGGAGAAAGGCTCTGGGTGAGTTCTGTGCTGTATGTGTGTAATGCCTTGGGGACCAGCACCTTCTGGAGGGGACTGACAAGGTGAGGCTGTACATTCCTTCCATGCTGAGCACTGTGCCATTGAGATAATGTTTTAAAACATAGTGGCATCTGGGGAAATAGGAGGCATTATATTAACCAAGGATATTGTCCTCATCTGCATATTCCAACCTCAGAATCAACTATAAAGGGTTGAAGTTTGACTTTTGCTAAGATACATAATAAACAGCCAGGAAACCGATTCAGGGATAACTTCTTGAAATAAACAAAATCCTTAGAGGTGGCTTGATTTTCACTTCCAGTAGTGTAATATTAATTTTCCTGGTTCTAACTCAACTGCATTAATGTGAACGATGGAGTAATAAAATTAGAGAAAAGAAAATAAATGATGGAAGTTTATAAGGAAATAGGGGTTTCTATGTTACTTGGTTGGGAGTCAAAGCTTGTCCCTTTTCATATAATTTATAATGTTAATTTTGCAAGTGTTGATCTTTCTTAAAGGAACTTGAATTCCTGATGAAAATGAATATTCAAGCTCTGAAGCATTAAAGGCCCATTTTTCCAAAGAAAGTTTCTATAATAAACACTGTTTGGGGGAAAAGGTACCTTACTAAAAAGGATGACCATTTGAGAGGATAGGGAACTTTAAATCTGGATTCCCCTTGAAAGAAAAATCAGTGTCCACTCCCCGAGTCCAATCTCATCGGTGAAGGAAGTCATTGGACACGGAAGACGGGGAACACCGGAATCTCTGGCTCCACTGTGGGCTCCTCAGTCACAAGCTGTGGTTTAGTCAGTAGGTTTGAGCCACTGCGTTTGGTGAACCAGCCTTTTCCCAGTGAGCAACTGCTTATGAACACAGGAGGAGTTAACAGGGCACTGATTTAATGGATGTTTCTGGTGCTGGTCAGCAACATTTAGATTCTAGTTCCTCTGAATCTGAAGGTCTGCGGTCCAAAGCCCAGCAGGAGTGAGTTTCTCAAGCACAAGGAAGTCGTTTATTGGACAAGTTACTGGAGCGGTGTGAATGCCTCGTGTGCTGCCGGGGACTCATAAACTCCGTGGAGAAGCAGGGGAGGAGGCCTGCGGCTGGGCTCTGGGCCGGGTTTCTGGCCTCTCCTGAAGCTCCTGTGGCATTCGTAGAGCCGGGGCTTTTTCTGCACCCTTGAAATGGCGCTCACAGACCAGGCTGTGGACCATGCCCTGGCACTCCACCTGAGCTTGTGCTCCTGAGCTTCCAGAGCTATCTTCAAAAGAGAAACTAGGCTGAGTTTGGCATTTGGTGTTGGGGGCCTTCCTTCCTCTTGTGCTTTCAATGTGTGCCTTCATACATTTTTTTGGTGTTAAAGTATTCCTGGAATCATAAACCTTTCTAGGCACCAGAATGCACTTCAAGTGCTCTTAGGTCACTTAGCCCAATCCCACACTAGATGAATGAATTACCTCCACCTCGTCCTGTTTGTCTGTCTCCTGTTGCAGGGCCTTCAGAGGTGGGGACTGATCACCTCCTAAAGCAACTTGTGCTTCCTGGAGAGTGACACACCTCCATTCTTCTCTTAGAGTCTCTTCCCTGTTCTGGCTCTTGTTACTTTTTCTATCTTTCTGACAAAGGCCTCTGTTAGAAGCATGTGTCTTTCTTTTCTTCTTCAAGATTTTTGTCTCTAGTGTCCTATATGGTTTCTACAGATGTGAGTAATTTCATAGGTTACAAAAACATTTCCCATTTATTTTATTGTTTTTCTAGGATCTGCAACACATTTTAGCTCTTTTTTTTTTTTTTTTTTTAAAGCTACTTATTTCCTTCTTCAGTTCCCCCAAATAAAAATGTTTCTTTCTGGAATTGTAATTCCTCAGAGTCTTCTAAAACAAGATAAGTAAACGAATAAAACTTTCCTTTTCAAACAATTTTTGTGTTCCTCTGACAATGAATCAATTTATTACCTTCTTCTGGTCTTAGATGATTCCTTGATACTGGGACCAGTTCTGTTGCATCAAGGGACGACCCTCGTGTACATTCATCAGACATCTAAATGAACATATTCAGGAACACATCTCAGGAACGCCCTTTCTCCCTTTCTTCGTTTCTCATAAGCTCAGACACAAGTACTTTGAGTGCGCTCCTTTGGGTGTTGATAAACCGGGGTTCATCTAAACATTCTAAATATGCTTAACATCTTGCATATCAGACTACAAGCTCTCTAACAAAGGCACCGCTTTGTTTCGTTTTGGCTTTTAGAAGATGAGGCCTGGCCTTGTTGTCCAAGCTGGTCTTAGACTCCTGGACCAAAACGATCCTTTCTCAGTCTCCTGAGTAGTGGAATCTGAGGGCTTGCACCCTCATGCCTGCTAGGGACCAGTTTTCATTCATGATTTTTGCCTTGAGATTCTAATGCTGTCACTGACACCAATAAGCAATTGTTGAATATAAATGACTGAAATAACAGTCTTCAAAATGTGCTTGATTATATAAATGGACTCATTCTTGTGTAGCTAAAGGCTCAGATGATAGCTAAATGGAAGTATTGGTGACAAATACCAGTTAGTATGGAATATTTGGAATTCAGTAATATTTTAAATGGGGCAAAAAGAGAGCAGAATGTATTTTCTTAGTGTCTGATTCCCCTCCTAACCACATGATACCTGCTTGTCATTTTCTTTTCTTTTTTTTGTTTGTATGTGCAGGGTGGAGGGGTATGGGGTTGAGTGAAAATTTTATCAGTGCTATGGACGGGGGTGAGATGAACCCCCGGAGTATCCTGTTACAGTTATAAGTCTCTGATTGCTCCAGGGCTGATCCACCTTGACCTCTGTTGTGCTGAAATTAAATCACACACTCAGATTTTCTTTTCTTCACTATTTCCAAAGCTCAAACATTTCAGATCAATTAAATACATTTACCTGGTTGATAAAAATAGCATGTCACCTTTGGTAACTGTTGCCAGAGGCACTGTGTCTTCTCATTGATTGGAGGGATTCAGGGCCTCCAATTCAATGTCTTTTCCCTTTCCAATAGATGTGCTTTTAATATTTAGCTAATTTTATGAGTCGTTTTTTGAATTTTGGTGTTAAAAAGTTTGTATTAGGGTTTTCTGTAAAATCTCAGGTGACCTTGATCCTTTTAGCACTTTTGTTTTGTTTTTGTGAATTAAGTTGCTAAAATGTCTAAGAACCTAATCCTCAGCAATAGAGAAGGAATATTACATGCTTGCTTGGAAGTTAAATTATGCTAAACGACTAAAATATCAAGGAGGAAAAACGATTCCCCTGGGAATCGAGAGCATAATACATTGAGGGTTTACTACCCGCCAGCCAGTGTGCTAACCCTGCTACCTTACAGTGTTTCTTCCAACAGTTCTAGGTACTGTGCACCTCCACGCCCATGTTACAGAACTTCTAATAGTTCAGCAATGCAGTGGAGGTCAGAGATAGCCCAGGGCAGGGCTAGAATTCCGATTTGGGGATCTGTTTCACTCCAAATCAGGGGTTCAACCTAGAGCCATACTTTCAGGGAGTCTGTGTCTAGAAGTAAGGAATTCCATTGACTTGGGCAGCAATACGTTCCTGTGCTGGTGGTCATTTACTTCTAACCTAAATTGAAATTATAAATGCAGACACACATCCCAGAAGACTAGTATCAGTACCTGTGAAATTTGCCACCTATGCAAATCACAGATGATTTTCATAATGGTTCAGTTATTCAAATATATTGAAATATCATTTATTTGTCATCATGGGGAAATTAGAATGGTTTTTCTTTCATATATTGATAGGCATACTTCAAATATATTGATATGCATGTTTCAATACAATTGCTTTTCTTTGTAGTCCTCTGTTATTTTATATTTTGTTATCTTTATTATATGTATAATAAATGTTTATGTTGGCTTTCTATGTGTATTTTTATTTTAAACACAGAAAAGCCTCCTGAAGTGGGTCCATGAGTCCCCTCAGAAGGTCCATGGCTAGAAATCGGGACGTCCTGTTCTGAAACTTGGCTTCTCAGCACTGGCGTCCTCTGTCTTTCTGTTTTTCATGCCGTAACAGGACGCAGAGCAGAGATGTAATGATCTACACAATCGCGACTGAGCTGTGGTCAGATTCAGCTCCGTGGCAGGAAAGAAGAGGAAGCGCCCAACTAAGGACTCAGTGTGCTGTCATTTCCAAATGTGCGTGCACCTGTGGAACTGGAAAGGCCTCCTGTTCCTTCCCACCAGGGGGACCTCCAGGTCCCCACTCATTTCACGTAGGTCAGTAGCAAAGGGCTGAAAGTGGTTGTCTTGTCTTCCTCTGGTTTTGAGTTGTATTCAAATCATTAATGGTGCTTTGCTTTAGTTGATGCCTAGAGATAAACATCCCAGTCAGCCTTCCAGGCAGGCGGATTCGTGGGCGAATCTGGGTTTTCTCTCTAAGATGTTACTGATAAAACCAATGGCAGATCCCTGAAGGCTGCCGGTCTTTGCCTAAGGTCACATTGGTTTAGGAAGTTAGCATGGGGACTATGTTCTCATATCTACAGGTTTATTAATTCATTGATGAGCAACGATGGATGATTCATTTAATACACCTATGAATTCCCAGGCATTCCAGGCATCTTTTAGAAACCAGGGACACGGAGAAGATGATCCAAAGGCAGCTTTGGAGGAATTTCTCTTTATTCTAAATTACTACTACTACTACTTCTACTTCTAGTAATCTATTAACTGGATCGCTGGGTAACCCTGTTACTTATGCTGACCCTAAAATGTTCCCATAGAAACCATGGTGCAATCAGAACTTAGTAGCTCAACTCATGGAATAGTGAAAGAACCCAACCACAATTTATTTTTTTCTTCTCAGAGGACAACAGAATCAGAGCCGGATGTGTGCATCTTTAAGACCTCACCGCAGCAGAGGGGATGAAACGCCAAGCCCCTTATGAAGGGAAGGACATATGGATTAGCTGGAATGTCCAATTCCCAGTCCGCCACTAACTGCGTCTACGACCTTGAGAACGAGAAAGTCAATTAACCTCCTTGCTCTCAGAGTCCTTGTTTTTAAAATGATCGTATTGGACTATGAATCTCAAATATCTCTTCCAGCTCTAAAATTTTACGATTCGATGTTTTTGAGGCACACGTAAATATAGCCAAGCCTTAAATTTACTTTTTATTGATGTTGAGAAGATAAAGCTTCAATTCATAAACATCTGTTCCAGGGAGCATCATCTTTGAAGTTTACATCATAATTGAAGGGTAATTGATTTAACAATTTCCTGTTAAAATAAGAGGATTGGCTAATACCAACAAATCAAAAATGCTCTGTGCTATCTATATAGTTTAAATTATAGTGAAATATTTTAGTGAAGCCAAAGAAAAGGGTCTAAAAAGTTATTTGGTAAATTTATATTTATGAATTTCCATTTATAAATACTTAAACTTTTAAAAATAATGATTGAGTTAAATATTATTAGGAGGACTACAGGCCTTTGCATTGGTGCTCTGCTTTGGCATAATGTCTATTTAAATGTGCAGAACAGTCGGGGTCAGATTTTCTGCATTGCTGGGTGAGGGACAGATTCTTTCCCACAGTTAGTGGTTAGACTGTTGTGCCATATGTACTAGTAAGATCAGCAAATGGTATCCTGTGACACCAAGTGAAAATGGATGGTTTTGATGCAGAGTAAACATTGACGTTCCCGCCTGTCGACAAGGCTCTGTTTTACCACAGTGCTTTCTGGAATGTCACGGAGAAAGTTGTCAGAAAGGCAGCGCGTGAACTTTCTGTCCGTGAGTTTGCCCAGAGGCACTGGTGATAGAAATCTGAAAAGATAAACATATGTGTGAATGCTGTCTTGTCACTCTAGGGAAAGGCCCTTAGTGGCCTGCCATGGTTCTGACTGAGGTGCATCACCAGGTGGAACCACTCCGTACAGCATGGCCACACCCGTGACTTGAGTTTGTTTTCTAACCCAGTTTCATCTTTGTTCGTGATGGACATGATCTTCAAAGACTTAAGCCCCGCCCCCTTTTTTTCTCAAGCTAAAATCTGAAAAACTGAAGCAACAATGAGCGCTGTTCCTCTCGGAAGTGTGGTCTGTGTCTGAACTGTAGCAGACACGTCTGTAAGCTCAGTCTCTACTTTCCCGGTTCCACCTTCAGGAGATGCTACTGGGGTAAAACCTTGGGATGAATCATCAAGTCTGGGGAGAAAGGTAAGGGAGGGGAATAGGCTTATCTTTAGCAGTTATATTAACTCAGCTTGTAAATGCACTTTGAGAGCTTGCTGAAAGGCAATTTTATAGCAGGTAACTTCTACACAACCTGGTAGCTATTAAAATTGTAAACTACTATGGAAATTCCAAAGGCCTCCACTCAATAGAGTTGGTTTTTTTTTTTTTTTTTTTTTTTTTTTGTCTGCATATTGACAAGAGTGAGCCCCTCAGGCAGATCTGAACTTGCCCTCCAAGTGTCTGATATGAGGTCTAGACAGCGAAGTGTAGAGAACCCTTTGATTTAAGAAATTGATATTCAAATCGTATCAGAGGTCCAGGATCAAAACGGCCTCATTTGAGTTGTGTGAATGCACTTTTCTCCAGGAATTCAGACTCCACAGGCATATTTTCCAGGCTTCTCACCTATGGTCACTTTGCTTTACAGTTGGCTATAGTTGGTACAGATACTCAGGCAAAGTTTACCTCCCTTAGTTCTCATTAAAAAATTGATCAGAGCTCTCGTGTTTGTAATGAGAAAGGGTCACGCATCTCCACTTTGGAAGTCCGTCATCAACTGTCTGCTGTTTAGGGATCTGACGACTGTGTTCTTTCATGGAAGTAAATGTCCAGCATGTTTGCCAAATCAGGAGAGGCATGAATGTGCTCTCAGGATGATTTTCAAAATGACTGCAGGGCATGTGGTGGTGCCTGGTAGCAAGGAAAGAGACCGTGCAGTTGGGCCAACTGGCCTCGGCCACCAAGGTTGGCCAGGGGAATTTCAGCCTGCCCCCACAGTAAGGCACTTGCTTGTTTATTCAGTAACTACTTCCATTCTGGCGCTGTCGGGGCTGGAAGCATCAGCACACACAAGTCAATATCCCGGCGCACGACAGAGGGGTCTAGACGGAAGACACAGAAGAGCAGACAAGCAGGAGTCTGTCTTCCATACAAAGGACCATTGCAATAAACAACCACCCTGGAAGTAGAATGGAAACTTGATTTTTACCAGATCAAAGAAATCCTCCTGCGGCGTATGGCTCAAGACCTTTGTTCCATGTTTTATCTGTGTTTGAGAAGATCACTCAGCACAACACTGTTAAGCCTAACATAACTTCTGAAAACAAGACAACATAGCAATTGAGTTAGAATTTAGGTTAGAAATGTGCTAGACAAATCATGCAATTACAGAAAGGTATGTGTCAATGACCACAGGGGTATCACACGCGCGTGCACGTACTTCATCGGACACAAGGAAAGGCACTGAGCTGGAGGAACTGGATTCCATGTTCAGCATTCCCCATTTATTGTGCTATGACCTCCACTCCATCTTAAGACTTGTTTCATTCTTGGGTCACAGAAGAAAATTGTACATTATTTTATATGGATTTTTAAAATAACTTTATTTAAAAGGTCTCTGTCCCTTATGAAATCATTGTTCTCAGACTTTTGAAAAGACAATCACCTTCTGTGCACAACACTACCTTTTATACATGAAACTCTGTAAATGACAGTTTTCCCGACTTCTGCCATTTTTATTAGCTAGCAATTGCATTCAAACAATGGTGTTTCCACTGTTCACTGCACAGTGCAACAGACTGGAATGACTCTGTTCCACGCTGCAAGCACTTTGATACCACAGGTAAGTCATTCGAGTTCATCTGCTTAGCCAACTACTGTGGGTTCCATTTGCGTTCAGTGGGGCCTTCGCTTTATCACTCCCAAGTGAAGGGATGTGCTGAACTGGAAGCTTTTGTGGGCTACTCTCATGCTGGTTGAGACGTCTTCACAATGGTGACAACATTGAAATGCCCATGAGATCTGCAGAGGGTGCTCATCAAGCTAGTCTACCAGGCAGCAGCACCGGGTGTTGTCAGCCACGCAAGCAGGTGACCAGCACATCAAGGAGCAGCTGCCGAGCACAGACGACCCTGAGGATGTAAAATGGATCCCTGGCTTTCTTGGCTCTCTCATAGAGCAGAGCTACTCAAACTATAAGGTACCTGGGTCACCTGGGCATCTTGTCAATATGCAGATTTTTGAATGAATTTGTCTGGGGCTGGAACCGAAGAGCCTGCATTTCTAACAAGTTCCCAAGTGATACCGGCTCACAGACACACTTTGAGAAGTGAGGCGTTCGAATGCTATGGAATCAACTTTGGTGGGGGCCACTCTGCAGTGGGTTGCAGGTGCCCGCTAGCCATCTCATTATCGAGGAGAGGATAAATGGATGTGGCACCTGAAGCACAATGTTTGGAATTCCCCCACTTCCTAGACGTACTTTCCCTCCAGGACATTTCAATGAAGAAACAAAAGGCAGATAAGCAAGAAAAAAAAATACTGAGCCAAATGTCACACCTTCCTGTGGCAGCTCATGAGTTGGGCATTTCAATTTCATTCAGTTGTCGACTTTCACAAGCGCTCCTTCTCCACAGGGATCCTTACCATTTGAATGCAGATGTGTCAGGAATCGTTCAAGAAGTGCCACATGGTACATCACTAGTTAATGAAGTTCCCTGTGCACATCATTCCTAACCCATGTGAAGAGAGTGTAATTTTGCTTTTCTACTTTGGTTTTGCTTCATCTACAACCTTCACTGAACCCCCGCCCCCCGCCCTGAGCCCATGGAATTTTGCTCAGGTTGATCCTGTGGACATGAAACAGGAGAGACTTGAGCTGGCCACGGAGGAATCAGACACGCAGCCCTGGTCTCATTAGCACAACGCTCAGCCCAGCTGAGCTAACAATCACACATTTGTAGCTGCCCAGGCTGAGGGAGATGAATGTCTTTCCTTCCTTCTCCAGTTACTGAAGATGTTTCAGATGGTCCCACTGGAGGACTGAGATGCATTTGCTTAGAGTATCTGCCAGGTCGGCCCAGGCTTTGAAATTCGTAGGTGTCAAAGTCCAGGCTTCCTCTGATAAATCAAAGAGACTTTTTTTGGACAGTATCCCCAGTGAGCTACATAACTGGGCACTGAAATCTTGGGAGGATGAGAGCACACTCAAGGATCACCCTTGTGAAATACAGGTAGTTGGATCCACTCCTCTCTGTGGGGACAACCCAAATTAAATCATTTTTTCAAAAGCCAACATGGTCAGAACATGCCTTTCTCATGACCAAATAGCCCCTGTCTAGCAGATCTGCAGAGATATTTGACAGACGAAGTCATGTTCATTTCCTTTCCACAGTTAGCCCGGCAGGCCCTGGACTAAAACCAGATTCTGCAGCGATGTGGTGCTGGCAGGCATGTCTGTGTGGGTCTGACTAGCAGGGCACCGTAATGTCCCGGTCCACAGTTTTGGATTGGTGATTTTCAGATTCACCTTCAGGGTGGAAATCACTTGCCTGAGCAGGCTTTGACACCCCACAGCAGGGACTTCCCTGGAAGTTTATGTTTCTTAATCAGTTTTTGCTCCTGCCACGCACGCCTCACTAATCGGGCTTATCAGAAGGGATGGAGTATACCCATCATTTTGTGAAATCCATTTTTTTTTCCTTTTCCAAAAAGCACCAAATTGGACATTCAAAATGTCATTCTGTACATGTGGTATTATTTTATGCAGGACAGACTTCTAGAATGCAATAAGTCGTCTTGATTAAAAAGAAAACCTTTTAAATAAGCACAGGGTATAACATTCAATGGAATCAGTCTGAAGTCATGCCAGTGGGCCGAAACAGCAGGAGCACGGCTTTTCTCATTTCCCTCTGCTTCCTGCCCCGAAGAGTTTGAAGTTCTCAGGAGAGCATTGTGGGGTGCTGAGCAGCCCCAGAAGCGTCCCAGCCCCGCTCTCCAGCCTACCTGGCGCGATGGCCGTCACCTCTCACACCCCCACACTCGCCTCGACCCTAGGCCGTGCTCCTTTTGAGACTCACGGCTTTTCCGCTTCCTAAACTGGGGTCTCTTGACCTGGGGATCTCTGGTGTGGTGTCTGCTCTCTAGGTGCCATAACACACCTCCTCTTGGAAACACAGAAAGTGCCTCCGGGGGTTGCCAGAGGTCCCCGGTGGGCCCTTTGCCCTGGTTGAGAACAGCTGTAAGACTTTTTGTCCCCAAAGCCCAGGGTCGCCTGTCCTGGGAAGCCTTTCCTGATCATGATGACTTTCTCATTAAATGTGTAAGAAATGCAGTTGTCTTAACAATACACACCCATGGTGGAAAGAAAGAAGTGACATGGAACTGGAGAGAACAGGGAATCGTGGGCCACCTCTGTGTCTCCCCGGTGCCCCCCCTCCCCAGAGGTAACCATCAGCCATATTTTATAGGTGTCTTCCCAGGTTGCTTAAGGCCATCTAAATTCTAAAAAGTGTAACCTGATGGGTTTTTACAAATGTCTAATCATATCTATTTCTGCCTTTTCCTCTTATCTTTTTGAATTGGTACCTTATAGTTTTACACAGTGATGAGATTCATTCTGATAATCCATAGGTGCACAACTCACAGTTTGGTCTGCTTGCTTCCCTTTCATTCTTCATGAGTTTGAGCATATCTTTATATATTAACTGGCTATTTTTCTTTTATTTTTGTATTGTTTGTTCATTTCTTCAGCCCAATTTTTTAATTTATTATTTCCTCACATTGATTTGAATTAAAATTCATATTTATATTATAGTTATGAGTCATTTTTTTTGTATTGTAGGATTCTCTCCTAGTCTGCATAACTCTGTGTATTGTTTATTGTACACTAAATTTTTCTATTAACCAAAATTTAAAACATTCCCTTTGCGATAACTGGATTTTATATACCCGTACGTCCTTATCCACAGAAGAGATGTTCCAGATCCCCCAATAGATATCCAACACTGAAGATAGTATCAAAGCCCACACATCCTGGGTTTATCCTGTATTCACTCCATCACACAGTACCAGAGTGAGTCTGTCCTTCCATGTCTGATCCCCTCGGACCTTCTTTGAACCATCACCCAGGCACTTTTGGCCATTATTACATACAATAAAAGTTGCTTGAACAGGAGGCATCACAATACCAGACCTAAACTACATTACAGAGCAATAGTAACAAAAACGGTATGGTAAAGGCACCACAATAGACAGGCAGACCAATGGTACAGAATAGAAGAAACAAAGACAAACCCACATAAATACAGTTATGTCATACTAGACAAAGGTGCCAAAAACATACAATGGAGAAAGATAGCCTCTTCAAAAAATGGTGCTGGGAAAACTGGAAATCCATATGCAGTAAAATGAAATTAAACCACTATCTCTCACCCTGTAAAAACTCAACTCGAAATGGATCAAGGATCTAGGAATTAGACCAGAGACCATGCACAAAATAAAAAAAAGTAGGCCAAAATCTTCATCGTGTCAGCTTAGGACCAGACTCCCTTAACGAAACTCCTAAAGTACAAGAAATAAAATCAAGAATCAATAAATGGGATGGACCCAAACTAAAAAGCTTTTTCTCAGCACAAGAAACGATCAATAATATGAAGAGAGAGCCTACAGAGTGGGAGAAAATATTTACCATATGCACTTCAGATAGAGAATTAATCTCCAGAATTTATAAAGGACTCAAAAACCTTAACACCCCAAATGCAAGTAACCCAATTAATAAATGGGCTAAGGAATTAAGAAGATATTTCACAGAAGAAGATATACAATTGATCAACAAATACATGAAAAAATGTTCAATATCTCTAGTAATTAGAGAAATGCAAATTAAAACTACCCTAAGAATTCACCACACTCCAGTTAGAATGCAATTATTAAGAATAAAAGGAACAATAAATGTTGGTGAGGATTGGGGAAAAAGGTACTATTATACATTGTTGGTGGGACTGCAAATTGGTGCAATCACTCTGACAAGCAGTATGGAGATTCCTTAGAAAACTTGAAATGGAACCACCATTTTATCCAGCTTTCCCATTCCTTGAGCTATACCCAAAGAACTTAAAATCAGCATACTACAGTGATGCAGTCACATCAATGTTTACAACAGCTCAATTCACAATAGCTAGATTGTGGAACCAACCTAGATGCTCTTCAAAAGATGAATAGATATAGAAACTGTAGTATATATACATAATGGAATATTACTCAGCCTTCAAGAAGAATAAAATTATGGCATTTGCAGGTAAATGGATGGAGTTGGAGAATATCATGCTAAGTGAAATAAGCCAATCCCCAAAAGCCAAAGGTCAAATGTTTTCTGCAATAAGTGGATGCTGATACATAATGGAGGGTGGAAGGGTAAGAGAAGAATGGATGAACATTGGATTGTGTAGAGGGAAATGAGGGGAGGGAGGGTGGGGATGGAAAAGATAGTGCAATGAGATAGACATCATTACCCTAGGTACATGTATGAATGCAGGAATGATGTGACTCTACATTGTGGACAATCAGATAAATGAAAAGTTGTACTCCATTTGTGTACAATGAATCAAAATGCATTCTGCTGTCATGTGTAACTAAATAGAACCAATTAAAAAAAGAAAAAAGTTGCTTGAATACTAGTACTGTAAATCGTGACAGTAGATCTGATAGCTCAGTGACTAAATGATGAGTAGCATACAGAAATGTAGATTATCACCTTGGCTATTAATGCTCTCACTCAGATGTGACAAGTTGCATTCACTTACATTTTACTGGACAGAGATGATTCCTGTCTCAGAGATGGAATGGGTCAGTGCAAGATTTCATAATGCTTCTGAGAGCAGCAAGAAATATACATACTTACATACTTCTTATTTTGGAATTTTCTATCTAATATTTTGGAACTGTATGTGACTATAAAGAGCTGAAATCATACAAAAAAAAAAACCTTGAATAAGGAGGGACTGCATCAGTTTATTCAGAAAGTGTTGCTGTGCAGACACACTAAAAACATCTTATTTTTCCTAATGTTTGCTTAATTTCTCCCCAGTTAATTGATTTATAGTGAAAAGTCAGGATTTAACTTTATTTCCCCTCCACTCAGTTTAGGTATTAGCCATTATTTGGACATGCCAGCAGAGAAAAAACAGAAACGTAGATTATCATCTTGGCTATTAATGCTCTCACTCAGATGTGACAAGTTGCATCCATTTACATTTTATTGAACAAAACAAATTATATGACCAATGCTAATATCCATAAGGGGAACTGCAGTACTACTTGACTTACAATGAGGTTATGACCCGCTGAACCCATCATAAGTTGGAAATATTCAAAGCCAAAATATATTTAATACACCTGACCTTCTGAAGAACATCATTGTTTAGCAATATAGCTGACTATATGGAGCATCAGCTGTTTCCCTTTGTGCTTGGGTGTGACTGGCTGGGAGCTCTGGCTCTGCCCAGCATTATAAGGAACAATTGTTCCCCATATTGCTAGTTCAATGTCATGACTCAAAGTACAGTTTCTACTCAATGTGGGTTGCTTTTGCACCATCATTGTAGTGGTTAATTCGAATTGTCAACTTGATTGGATTAAGAGATGCAGATGATTAAGAGGCTTCTGGGTGTGACCATGAGGACATGTTTATGAATGATTGTCATGCGGGATAGGAACTGAAGAGGAGTCCCTCCCTAAGTGTGGGTGGCACTGCCCAATAGGATGGAATAAAAGTTGGTAGAACAAGGAAGCAGATGCAGACGCAAGCTCAGCTCTTCTTGAAAGGGTTCTTATTGCTGCTGCTATTGTTGTGCATATCGAACTCACTTCTTCACTCTTCCAAAGCGGACTCCTCCAGTGATTCTCCGGGGAGTTTCCCAAAGCCTTGGTCTCAAACTAGGGTAGCACTGTTGGTCACTCTTGATCTGGGGTTTCTGCATCTTGGACTGCAGCTACTGGTTCTTCCAGCTCTCCAGCTGCAGCCAGTCATTGTGGACTATCCAGGTTCTGGTAGTGTAAGCCAATCTAATAAATCCCCTTTTTATAATCAAACTTCCTGTTGATTCTGTTCCTCTAGAGGACCCTAATACAATCATAAAGTCAAATAAATCATAAATTGTAAAATTATAAAGAGGACATAAGAGGAGAAGGAAAAGAATCAATAGGCACAAGGATATTCTTGGGCAGACAGGTGAGTGTTCTGTTCCTGACCCTACCATGCAGGGTGACATCTAGGTTGCAATATCTCTCCTTCCTTGGAGATAGACCTGGTGGAAGTGAGTCCAAAAGGAGTATGAGGGTCTTGACAATAATGCCATCTACCAAGAAAGCCCAAATTCCTAACACCAGTACTGGACTATTTCCTTAAATTTCCACTTAGATGCAGCATGGTTGATATGGAACTGGCTTATGTTTATATGTATTATTATTTAGGGTTTATGAACATATTCTCTCTCTGACTTATCAAGTTCTTTAAGACAAGAGACTGTCTAAATAAATAAGATACATAAATCCTAATGGAATTCATGCTTAGTTGTTCAAGGATGTTTGGGAGTTTGCAGACCACCTAAATATTCATTACTAGGGTCATGGGTAAGTAGATACTGAAGATTCAAATAAAGACACACCTTTAACTCTCTATGCAGCCTAGACACACGAGTTTAGAAGTATAGATTTATCTGTTTTAAATTATATTTGTTTCCTCAAAATCTCATGCTCAGAAAAATTGCGCCCTAAAAATCACAGATCTCATGGGAAAAATGAGGTTGGGTCAAGCCACTCCGGATTTAGGCACTATTACTATAAAGATATTGAAAGGAACACTAATTATTATAGTAGATGTGTTAGTGGTTACGAAGAAACATGAAGTTTCAAATATATGAACAAATATATGCAAAAATACTAGAGTACCTATAAGGTTTAATCTTAATCCTTGGTTGCAGCAAAATGGAAGAGAGTATAAGAAATATTTTGCCTGCTAAATTTGAAGATAAGAAATGAAGGCACAAATATTGGCCAGAAGCCCATATAAATGCTTCCGCGAGTTGGTGGTCAAGGCCAGATGATGAGGAAGATGTGTGCTGAATGGGTGTCTCTGTAGTACGGCCCTGGCTTCCTGGGTGGTGGATTGTTGTGTTTTGTGATTAGAGGCTCATAAACAGGAGAAGGCTGGGAAACCTTAGGAAGCAATGTAACTTCTTTGTTATGCTGACATATTCTCCTGTACCATTTGCATGTGAGCTGATTTGCATTATAGTGACAGACTGTGCATTCAGCAACATGGGTG
This sequence comes from Sciurus carolinensis, assembly GCF_902686445.1. Taxonomy (NCBI): domain Eukaryota; kingdom Metazoa; phylum Chordata; class Mammalia; order Rodentia; family Sciuridae; genus Sciurus; species Sciurus carolinensis. The sequence continues at coordinate 8,523,294 of NC_062217.1, read as the reverse complement.
GATTTTAGAATCACAATGCTGAGATGAAAAGGTAAGAAACAGCAGGGAATTTATTGCACAAAACTATTTATGTAAATTAAAAACACAAACAGAGCACTACATAATTTTCAAGGATACACACATATTTAAGGATCTTTTTCAGATACATTAAAGGTATGTTTTAGGTGTCTGTCGGGAGGGCGAAGACAGATGAGATGTGAGATGAGCACACAGGCACAGACGAGAGGGAACACCAGCTGCACGGGAGAGGACGGAGGAGCTCGGCACCAGGGTGGCACCTCTGCACTGCAGGCTACAGCGCATGCTCTGCTCCACCGCTGCAGCTGAGCGCTGGGACTTTCTGTTCCCTTCAGAAAAGTCCAGGATTTCCTTGTCCCCAGCCTTGCCCGGTTGACCTTGGTCTCCAAGACTAGACACCATTGCTGGGCCCAGACCTCACACTGGAGGAACCCACATCCCAAAAGGTTTAGCTTTGAAACCTGGTTTGGAATTCCAGAGCTTAGTAGGACTGTGAGTTCTCCCTGGGGATGAGGTACCCTCTTCCTTGAGGTCAGTATGGCAGTCCAGTGCTCTGCTGGCAGCCCAGGGTCCTTCCAGCTTGTTCCCACACTCGGTTGAGCTAGGGTTGTGGGATGACTTGGTGTCCCCCCTGAGTTCCCAGCTCCTTGTGTGGAGGATTCCTGGGAGTCTTCCCTAGGCCAGGAGAACAGCCGTCACTTCCTCAAGCCTGGGCTCCTGGTCACTCTCAGGTTCCTAAGCACCTCATCTCCTCGCCTTCCTCCTCTTCTTCTGTTAGGAGCGTGGGCTTGTTTCCCTCATCTTGAAAGTCTTCCTCTTTACCATTACCATGACCCACACTCAAGCTGTCTTCTTCCTCTGCCTCAAGATGACCTTCTGAAAGGACATTGTCTCCGCACATGTCAACCTGGGACTCTCCCAGCAGAAGGTAAGAAAAAGGAAGCTTACTTTGGCCACTGCAGTAGCCCCACCTATTTACCGTGCTTAGCATGCAGTAGGTGATCACTGCGTACCTGTGGAATGAACAAATGAATTAATAGAAGCCACTTTCTCCATTTCTACTCCCATTTGTGATCCAGCTTACCAGAGTCATCCTTTTCCCCTGAAAACATCAAAGCTCCCTGATTGAACGACATGGACGGTCTACTTCGCAAAGTTTGTGCTACTTTTGGACTACATTATTAATTTTTTCTATTGCATTTGACCCAATAGTTTATCTCTTCTTTCTTAAAACTCACTTTAACTTTGAGAACATCGGCTTATCCTGATTCTTTTAATAGTGCTTGAGTGGTTTGTTTTACTCCCCTTCTTTGGATCTCCTCTCTTCATATACTTTAAATATCAGCTCCCTCTTCTTTTCACCCACTCTTCAGGCTGTTGACTTGGATGCCCCTCATGAATACAGAGCAGCAGCCTCTGGATGACAGACCTCCCTCCCCAGAAATACTCACATTTTCTTGAATGCTTCACAATGACTTCAACATTAGAACTATTTCCCTGCAACTTTAAATGATTGCTCATTTTTATTTTTGATTAACACTTAATAATTGCACATATTTTGGGGGCATGGTATGATCTTCCAGAACATGTGAACAGCATGTTCTGATCAAATCAGGGTAAGGAGCGCTTCCCTCTCCCTTATCATTTCTTTATGTGTGAGGTCTTCCCACTTCTCTCTTCTACACAGAACAGGATATTGAGAACTAGGACTTTTTAAATTATACCAACTGCCCGCCCCACTGAATTACTTGCGTTTTCTCCTAATTCTCTCAGCCTATGCACCTGCTCTCCATAGCTGGACATGCTAGTCTCTGTTGACTCCTGTCCCTCCTCTATCCTGTCCTTTAACTGTACATCAGGAACTGTCCCTCAGGTCTGGCCTTATTCTTCCTTCCCACAGTGAGCATCTCTGCACAATGCTCATCACTTCTATCTGAATCATCTTTTCTTTGTGCCACTGTTAAAATTATCTCCCTGAAAGGCAAAATGACCCTCTATCAAAGTCCCTTATTTTCTCCAGATTGCTGCATTACAAAATTCTAATTAACTAAAAAGGAACTTAAAAATGTGGGCTCGTCCTTATCCTCCAAACTCATTTCCTGTCCTTCCTTAATGCATTGAATCCTTAGTACCTTTGTTCACCCTAGACTCTTCTGTCTAGCATTCTTCACTGGCTAAAGTTCTTGAGTAAGACTTAAAGATTTAAGATTATTCCTTGGGAGAGACGTTCTGCCTTCATCTTTCTCCTATTATTTCAGTTCTCACTTCGAGTAGAAGGACCTGGAACTTTTTCACTTAACGTAGTTTTCTCATAGCCTGCCCCGATCATACACCCATCCATCCTCCATCCCTCCTTCTGTCCTCACCTATCATAACATCCTATGTTGTTAAATGCCAAATGGTGATATTTAAATGTTCCAACTATGAAATTTTATACTACATCAAAATCTGTAAAATGGTGCTGGAAAGGTTTTGAATACAGTATTGACTTGAGTTTACCTTTTAGGAGCATTGCTGAGTATCTGGGGCTGGTGGGCTGTTCTCGCTTTTGGAGCTGGTAGACGCAGGACCGGCATGTTCACAACTAACAATTTGCAGCCACAGGCTCTGGTGCTGGCTGGCAGTGCTGTGCTCGTGGGAACTGTCCTGGAGCCCAAGCTACAAGGACGGCTCAGGGCTCCACGTGTGTGTTCCTAGTGGGATGGCACCCCAGGGTCACGTCCAGAGTTTAAGTCACTGAAGACATGTAAATCAAGGTCTGTGTTTAAAACAAATCCAGAGAAGGGGAGGGAAGTTTACCTCTGCTGCAGCACCCTGTGTTAAAATAGATCAGACACCCTGTCCTGACTGTTTACTGCTCTAAAGTGCCACATGCTTACGTCAAAAGAGGCAGCAGTAACAGCGACTTGGAAACCTCTAGTGAGGGCTTCTATCTATCTACTATTTATCTTCTATCTATCTATCTATCTATCTATCTATCTACTATCTATCTATCTACTATCTATCTATCTACCTACCTACTATCTATCTATCTACTATCTATCTACCTACCTACCTACCTACTATCTATCTACTATCTACCTACCTACTATCTATCTATTATCTATCTATCTATCTACTATCTATCTACCATCTATCTAGTATCTATCTATCTATCAATCTATCTACTATCTATCTATCATCTATCTATCTACTATCTATCTATCTATCTATCTATCTACCATCTGTCTATCTACCATCTATCTATCTATCTATCTATCTGTCTATCTATCTATCTTTTATCTATCTATCTCTATACATGAGTGTCTAGTCAGCAAAACTGGAGCCCTGATTTTAAAAATGGAGTATTAATTGGGTCCTCATACATCATGTATTTTATAGTACCAAAGTTATTTCAAAACATGGGCATTTCTGGAGATTTTTACACTGATTTTCTTGAAGAAATAGTCTATTTTTAAAATAATTGATAAATTGTATGTAATTTTTACAAAAAAATAAATAGCAAATTAGAGAGGTTTACTTTTTTTAGTAGAAGTATTGGAAAAACTCTTTTAGACAAAGGTTTTACCTTGATCCCAGAGAAGGATGACGGCCCTTAGTGGCTCTTTCTTCACAATGTTTATACTCTTCTTTGTCTGTTTATGGCCTTACAGGGCTATAGCTTCTATTTCTGGTTGTCCTGTGAAGAACTGGAACCTTCCAGAACAGTTATTGGGCTGTTGTGGGGGAGAGGAGCTCCTTGAGAAGGCTCTGATTAGTGCCTCCCAATCACCCACACCCAGAAACACATAGTCCAAACCATGTGTAGCCGGCATGGCGCTGCTAATTACTCCTATTACCTTAATGACTGGAGAACCCTGGAATAATACATTTTTTCAGTTGTGAATTTAACACTGCACTGTATTGACTTTGATGCAGCCAGAATGAAACCTGCACTACCAAAATTTCATGAGCCGGAAGATTAATTATATTTGTACAACCTTTTTTTTTTTTTTTTTTTTTAACTAGTCACCAATAAATTGTAAACGTACATGAAGTCTTATTTGGGGAATAATTTGGGGTTATTACCTCAAATGGAGTGCTGCTAATTTTGTTGGTCCAGTCAATGTGCAGATTGCAGAACTTCTTAATTCCACTTTATCTCTCAGAGATGGAATTGTATAAAAATCTTTTGAAAATAAAGTCAAACATTGTTTAACCATTAGATTAACCTTCATGGAGTCAATGGGACTCCTGATGAATAAATCCAGTGCATTAAATTCAGTCTGACTTATCAAAACAATATCAGAGTTAATTGACAATATAATGGAGGGCTAGCAATAACTACCTCAGAGATTTCTTTTCCCTTCTCCCCTTTCTCTTTGTTTCAGTTTAAGAGGGAGGCTCAGTTCTGTGTGCTTTTTACTCTCCCACTCAAGGAACTAGGCCACAACTGGACAGCCCCTGGTTACTAAAAAGTAGGTTCTCATTTGGGCAATTGGCTAGTCCCAACTGCAGTGGTATCAATTGTAGGTATATTATTGTATTCATTTTACTAAAGGGCACGTCACTTTTTTTTCCTCTAGGAATTTTTAGCAAGTGGTTAAAAATAACCTTTAAGAAAGGTTCTATTACTGCTGAGGCCTGGCCAAACCTTTTGGATGGAAATCAGCATCCATCATACTCAGATCTGTCAAAGTAAGTCTGGTGAGTAGTTCAGTGGACATAAGGTTGAATTCAAATGTCACTGTGCCATGTTTTGTGAAAAACTGGCTGGCCGAGGTGACCTTTGCGTGCCAACATTCCATTTTGTAGTTTGAAAGGTAGGAAAAAACTAGTCTACAGAATTATGCAGTATCAGGACCAAAAGTTGAGAGCAGAGACAAATTCAAATTTTAATTCTGAAATTGTTGGCTTTAGCCAAAGATGAATATGAATCTAATGACCTCTTACACTTTCATTGAATCCTAGCCTATCACTTTCTTTTAGGGCTGGATGATGTACATTGTTGGTTAAGAAAATGTGAGTTTTGTAAAAAAGTCACTTAAATCTCTACATTTGTTTCTTTAAAATACACTTCCCATTCTATACTTAATGCACTGTGCCTAGCAAGTTCTCAGACGTATCACCTGCTCCTGGAAAATATCCCAAAACAAAGTTAACAATTATTCATTAAAGGTAAGTGCTTATGAGGAGCATTCACTTGTATGAGAAAGTAACCCTGTTTAAAGACTTTAAATGAAGACTAAACTGTGGCATTTTTATGCAAATGCAAATAAATCAAGTAGAAACTAAATCAGTTCTCCAGTACCAGTGGAAGAAATGGGCGTGTCCTCATTCAGTGAAGGTTTGTTATGTATGCTGTCTGCCTAGATAGATGGCAAATGTGCAGACCTCAAAACCAAGTAACTCCTTTAACCTGAGAGAGATTACGTGCCACTTAAGTATGATCTATCAAAATGCATCAATGCATTCTACTGTTATGTACAACTAATTAGAAAAAGGAAAATTTAAAAAATTAAAAAAAGAACGTGTTGGGGGCCTAGGGGCCAGTTGAGCAGCTCTTTGTGGTAGAGAGCAAGCCATTGCCCCCATGACTATCTTACTGCAGCTCAGGTGACACCTCGTGTGGTCAAAGACCCCAGCACCACCTGTTCTGTCAAGGCCATCCCGACTCCTGTTGATTCTGTTCCTTTCGCTCTTACACTTTTTCTAGGTCACTTTGCCACTGTGTTCAGCACCCATATGATTCCCAGTGGCATTCTCTTCTGTTTGAAGACTGTAGTAAACATCTGTCTACTGCACCAGGTCCACCAGTGTGTTCCAGAACCTTATTCATTTTTTAAAACTATCTATTTATTTTTTAATTTTTTACAGACTGCACTTTGATTCTTTGTACACAAATGGGGCACATTATTTTGTTTCTATGGTTGTACACGATGTAGATTCATACTATCTGTGTAGTCATATGTGTACATAGGGTGATAATGTCTGTCTCATTCCACCATTTTTCATACCCCCTCCCTCTCATTTTATTTTTAATCTGCTATTTTGTCATTGCGACCAAAAGGCCTGACAAGAACAGTTTTAGAGGAGGAAACATTTCTTTGGCTCCTGGTTTGAGAGGTTTCAGTCCAAAGACGACTGACTCCAGAGTTCTGGGTCAGAAGTGAGGCAGAATAATATGGCGGAAGGGTGTGAGAGAGAGAGAGAGAGAGAGAGAGAGAGAGGGAGGGAGAGGGAGAGTGCTCTGCTCACTAGGAACAAGATGTGTACTGTAGGGACTGGGGAGATAGCTCAGTCGGTAGAGTGCTTGCCTTGTAAGCACAAGGCCCTGGGTTCGATCCCCAGCACCAAAAAAAAAAAAAAGTGTACTGTAAAGGCACACCCCTGTTGACCTATCTCCTCCCGTCACACCCTACCTGTCTCGTTACCACCCAGTTATTCCCTATCAGTGAATTCCTCCACAGATCTCATAATCTAATCATTTCACCTCAGAAGTTTCTTGGGTGGTCTCGCACATGAGCTTTTGGGGGACATCCCATATCTAAACCTTAACAGACCTCATATATGTTCCTCTGGGTCTTCTTCCATTATCCCCATTGTCAATACAATTTGAGGTAACTGAGGGCCATTTGTGAAGGGCATTGTAGGTGTCCTATAATGAGTCTGAAGTGCGTGACCATCATTTCAGAAATATTATTTATCTCTTCACCAATTCCCTTCTATTTAAATCCTGAGGTTATTTGAGACTGCATCTTCTTCCCTGGCTCATAATGACTGATCAATTCATGTTGATCTTACCTTCTAAAGACATTAAAATATGATAAATACAGAAAATTTTATGTTAATTAATTATTAAGAATTTAATTAAATTCACATTACTTTGTGTACATGTATCACATGCACAAATTATTTATTTATTTATTTTAATACTTATCCAACAATTATCTGGATAAAGGTGGATTAAGACAAAATAATTAGTGGAATACAAACAACTATTGTAGAACAGGGCATGGCAAATCATGTCTGGTGGGTAAAATACTTTCTGGTCATTGATTTTCTTCCTTCTTTCCTTCCTTCCTTCCTTCCTTCCTTCCTTCCTTCCTTCCTTCCTTCCTTCCTTCCTTCCTTCCTTCTCTTTTTGTTTCTTTCTATAGCACACAGCTAAGGATGACAAATTTTATAATGGTTGTGAAGTGCATGCATATGCATCCACACAAAGAAGACCTTGAGATGGTGATAATGTGCAATATGGTCTAAGAAGTGTTTATGTTCTGGTTCTTTACAGAGGGGCTTGCTTTCTCCTGTTGTCACGTGATAAGTAGTTGAGCATCACGGTGCACATTTCTGCTTGATGCTTTATTACCAAATCTTATGAACAGTTTTGAAGAGTGAACTTAAACTTTCTTGTGTCGGGGATGGGGTAGCAGTATATATAAAATTGCATAAATATTTTGCAGTTTGTTTCCCAATAATAACAATTCTAGTGATGATTTTTTTTGCCTCTTATCTTCCAATTTAGTGAAATTCATTAAATTTAGAGTGAACATATGAATCCTATTGAGGATGTAAACTAGATACAGCTATAAAAACTTGAAAAAGAAGATGAGGAAAAGATATTTAAGGTACTTCAGCAATTTCAAAATAAATTAAAACCTACAACAATCAATTTTAAAGTGAACAAAATTCCATTAGCTATCCACAGATGTGCTTTGAGGTATGATTACTAACTAGTTCATTCATTAATTTATTAGTCCATATGTGTTCAGTGAGCATGTATTTGTGTCAGGGACTTAGCAAAGTGCACCCTGGCAAGGATGTAAGACATAAATATATTCATCATACAATGATCCGTACTCCGAGGCATGCATCAGGTGTGAAAGTAGGACAACAGGGACGCTCAGCTCTGGACCATACCTCTGGCTCTGGCCTTGACACTCTCTGACCTGCGACTCTTGCTGCTGTGGGGTGCAGGAGCTGCTGTCCCCCTGCCACCCTTTCCACGTGCGGAATGGTACCGATCTTTCAGATGCAGGCAGGGAAGGCAGTCAGTAAAGGAGACTTGAAGCAGCAAAGGGACAGTCATGGAGAGAAATGAACAGTGGACCTGGGACACCCACTGGGGAAGCCTGGATGGGCGGGGCTGGGGCGCTGGCTGTCCCCTGCTTGTGAGGAGGAGCTGACCTGACTTTAGAGTGCATGGCCTGTAAGTGGCAATCCAGGCCCTCAGCTCCTTTCTGTTTTCTGACCTGGTAGCCGATCTGCCGGCAGGTCACATGCCCTTCGTCTAAACCTGTCCTTTCTTTACAAAGGCGACGTCTGAGATAACCCAGTTTGTCCCTCAAATTCTGGTGTCTTTATTCAAGTCTAGCCATACACTGAGCTTGAGGACAAGACACAGCATCTTTATGCAGCAAATTCCATCAGTATTCCCAATCTTGCGTTTCCTCGTGAGACCTGACTGCTGTCTCTACGTGTGGATCTGCTCCTCTCCACAGAGCTCCCCGAGGTAGACGAGAAACTCCGTGCAAATAGCTGAGCTTTCACTTGCATCTGCACAGATTGCTGGACAGCAGCGGCCACACTGAAAACAGCGCCACCCCAAAGTCCTCAAGAACCCTGGTATTCAAGCCACGCAAGATGGGGGCTGCTCAGAGGGAGAGGGTTGGAAGGGCAGAGGGAGGCTGGCAGCCCTCTCTGTCACCTCCTGTCTCCAGGCAGCCTGTGAGGAAGTCACCTGGGCCTCTGTTGTCATAGGAACTCAGGGTGGACATTGCTGCACTGGTCCCTGGAGATGTGGGTTTGAGCCACTGAGTGCTTCAGGGAAGTGGGTATTGAGCCTCGTCACTGCCTTTAGAACAGCCAGCTCAACCCTTTCCCTTCCAGAACCAAAGTGGTGTGTGAGTGGGACCGTGGTCCCTTTAAGAACAGAGTTCCCTTACCTAACTCCCCCTCAGCTCTATGCCTGCTTCTGGACGAGGAGAGGCCCACACTCATCCTCCAGGGTACCAGCCCCTAAGAGAGTGACAGATGCATGGCTCTGACCTCTGTGTCCCCACTAGCCTTTCCATGTCATTTAGGTCCAGAACCTGGTAGGTGGAGGTGGGACTAAGCCTTCTTGCTGGGCTCCATGTAGGAAACCCGGCTTTCAGAGCAGGAGGTCTTGATACTGATCTCCTTTTCAGAGACAGACACTTTGCTTAGAATCAATGGTTTTCACTCAAGTGAAAACTCAAGATTAAAGGAAACACCCCAGAAGCTTCCGTGCGGCACACAAATGCTTTACTACCCTGACGTTTTCCAAATGACTCTTGAACAGGTCCTCAGTCATAGACAGGCACATCTTTCCTTATAAATCATGAGATCACCGCTCTGTAGAGCAGGAGAGAAAGGCAGGACTCTGCTGCTCTGGGGATGACACTCAGGCTTTGCAGAGGAAAGCCACGCGGGGCAACTCAGCATTGTCAGCTGTGACATCGCGGGCAGAGCACGGGGTTATTTTTATTGGAAGCCAATAAACTCCAAATACTATCATTATGGTCTTTCTCCCAGCCTCTTTTCAAGCTTTCATTATTATTGCACAGCGGTCTCAGCAATTGTATTTGTCAACACTGTGGGGAGAACTCTGCAACCTGTTGGCGGACTCAGTAAATTGGGATTTGTCTGGTGAATACTGATGCTTTCCAAAGCTCTGTCCTGGCAGCTTGGGAAGAGCCTGCCATTCAGAATGACATTTCATTCTGTGTATTCTGATTAGTTTTTGCAGGAGAGTTTTAAAAGTGTAATTGCTTTTGTAGTCTGAGGAAGAAAGAGACACTAAGCTACATTTAGAGATGTATTTATAATTGTTAAGCAGTTTGGGGAGGTTAAGAAGAGCAAGATTTCAAAGTACAAAGAGTTTATTTATTGCAAACTTTTGTGGAAAGGTTTATATCAATGCAGGTGATAAAATTTGAAAATAAAGTGGCTTCAAAAGATAATGAAGGGGTACAATGAAACCAGGGCATTGATCAATCAATTGCAGGACATTGGAAACAATGGTCAACTGTTGGCCATCAAGGGAATAATTCATGGGGACAAGCAGAGCAGTACAACTCAGAGTTGATGAAGCTTAGTGTTGAATAGTAGTAGGCGCGTGTAACTGTTGTTATGAGGTCTAATAAACTGGTAGAATATGCTAATAAACATTAAAATAAGGTTATGCAAAGGTCACAGAAATGTGCCTGATATGGGCCAGGCTCTCATCTCAGATGATTACTTTTCTTTAGAGCAAAGAAGACATGTGCAAAGAAGAGCGGGATTTTTCCTTCTGTCTCCTCATTCATTAGTTCACTAAAGATGCTTCTTCTGTGTCTGTTGTGTAAGAAACTGTTGCAGACACTCAGGGAACAGCTCTGAGCCACCTTCCTGAAGCTTGTATTCTACAGAAGGAGGGAGACAGTAATCAAGCAGATGGATAGTGTTTATAAAATTGATCTCAGGTAGTGGTACGTTCCATGAAAATAAATGGAAGAGTCCAGAGTTCGAGAGGGACCAGGGGACCATATATTAATATAATGTGTATGAAAAATGATAACCTATGAGAAAGGATAATCGCAGGAGGGAGGCTCCTGAGTGAATGAAGGGAAATGGGATACGGGGAACAAGAGGAGCTTTGGGTCTCCAGGTGGCGGAGAGGACACCTGTCGCGTGGGAGGGGAACCTCTGGTGGGTGTCAGTGAGGGTGACCACTGTCTGTCCTTCTGTTTGGAAGAGCTCTCTTGCCGTTGTGCCTTGGCCTGATTGTGTGTGCTTGTAGTTGTGTGGGCTGAGGAGCAGGAGCAGGAAGAGGAACCGCAGGCTTTCGAAGAGGCGCTCGTCCAAGTGAGAGATGGTGGAGCCACGGACGGGGCTGGCAGCGGGGAGGTGGAGAGAAGAGGCTGATCTAAACGGAAGAAGGGGGAGCTTCTTCCCTCTGTTCTAACCCCACCCAGGTTGCTGCACTTGGCCTCAGCAGTCCTGGGAAACCAGTGCAGATATTAGAGAGCTGAGACGTCGCAGGTCCTTAACCTTGGTTTTTCAGCCCGGGTAACTGCTCTTGTAGACACATCTCTTTATCTAAATCACTGTTTTGTAGCCAAAAGGAATCAAATCATGAGCCCAAGCATTCATGGCGATGGGAAGGAAGTATTAAGCAACTTCCTTAATTGTATCTAAAACACGGCTTTGTTTCAGATGCAGTGCTAACTTTCATGTATATCATGCTGATTTCTCTTTACATCAAACTTGTGAGTGTTTGATGATCGTGACTTTTTCGCAGACATGGAGTGGGGGCTTAGAGAGGGTAGACATCTTGCACCGAGTCACACAGCGAAGAAGAAGGGGCAGTGGAAGCCAGGATGCAAGGGTCGGTCTGATCTGGGGTGGATTGTGATGGTTGATTTCAGGTGTTCACTCTCCTGGGATAAGGGATGCCCAGATAGCCAATAGAGCATTTATTTGGGGTGTGATTGCAAGTGCTTCCAGAAGAGACAAGCATTTGAGTCATTAGACCGAGTAAAGAAGATCGTACTCACCAAGGTGAGCACCGATTCATTGAAGTCTGGAATAGAACAGAGAGACAGAGAAGGCAGATTTTCTCTTCAGCTGCACTATCTAACTTCTCCCGCCCTTGAACATGGGTGCTTCTGGTACATGGAACGGAGACTATCAGCCACCTCGATGATCAGGCCTTCAGCTTTGCGAGAGTTATGGTGTTGACCCCTTGATTCTTAGACTTTGGGCTCAAGCTGAATCCCACCTCCAGCCTTCCTCTTTCTTCATCTGGCGGACGGCATACCCGTTGGGACTTCTCAGCCTCCCTAAGGAGGCTTAATCACATAAGCCATTCTTATTAAAAAATCCTCTTTTATGTGTCAGCATATACCCTATCGCTTCTGTTTCTTTGGAGAATTCTAATATGGTCTCTTTGCATGAGGACTTCACAATGATACTTTTGATGTGGGAAGAGAGACTTCAAGGTTAATCTGTCTGTCTTCTGATCCCTTGCTTCCTGCCCTCTCACTCCTGTTGGCCAATTCCAATGAATCAGAGGAAAAGGAAAGAAAAACATTACTAAAATAATATGGGATGAGAGGAAACTATCTCCAAAGGAACCGGAAAGCCAATCCATGCTCTCACAATGTAACCGAAATCCTCAGTCGACCCACGTGATTGCTTGATGTCAGAACATTTTGTTAGTTTCAAAACTAACCCACATAGGGAATGTATTGTCACTTGAAGGTGGAGAAGGGTGATGAGGTGATAGTGCGTAAGAGTTTTGTATCTTATATGCTAGGCCTTGAACCCAGGGTCCCACAGGTGCTAGTGGTAGTGTTCTACCACTGGGCTGCATCCTCAGCCCAAAGGATGATCTATTCTTAAAAAAAATATCACTGGTAATAATTGTATCTGCGGAGAAGAAGCAAGAGTTCTGGGATCCTACGTGCAGATTGTGTTGCGACGTGCCACAGGGAATTGAGTAAGCACTGAGGGGCCCTGGGGAGATGTGCCCCGAGCTGGGGGCAGATGGCATTTTTCCATGGGTTTCACCTACTTTAGTGGGAAAACAACTCATTTGAAACAGAAAAATACAATAATTCCCTTAATTAGAAAATATTTCATAAGACAATTCTGAGAAAAGAGATCTTTCTGCCATATTTAAAGGTTTTATAGTGTCTTGTGAACTTCATGGTTTCTCTTTGAAGCAAATCACTTACTGGCAAAGTCTATAATCAGTGGGCTACATTTTAGGCTGTCTATATTTAATGATTCCTTTCATTGTGGCCCAAAATTCATTTTATTGACTAATTTGGCATCTCCATAAGACAATATAATATACTAATACTTTGTTGTGACAGAAGCAAATGGCAACCTATAAAGCTTTATATCATTTGAAATCATGGTCCAACATGATGGAAAAATAATACATAGATTCAGTGAGTCAGCTGTATAAAATGACTATTCAAAGAGTCAATACCTTTTAATAGAATTCTACACTCAGAAAATACGTGTGTGTGTGTGTGTGTGTGTGTGTGTGTGTGGTGCTGGGGATGTGATCCAGGGCCTCATCCATGTTAATCAGCTCTGCCGCTGAGCCACACTTCAACTCCGAAAACACTTTATGTCATTGGCGTTCCTAACACCTCACTGTCTAAAGCCCCTGTATACATATAAGGTCACTGAAACTCAGGGAGGTAAAGTGACTTGCTGAAAGTCACATTGACAGTTTTGATCTACAGCACAAGCAAGAGTGATTTTACTTCGCAATTAACTAATGGGAAAACAGTCAAAACCTGGAAATCAGTTTTCGATATCACTGCCAAGGGGCTAGGAGCCCAACAGCCTGGGTTTGAATCTTCTCCACCATGTGGGGAAGTTTATTAGGCCCCTTTTGGCCTCTGCTTCCTTCCTGTAAGATACAGTTGGTTGATAGTACTTACCTAATTAGGTCGATGGAAAAAAAGTTTAGAAAATAGCATGAAATGTTTTGATTTTTAATCTATCTTGGCTTCTCTGGTTTGACTAAGGTCACATTTATAGGGTAGAAGAGGGCATTTCCAAGAATTTAAGAAATAAAGGTCACATTTCCATAGGCGGTGTGGCTATTCCCCAGGTAAAGCGCACTGTGTGCTGTTGGCCTCTGGAAGCGTCTTAGCATCTCCCGTGGCTTTTTTATTGCAATCATAGGTATTTTTTAATGATCAGACCATATTTATTTCATCCACTTTATTAATTAAATGATAGAATGTCCTTGTAGATATAAAGTTTTACAGATGTAAAAATACCTTTCAAGGCATGCTTTTGGTTATGAATACTGTATAATTGAAAGAGAAACAGGGATACTTCTTTTTTGAGCTTTTCTCTCCCCATTTTTAACAACTGAAATAATTGTTCCCAGAAGCCGCTACACCAAGAAGCCTGGACCGTCTTGCTTTGATGTGTCTCCCATGGTAAGATCAAAAAGTTCACATAATTGCAGTTGGTAATTTTAGAGTCATTATTTTTGTTGTTAAGATTGTACTAAAAAAAAAAAAAAAAAAAACAAAAAAACTTCTAGGTCACCCAGTCACTGGGCGCCAGAGCAGCGGTGTAGGCGAGGACGTGTTGAATCTCCTCGCCTCGCATCCCGGATGGTCTCAGTAACGTAAGTCAAAAATGATCACTGTCCTCGTGTCAGGGGCCCAGTTGAAGGACTGTGTCTAATTGCTGAGAAGAGGCGCTAGAGCTTGATTAGTTCCTAACAAGGATTTTCTGTGGAATTAGGAGATGCTTTGCTGATGGTATTTCCAGGTGTTCAGGACTTAATCTTGAGTTATGTGAATAATATACACAAGTTTAAAGCTTGCCATGAACTATCACGCTTGCCGACATGACTCAGTAATCCTTAGAACCCTTGTTACTTGGCCGGTGTGTTGCCTCTGACCTGGTGGCTGTAGTAGTCCCCTGCAGTTGTTGGCAGGAAAGCATTTAGCAGCAGGGTCAGGGTTGTTCAGCAAATTTTGAAGGCAGTCCAGTGAAGGCAGCAGATAAAGTGGCTGGTTTTCTCTAGTTTCTGGCAGCCTGTGGATCAGAGGATGACGTGGATGTTGGATTCAGAGTCGATCTTTTGTAGCAGGTGCTGAAACAAACCACTGGCCAGATGGCCAAATTGGACTGAAGCAAGACATTCATTAGCATCCATTCGAGTCATTTATATGAATGGACAGCACTACACACCCTGTAATCATCCTCACTGGTCCTTAGTGAGTCAAACTGAAGGACATATTTTTTTCCTGACCAATGTCATTTCACACCTAACGGATAGATGTCCTTGTGATACATATGTCCTCATTTTGTAGATCTAGGTTCCTCTTGGGCAACAAGAGCAGAGGAAGCCAGAAATTTTTCCCCAGTTGAAGGTTAACAATTTGAGGAAGCAAGCAGTTGTCAGCTTGGAGTAGTGCAAATGATTTGTGCACAGTGCTTTAGCAGTCTCTAGAGAATTTTATGGTGAAGGAATTAAAATTCAACAAATTCCACTTTTTTGACCAACA
Organism: Sciurus carolinensis; assembly: GCF_902686445.1. Taxonomy (NCBI): domain Eukaryota; kingdom Metazoa; phylum Chordata; class Mammalia; order Rodentia; family Sciuridae; genus Sciurus; species Sciurus carolinensis. Next base: position 8,508,241 of record NC_062217.1, on the reverse strand, counting down.
TTTTAACTTCTAGGAATTCATCCAAAGGATGAATTATGTACATGCACAAAAATTTAACCACAAACATGTTCATGGTGGTATTATTTTTATTGGAGAAAAATAGAAAAAAAAAGAAACTAAATGTCTCTCCAATTTACTGATTCATTCAAAAATAGATATTGAAGGGCAGGGGACGTACCTCAGTGGTAGATTGCTTGCCCAGCATTCTTAAGGCCATCTGTTCAATTCCTGGTACTACAAAAACATAACAAAAATACATATTCAGTCACTGCTCTGAGTCTTACATGGTTTTACTTGCTAATCAATGATAGGTTGAACAAAAGAATAGGGAGAGTTAGTTCATGCAGTGGAATACTACACAGCTGTTAACAGTGTTATAGAGTAATATTCAGTGAGTAGTCATGACATTGACAAATTTTAGTGAAAAAGTAGGTAATACATCAAAACGCATGACCTTTTTGAAGTTTATCTGCATTTTAAGGAACTCCAATGAATTCATTTAACTTTGCTAATAAAAAAAGCAAAATAGTAGACATTATTTTCCCCAAAACCAATAAAATAATCTATCCAACTGAAAAGTCATGTCTATGTCAATCAATGAAGGTAGATCTTCAAGGGAAAAGAATAATTCAACAAATATTTGTTGAGCTCTTTTTCTGTGCTGCCCTGTGATGCTCTCAGGAGTTTTGGGTAGGACCAGTTGCTCTGGGATGTAGTAGTTTAAAGACGACCACAGGGCCTTTGGCTTCACACGTAGCTATATGTTGTGGTCTCCAAGGAAAAGGCAGGTGTCCATTCCCTTATGTATTCTCACACACACACACACACACACACACACACACACACACCTCTGACTACCTCAGGTACCCAGAGATCATTTTGCAACAGATTTCCTGCTTTTATTTCCTCTTCTCAAACCTGACTTCACGGTTGCAAACCCTCTGGTGGCATGGAGTTGTTTTGGACTGTGTCCTGCTCAAGGCTCCAGAGGCTGCTGGCTTTGATTCCCCGAAACAATCAGAATTGCCCCCTGAGTGATGCTGATAACGGTAGCATCGTATGCTGGCTGTTTCAAGGGAGCCCGCAATGAGGAAGGGAGAATTTTAAAAGGTTAACTACAGGCCTGGAGGGATCGCCAGCCAGAAGTTAAAAACAAAGATCTCGCTCATTCAACCCATGTCAGGTAGGTGTCACCGGAAACAAAAATGGTGACGGTCCGAGCTGGAGAAAGCTGGCCAGGCCACCCCTTTGGACAACGGGCAGTGGCGATCCTCGAATCGTCGACACAGGACTGAGCACCGAGCGTCATGAGTGTGCCCAGCATGCACAATGTGTTGGACTCAGGCCCCAGCACTGCTACCCACAAATGAGCAAACAAGTGAAAGCAACACAACCCTCTGCCTCTTGGAAGCTTTTGAGAAGCATGGCTTCTTAGGGGACAAGGGACACGGGGAGCAAGAATATGGCCAGGAAGAGGCTATGTCTGCCTGTTTCCGCCATGGGTACTGTGAGTCACCAGGGAAATGGCATTTAATTAAAACTGAATTTAACTTACCTGGGTCCTCTAATATTTTGACAGGTATGATTTCCATACAATCAATCCACCCTTATGAAAGTCAAGGACAGGAATCCTGCTTTCCTAGCAACCTCGCCTGAAGAAGGAAGGATTCTCTGGATTCACCTTGTCCTTTTCAGAATATGCCACATTAGGTTTTCCATGCACCTTCCTATATTTCCACAGAAAAAATTATTGACTTCAAATGTCCCCAGAAAGTTTAAATACATTTCTTATTATAGGATGGAGGAGACGCTCTCTATTTTGTTACTCTCATCTGTATTAGTAAACTTAGCCTTGGCTTCTCCTGTGTTCTGAATAGCTGAGTAATTGCCTCAAGTTCTACCTGCCTACAGCAGATAAAGCTGACAAATGCGTTTGAGGCTTTGGAGTAAAACAAACAGACGTAACTGGAAGCTAATACACAAATGTAGGCAGTGTAATTAGATTAATCTATAGCCCAGTTCAGGAAGGGAAACTAATTTTGAATCAGATGTATAGTTTTGGGGGAATTTTCCTGAAAGTTACATTGTATACACTTGTGGTAATAAATTGTGTTCAAGCACCCGCAGAGGCGTCTGGGGCCTGCTGGGAGCTGGTCTTTTAGTTTAGATTTAAATTTGCCTCCATTTTTGGAAGGCTTGAGGGTATTCAATGTTAAGAGCTATGTGCCAGGACTCCAGAGTCAGCTTTTGGAGCTTATTGCCTGCGATTCAAGTGACCGTCAGGAGGATTTTTTTTGTTTATAGGCAAGCGAGGTATGAAGTTGAATAATGATTGATGGATTTGATCAATGGGGATACTCAGCATCAACCCCCTTCCTTCCTCCCTGCCTCCCTCCCTTCCTGATTTCGTTCCTTTTCTTTCTCTCTTTCTCTCTCGCTTCCTCCTTCTCCCTCCCTTTCTTCTTTTCTGTCTTGTCAAGCTCTGACAGGCTGTATCTGGCCTTGATGTATTAGGTTTCCAAGTCACAAAAATGGTGCATAAAAACCAACCACAGCAATCAGTGGGAATCAGCTATGGATACTCATTTTTGCCAAGGTGTTAATGCATAAAATGACTACCACCTGAGAGGCATCTTTAAAATGAAGACTTAAATTCTTGAGGATGGCTTAACTTACTGTGGGCTTTATGGCATTACTGAAGTGATTTTAGAGTGATTAACATTCAAATACATTTTTTTTTCAGTTTAAAAAACCTTATGTATTGATACATAAGCCAATTGATAAGCCAATCTCAAAAAACCAAAGGAAGAATGATATTGCTAATAAGTGGATGATGACACATAATGGGGGGTGGGAAGGGTTAGTGTTGGGGTTGGAGTTGGGTTTAGGGAGGGGGGCAGGAATGGAGGAAGGAAGGACTGTATAGATGGAGGGGAGGGGTGGGGAGGGGAGGGGGGGAAGGGAAAAAATGGCTAATGAATCAAACAACATTACCCTATGTAAATTTATGATTACACAAATGGTATGCCTTTACGCCATGTACAGACAGAGAAAAAACATGTATCCCATTTGTTTACAATAAAAAAAAAAACAACCTTATGTATTGATTTTAAACAGTGAAAAAGCCTAAGAAAATCATAAAGGAGAAAATAAAATCACGGAGTCTCACAAATTAGGGATAAACTACTCAATTTTTCTCATTTTAGCATTTATCTCTATATATGTGTGTATCATCAGACTACGTGGAATGCCAATGATCAACTGTTTTTGAGCTATATAGAGATTTCAACCTCACATTTGTGAACACTTCTTGTATTAGGAACCAATAGGCTATAGATATGTGTGTGTGTGTGTGCACGAGTAGGAAGAGGAGGAGGCAGAGGAGGTGGAGGAGAAGGAGGGGAGAGCAAAGTCCAAAGTCTGTAGAGCAGGCCAGTGGGTGGTGAGTGCAGGGGAGGGTTGAAGTTGGAGCCAGGAGTCTGAGTCTTCGGGGTTCCCCTGCTGCAGGCTTGAGGCAGAGCTGCTTCGAGTCTGTGCTCCACGGGACTTCAGCTGGTGGAAGAAAGCCCCCTGCCTTCTGGAGGACCAGCTGCTTTACTCAAAGTCTACTGATTTAAATGTTAATCACATCTAAGAAACATCTCCACAGCAGCTCCTAGACTGATGTTTGACCAAAAATCTGGGCACTATGCCTAGCCACACTGGCCGATAAAATTAACTATTACATTTCTTATAAATAGTTCAACATCCTTGTTTACCATTATAAACAAGTGCCCGGAACCATCCTGGTACACAGCTCTCTGTTAAGTTCACAAGAAGAGAATCATTGGTCGGCCTATGAAATACAGAATACTTATCACGAGGACACTGTGACATTTGGGATAGTCTATTTCTGTGGCCTGGGTCCCAGCTACTGAGGGCTTCCCTCTGCTTCTCTCTTTTAGCCATTTTCTGCACGGTCATTGGTGAGATGACACCTAACCATGAAACCAGGCCAGCTAAGACGGGAAGTCTCCTGAGGAAGAGTTGGTACAACATCAACAGCTCTTGATGGCAGAGGCTACTCTCAGTCTCATGCTTAATTTATGGCTGGGAGAACCCAGAGTTGCTGTGTTTTATATGCATTATTTTATTTGTTCTTCTTCATACTTTTATGTGGTAGATACTATTATTATACCCTTTTATGGGTTAGAGAATTTGAGGTTTAAAGAATTTAAGGAATTGAAGAAGAAGGAGATAAGGCATTGGCTAAACTTCCAGGAGTTAGGGGCTCTTAAATTGGTTTTTGTCATTTCTGGAATTAAAAGTGACATGGTGTACTGAAAGATGTGGTGTCCAAAGAACCTGGAGGTTGAAGGAAGTATATATTCTGATTATCGAGTACTTAAACTTTATTCTATTATTTCATTGCACAAAGACCTGGAGATGTGTTTCTGATTGAAAGAACCAGTATCTGGTTAAAACACACACTGAGAAACCAGTGTGTTTCCCACTTTGAAAATTAGTAATGGCAAATACCAGACACGTGTGTGAGTGTGTAAGTGACCGTATATGTCTGTATTTTTGCACCCACACACTATGGTTTGGAAGCAGGACTACTATAGCATATAAAATAAATTGTAGAATTTTAGGATATGAGTGAAGGAAGGGACCTTTGAGATTCCCTAATATAACCCATTCAATTTACAGTTGAGGAAACGGATGCCTGGGGAGATGGAGTGTTCAAGGCCCCTCAGTCAGTCCTACCCACTATTGGGTTGATATAAAATAGTAATTTAGCCCTGAGACTATGACTTCAGCAAACATAGATCTTTGGATTTTCTGGACACTGTCATTTTTAAATCTACTTTACCGTTGACTCCAAATCTATTGATGTGTTGTGGGCACTCATATTTCAGGACTCAAATTAAATCTCTAATACCATACTTCACTTTCAGAAGTGGCACAAAGGTTCCTGGTCACACTATTTGTTCCAACAGTTTTGGGTGTGGAAAATATATTCCCTGTGACCATGATTGAGTGTGCACATTTCCAGGCCAACGGAGACGGACGAATCATAATTTTCTTTTTCAAGGTGTTTTTGCTATTTTCATGGCACCTTTAATCTTGCTTCTCTTGGCTCCCTATTTCACCTTCTCTGCCATGGTCTTTCTGGTCACTGCTTTTGTTTTTTAATAGAGGGACTTTACTTATTTCTATTGAAATTAGGGCCAGGAGTTGGGTAGGTACATAGCGAGTTAGGTTGAGAAATTAAGACGTCAGAGTTACTCAATAGTTACAAGGTATTACAGCACTTAGAAAAAGTGTCCTAGCTAATACCCCAACATAGTCATGACCACTGGCTTGGGTAATGGATGCAGGATCCAAATAAATTTCAGGAGTTACTACTGTGTCAATTTTTTCTTTAAGGAAAAAAAATTGAAAATAAAAAGTCCTCTTCCTTGGGGATAGCCATGTGATAGCACCATATTCTTCCAGGAATGTCCAGAGGTTTCTAGCCACTGCATACTTAACTTTGCACTAAGGACTGCTGCCTGGCTTGCATTAATGGCACTTTTTGAATAACTGAGGATGAGGGTAATGGTCAGGTATGTCAGGAACTGCACTATGGGTTGCTGGACCAGCGGGAAGACTCTGGCACCCTGTTTACGGATTCCTCCCTTCTCCTCTTTCCCGGTGGGAAATATGCTCTCTTCCTAGTCCAACAGCAAGCAGCAGGAGAGGAGGAGGCTGCGGCACACCGTGGTCAGAGCGGCTCCCCAGGATGGATGAGGCTGATGAGAGGATCCATCACTACTGTATTGAACTCTTTCTTCATTAGAGATGAGCCACTGGCAGATGGTACTCCTCCCGAAACATGGTCTTGGAGTTGGAGAATAGGTTTTCTACAAGAGGCACAGATTTGTAATCAAGGAGATCATTTATCTTTCTTCCTCCCATAGAAGCTCAGTGCCATTTAGTTATAGGACTGGTAGTTTATCTTGGGCGATTCTCATTCCTTCTTCATAGAACAGCTTAATCTGGGATCATTTTCACAACTTCTGGGCTGTGGCAGGCGCTTGAGATTTGGGGCAACATACTTAAGATACATGTGAGTGAAATTCCTTGGCTGATGTCCCATTAAGGACACCCAGCAATATATAGTTCCTAAACCAAAAGCTAATCATCATGTTTCTCTTGTTCTTACCAGACTGGTTAGCTAATTCTGCCAGCTGTCAATGGAGGAGAAAGGAAGAGGATACATCTTATCACCTGAAGGAGAAACCCCAATGCCGTAGTCGTAGAGGAAATGGAAAGAAAGCAAGGGATGGAGCTGATTGTTCCATAGGGAAGGTGGGGCGTGTGGAGGAGAGAGCATTATTGCCCCAGTGATATTCCTGTGGTCAGAAGCATCTTACCATTGTCTAGGACAGGAATGAATGAAGTCAAGGTCAAATTCAAAGTGCTCAGCTCTGATCCACCCAGTTATTCTTCAGTGGTGCTGACTGTGAACGTGAATGCATCTATGAAAACCTAGTAGAAAGCGATCCAGAGCAAATGACTCACCAAAGGCTGCTCTGGCAGAGCAAGTATTTATACAAAAACAACCCACATTCTGTTCTGGGATTAGTTGGAGCTGTGTCCTGGAGGAACAATGTTGCCTTGAACAGTCCATAAACAGTATTAGATTTCATTCACAAATCTGCCTTTTCACACTGTGATGATGGATCAACCACTTGGTTTCTCAGAGCCTCCATCTTTTCATTTGAAATCTGAGGAAAATTAAGTAGGATAAATGCATGAAAATCAGTGCAGTCTGTTTTGGTACTTAGCAGTTGTTTTAAAATTCCTGGTTTACACAGCTTTTTGGGGGACTGAGGGTACTGGGAATTGAACTCAGTGGTACTAGACCACTAAGCCACATCCCAGCCTTATTTTGTATTTTATTTAGAGACAGGGTCTCATTGAATTGCTTAGTGCCTTGCTTTTTCTGAGGCTGGCTTTGAACTGGCCATCCGCCCCCTCAGCCTCTAGGGCTGCTGGGTTTACAGGCGTGCATCACGTGCCTGGCTTACACAGTTTTAATAAGGATTGAATGAACACACACACACACATACATATATATATATTACTTCATAAGTGTAAATTCTTATACATCTGTAAACTATTAATACTGTTATCTCCTCTTTGTGCGTGTATATCCATGTGCAGGTGTGTGCACACACATGTGTATGGATGATGGAGACAGCATGAACGACTACATGTGTTTCTCTGGTCTCTAGCCCCATGTATCAGAGTGCTTAATGCAATGTGAGAAAAGCAAGCCATGCCATATCTAATATTTTAAAATAATCAATTCCATTTAAACCACAGACTCGAAGGAGAATGACATCAGCCTCCTGGAGGCTTCCATGTGGCTCCAGTTGAGATTGGATCTGCCACTCTCAACCTCCACACTGAGCAAATGTGCGTGTGTGTTTTAATGGGTTTCTATCGCGGGTTGACCTTTGCAGTACATAGGTGAGCCGACTCCGGTTCCTGGATCTGAAACCTTCTGAGGCACACATAACCCTGAGGGTAGAAGGTATTTTCTAATCAATAACACTTCAAGTCAGCAAAAACCTACATAAGCTCAATTTTGCAAAATCTTATAACACTTTGTGACAAAGTCATTTATGAATGTTCTTTAGCATTTAAAAGGCTCTTTGTATACTCTGTCAGAATTCCAAGCAATGAATTTTGCTTGGTTTTTAAGGGGGAGAAATGTCTTCCATTTAATTTTTAAAGGAGTACATGAATAAATTTCATTCGGCTTTAGTTGGCGACATCTGTTGTTTATTTCAGAGCTAGAATCATGAAATGTTAGATCTAGCAGGGCCTTAGAGACTTTTGAGTCCAGTGGTTTTTGAACTGGCTTTGCAGAGTGAAGAAAGTACATGGAGATGCCTCTGGGATCCCCCAAAGACGGCACAGATTGGTTTGCTGATTGGCAGAGTCCCAAGAGCACCAACCCTTTTACCCAGAGCAGCATTGTTTTTAAATGATTCACATATTAAAACTCATTCTATCGTTTTATTTTAAAAATTTTCTATCATTTAGAATGTTGGAAAATCATTCTAGATGTTCTAAAAATTCTGCTTCAAATCCTTCATTTTACAATGCGGGTTCAAGACATCAAGAGGGACAATGTTTAAGATTACAAAGACAGTAAATAGATAGAATCTGGGTCTAGTGTTTCTTATTTCACTTCAGCTGAGTAGGAGTTGTGGGAGGAAAGAAGGCAAAAGATGCTTATCTTTCCTTTAAAGGTAGAGAATGTCCTGATGGGTGAATGCTTAGGCATCTGTTTTGTTGATTTAAAAACTCATTTATTTGTTGATTCATTCATTTAGCAAACTTTTAAGGTGCTGTGGGATGAAAAGAGAATGAGAAGACCCAAGTTGTGACCCCAGGGAAGCTCTGCCTTCAGAGGCAAGTGTAGAAGCTATTGCTTGTTATACCAAAGACATGGAAATGGATAGGATATTGGAAAGGAGCTTCAAGTTCAACTCTAAGTTTAGGTGTGCTTGATCTTTGAGGCACTGTGCTACAGCAAAGCAAAACTGCGTGCCTTCAGCTTCTTGCCATTCCTGAGGCGGACCTGGAGCTCGACATACTCAAGGAACTGGAACAGGACCTCAGGCTGGCGTACAGGGAGGTGGAGAGATAGGAGGAGAGGGTGCGGACAGAGCCAGCTCTCCTGGTCTTTGTAAGTCACAGCAAGGCATGAAGTGTTCAGATCTAATTTTAAAAACAACATCAAGCAATTGAAGGACTATAAACAAGGGAATGAAAGGGTTTCTCTTTTGAAAGAAGAGCTTTTAGCTCCTTGTATGGAGCATAGATTGCAGAGGTCAATAGTGGAGAGAGGACTTAGTTAAGTGGAACTTACAATATCAGAGGTGAGATGGTGGCCTAGCACAGGGTGGTAATTGGATGCAAACTGGAGAAGGAGGAGGAATTCAACACAGAATTTGAAATAAAATTTGCTAAGGGTGAAATGCAGAGAATAAGGAAAAGGGAGGAATGAAGGATGGATAGGAGATTTTTGGTTTGAGCAACTAGGTAATTGAACCCTGGGGGTTGCGGCAAATACTAGGGGAAGAAGGGTTGGTCATGGTAACTTTGAGATGCCTATCAGGTAACCGGTAGAAGGAATATTCTAGGCAGCTGGGGTTCAGAGCCTGCATTTAAGGGTTGGAGATACACACTTTGGCACTGTGTCGTTCTTAAAGTCACTGATCTGAATGGTGATCATCTAGGACAAGAGCAGATGAAAGAAGAGGGCCTAGACTCAGTTCCCAAATTACTAAACATTTGGCAGTCAGTGAGAATAGATGGAGAACAGCAACTGGTAGGTGAAAACCCAGAACAGTGTGATATCATGAAACCCAGTGTCAATGTCTGTCAACGTATCAACTCTGTAGTGTGCATTGTAGACCCAAGGACTCACAAGAAAGTCGGTTGGTGGTATGATAATGTCATCACAGTCAAAATAAGTGATAATAAAAAGCTATCATTTTTGAAGGGGCCTTGAACAAGTCCATAAAACAGTTGGAAAATTCAATTTTCCCATTAACAGAATGCAAATATACAGAGATTTTATTCTGTATACTTTTTCTTCAGTCATGAGAATTTTGACTTTGGTTTGCATAAATTTGGAGATGGCAATTGCCCATGGGAGTAGATAGGAAATGACACAAATGGATATTGTATATTTAAAAAGATGGTCAAGCAGCAGGTGGAGTAAAAGTGGAAGATGTTGCTATGTAACTTGTGTGATGAAAGGATTCAGGATGCTGAGGCCTTGAAGATGTTGGGTAGAGATGGAAATTGAAAGATGTATAAGAGGCCTTGTGTGCCTAGGACTGAGCCCTCTGCTGTGTAGATATTCAGGGACATTAAATTATCAGCACCAGTTGTGGATAGTTTAGACTAAGGCATGCTCAGCTCATATTTGTCTGACTCAGGCACATAAAAGACTTGTGCCCAGGACTGTAACAGGATACAAAAATTAAAAGAAATAATTCTGGGTATCTAGTCAGAAAGCACTGGGCATGTAATACTGGGCAAAAATTCTTTGGCAATGCAAATTATGTAAAATAAAAGTCAAATGGATAGAAAATTTATTAGAAATAAAGATACTAAAATTGTTCTAGCATTCAAAAACTGATGTCTAGAAAAGAACTCTGTTGGACGAACTGTGGTGGTATATGTCTGTAATGTCACCTAGCTACTCAGGAGGCTGAAGTAGGAGGATTACAAGTTTGAGGTTAGCTTGGGCAACTTTATTGGACCCTCTTTCACAATAAAGAAGCAAAATAAAAAGGACTGGATGTGTAGCTCAGTGGTAAATCCCAGTACTAAAAAAAAAAAAAAAAAGAAGAAAAGAAAAGAACTCTTGTATTAGTCGTTAATAATTTGTGTAAGCAGCCAGTTAAAGGAACAGCTATGTGCTAGATGCTCCTGCAGAGTATGCAGTGGTGACAAAACCCAGGGAGCTCTCTGCCCTCATAGATAGTGCCCTCTAATAGAGATATGCTAACTTAACAAAATAACACCAACATGTTATATAATCATTGTAACAGGTGAGAATTCTGTGAAGGACCATACCAGAGTACAAAGAAGAATATCTGAGGAAGCGATTTAGATTGAGTCAGGGGTCAGGGAGGAAGTGATGTTTGGAATGAGAACAGGTAGAACTGGACTCATGAACACACTGTGTTCACACTTCCCACGTGTGTGAAGAAAGCTGTAAAGCAGATAAGAATCACTCCCTTGCCTGGCTCGCAGGCATCAACTGCCCTCTGCCTGCCCTGCAAGGCTCTCCCTTGGGGGTCCTCCACAGGTCCTGGCTGATGGCGGTTCAGCCCAAAGGAGTTGAGAATGTGGGTGAGTCAATGAATCAAAAGATGGTTGGATATTCTTCAAGAAACTACAGTCCGAATGCTCTGTGTTGCGTGGAGGTGGAAGGAATCGTCTTGGGCCACTGTCTTCCACACATTATCACCCACTAACACTCCACAACACAACTCCCTTCCTCATTTATCTAATTTTCACCAGCACAAAGTAGAGGAAAGAGAGTTTGGGGCTTCTGTAATGGCAACAGCACACCATTATCATCACCGACTAACAAGTCTATCACCTGGTTGAGAAAGGAAGCAACATCACCGAGTTTGCCAGGGTCTCCTGGTTAGTTACTTAGGAGCTTTTAGGATTCCTTCAGGCCAACCTTGCATATATTTAAAGTTAATATAAATGTTTTTTTCCTAAATAATCAAGGAGAAAAGTAATGCAGATTCAGATGCAACTTGGGAATAACATGATTTCCTTATTTAACACACTAGCCATTTCCAGCATTTTAAATAGAGGCAATTTTTCAATGAAAACACAATTTTCCAATATGTTTGTTCAGAGTAGATTGAGACAAGAATTCCTGTGAGGTATACAGACTTCTATGTTTTCCTCCTCTTAAGAACTTTCTGGTCTCATTTCCCCCCTTAGCAGGAATTACTTTCCTCTGTGTTTTCAGACATCGCTAAAATACTTTATTTACTTTTTTTATGATGACTTTAGTGACTGAGTCATACATCAAATTTAATCATCAAACCTCAGAAAATGGACGAGAACTGAAAACCACATACCAGGGGAATGATTTGACCTCACTAATTAGGAGGAGGAAGCCCCGTGCAGGTGTCTTCCTGTAGTTAACAGCAATACTCCTGAGAACACCAGAGCACTGCAAGTTACAATGTGTTTCTACTCAACAGACAGTTCATGCAAAGTGAAAACACCCTGTGCACCCCCCCAGTACCTATTCTAAGATTCAGATGGATGTTGGTAATCATCTACTTGGTGAGATAGTGTGTGTTGGGTTTGATGTGGGTGGAGGTAGTTTAATTGGCCTCGGTAGAATTGGGCAAGCAGGGGAGGAGAAAAGCAAACGGGGCTCAGCAGAGTACTCATCTGGAAGGAATGCTGAGTATTCTGTTTCCCAGGATCAAAGCAGCCCAGCCTGGAAATTAAACACACACACGTACACACACTCACTCATGAACACAAAAACACACACTGAATAAAAAATGGATGCACTTCTTGCTAAGAGGACAAAAATCTGCCATTAGAAGAATTGATCTTTCCCTCTAGTGAGATTTTGTGTGTATGTGTGTGTGTTATCAATAATTGGGAGAAAATACAAGGGCTTTAATGAATTGGGACAGGTCATTTGAACGGTCATTAAAAGTGCATGGTCCTTCTCGTGAAGTGGATCTTGTCAGTCTCCATGACCCACCAGAGCTGGGGCCAATGCTGGTTTCCGGTCTGTCTCACTGGCCATGGCAGCACCGTTTGTTGCTTCCTCTTTTGCAGAACTCGTTCCTCACTTGGTTTCCAGGAACATCTGCCCTGGGTTCTCTCTTCTACCACAGGCTCCTCCCATTTTCTGGTCTTCTTTGCTGATTCTTCCCCTCGTGTTGGTCGGCTCTCTCATCATGGCAACCAAAAGACAGGAACAGCTTAGAGGAGGAAAAGTTTCTTTTGGTTCTTGGTTTTAGGGGTTAGGCCATGACTGGCCCACTTCATAACTCTGGATCCAAGGTCAGGCCGATCATCATGGCAGAAGGATACAGTTCAGGACATGGTGACCAGGAAGCAGAGAGAGGGATCTGCTCACCAGGGACAAAATATAAACCCCAAAGTCACACCCTACCTGCTCGCGCACAGTTAATCCATTCGTGGATTAATCCACTGTTGGGTTGTAATCCTCATAACCCAACCATTCCACCTCTGAACACTCTTGTAGTGTCTCACACATGAAAATTTTGGGGACACCTCATATCTGATCCATCATGCCCATCTCTTTTCCCCTGTACATTTGGGAATGCCTCAGAATCTGCCCCTGTGTCTCTCCTCACCTTTTGTTTGCTCTTTGGGTAAAATCGTTCTGTCCTGGGGAAGTAAGCATCCATATAGGGTGGGCTCCCTGATTTTTCCATCCAATTTCAATGTGTCTCCTGAATTTATGACTTCTTTAACAAATGAATAGGGATCTCAAACTTGGGTTCAAAACTAAACTTTTGACTCTGCCATCTGGTAGCCTTCTCCATTTCAAGAGATAATAATTCTATCCTTCTAGGTGCTGAGGACGAAAATGATGCAATCCTATGTACCCTCTTTATCTATACTCCATGTTTCAGTCAGTTTGGCTGCTATCATGGATTCCTGTGGACTGGAGAGCCTTCTGTGAACAACAGAAAGCCACTTATCACCGTTCTGGAGTCCAGAAGTCCACGATCAAGGAACTCGTCTGGTTGGGTTCTGGTGAAGTCCCTCCTGGTTTGCAGACTGTTGAATCCTCATTGTATCCTCATGAGGTAAAAGAAGGCTAGAGAGCTCTCTGGGGCACAAACCCTACTTATGAACTGAATTACCTTATGAAAGCCCTCCTTCTAAGACCATCGCATTGACAGTTATGATTTCAACATAATGATTTTCAGGGTTGTTTTAGTTAGGTTTTTTTTTGCTGCTATGACTAAAGGACTTGACCAGCACAATTGTAGAGGAGGAAAAGTTTATTTGGGGGCTCACGGTTTCAAAGGTCTTGGTCCATAGAAGACTGGCTCCATTGGTTTGGACTTGAGACGAGGCTGAGCATCATGGCAGAAGAGTGTGGTAGAGGCGAGCAGCTCACACCATGATCAGGAAGCAGAGTCCACTCACCAGACACAAATACATGTACCCTAAGCCTCGCCCCAATCCCCACCTCCTCCAACCACACCCCACCACTTCAGTTACCACCTAGATGATCCCTAACAGGGGATTAAATCACTGATTGGGTTAAGACTCTTACAACCCAATCTTTTCTCCTCTGAACCTTCTTTTGGAGAATAGATCACATCCAAACCATAACAAGGGGGTACAGACATTCGGCCCATAATATCCCTTATCTTTTTTGTCAGTAAATCCTATGAACATTGCTTAATAAATATGTCCAGACTCTAACTCATTCAAAAACTGTTACTCCTAGTACCTGGTCCTTGCTACCTTCATCTTCCAGATACACATCTTCTACTTGTAGAAGGCCACATTTTTTCCTTTTTACCACACTTGCAATAGTCTATCTGGAATATACTGCAAGAGTGCTCCTTTGAAAATGTAAGTTCAACTGCAATAATCCTTTGTTCAAAACCTCCATTAACTTCCATATTTCTTCCTGTCAAAGCCAAAGTCCTTAAAAGGTCCTACAGAGTCTTATAAAGTACATAATAATCCCATGGTTCATCTCTGACTCCATCACTTACAACTGTCCCCCTGGCTCTTACCTGGCTAAGCCGTAGTGGCATTTTGATCTACCTTAAATAAACCAAGTCTACCCCACCTCGCAGACTTTGTATCTGTTCTTCCCTTAACCTGGGAGAGCCAAAACCTCCTGGTCTTTCCTCAAAGTTACCTTTTCACTGTAAATCTTCCTAACCACACTCTGTAAAATTATAATGTCCCAAACCCTAACAAAATCAGCAGAGCTCCATGGCCTTCTTGCTGTCTTTCACCTGCTGTGACATGGGTGACCAAAGCTGTGTCTATTGACTGTCAGCCCCAACAGTAGAGTAGGCGTTCCCACATGTCAATTATTAGCTAAGAGTATCTGGTGCATTTTAGATACTAAGTAAATATAGTTTAAATAATGTTGCATTTACTTAATATTAATTTACTTAAGATGCTATTGTGAAAAGAAACCTCTCTAGGTCTTAAATTTCTAATTTAAGAAAAAATAATGCTAGTGGTATCTAAATTCCTTGGCATTAATTTGAGGATGGAATTTTAAAATAACCACTTAGCATGGTCTCAGGTACTGAATACAACCTCGAAGAGTGCCGGTGATGGCAGTAAAGATTATTGCAGTTATTGTGATGCTGTTATGCGAGCATCTATCTTCAAAGAAATATTAGGCATGCGTTTTACTTGCAGGGAGCTAACAGGGATATACATGTGTGTTGGTCATCATGATGCTCCGGGAAAGTTGAAGCAATAGGAGATGACACATATGTACACAATAGAATACATGCATATAAGATTATACATATACATATATATAATATACACATACACATAATTAGGGGATTATATATATATGTATATTTATTTATTATAACAAGTCATCTTACATATTAATGGAACCTGATAAATCCCACAGTCTGCCATCTGCAATTTGATGGCCCAGAAAAGCTGATGGTTTGAGAACAATGAGAACCAGGGAAACTGGTGGTGTAAATTCCAGTGTGAGGGCAGAAGAGGACTGGCATAAGCTCAGCTCAGCAGGAAGGAGATGAAGTCTTCCTTCCTTCCTTTTGTTCTCTTCAGACCCTTAGTAGAGAGGATGATGCACACTCATTGGGGAGGACCATTTGCTTTGCTGAGCTAATCCCAATTTAACATCTTATTAACATCTAGAAACAAAGTTTAGCCAAATATCTGGAAATCCCATGGCCCAGTCAAGTTGATCCATAAGAGGAACCATTACATATGAGTATAAGTGTTTCTAATTCAACATAAAATATAAATGAGTGGGAGATGAAATATTGAAATCTAGGAGGGAGACTGAGGACTTTTACTGACTTCTGAGTTAAAAGGTTATAGCTAAGATCATTGTTCTGTCTTATATTAGCTCTTTGAACTTGGATGAATCATTCGACCTTCCTAAGTTTGAAGAGTAATGATGGTGACATTGACAATGATAATGATGATGATGATTCTCTCATAAGTTTGTTGAGAAGACCAAACCAGATCAGTCATGTAAGGCACTTACTTCAGGGGAAGCCCATTCCAAAATCCAAAACAGAAACTTAATATAGGAAAAGGAATTCGTTTGTCCAGAGGAAATACTGTGTGCATTCTACGTATAAATTTTTTACATGATATGAAAGGGTAGGTATTTCTTTAAAGACACGAAGTATGTAAGTAATTGTCACAAAGAATTTGCCTGAGGTTGACTTTTTGCAGAAGCCGCATTACTGTAGGTCTTCCATGTAAGTTCTTTTTAATTAGGAAGTCTGGCTTTTATGCATATTCTTGATGAATGAACTAGATTGAAAAATTAAAGTCAAGCTTGTTATTTATAAAATGGTTTGACTGTTAATATTCTCCAGCCACTGAAAGGAAAATGTCTAAGGACATAGATTGAAAAACTAGGTCAGGATTGTATAAATTTGGGTAAGAAAAAAATTGAACTCCTTAATCTGCTATAAATCTGTCACTCTTCCATCAATTGCTGAAATAATGCAAGCCTCTTTTCTAAATACCTATTAGAGAATGTCCCTAACCCTGTGGGAGAAAGAAGAAATCACAGTTTTTATAATCTGGGTCATTTTTCACTGAGTCTTATTAAATTCCATTTACTAGGATCATGTCATGTTATTTTTACATCTTGGACATTGTAAATATAGCTCAGATGTGGAAATTACCTTCCTACCCATTGACAGATGAGTGGATAAAGAAATGTGGCACATATACACAATGAAGTATTATTCAACCTTCAAAAAGGAAATGCTGCCATAAACAACAACATGCATTGACCTTGGGGAGATTACACTAGAAGAAACAATCCAGACACAGAAACATGAAATACTGGATGGTTTCACCTTATATGAGACATAGAAAATGGTCAGATTTATGGGAGCAGAGAATGAAGTAGTGGTTACCAGGGATTGAAAGAGGGAGAGAAGGAAGGTGTTGGTCAAAGCATATAGAGTTTTAGTATGCAAGTTGAATAAGTCCTAGAGGTCTACTGCAGAGTATGTGCCCATATTTAACAATACAGTATTGTACTCTTAATGTGGACCAAATTATATCATTATGTTGTATGCATGTACGAATATGTTACAACAAATCCCATCAATATGTGCAACTATAATGCACCCATAAAAATGTGGAAAAAAGAGTGTAGGGCTTATGTTATGTGCTCTTATCATAATTTTTAAAAGGTATGGTCATATTTGGATTCAACTTCTGAAAAAGATGAATGAAATATGTAGAATTACTGATATTGTTGACAACTTACTTTATGGAAGGGTACACCATAGTGATTGTCTGAATAACCCAATGTCAGTGTTTCCGGTTCAGCTGAGTCATAATCACACTCTTGACACATCGTCCTGTTGTTCCTTCGCTTCACAGTATTCGCCACAGCTTGCACCGGTTGATGTTTGCTTCCGACTTCAGTGTCTCCGGAGCGTCACTGGAGTATGAGCCTCGTGAGAGCAGGGATGGTTCTGTTGTCATCATCAAAAAGAATTTCTGACACATAAGAGGAGCTTAATCAATATTTGTCCAGTGACTCCCAGTTGTTTGGACTCATATTTATTTTAAGGATTAGAAGTTTATAAATGTAACTCTGAATAGCTTATACCTTTGGGGTTCCTTTTTTTTTTTTTAATGGACGTCTTAGAGAATATTTTGAAGTCTAGTTGCACAAAGCTTATATGAGCCAGGAGAAGACAGAAAGAAACTGGTTCAAACTGAATACCTGGCCAACCTCTGTGAGCTGGGACCACATCTGGGGAGGAGGCAGAGCCTGGAGAAGGTCTATCCTGTGAGCTGATAATTTAATTTCTGTGGGCTTGTGTGTCTATGATTATTTGCTTCACAATTAGAATGGTGGATGGAGAAACAGTGTTCTTTGCTAGTTTTTAACCACTGAAAAATCACCCCAGCCTACCCAAGCACAATTTGGTCTTGAATCATGGAAAACATTTCATGGATTTCAAATTTGTAGCATAGATATCGCCAACTGAAAGGAAGTAATAAAACGTTTCAAAAGTGAAATGTTGTTTATAGAGAAGACAGAGAGTGAGAGAACAAGGCTAGCACTAGATTTACATTAGAATCAGCTTTCAGGAAGGTCACAAAGCAGACCGATGTTTCTGTAAGGAGTGTGAAGCACTAAGCCTGCTCTGTAAGGAATCACAGGGCTTAGTACATGCAATGACCCCTGCCAAGTCTTGGGGCAGGGGTGCCTCTGCCTCACCCTATGTGCCTGAGGACCTGGAACATGCCTGACCATCTCAGCCCAGGCTGACTCCATTCAAAGTCACTGTCCATTTCTTCACTTTCAACTTGTGCACCTATGTTTGGACTCAGCTTGGGAAAAATCACAAACCACAGAGGGGCGACCGTGGCATGACATAGGTTTCTGCCTGAGGAAAACCAGACTGTCCTTTCAACCTCATTGACCATCCATGATATGGTCACTGTTTTTTTTATCTCTGAGTCCAAGTTTCCCATTGCTGACAGGTAATACCGTTCCTATGTGTCTCCAGATGCTTTACATACACCTTCTCTTGAATCCTCATGAGCACTTCACAGGATGGGATTTTGAGGACAGACGAGGATCCCACGGACCATGTGCTACCCTCCAAATGGAGATTATTGTGCTAACCAGTTGGAAGTTCTCTGGTAAAAGAGATTCAAACTTTTCTTGACCTCGGAGATTGCCAGCAGCTTCTGGATACCCCTTGCTCTCCTTCCCCGTGTCTTCCTTCTGTAGGAAGTTGTAGACTTGTAAGTGGGCAGTGAGCTTCGGCACATTTGCACGGGGTTCTGGCTGTCCCTTTCCTTCCTGGCTGCTGCGTGGGGAGACTTGGACCTGCTGAGCCAGCCCCTAGGGTGTCAGCTAACTCCTGGAATACATCCCTTACTGTCGAATGCTGTCTGCTTCACTCCATCATGTGGGTGAAATCTCAACACTATTATCAAGATGATGGAGCCTGAAGAGGTAGCTGCATTACTGCTCTACTTTGTAGTTAATGAACTTCAGAGCCTGGAGCTTCAAACATTAGGCTACACTGCCCAAGAATCACAGTGCTACCAGACTCTCCCGAAGTGGTCATAGAAGTTCAAACAAAAACACAGTCCCCGTCCCTGAGAGCAGGCACTGTGTCTGCCTTGCTTGCCCCCGTGGTCCCTTTTTTGGGAGTCTGGCATGTGGCTGTATTTGTTGTCGATGAATGAATGAATGTTGCAAAGTGCTAGCCATGTGCAGAGGCTATCATGACCAAGAGCAACATTTCAATATGTTTGAGATGTTACAAAATCACATTTAGTCACAACACTTTTTAGGTGCTTGGGAGAAAAATCAAGATTTTTTCTTTTTGTTCAGCTCAGTAATTTGAAAAATCTTGTTTCAGCTTGACCACCTGCTTTGTCTTCTTGGCAATGTATTTCAGAACACTGACTCGAGTTCCAAGCTTGTAGAATAGCCAGTGCAAGGGCACTCTCTCTGTGTCACGGGAGTGCCATTTAGGATGATGAGATAATATCAGAATGTGTGGGATACCTGGGCTGTGAGGCCTCACGGTAGGCAGGACTGTGTGTTTGACACTGAGAGGGAACAAAAGGAGCCTGTGGTCACTGCGCTTAAGTAAAATAGCTGGGCGAGACAGGTCAGTGTGCCTGAAATGAGCAGAGAAGTGAGGCCAGAGCCACCTAGAGTTTCCTTTGGTGCAGATGCGGGGATGAACTTTGTACACCTTGAATGGAGCGACTGGGCTTTGAGAGATCAAAGTGACAAATTTTCTTTTATCAAGATAAGGCTTTTACTTTAAAAAGCCACCATCTCCAGCAACTAGAATGATACTACCCGACAGCTGATCCATGCACAGTAAATATTCGCATGATTTGATAAAGTCGTAGACTGGTCTTCATACGCACACAGGCGGGAACATGGCTGATCAGAGAGAAGGACGGCAAGCAGTGTAGTCAGAGAGTGCCGTGCAGAAAAGTGCTGCACCCTGAGGTGTCCTGGAACTCAGGTGCTAATGCATCTATCACACAATATTGGATTCACCAGGCCGCGTTCAAAGTCATCTTCTGATGGTGAAATATGTCACTTCCTGAAGAGAGAGAATCCTAGCCTGGGGCTGCCAACGTTCAAGCAATTTTACCAGAGAGGCTTCCCTGAAGTGTAGCATGATTTCTGCTATAACTCCCAAGAGCAGATACAATGCCTGTTCCTACGGTAGGGATTCATTTAGAGATACCTTTTTTCCAGCTTGATTGTTTCTCACAAGGCCACAATTGCCTGGGAACTTTCCAGCCCTTCCGGGGACTTTGAGATCATCTGGGATTGGAAAGAGCTCTAATGGCAGTGATCGGAATGAAGTGCTCGGGGGCTCTGGGTACAGAATTTCTGCAGAAAGCTGTTTCGTTGCTTCCTTCCCAAATTACATCTTTCTCTGCGGTCCCCAGGCCGGGCGGGTCCAGGCCCAGGTTCCTGTGTGGGAATGGATGGGGTGGGGGGCACTGCTTGCTGGGGCTGGCGCTTTGGGATTTTTATTTCATTTTGTTTTGACAGTCAGATCCATCTTACAACCTTCCTGTTCTTTGTTTTCATTCCCAGTCTTAGGGCATTAATTAAAGACTCCTCTCACCTTGTTCAGAGCGATGCCGTCTGAAAGTTCAAGGCTGTCAGCAGAAATGTGTCATCACACAGCACCAGCGTGATCTTGGGAAAATACCAATAAGCACATTAAACAAAAGAGGAGCTAAGAGGCAATAAGACACATTTCCTAGATATGGGCCATTTCCCTGCAAATCCACTTTAATATCTTTCAGGTTACACTTGACTTGTGCATATAAAGCATGTGGAAACAAGAACTGAAATCTAATAATTCGGAGAACAGGAATGAAATGTGACAACGTTTTCATGATTGAAAATGAAAAAGAAATCAATTGTGTGTTCTGTTGGGCTAAGAAAATAAATTGGATTTTACCAAAACTTTAATTTAGCCAGGAAGACACATCTTTTGTTAAGAAAAGAAATGACTTTGTTTATCAATTATCTCTGAAGGATCAAAGAATGAGACACAGGAAAGATGGATGCACACAGAATCCTGGCTTATAAGCTGAAGAGGGAACTCGGGATAGTTTCAAGCAAGCTATTTAACCTTTCTATGACTCAAATTATCCACACTTTGAAATGGCAAACCTATTATCATCGTCAAAAGCATTTTCTAAGTGCCCGACTTCACATGGTGCTGTGAAGTGAAAAAAGAAAGAAAAAACTTTTTAAAAAAGAGAAAAGTTTGATGGAGGTCAGTACATTAAGTCAAACATTTGTTAATAATAAAATTTTATTTTTGTCTCAGCATTAGTGAAAGGTATTGTCAATGTAGAAATCAGAAATACTGATAATCTTTCAGTATTTAGGTATGAAAATTTTCACTGACTTAATTTTTTGGTGAAGATGTCAATTGTCTGGGGGAAAAAAGATACACCGAGTCATCTAGAACTTTCTGCATGCCAATAGCTGTGGGCACCTCAGGTGTGTTGCTTTATTTAATCCCCAAAGGACTTTCTGATGGAGGCTTTAGTAGTCACTATTTACTCCTCGCAGTCAATGAGCCAGAGTGCAGAGCTCATGTGTAGCATAGTCAAATTTCATGGAAGAAGCGAGTTCCAAACCAGGAGAGGCTGCTCCTTTTTTTGTTGCCCGTCTTTCTTAGGGACAAGGGTGGTCTCCACAGCTTCACTAGCAATGGAAAAGCAGGTGACTGGGGACTGGGGACTTAACTGTAAGGGGGCTTGAACTCACTCCCAAGCAGCCTGTCTGAGGAAGGACCACAAAGTGACCTGTGTGTGTCATTTCTTCCCCTAGTGAGAGTAGAATGGGCAAGGCTGTACCTTCCTCCAGAAACTGAGGAAGGAAAGGTAGGTCAGGATCAGACAGGAACAATACTTGGTAAAGAAAGTGGTTTGGGTGGAGCAGAGCCAGGTTTCCAGCTTGCTTCTCTGCCCTGATGGGAATCCCTGCATGAAGATCGGTCCTTGAACTGAGGGTGGTCCAGTGGCAGAGCACGAGGCTGGGGGTTTAATCTCTAGCACCACGAAGAAGAAACAGACACCAAAACAACGCAGCAAAAGTCTCCCAAACACACCCAAACCCCCTCGAACCAGAAACCAAATACATGTCCTTCAGCTTATGTGTCAGTCATGCACGGAAACTTAGCTCGTCTGTTGTCATAGTTCAGAGCTGTCCTCAGGAGGAAGGAACAGACACGTTGGAGGTGTTGAGGAAGTTGTCCCTGGGGGTCAGAACAGTGGGAGGTGAGCTATAAGCGGAAACTGTGCTCTCTGTGCCCTGCCTTCATAGCACCTGCTTCCCCAAGCCACGCTTCACCTGGCAAAGAATCTGTGGCCGGAGATGCAGGGCCATATCACACACAGAAAACCTGACTCAGTAACTCAAGGTTTCAATCCCGGTTCTACCACCGGGCTAGGTGGCCTTGAGCAATTTGCTTTAAGATTCTGCATTTCAAATTGCTCAATTACATTCCTCAAGGTGGAAGGTAACTATTGGATAATTGGAAAATGTAAATAAACATTAGATGCTAAGCATTTTGCTTGCTACCACCAAGTATGTACTCTGTAAATGTGAGTTTTCCTTCCCTTTTCAGGTTCCTCTGAACACTTTTATCCCCAAAGGGTGGGTGGTTTGAATGTGTGCTGCCTTCATTGCATACATTTTAGAGAAATGTGTAAACTAAGTTATTCGAGGTGAGCAGAAACCGGATAAGTAAACACCATGATTAAAAGATAGTAAGTTTTAGCAGTTAGTGAATTGAAGAAGGGGATCATAGTTTTCAACTTGTGTAAGAATGGCAAGAACCAGGTGGATTTCACAGAGTGTCAAATGAGATGAGATTGGTCCCAGACTTTGAGATGACCTTGGTGGTCATTCCCAAGACAAGGTCACAGAGTGGTAGGATGGAAGCCAGACACCAACAAAGCAGAAAGCAAATTTGAGAATTAAAAAGTGAGAACAGGGATGGTGAAGAGAGGAGCAGGGAGAGGTTCCTGTTCCTTCCACGACATCCGAGATGGAATACCAGGAGCATAGAAGGCAACGACTTTATTGTCACTAGTATTCCCATTGTAATTCAGCATTCTTTTTTTTTTTTTTTTTTTTTGAGGCATACTGGGTATTGAACTCAGGGGCACTTGACCACTGAGCCACATCCCAGCCCTGTTTTGTATTTTATTTAGAGGCAGAGTCTCATTGAGTTGCCTATTGCCTTACTTTTGCTGAGGCTGGCTTTGCACTTGAAATCCTCCTGCCTCAGCCTCCCCAGCTCCCGAGATTACAGGTATGTGCCATTGCACCTAGCTTCAGCTTCACTTTTGATAGTGAAGCTTAAATAAGAAATTCTATAGCATTGACAGTAACCTCAATTTGATCAGCCACACAATTCACAGATATTTTCATATCATATCATAGTTACTGTTGGTTTTGTAAAATATCATTCATGCTCATCGGGACTTCAAAATCATGGAAATTGCTAGACTTTTTACCAGATTTGTTAATTTGTTAATATATGTACTAGTAAAGAATCACATATATTGCCTTATCATGGATTTAAAATCATATATGATAGGAATATCAATATAATTGGATTCTTTGGTAATAACAAGTACTTTATTAACAAACATTATTTTAAGCAAGATCCATAGACTTCACTGAGTGTTAAAAGATCCACAACACCAAAGAGCTTAAGACACCTGAGAGGGATATAAGATAAAGGAGGGATATTCTTGAAGTAATGGAGATTAGATCCAGTGATAGTCTATAGGGGCCTAGTCTGAAGAGAAAAAGTAAAAACTTAAAATTCCACGTGAAGAGAGGAGATATTTTAAAGGAGGACTAAAGAAAGCCTATCCTTTATAAGCTCTCATTGAATAAAAAAAGATAATAACTCTTCTCTGATACTGAAAAGAAGAAATAAGACTGTTAAACAATAGGCACACACTCATTATTTAGGGGAAGGTGTAGGAGATTGAAGGAAGGATGGTTGACCATTTCAGATTTTCTCAATGTTGTAGAGAGATTTTCAATGGAGACTGAAGGGTGGGCTAAGATGGAGACTTAAGAAGAGTCAAACTTTAGAGGACTCACTGTGAAGTCCCAGAGAAGGTGCTGACCTGAGACATGAACTAGGCTTCCTGGGTCCAGCGGTGGGTTTGCCTTTGATGAAGCTCAGTGGTCACCCGTAACGTGGAACATGATGCCTAGCTCTGCAAGACCCCTCCCTCATGGGCAGTGCATCCCTGCCAGCCTCCTTGTTCACGTTGCCTGCCCTCCCCGCTCAAGCCCCCGGCTCACCCAGTAGCTGCTCTGATCCCCTTTCCAGTGCCTTCTGGGGCATTCATCGACCACATGGTTGCAGAAGCCATGGGCGGTACTGGTTTTGTTCAGACTGTTCTATCAACTGCTATGTTCTTAAACAGAATAGTGGATGCATCACCTTCTATTGAGCTGTAGAAATCCAACTACACAGAAAATAGATCTCTTTCCTCTCTGTGGTTGTCACTGGGGGCTCTGCAGGGGGAAATACTAGTGACATAGCATACAGGGCTACACTGAAGTCCTCCTCTACCCATTCTTTGGTTTCCTGAATTCTTCTCCCTAGCAGTCACATGCACCTATGATTGCCCCTGTGTGATCGCTTCCTGAGGATCGAAGAGTTAGCAAAGGTGAAGAGAACTCAGGGCTGTCAATCATCTCACCCAAATTCTCTAAAGCAAATTGGAAAACTTGGTGCAAATAGGGCTTCAGGGCTGCACTCAGTTCTAGTTATTTGTTTTCTCATCTGCTATGGTTTGAATGTCTTCTCCAAAACTTATTTTGAAATTTAGGTGCCATTGTAGCAGAACTACGAGGAAATTAAGAAAGAACCAATGTCATTAAATGAGATGGGATCTTTATAAAAGGCAGTGCCCAGTCCAATCTTTCTCTCTGTCTCCTAGGCCCTCACTTTCCTGTCTGCCGTGTCATGATGTAGCAAAAAAAGCCCTTGTTAGATGGAAGCCATTCCCAGTCCCCAGAACTCTGAAAAATAAATTTATTTCCTTGTGAAGGACTAAGTAGGTAGCATTCTGTTAAAGCAGTAGAAAAACAGAGTAAGACAGCATTCCTGAAAAATTTCCAACTTCTGCACGAGTATCCCTGCTTGCTTCCTCAGTCTCTGAACTACACAATCTACTTGACTGGGCTCTCATTTCCTGTTTGTTTAGTTGATAGATATGGTCAGTATAGCAAATATTATATGACATCATGAACTCATGCGTCTGTGTTGCATACACAGAGAATAGAATTAAAATATCATCTAATTAATTTGATCCATGTAGAAATCCAAACTAAAAACCAGACTTGAACACAGATTTTTTTCATGTTATTGGTTTGCTTATATTGAAAACTACTGGTTTGCCTATATTGAAAACTACTGGTTTTTAAGTCTACAAATTCTTGATCATTTCTGTATTCTATTAATGAAATCTACAAATTAAAACTGTAAGTTTAGAGGAAAAAGGAAAAATAGAGAAAAGTGTGGGCTTGTTAATTTTTTAGGACTGTGACAAAATACCAGAGACAATCAACTCATAAAGAGGAAAGATTGCTTTTGTTTCCATGGTTTCAGTTTATGATCTCTTGACCTGTCACTTTGGGTCTGTGGTGGCATAGTACATAATGGTTGGAGTGCTTGACAGAGGAGGCTAATCACCTCATGGTGACCAGAACAGAGACAGGAATGGTCAGGGTCCCAATATCCCTCTGAGGACACGCCTCCCCCAGTGACCTAACTTCTTCCCACTTGGTTCTACCATCTCCCAATAGGGTCACGAGCTGGTCTCCTAGTCTTTACTAAATGGAACATTGGGGACATTTCAAGATCCAAACTATAGCAGTGGGCTTTGTCATTAACAGTCTGCTTTACCACATTAAAGAAGAGCAGCATTTCATAGTGTGTGTATACATGCTCTTTAAGCCTAAGGACAAGAGACTCGGTTTCCCCCTCCAAGAATGTTAACCTTTAGACCACATATTGGGTCATATAAAGGTGAGGATAAGAGGGTGCCATATATTCTTCCCCAAACACAGCACACCTCTGTCTCTTTCCCAGAGGGGACACAGTTCATGAGGCTTGTATCTATACAATGTCTGCAATGTCAAAATTCCAGAGTGAGTCACTGACAAGCCTCCAAGGGTTAGCTCAATTATGGTCTGTAATTAATTTCTGTTTGTTCCCCCCGCCCACTACACCCCTTTCTTAGGCATAAATCCAGGGGGGATACATTCCCGAGGGGCTGGAATTTCCTTTGAATTGGATCAGCCTGCCCCCCTCGTCCAACCTCGCCTCCGACTGATTGCAGATCACTGACGCTCTCCCTTAGATCCCATTTCTGAAACTGTACTCAATTCATCACAAGGAGTGCAAAAGAAGTAGATTAAACTCCGTCATTTAGAGCATGCTAGAAGCAGTTCTTCATCAGAGATCAGAAGTTTGCAGTTAATTACTCAAGAATTCCAGGGAGGTAAGTTGAACTGTCACGCATCACCTTGCCGGTGGTCTGTGAACCGCCAGGGAACACAGAGTAAAGCCCTTGTCAAAGTCCTGTCTTCTGCCCTTGGCCGTTCTTCATGTTTTTTTTTGAGGTCGTTTAAGAACCTCCAAATTTGTCCGCCTAACTGTCCAGAACACACCCTGAAGTGCCTGCTCTCTGCCTCTCAGGAAGCATCACAAAGCCCTTCTTCCCTAAAGCTTCAGTGGCCACATCTTCAGTTCACACAGTCAAGCAAAGACCATAGAAAAAGATTTCCTCCCCGAAACATGCAGGGACATTTCAACGCAGTTACATACAGAAGAGGAAGGAGGCTCTTCCCAGGACTCCAGAGGTTGATGAGTTAATTCTTCACTGTTAAGTTCTGAGCTTGCTCTGGAGCAGTGCTGTCCACTGGAAGCTTACGCCCTTGGTCTTCACCATCTGGTATGCTGGGCACTAGCCATGTGTCGGAGTGAACATTTGAAATGTGATTCATGTGATTGAGGAAATGAATTTTAAATCTGATTTGACTTATTTAATTTAAATTTAAACAGCCATATGTTTAGATGTCATTTAGTTTCATGATTGTTTTAAAAGAGAGAAGCAGCAAGTAGAATATATTAAAAACACTGGCCTGATAATGAAGTAAGAGTTCTTGCTCCCCAAACAAAAGTATTTTATTTGTAAGACTAAATCAGTTTTCATTATAAGGTGGTTGACAAAATGCTGGTTTGGCCTTCTTCCTCCTCTTCCTCTGTGTTTTTGTTTTTTTCTCTTCTGCGCCCACCATTCCGAACAGGCCATAGAACTGCCCGTGGGAAAAGACTTGCAATGGCAGAGATATGAGCCGGAGGACGGCTATCAACAGATGCTGAATTTCAAATTTTATTGAATTCTGAAAACATGTAGAGCCATACTGATGGATGAAAGAAGACGGAGAAAAGAGGGCTGAAGAAGCCTCTGCCAGATTGGAATAGTAGTGGAAATTAAAGTTGGTTTATCTAGAAATTGCCTGAGAAGGGAAGGTCTAGGCTTGGGATCTGCCACTTATCAAGATGGATGTGAGAGGGATTTAAAATGAAGAGTTTGTTCAAGCTACATCTGTGGAGTGGTGTCTTGGGTGCCCACGTCCCTACCTCAGAACCACAGGGATTGGTAATTCAAGATGTATCTTTGGACAGAACCTAGAGAACTCCTGTGTATCACTCCCTCCATACTGGATAAACTTTCTGGGAAGAACCGGGGTTGCTGGTGTGAGGTGGGCAGCCCAGAGCAGAACCTTGGTGGAACTAGTTTCAGAGGCCCCGCAAGGTGGCCGCTGTAATACAATCCTGCCTCTCCTCCTCCTGTCAGCCCACCCACTTACAGAGTTCCCAGCCTGCCTTCCATCCATGGAGAAGCCTGGCACCAAGACACATAGAGACCCTTTACGGAGGAAATGGAGGTTGACGATTCCGAGCAGCTGTAGAGTGTCAGTTACCAATAGCTGCAGAGTGCAGGAAACAAAGACTACCCCAAAATGATGTAGTCCAAATACAGTCCAAATACTCAGAGTGTGGCCCGGGATTAATGCCCGATGAATCATTGGCAGAGAGTGGACACTGGTTCCTAGGCTGAGAAAACCCGGTTCCAGAGGCTTATGAGTCATGACCTCTGACCTGGGGGAAGGAGGTAGCCTGACCTCTGCCCAGCACAAGCCCTCAGGGAGCAATAGTCACTAGAACTGTAAATACTTGTTACCGATTTTTAACTTTAATGCTTACCTAGAGGCAGAGCTCACAAATCAACTGTGGTTTCAAGATAGGACAAAATATTATTAATCTTGATAATGTGAAAGTCTGAGTTTAACTGAAGATGGGAGTGGGGGTTGGAGAGATGAAGGTGAAGGCCCTGTTGACAATACCCACTTCCAGGACAAGTACTCAAGTTATAATGCTCAGCCCCAGTGGAACAGCACGGTATTAGATTTTGTAAACGGAATTACTAGAGATCCCATATTGTAATACAGCTTTCAAAAACTGAAGAGAATATGATGATCACGAAAGATTATTAGGAAGTTAAACTCTCAGAAACAGGAACTATTGCCTGGGTGGAAATAATGCCGTTCTCATTACATCTGTGAAGATAATTCCAGGAAAACTCATAAACTGGGCTTCAAGATCGAAGCAGAGCTGGAAGGAGTAGAGCAAAGTGGCTTAAGAAAGCAACGCTGTTCATCATGGGCTTCTCTGTCTTTTCACCATGTGCACGTGCTACTTGGATTAAAATAAGAAAAGACAAGCATGCATTTGACCTTCAGAGAGGATGTGAAGTCACTGAGAAAGCTTCAGACATTGTAGGGAAGCGTGTGGCCCAGCTGACAAAGTTGGCAAAGGTCTTAGATTATTTAGTCAATTAAAATGATATGGACCTTGATACTTGAGGATTATAGAAGATGTGTCAATAAATGAAATGATGAATGAGAAGAAGTTTACATAAAGAGAAGCAATAAAATTTATACTTCTAATTCATGTGTGATAAGGCAGATTCATGGTTTGATTTCTGTTCACATCATTAAATTTAAAGAGTTTTACCATAAATATTCCAAGTGCTAAAACACTCAAAGATATTGCCTTTCCAATGGGTTTATATGCCCATGTTTTTAAAATATTTTAATCTGGAAATGACTTTTCACTTCATTGATCAAAAGCTTTGGTAAGAGGTGAAGGATATATATGGCTATCAAATCAAATGACAGCTATCAAACCCAACCCCTCAGTGTCTTCCTTCAGTCACCTCTCACAACATATCCTATGCATGTTGCCCCAAGAACCCAATCAGAACTTCTGCCTTCAACTCTTGTTCAATTCCTGGCTTTGGTCATTTTTGGTCCTCTTTGCCTGCCATACCTGTGGACTGTTCCTATGTTGAGAGCTTCCTTACCTCCACGAGTTGCAAGTCTCTGAACTTGGAGCCTGAAAGGCACACATTCACTATGTAATAATTAGAGGACCAATTTTTTTGGGGAGTTAGGGGAAGGAGATACCAGGATTTAAACTTAGGGACACTCAACCACTGAGCCACTTCCCAGCTCTCTCTTTTTTTTTTTTTTTTTTTTGCATTTTTTTTTAGAGACAGCGTCTCACTGGGTTGCTTAGTGCCTTGTTTTTACTGAGGCTGGTTTTGAACTCGCAATCCTCCTGCCTCAGCCTCCTGAGTCACTGGGGTTACAGGTGTGGGCCACCACACCTGGCTCTACTTCTTTTCATACACAATCAGAATACAAGTAATAGTATCCAATGACATTAGTGAACACCTGGTGGGTGACAATTGCTTTACTTTATATATAATTAAATATTATGAATCTAATCAGTCTGAGGAAGAAGCAGCCTCCAACTGCTAAGTGTCTTTTTGAGAGTCAAATAATTGATCAGAGACAGGGCTGATTTGAATCCAGATATCCCAACCCTGGGTCAAGTGATTTCTCCAATACACAAGAGCTCTTTCTGGGTATTGCTAAGGCATCCATGTGTGTAGATAATCACTCTTTTCTTTGTCTCGGCCATTATGTGCATCACGGAGAGATATTTGCAAATTTTATGTTCCTCAGTCACAAGGGTGAAATTATTTTGGAAAGTGGAACCAATTCATGTTATAAAGAACAAACAATGCATGCTTATTCTATTGTATAGGCAGGCAGTTTGATGTGGAAATTCATGACTTGGAGTCACAGAGGCCTTTCTCGGTGGTTTTGAGAAAGTCACTTAACTTCTCTGAATGTCAGTGTCTTAACCTCTAAACTGGAGATACAATATTGGCATGAAAATTACCCAGGATTGTGGCAATACCTGTTCATCAAGTCCTGCCCTCCTTCCACCCATCTCTTCTTGTCTACAAAAGTAAAGCTACTATTTCTCCTGCAAGTGCTGTGAGTTCCACCTTGAGCTATTCTGCTTTTAATTATTTCTCCCTGTTCTCCTGTCTGGTTTCTGTGCAATTAAAATGTTGTAGCTGCTTTCCCCTGTGTGTCCAAGGAGAATCCAGGGGGGTTGCTCCTCGTCTCCTCCAGCTCCTCTCTCTCAGACAGGTCTCGTCTTGGCTCACACCTGGCAGCCCTGCGACATGAGTGAGTGCCCCCGTGCGCTGTGCAGCGTCTCTCTGCTTATCACCGACAGAGCCAGCCCTCCCATCGCTCTCCCTGTCTCTACAGTCCTTGGACGCAGACACGTGTGAACCTTGACAGTGTCTCTTGCCACAGCATTAGCCACTGTGTGAGTGTCCTTCAGCTTCTGCTTGCCCACTCTGCCCGGGAAGCAAAGAAGCCATAAAATGTTAAGCAATGCGTTTCTTTAACACTATAGAGTAAGGTCAGTCGCTTTTGCCTTGTAGAATTTCTCATGCTTAAGTCAGCCTGGTTTGGAACATTGAATTGCAGTGGTATTTCTTGAATGGTAAAGTCTACAAATGGTTAAATTTTAAAATTGCTTCTTGTTTAGTCATTTTTTTTTTTTCCTGCTCCTGTGACTTTAAAGGATCTGACCAGAATAATTGTAGAGGAGGAAAACTTTATTTGGGGGTTCACAGTTTCAGAGGTGTCAATCAGATATAGGCTCCATTCCTTGGGGCTCGAGGTGAGGCAGAACATCATGGCAGAAGAGTGTGACCGAGGGAAGCAGCTCACAAGGTGATCAGGAAGCGGAGAGAGACTCCATTTGCCAAATACAAATACATACCCCAAGCCACACCCCAATTCCCACCCCAGCCACACCCCACCACTTCATTTACCACCCAGTTAATCCCTATTGGAGGATTAATTCACTGATTGGGTTAAGACTCTTAGGACCCAATCATTTCTCCTCTGATCCTTCTCCATTGTCTCACACATGAGCTTTTGGGGTTCACCTCACACTCAAGCCTTAACACTTCTGAAGGGTTGATGTTTCCTGTTAATAACATGGCAATGGGGATATAAATAAGCAGGCTAGCTGTAATATATTCTCAGGTCAACCTGAGCGTGTAGTAGACTAATAAAATCTTCCAGTTACCCATTATGGTCTAGATATGAGATGTTGGCCAAAAGTTCATTTATGAGTTGCTGCAAGAAAGTTTAGAGGTGGAATGATTGGGTGATGAGCATCTTAACCTAATCAGCGCACTCATCTGCTCCTGTGGGTTAACTGAGTGCTAACCATAGGCAGGTAGGTGGTGGTCAGAAGAACGAGATGACTGGGGTGTGCCTGTGGAGTAGACCATTTGTCTCTGGTGAGAGAGCTCTCTGCTCTGCTTTCTGTGGCCATGTCCTGAGCTGCTGTCCTCCACCATGACCTTCTGCTATGATGTTCTCCTCTGTTCAGGCCCAGAACCATAGAGTCAGCAGTCTACGGACTGATCAAACTCCAGTATGCTCCCCGAATGCTTTCAGCTTTCTGAGGTCTTCCCTCGTTTATGTGTAAGTTTTCACTTCTTGAGGGCAGCTGGGTCTTTTAGAGATAATCTCATTTGTTTTTCATAGATTTCAAGTTTTATCAGCAGCCCTGATCATGGAGAAAGGCAGTGGGCGCTTCTGAAGCTGACTGGCTTATTTTCATGGTTTCTCAGCTAGGATGCCACTTTCATTATTTATCTGTAACTTCCACATGTAACCTGCAGTGAGATTCCCAGGGCTGAGCCGCATCATTTACTTCTAGGTACATGGAGAATTTCAAAGACCGAGAGAGTCAATCACTTGGCCTCACGGGAGTGCTGGGAGTTAAAAGGCTGTCCAGACATACAAGTTGCTTCCCCATGTTCTCCTCGGCAGGGTTAACAAAGAGGATTTGCCTTGAGTGAGGAAGAAAGAATTCTCTGGGTGACATTCTGTCACTCATTATTATGCCCCTGGATCCCAGGAGCAGCCAGGAAGAGATGGAGAAATGTAATATTCAACACCTATTTGGGCTGTTTAAAAGGAGCTGCTTTCATTTTCTAGTTTCAAACTGTTTCCATCAACCTAATTAAATGTACACAGAGCATTAGGTCAAACTGAAACAAATAATGGAAGTAAATTTATTTTACATTTTTGAAATCAGTAATGTCTAGGAATAAGTGATCAATCCCCTTCCCACAATCCCCAGGACACCTTTTCTTTTGATTTGAACCTTGACTCTCAGGCATTTGTGTTACCCAGAACATTGAATTAGGCGCTTTCTTTTTGTGCTTGCACCTAGTTTTTCTCTCTTCTAAGAATATAGGTGAAAAGATAATAATTATCTTGCTAATAATTAAGTAAATCTCCTCCTCCAAAGCCTTCAGCAAAGACAATAAAACAATTATTTTTTTCTTTAATGTATTATGGCAGATCATCAAGGAAAATATGTTAAAAGGTGACTCTTAAGTGAAAAATATACTCCCACTAATGAAGGTTATGACCTTTGGAAATTTTTTTTTTTTTTTTTTTTTTTTTTTCTGTAAATGCCCTTGGCTTGCTTCTGTGGAGCTCGCTATTCTTGGTCCCACATCTTGATCAAGCCACTCAGTTGTGGCCCTTTCTCCTGACTTCGTCTGGGCCTCTATTCCTGTTCCGGGAGAAAGGACTCGGTCCATCAGCTCAACTGCAGTCTATGGATGAGTAGTCCTGAGTCCCTTCTGACTCTGCATGAGGAAAGCCAGCCTCCAGGAATCTTACCACAGTGTCATTACAGTAGTGTTATGAAAAATAAAACATAACGGAATAGGTGATTTGATTCAGATGCTTTTTTCTTTCCAAGTCAAGCTTCAACGTTCCATCACTAAGTCACTTTTTTCTTCTTCTACGGGAGAAAAGGACTGGCCAGGTTTGAATGTGTAGCACATCATTTTTTGTTTCTTTTTCCCATGCAAGAGAGGATCGAAGACATTTCCTATTTTAGGAAAAATGGAGACCCTCTTGTGCAACAGCATGGAAATGTAGCAGAGGCAATTTGCGGCCCCTGGTCATCAGGAGATGGCAATTTTTCCCTGCCCCAGCACTCCACTCGGGCCTCATCCTGCATAATTTGGGAATAGTGCAGATTTCAGATGGTGCATGGAAGGACCACTGAGCAACATGGCAGGGACTTGAAATTTTGTATCTTATTCTATGTGGCATTTTATGAGTGAAAACATTAAGGAAAGATACAGTTCTCCAGAAACATCACACGCACTTATAGTTTTCGGTCCCTCTCACATGAAGGGAGGTCATTATTAAAACGAAGTAAAACACATCAAAATAAAACAATAACAACAAGGCAACACAATCTTTATGTAACTGATGTATTATGATTTTTCCTTTAACTGTTGAAACACTTTTGGATTGAAAAGTATATTTACAACTTAGGAGCCAAAGTTTGGTAAACATAACTTAGCAGGTTCTTTTGCAAGAACTTCAAATGTGGTTGAAGGGACCACAGTCCTGACAGATTGCTGGAAAGTTTGCCTTGCACGCTGGTCTGAGAGGCCTGTAACAGGCTCCATCTGTTCAGCGCACAGTTGATAAGAGTCTGGAAGGCTGAACAGAGGTATGGAGTTACCTGCAAAGACAATGTCTTTTGTGATGGCTGTTTAATTTTAACTGTGCTGTGTAGGGATGAAAAAATGAAAAAGGAATTTTATAAATATGTAGTGGACCTTTTTCTATTGAGACACCCACACATACCTGACAATTGGCCATAAAAATCCATTTTCAATTCTCTTTGGAATGTGGCTGAACTATTGGTATACTTTGTTATTGTACACAGTAACACTGAAATGGAAAGTTGGAAGCAATAATAGGAGACATGGGGTTTTGAACTGAAAACTTTTTGGGTGATTTACTGGCATTTCCTTATAAAATGTCAATCAAAAGAAAATGAAAATGTATTGTAAGATGTGTAGTCACTATGAGTGACTTGAAGAAAAATCACTGTATACATGCTCAGGAGGCATTATCCTAAAAGTTTAATAGCCTGATGTTTGGATCTTTATTTTTATGCTAATTACACTTTTTAAATTTTTTTTTTTTTTTTGCAGTTGTGGGACAGCATTTCAGTGGCATGTTGTCCTTTGTCCCCAGTTTCCAATATAGTAGGTTGAGTACCGTAAGTAAAGATAGCTTTAGGTTCCTCTGGAAACAGGCTCTTGTCTCGGTTTTTCTATTTTTTTCTGGGCATAAATACAAATCAGGGATCCAGACAGGTTGCCTAGCAGAGAAGTGTACTTAGGAAGGAGGCCAGATTGATTAGTGTCTTCTCACTATTTTCTCTAATACTAGATTAATAGACAACAGGGTAGATGAATATCAAGTAAGAGTCATCAAGTTCAAGGAATTGTGTGAGAATTCATTTTGAGTCATTAGAAATTTGGAAAAATGACTACAGAAGTTTAAATGAAGACTAGCAAGAGAAACAGATCTAGGTGGGAAAATACTCTTCCTGGGATCAATCGCCGTTCACATTTTTAAAAATGAAGCAAAATTCTTCTTTTCCATACCTTTTGATTCATGAAAAGATGCTTGCTTATCAGAAGTTGATGTTTGACAGAAAAGTGCAGTGAATTAAGATTGTGCAAATACCGGGCTACTCTCAGAGCCACTGGGTGTCACAGTTAAAGTTTCTGGGAGACTGTGAGGTCATTGTTTATTACCCCACTTTCCCAGTAGAAGATAAAAGAACCAGAAAATGCTATGAAATATAAATATTGCTATAAACTGAATTTCTTAGGTGAATATTTACGGTGGAGGATCTGACAGAGAGAAAGGTCAAGAGAAATCATGACTAGAACTCTGTAATAAAAAAAATTAGGCATATGATAATAAGTAATGTATATTAAGTATATGATAAATTTGTCAGAATTTTATTACTTTTTGGATTTAGGAAATACGATTTAAGAAAGAAGGAGAAGTTTTATTGATTTTTAATGATGAATGGAAATTTAAGGTATTTTTAAAAAGTAGGTTCAATATGTGTGTAATGAAAGTGTGAAGATACTGTGATCAGTGATGTTAGATCTCGTAAAACCAGGGTTGGCTCAGGGGGAGATGGCTAGAGACTGTTATGCATATTGCTATTATCATTGAGTGGTGAATTGATTGAAAATCCCAGTTGAACTGGCTTAGGAAAACATTTTTGGGGGAGGCTTTAGTTAACAAGGTGAAACAGATGTGTCAGAGTCTCAGTCTCTGTTATGGTTTGGATACGAGGTTCCCCCAAACTCCTGTGTAACACAGAAACACTCAGAAGCAGAGGTGAAAAGACTGGATTGTGAGAGCCCTCACCTAATCAGCCCTTCCTAGTTTGAATGGACCCACTGGGTGGTGCATGTAGGCAGATAGGGTGTGGCTGGAGGTGTTGTGTCACTGGGGCCTCCCCTGGGAGGGCTCATCTGCCCCGCGGCACCCCCACCCCACCTCCTTGTCACCATGAGGTGTTCAGCTTCCCTCTGCCACAGCCATTGGCCAACATGCTCACACACGCTCCAACATGCTCTGCTTCCCCTTGAGCCCAGAGCGATGGAACTGACCAGCATGAGCACCTTTGAAACGCTGATCCGAAATGAACTTTGTGGTCAAATATTTTTGTCACAATGAGGAAAGACTGACTAGCACAGTGCCCAAAGTTCACTCTCCAGTTCTCATTTGGCTTTTTTCTGTGTGTTGGCATCTTTTCTCAGTTAGGGTCTTCTCTGTGGGGAATAGAAACTCTACCATTCCCAACATTGTAACCACACTGAATGGAACTCCTAAGTTTTGTTTCTAAGTTCAAAAGATACAGGAAGAGTTGAGGGATTGAGATTGTATCAAGTTCAAGTCTTTGGACCCATGAAATTTTCCTGGAAGACGGGTTCCATTATAAATCCAGGGGAACTACTGGACCATCCCTAAGTCAATCACTGTGGTCAAGAAGAGGAGGTTTTAAAAAGATGGCCGCAGCCCAAACTCATGGTTGAAGAAGGCTAAAAAGGGTCCAGCAAAAGTGAAAACAATTCTATTTTCAGTTAGCACTGGCTGAGCACTATCTGTGAAATGAATAGCTAAGTTTGATACAGGCTTTATTTCTCTCCTAAGTTCAAAGGTCCTTCTTATGGAGGATCATTATTTAGTGGTATCAACCTAGATGCCCTTCAACAGATGAATGGATAAAGAAACTGTGGTATATATACACAATGGATTATTATTCAGCCATAAAGAATAATAATATTATGGCATTTGCAGATAAATGGGTGGAATAGGAGAATATCATGCTAAGTGAAATAAGCCAATGTCCCAAAACCAAAGGCCAAATGTTTTCCCTGATAAGTGGATGATGATATATAATGTGGGTGGTGGGGTGGGGGGGGGGTGAGAGAAGAATGGAGAAACTTTAGATTACATAGAGGGAAATGAGTGGGAGGGGGTATGAAAAATGGTGGAATGAGGCAGACATCATTATCCTATGTACATATATGATTACACGAATGGTATGAACCTACATCGTGCACAACCATAGAAATGAAATTCATTGTACCCCATTTGTGTACAATGAATCAAAATGCAGTCTGTAAAAAATTAAAAAAAAAGAAAAAAGTATACATAAAAACAAGGAATCTAAGCAATGGAAATACTAAAGAAAAAACGTAGTCTCAAAATTTAAGAACATATTAAGAAATATAAGTTAATTAGAAATGAGATACAAAGTAGTCAAGTAATGAACAATCTAAACTCCTTCTCACAATAATGATATGATCAGGTCCTCATCCATGTGTGTGGAACTGCAGGGTATTAATGACTCATTGTAGACTGAGATGAGCTGATGTTCACAGGTGGTTGGGAGTTTCTGGTTGTTTTCTCTCTTCTGTGGTACTGATTCACCAAGAACTGTTTCTAGGCTGATGACCAAGATGCAATAGTGCTAGCTATTTTGGAGGCAAAAAAGATGGGATGACTTTAAAGATAATTCAGAATGGTTTTATCTATAACGAAGGAAAAAAAATATTTGAAGCTGATTGCTTAATAAAACATGTTTGATGAAGCAGAACATGCCCACAATTCTATTAATCAGTAGCATGCATAATTATACTCTTTGTTAATAGAGATCAAAGAGTTCATTCGATATTGTCCCAAGTATGGATTTTAAGCAAAAATTAAAAAGGTATTTTGACGTAAGTCTTGGGTTTTTTGCTCCAAATAAGTACCCTTTTCAAAAGACTTATTTTTCCACTGGATGAATAGATTAATACTTTACAGGTAGAACATTGTGTGCTCATAAATCTCTAGCATTATGTTGACATTTCAGTGATGATATTCGTAGGTTGCACATTGAGGGTGTGAAGCAGGTTCACTGTGCCCTGCCTACCAACTCGTCAGTGTCTAGAGAAAGCACACACGTACCTGGCAAGCTACACAAAGTATGTGTTATTCCTTACAAAGGGCAGCAAGGTGCAACAGAAGCCTGGAATTCAAGGTGAACAGGTCTAAGCCTGGAATTCAAGGTGAAGCTTGCCAGGGCAGATGAGTCCAGAGTTGCAAGGCCCTACTTGCACCACAGATAAAAAGATTCCAAAGGCAGCTCCGTCTTGGTTGTATACTTTGAGGTTGGGAACTCACTGGGCTAAAGCAACAAAGGCTATCCTGTTGTAGAGCAGATCTAGAATGCAGCCCATGCTGTTCCAATCAGCCCCCTTATCTCAGGATGCTGCCTTCCCAGGACATTCTACAGTTATTCTTGAGAAATATAAGCAAGAAAGGGAGGGGAGCGAACCCAAGACCACTCAGAGCGCTGACCTAAAGAAGGATCTTAGACCAACTAGTGAGAAAGAAATTGCAGAATTATGGTAAGGAAAAATAGTTCTGTCTTGGACATGCATTCAACCATTCAATAAATACTTATGAGATGCCTACCAAGTGTAAAAGCTTTGGGTTAATGTTGTAAGCAGGGAGATATCGTGATGTGGCAGAGTTCCTATTTTAGTGACAAAAGTATGCTCAGAACCGTAGTACAGAAGGTTAAATGCTGTAATCCAGGTTACAGGATGTGTCATGGGAAAACAGAACACAGCAAAATGATAACTGCTGAAGGTCTTTTTGTTTTTCAAGATATAACTTTTCAAAAAGAGATGCATGTCAATGACAGAGTGAGTGCCTAAAACACACGACAATAAACTATAGACAATTGAAATGATATTCAAATTTATGATTCTGTGCACCTTCAGTAATAGAATCAAATAGAAATCTCACGGAATGCTAAGAACAAAATGGAATCTAGACACTTAGGTAGATTTTAAACTGTTACATTCTTAAATGTGTCTTAATTCCTCCCACCTCCTTGTTCTCGGAAAGTGAATTGCCGGCCTGTGACAAAGGCTTAAGCAGATATTTAACAATTTCAGAGTAACTGTACTCCATTACAGGGAATTCACTGATAATCCCAGCAGATCCTGAGCTTTCGCCTGGTTTTAAGCTTAACTAAATGGTTCTAAGCATCTTTTCAGGAGCGGAGGCCAGACTGTAACAGACATTCCTCAGGTCTTCTGGTCAATCTTGAATATGTATCAAGTGACTTTCAAGAATTATTCATTTGAAAAAGATTTTCTTTCTAATTAAGTGGAAAGGTAGAATGGAAAACAAATTTAAATCAGAAATATTTGGCACCATTGCTAAGTCTACATCTAAACATTGTTTTTTAAATTTTCAATCTTTTATTCTTTATTAGTCTATTATTTAGGACAGGAAGGCAACCTATGAATAAGCATTTATAACCAACCATATTTGCACTACTACCATATAAGAAAAAACATAAATAAAAACTGGTAGAAAGATAAGACTGTTTTAGATCTCTAATAAATTACACAATGAAAAAAAAAAAAGGATATCCTTAGAGAAAGGGTTTCTGGAGACCTAGAACCATCCTCCACGCAACGTCAGTTGCTCAATGAGTCATGCGGAACTGCTTGCTCTTTCACGACATTTCAATTTTAAACCGAGGGCAGATAATGACAGTGATAATGAAGATAATGATTGGTTTCCAGTGCTTTATTTTAAGTCTTATTTCTTTTAATGTGTCTTAGTAATTGAATTTGTAATAATACACATTGCAAATGATATAGTCAGAAAAAAATCAATAAACATAAAACAGCAGAGCACTGAAAAGAAGAATTTATGAACAATCAATTGAGCAAGTTGGCAGTTGCGAAGGTAGTTTCATATGTACATTATATTGTGTTGCCTGTGGTTCTATACTGTGTGAGACAAGTGCATGGTGGTGGATGGTCACAATGGAACCACCGGTGGGGTTTGACTCCTGTCTCTCCCGGCCAATCCCCCAGTGAAAGAAAGGTGCAGACCAACTGCTCTCGCCACTGCTTAGGTATCAGATATATGTTGTTTCATTTTTATTTTTTACAGGAAAAGATGAAGTTCATTTTCAGGATTGGCGAACAAAAACTGTGAAAGAACTTTTCTAGAGAGAGAAATGAAGCAGAAATAAGAGCTTCAGGGAAACAGGGAGAACAGGGCCTGGGATACTCTAGACATCAAGGGAAGAGAGCAGAGCTCACTGGAAAGGCAGGATGAGTGCAGGGATGGATTGGTGATGTCTGCAGAGGGATCACTGGACTCCAGGTGAGGGTGGGGATGGATGGTGATGTCTGTAACTGGCTCATGGACACCAGAATGAGCGCAGGGAAGGATGGGTGATGTCTGCAGCTGGCTCACTGGACTCCAGGGTGAGGGTGGGATGCACTGTTGATGTCTGCAGCTGGAGGTGGGTGTGTGGCAGCAGTCGAGACACTGCTCCTCTGGCCCTGTGCCCTTTCTTGGTGCGTCTGCTCTCACAGAAGCCTGCCAAGAGAGCTAGGCTTCTTCACCTGGGAGAGAGCTTCTCCCCAGCATCAAGAAACTGGCAAAATGCTTCCGCTTCATTCTTTGACCTTCAAATATAACCCCCAAATATAACTAAATTTTCTTAAATATATGAATCAATTCGACAATGAAACCAAATCCTTTTATTTAGTAATAATTCAGTTTTTCATTTTAGATCTCAATGGCCTGTCACAAAGGCCTGATTGCAGTCATCACTCAATGATTATTACAGTGTCCCCCTTTATGTCTGGGTCGGGTTTAATAAATGACTCTTCCTGTCATCTCTTTGTTTTATGTTTCAGGGTCACTACCTTCTTTTGATACTCAGTGGTTTCTTTTAAGCCAGCATCTTAAGACCATTTAAAGATTTATATGATGGTGTGATTGCAATCTATTTGCTATGCTGATGTGATGATTTTTATACAACAGACATCGATCTGTGTGCCATGCAAAAGGATAGAGGGTTTGAACTTGACTTTCCTGCTTCCAGTTGGAGAAAGCCTGATTTTGGATAAATGCTAGCCAGCATTTTACCTTCGTAACTATTATCTATGTGCCATATAATTTTTATTTCAATTCAACTCTTTGTGACTAAGATATAAAGCAAAGCAGGTATGTCTTCAGCAGCAAGAATTTTCCTTTTTGTTATGGGGATTGATTTTGCTGACCCAAAGTGGAAGAGCATTGGATTGGCTACCAATTTTCTACTTTTGGATATTTTATATATTTTTTTACAAATAATAACTTATTATGTAATAAATACATGTTTAATTTTAAACATATGAAAAAACTAAAAATACAGT
Source organism: Sciurus carolinensis (assembly GCF_902686445.1). NCBI lineage: Eukaryota > Metazoa > Chordata > Mammalia > Rodentia > Sciuridae > Sciurus > Sciurus carolinensis. Next base: position 8,467,264 of record NC_062217.1, on the reverse strand, counting down.
GGAAAGGATTTTTAAAATGTAATTTAATTAATTTCTTTCCTGACTGAAGAAAAGAGAGCACAATTGTATAGTTATTTTTGGTCAGGAAATTATTACTTGTGCAACATTCAGGGAAATTTAATGACCTTTCATGAAGTGGAAGGTGGTTTAGATAACCTCCTTTCAGATTGTTTTGTAGTATAAGGAAGAAAATTTTTAAAAAAGGATTATTATTTTGATTTTTTTTTTAATTTTGTAAACAAAGAATTACACTTTGCCGTAAGATTGAGTGCTGTGAAGGGCTGTTTTGGAGAAACTGGATTTTAATCTGACAGAACAGGAGTGGGCCAGCCTGTTCCAGAAGGTTCAGCGGAGGTCAACCTCCATTCATTGTGTATTTCCTGTGAGGCTGTCACCTCCTCAAGTGAAGGGAATAAAAGGAGAATAAGAAATATCCGTGCTCAGGAGGCTAATAGTTTTGTCAGGGAAATGGAGCTAGCGACAGAAACGTCTGCAGCAAACGCACATGGAGGATGAGGGCCGAGGCCCAGGTGTGAGGCAGGGAAGGGCACCCGTGGCCCATCTGGAGGATCATTCAGAGGCCTGGCGGGAGCTCTGCAGGAGGAAACCCGAGCCACACCTGGAAGCTGAAGAGCAGGTTACAGCGCAGAGGAAGAGAGTGCGTGGCAGAGGCCCAGAGCCAGCAGCCTGGGCCCCTGGGAGGGAGAGGACGCTGCTTGGAATTGAAATTCCGAGGGCGGAAGTAGCTGCTGGGCGGGATGGAGGGGTCGGGTCAGCGGCGGAGGTCCTCCTGCGCCCTGGGAGCCCTGGATGAAGTCCATGACGTGATCGGGTTTGCATTTTCAATGCGCACCTTGCTGGTGGTTCTGTGAAAGCCAAGGGTCAAAGGGCAGGACGTAGAGTTAGGGTGCAAGACAAGGAGGCTTGGGTTGCAGCAGCATATGAGGAAGAGCTAATAGGTTTCCTTAAAACGTAGGTGGTAAGATCGTGTGGCGACAGATGAGACGCCAGGTGAGGGAGAGGAATATTAATGACAATGGTGTTAACAATGATGGCCAGCATTGTGTTTCTCTTTAAGCCCCGGCTTAAGTGGGATGGAGAGAATGCACTTCTCCCTTTATTCTTCCATTTTCTTTTTCATTTGTTTTGTCTTTTAGAACTGAAATCTAGGAAGAGAAACATAAATGAGTCATTATTACCGTACCTTTAAAGCTGCGGTGCTTTTCTGCCAGCGTGCTTTAACGTCCTGGATGCTTCAAATGATCAGGTCTCATTTGTGAGTACACACTTTGCTCTGTTGTGTGAGGGTGGCCCTTGGCTCCATCCAATCCTGGAGACAGTTGTCATTATTTAAATGGAAACAAATCATCTGCTGATAAGAGCTGAAATAAATGTTCGTCCAGAGGTGACCTCCGTGCTAAAGTTTCACACCGACTTCCTTTTTCTCGACTCTCACACAAGCCTGCCTGCACACATGCCTGTGAGATTTGTCTTTGTCACCCATGTCCCATCAGACATTTGAGGAGTTTCATCAATGTCAGCCGAGAGCCATTTGTAACATTCAATGAGTACAACTTTGAAGCTATACCTCATGTAATTCAGTTTTTGCCAAGTTGGAAATGTGCACGGGATAGATGGCAGAGCTCTATTATGGGATGTACAGGGTGACTGCAAACCGGGCAGGGAAGAAATTCTCTAAGGACACCCTGGAAACCAATTGCCTGCAGTGCCATGCAGACCTTGGTTGCTCTGAAATAAAAGCTGCAAACAGATCGACCTCAGGCATAGTAGTTAGAGCTGGGGCAACAGAGAGTTGCTACACTTTGAACAACCAGAAAGGAAAGTGTAGTCATGACTGGGCTATTGTGTGTAGACTTCCAGATGAAGTCTGTTTCTTCTTTGACTGTGACTATGTTAGAAATCTTAATGCAGTGACATCTACTTCATTTAGTGTTTTGAAAGGTTCCTTGCATTTTCTGATAATTGTTTTTTGTTTGTTTGTAAGATGGAAATGATTCCTTTAGTTAAGGCAGTTTGCAGTTATAGCATGATTCCAATTTCCGTAGTTTCTTAGAGGCGTTTGGGGTCTTGAGCTAATTTTCAAGTGTAATTTTACATTACTATATACATGATAAAAGTAAGCCCTGGGCAGAAATGGAGAAATAACAAAAACATTTTCTATTTTTCTCTGGAAGTTTTGAGATAGCTCTGTTTTATTAGAAGGGACCAGAAAATTAGGTAAATAACACAGGAGAAAAATAACTGGCACAGCTTCGTCTACCGTGGTTCTGTGGCAGCCTGAGGTGTGTTCCCACTGTCCCTGGAGGTGCTCTGCACTGGGAGGGGAGAAATTTGTGCTCCTTCCAGTCTCTGTCAGTGTCTACCTCTGGGACTGAGCTCATTTGTATAGTCTCTGGGCTTCATTTCTTCCATCTGTAAAGTGGGGATGGCCAAAGGGTCATCTTATTGGAATGGGGTAGGGATTAAATTAATCCGTGTGCTTAGACATAATAAATACTACATAAGTGTTTGCTGTTATTCCGCTATAGGAAATGAAGGGGGTTAACACATTTTATTTTTCCATTCAGCTCTAGAGTTTTAGCAGTGTTCGTATAGCAGAGATTTAGTCTGCTCATTCCAAAGAGAAGAAAATTCCATATTGTGCCAGAATGACCAGACGTGTGTAAGTGATCCAGAGAAGATTAAAATCTTTTAAATAAATAATAAATAAAGCCGTGACTTCTTAGTTGGTTACTGAGACTGTGAACTTCCAGAAACCCAGGAAGGGGATTTATTCACTTGCTTTGAGATGAACTCTGCAACATGCATTTCAGTTGAAAATGAGGCATTTTAGTTTCAGAAAATATCATGCAATGATGACTTGTAATACAAAGCCCATCATTTCTTTTTCAGTGACTAAAATTTCCTTGGCAGAGATGCCTGTGTACCATTTATTTTGAGTTTTATCTTCTGGTATAAAAGTGGTGAGTGCTACCCATACAATCACAGAGCATTTTAATAACAGAAAGAAAAACAAGGAGTGGTTGAACTAGCCATTAATATTGTGTCTGTGTTCACTCATTTCTTTTTCTCCTAAAAACAAATAATCCATTTTAGAGCCTGTGGCTACCTGACCAAAGGGATTCATTACCCCATGATTATTACGGGAATTTGGACAGCTCCATAAATCCAGACCCTGAAATGTGTCATAACATAAAAGTGATTTCAGGAGCTAGGGATTCTTTTTCTGTATGCAGTGGCTGGCTTGTATTTTAGGACCAGAGTTTACAATGGTCATTTAGAAATGTAGATCTTCATTGGTGATGTCCATAAGAAAAAAGAAAAAGGATTCTGTTATCACCCAAGCACCCCACAGATGAACAGAGAAATTGTCTCCAGTAAATGAAATTATTAGAATGGTATCTTATATTTTTACTTTATTTCTCTGTCTGTTCTTTTATGATTTTCAGTGGAAAGGACCAAATTGGGACAAGAAAGAAAAACACTAAATTTAAGACTTGCTTCTAGTCTCTATTTAAAAAGGGTCTGGATTTAATGGAAACATTTTATTAGGTTCTTTTTTAAAATCCATTTTGGATTTCACATTATTTTGATAAACTGCAGTTTCAACTTTTATAATAACGAGGTTCTGATTTTTCAACATTGTGGTAAGAGGATAACTGTTTAGAGAGCAAAGATCTGCATATTTTAAAAAGAGACTTTAGAAGTTGAAAAGAACTTTTTTGTTTATTATAAGGATGTAGTAAACGGTTTGGGGCTTTGGATTCTAAGTGAAGTGGCAATCTCCAGTTATCCTGTGACCTAGTCTGCTTCGAGGTTGTCACTAACTATTACAATATTTTCTACTCCATTCATGTCTAAACAAGAACTCTCTTTACCCCTTAGACATAAACATGGAACCACAGACTCCTCACTTGTAGCAATTATCATAGTTGCAAATTTATTTTTAATTATGCTATAATTACCCACTTTGCCTATTAAAATATAAATACCCGTGGATAGAGAGCCATGTCGCACTTTTGTTAGCTATTATAACTTAGCAGCTAACACACGCGCGTGCACACGCACACACAGAAACATTCTTAAAACAATGACTGATTGACGGACAATGAAATGTTTCATTCCCTCATAATTGTTTGGGTTTCTTTGCAACCTCCTCACGAAAATATATAAAATCCTATAAGGTACTTCCTCTTCTAAAGAAATTCCCAAGTTGGGTAGTAAAGTGGCATAAAAGAATAAATCCTACTTCGCTGAAGTTGCACATGCATTAAAATATCCTTCCCAAACTGTTATAAGGAATGGCTGTGTGTTTGCAAGAAGGCAGGTCTAAAATGTAGCGAGAGGTTTCTTCCTAATGGACCCACACAATTCCTTAAAGCATTAATGTCCTACTCATAGTGTAACTTGTTGGTTTGACAATTCACCACCTTCAAAGTCACTGTCTTTTTGAATGGTTTTGAGGTTACCCCCTCTCTTCTGTCTCTTGGGACCCTAAAATAGCAGGGACATGGAATTTAGTCTTTTATGCTTCCCCGTGTGCAAATATATTGAACAAGCCATGATGGAGAAGACACTCGAGTTGAAGGAAGCTCTTCCAAGCTCAAGCTGTTAGCAAATGGTGCTGGCTGTAATAATTCTGTTTTCTGCACTGTCCTGTGACATTAAATGATCTTCTTCCTTTGCCTCTATTTTGGTGCTTCTGGAAATTCTTTAAGAGGGCTGCATACTTAGAGAACAAAGCTGAATTTTTAAAAAGTAATTTAGTCTACGACCAAGTTGTTGGGCTCAGATATATTTTTACCGTATTTGGCAGGAAGACAGTGCCGTTTTATGATCTAAAACTCTTTGTATGCTTGTCCAGGATTTGCCTTTACTGCTTCCATTATGAGTTCCATTTACCTGCTAGTGTGTTACTTGCAAATATTTCACGTGTTCACATTTTATTTTTTAAAAAAAATTTACATTTTAAGGTCTCACTGAGAGTGGGGTTTATAAAAGTGAGAAGCCAGCCTCAGAATCATACCTAGGAAGAGAGCACAATCTCAGGTCCTCAGGGCATAGAACTGTGTGTCTTCAGAAGACCTCGTCTATGGAGTGTGATCCTGTCAGCCAATGTGTTACAGTGACCGCCCTGCAGGAAGAAGGCCTCTGCAGTGACTTTAGTGACATTAATGGCCCCCTAAGCACATGAATTTGGATTCTCCACAGTGAATTTCTCAGGTGTGGAGGGAGGAGGCTCATTCTTCATTCTTCCCTGAAGCTTTTTATAATGATAGTAGCACTCTCTGCTTCCTTATGGTATTGAGATGGAGCCACCACCCCGTTGCCATGCTGGGTCCCACGACAGCCCAAGAACATTCTAGTATGCATGGAGAGGGGCAGGGAGCATGGTGAGGCTGTTTGTCACTCAACATCTGTTAAGCATTTATGATAGTCAGTGCCTGCCCTCTGGAGTCCTACAGAAACCAATGTCCACTTTTGGTGCCTGATGTCTGGGATTCGAGGTCCTGGAATGTTGGTGCTAAATTTCTATTTCTGCTCGATTTACATTTATAACTAGAAGAACTCTACAGCATTTATAACTTCAATTATTAAGTTAATAAAAATAGGAATAACAGTAACAAGTCACGTTTAACAAACAGCTACTAAGGACACATGTCTAGTATGTGAGATGTAGGAACTTAATTAACTGCATATGAACTTTGGTACTTGATAAATGCTATTATTATTATTATTATTAGGCTACAGAGTTTCTCAAACTTATTTATGTTTCACACAATAGGCTTATGTTTGCAATCTTCAATTCCTACTAGCCCCTCAACCCATACCCATTGCCATATTTTTGGTGTTTTTAAACTCCCATAACAAATTCACTGTCTTTCAGGATCCAGGTACTAAGTCACCTTCTCTGTAATGACACCCCATCTCCATAAGAAAAAACATTCTTTGCATTTCTTATCTCCTCTGCATTTGTTTCTGTGTTTGCCATGTATCAGAAAGTGTGACTCAGTCGCACTGTAACCTGGACACAGGGACAGGATGGTGCCTTGGACTTGTCACTATCCCCAATCTCTAGTGTTGTGCTGTCCACAAAGCAGCTCCTCCTTAAAAATAATAATGAATAGAATAATTTTTTAAATCCTGGAGACTTCCCAGAAGGTTAGTTCCTGTGTACAAGGAAAAATAAAGAAGGAAGAAATATGGCCACGGAGAAGCTCCTGGGTATTAATAATGGCCACAGAGAAGTCAGCAGGAGGCTTAAAACTGGAGGACTGAACTCCAAAGTTGTATTTTAAATCTGGCCTGAAGTTGACTTTGAAAGTCCTGTTTTGTGGAAAGGTCCTGTGGCGTGATGGCGTAAATAGCTGCTACCTTGCTGCAGTTGAGCGACTCTGGTCCTCTCTCATCCTGCCACATATACCACCCCATGCTTCCCCAGGGTGAGCTGCATCATTGAAAGTTTATTCCTTTATCTTAAGAGACTATTCTCAACAAGTGCAAATAACCTGGCTGGAGGCAGCTGTTGGAGGAGGCACATATTTTGTATCTGTGTTACATATTATATGTGCATATGCATGTTTGTGAATATATTTGGATATGCTTATGTACATTTGTGTATCTACCTACCTACCTCCTTATCTCCTTATTCAAGAAAACGTTTACCATTGTTTATATACAATAAGGAAACAGAAAAACAAAGGGAAAATGGGGCAAATGGAGACATAAAAATAAATCAAAATCATGGAGTTAATTACTCAAGATCTTCAAAATTATAGAAATATCTCCTGAGGGTTTTTTTTCCATTAAAATATTATAAAGCATCGTGAGGCAATTAACACCATTGCTTGACAAGTTCCCACGAGGCCAACACTGTGCCTGCTGGGTTGACCTTTGAGGGGACCTCCTGATGGACTGACATGGTCAGAGCAAGAGGCACTCACTCAAAAGCAGTCCTGTAGGGGGCCAGTGAGGTATCTGGGGGGTCCAGTCTTTCTGGTCCTTTCTCCATGCACTGCCCGTTTGTTAAGAAATACCTGAAACAATGGGTAGAACAGAGGTACCCGGAGCAAAGGGTCTTGAGTGGAACTGTTCTTGCCTGAGTTCTGAAGAGTCAGTACCTGCTCACTCTGCTCTGTCAGGAGATGGGCCATGAGCACAGCCACTGCGTTGGGAGGGTGAGGAACTTGCCAAGGGCATGGCCAGTTAGGGACTCACCACACTTGTTTGAGATGATCTCATCACTAGTCTTTTAATGGTTAAGGTCAAGGTTGTTCTTAAGTGAATATTTTAAATTTGCTCTAGTGGATAGATAAACAGGTGGTAGAAGTCCAAAGATTTTTATCTATATGTTATGAATAAAAATGTTTTGCCCTGAGAACACTTTAAGGCACATACTAACTGATATTCCTCATGGTCACACTAAATATCCCAATGCTACCTTGAAAAATGTATACCACTGTAGCAAAATATTACCCTGGTCAATGGGTTATTATTTATAATCCCCCTGAAAAGGGCAATGTTCAGCAATAATTTTATTCTTAGAATATTTGATGTTTATTTTTATTTGTAATTAATTACATAGTAGGATAACTCATATATTCTGAACACCATGATTATAAATAATAAAAATATAATAAATATGTATGATATATGATACAACAGCTTTCTTTTCTTTGCAGCCAGGGCAGTTTATACACATTTAACAGCAGTATCAGATTAAGAATCCGTTTTTGTTTCCAATGTATTCTACCATATTTAGTAATGCATCGATTCAACAAATGTGTATTGCATAAATATTACAGATGAGTTCTTATTCCATTCACCAAACATACACTGTGAGAAAAGTAGCAAGAGAGAAAGAGAAGCACATTTTGGGTCTGCTCTTTGCTTAAGTAAATAGCGGTCTGAACATCACAGACTTGGCATTGGCCCTTTACTGACTGAAACATTGGTTAAGACATTGGACTGAGTGCCAGGGTCACACTGGAACATAAGAGAGACAGAAGTCCCACCACCTGGTAGGGGCAGGAAAACCTCAGATAACCAATCCTCAAGTTATGCAGTTGTTAGGAGGGTGTCCCTATTGGAAATGAAGTGGGGTGGTAATGTGTGCCTGCTAAGGTAAGGATACTAGGGACTTCCTGACACTTTCCAGGCTGAGAAGGGTACAGCCACATGGACAACTGAGTGTCCAGGAAGAGGACAGCACAGATGTGAGACCAGCCTGGCTGGAGCCAGTGACTGATAAATGTGACTCAAGATCTGCTGGGAAAGGTGATGGGTGCTGCAGACCTGGCTGAATTTTCTTCACTTCCAGTCAATGATTTCACCTGAAATAAGGGCAATGAATTGAAGAAGGTCGAAGTAGAAAGTTCAGGGCAAGAGAAAGAGGAGGTGGGGGCTCAGTTGTCATGATGTGTTATTAGCTCAGGCAGGAAACAGCAGCCCCTGGACGAAGTAGATGGCACAGATACAGCAGGAGAGGCATTCAAGGTGTCTGTGGAGCACAGCATGGGCAGGATTAATAAAGGACTGGGTGTGGGCGATGAGGGGAAAGAGGAATCAAGGGTGGCAACGTGCTTTTAGCAACTGATTGAATGGCCGTGCCCATGGTAGGTGCAGAAGCAACGTCAGCCACATGGAAGAGAAACAGGGGTAGGGTGATGACAGACTTGATCTCTGATCTTCCGGGTCCATGTTAGCTTGCATATCACCAGTCCCTCATAGTGACACATGGCCAGGTGACCTGCCTTGGTGAGTGGAATGAGAAGGAGACTCTGTCACTTCTGGGCAGAAGCTTGAGGAGCTGGTGAGATCTTTCAACATTTTCTTTTCTCCATGAATAATCTGTGGGATATGAAGTTCTGGGAATGTTATGAGAAACTGAAACTGGATCATAGTTGTTGCAGTCAGCAGCTGTCCCATGACAGTGAGATCGAGGTTGGTAGAGGATGTAAGCAGAGAAGAGAGGGACTCAGCTCTAAGAAACCCCGCATTTCCACCAGCATGGAAAGGCTGAGAGGGTGAAGCTGCAGTGCAAGAGCTGGGAGAAAACCTGGGGGAGACGCCATCTTGGTCCCTGAGGTCAGTCACAGAGCGCCTTGCCCTGCGCAGCCCCAGATGCAGAAAGTCTTTCTCACTACTCTGGAAACTGAAAACCCGAGGTCCAGGTGGCAGCATGGTTGGTCTCTGGTGAAGTTTTTCTTTCTAGATTGCAGGTGTCTGCTTATCTTTATGTGGTCTTTCCTCTGAAAATGGGGGAGAGAGAGAAGGACAGAAGAAGAGAGAGAACGTTTTGGTATCTCTTCTTCTAAGGATACTAACCTTATTTGGTCAAGCCTCATCCTTATGATCTTATTCAACTTTACTTACTTCCTTAGAGGTCCCATCTCCAAATATTGGGGATCAACATATGAATTTGGGTGAGGGATACAAATATGCAACCCATAATAGATCATATAAAGTCTTAATAAGAAGGCATTGTAGAACACAGAGAGTAGTCAACTGTTTCAGTTGCTGCCTGTAGGTAGCAGAATTGGAAGAATCTACTGGGTTTAAAATATACAGGTGATCTACAACCATGGCACAATTATGTTGACTGGAGTAACATGGGTAAACTCCAGATTGAACGAGTTCAGTAGTAAGTTGAAACCGAAGAGGAGAGAGCAAATAGTAGTGTTTAAAAATATGGCCCTAGGAGAAGCAGAGACGTTTGAGAGTATCTGGAGGCGGGAAATCAAGGGAAGGTTGTTTCTTTCTGTTTTCTCTTTATTTAATTTAACAGAGCCTGCTTGTGTGAGGAGAAAGTTCCAGTCACAAGAGATCCCTTGTGAGTTCAGGAGAGAGAACTGGTTCACTTCAGGAAAGCCCTTGAAAGAGTGAGACGGCTAGATTCTTCTCTGGCTAGGAAAAGAAGGCTGCTTCCTCTGTTTTTGCAACAGGAAAGAGATAGGTATGGAGGTGCAGGAACAGGAACAGGGCACTTTCTCCATGAAAGGCCAGGTAATACACAGAGCAGAATAGAGAGGGGTGCAGTCAAAGCAATGAGAACACACTTGAGACAGTCTTTCCAAGGTGCAGATTCAAGTTTCACCTTGTTGAGGCAGGATTATAAATGAAATTATTCTAACAAAATATGCAAAGTTTTCTAGATGTTTCAAAGACATGAGAGAGAGGAGAGAGTCATGATTTTACTGAAGTGGCTCAGAAATGCATTTGGGCTTTTGGTTGTGTTGACTCACCTTTTGTGTGAATTTATCAGCTTTCTTAGCTGCGTGAGTGTGGACCTGGAGAAGTGGGATGATTGTTAGATTAATGAATGTTTTTTCCAAGTGACTATAAGGGAGATAAAGAGGGATTGACCATAATGGTGGACCATAAATTCCATCCTGAAGAATATATAAAAATAATAGAAAAGAATAAAGAGCGGTGGAAATGGAGGTGTCAGTGGATGGGAGGTTAACAAGTTATTTTCATGAACACACTTACACAAGAGATATTAGGGATAGAAACTAATGTGAAGAGTGAATCTTTGAGAGGGAGCCTTTGGTGCATAGGACAAACATTAAGTATTTCTCAGATGTAAACTTCGGTTGATTAACAAATAAATTAACAGGTCTAAAATCATGAGGTGGGACAAGAGCGACATTTTCAAAGGGAGAGTAATTCGTGGGCTTACCTGCTTATGAAATGAATAGTTTCCTGAAGAAGTAAATACTATTTTCAAAGTAATATTTTTCTGTTTTAAATATTTCAACCAACATTGTAATATAGCAGGCATTAGCCACACATAAAATAGTTGCAATATATGAAAATGGAAATTGTTGATTTTTTCGAAGACCTGGTTTCTAGATTTCCACCACTAAATTAAAATGGCTAGTTTGTCAAGTAACTGTTTCTCCAAAAATATATTGATTATGGAAGTTACCAGCCCAACTGAGATTCTCTTCCAGGGTTGGAGAAACTTAATACTTAAATTCAAAGGTCTTGGATGGATACTTCCAAATTCTGTTTTACACAGCACTTTATGAATCTTCTAAGGATTTGTTGGCTCAGTAGTCAACAAGTCAAGCTAGGTGTTAGGAAATTTCTGTCTGTGTGAGCAATTTAAAACTGATTATAAGCTGGTTTCAATCTGCTACTGGAAAAAATGAGAGGAAAAATTTACACTTGATCAAAAAGTGCTCAGTCTCCATGGGTCCCCAGAGAAGCGAAATGCATTTTTTTGGCATTTCTCTGTTCCTCTTTGCTGCTCTTTATTCTTCCATGACCGTCTTGGAACTTAGCTCTACCTTACCTTGAACCACCTGGATCTGAGAGCTATAGACACACCTGCTGGCACGGATGGTTTCAGGAATGTTCTGCTTTGGCTCAGTAGAAACTGCTTGGCAGATGCTGGATGTACCACTCCAGGGTGACTCCCACCCTCTTGGAAGGCATGCTTAACTATGCAGTTGGTGGGAGCCCATCTTAGAGGGAGGTTACTCAGAATGCACTTGGAAGTCTCCTTTTCTGGCTGGAGAGGCTTTGGAGTTAAGAATTTTATTGTTTAATGACCCTGTGAAATGTTTTTAAATGTCTTATTTTGATAAATCTGGATCTTAGTATAAACATCTGCCTATCTCAATTTTTTCCCCTGTTTTTTTTTGGTGGGCTTGGGGTGTAGCTCAGTTGTAGAGAGATTGTGTAGCATGTGTGATATGTGTGATACCCTGGGCTCAATTCCCAGTATTGGTGGAAAAAATATCTATATCTGTATCTGTATACACACATATATATTTGCTACTCTTTCTTACTTTCTTACATTGATAGATGTGGAAATGGGCCACTCAACTTTATCTTTGTCAGCTATTGGGAAACTCTCTGGAGCTGTCTGTGCAAGTGGGAGGAATCTTCTTGACAAATTTGATTCCATTCCTTGGCGAGAAGGAGGTAGCTAATATGTCCTAAAGCTTTTACTCCTCCTTCTAAGGTGCATGGTACCTTTAAGCCCATGGGCTCTGTTCCATGACCTTTTAAACTTATATGGTTTATCTACTCCACAGAAGACCTAATATTTGTGGTGAACTGGACTACGACATTTTCCATAGTCTGATGAAAACAGGAGGTGTTTGAAGAAAGAATGGAATGATAATTTAGCCACTGCTGCCAGTCATCTTTGTATCAAAAAACTGCAAGATAAATTTTGTATTTCTTTGCACTATATGATGTTTTTGTATACAGAAAGTTGAAAGGATGCCAGACATTTTAGTTTCCATTTCATAGAAAGTATAATTCTCAATTTAATGTATTTTATAGAAAAAAATAAAAAATGGAATGCTTTCTTTTCAGGAAATATTTGAAATAGACATATGAATTAAAAGACTGTCAACAAATGCATGCATAATCTTATACTGTAGGTATTATATTGTGTTGAATATAATAAGGTGAAATAATTTTGGCTATATCTCTATTCTTGGAGTCAGTACCATAGATAACATTATGGGTAAAACCACTGTCTTACCCTTCTTAGAAGTCAGAGCTAGGGTGACGTTTCCCAATTGCTTTCATCCTGGAAATCAGTGGCTGGATGCTGATCAACACACTCTACCACAGTAAGGAAGCTCGCTCTGTAAGTGGAAGAAGGAATGGGATGGATCGTTTCTCAACATAGCTCAAGGTATTTTCATTTCCTGATCCAGATGTGCCACTGGTACCTGGTGAAAACTTAAAATATAAGTGAAAATTTCTTTCTGCTTTGAGTATGGGGCTTGAATTTACCGTAACTCCATGGCTTAGGAAACTGCAGACCAACAATTAGTTTAAATGATTTCTGAGTTGGTGGTGCCCTGGAACATCCAATATAAGCAAGCTGGATCTGCTAGCAGAATGCACCTCAGTCCAGGGGCCCAAAGATTACCATTGAGTAAAGTTAGTCAGTTACAAGTTTATAATCCTGAAATACACAATGACTGACTAAAGGAGACACCATAAGTGAGACCAGTAGAAACTACAGACTACAATCAACAAAAAGATCACAAAGAATAAAGTACTGTAAAGTACAGGCATAGACAACTGTTTAAAAAGATATAAAATATGGAGTAGAAGAGATGTTCCAGGGATAGGAAACTAAGAAATGTTTGAGTAGATTTGCAATGGAACTAAATTGCAACTTCATAAATAAAAATACAAATTAAAGTTTAAAAAAACCAAAAACTAATGGTTGATTAATTCAAATATAAGTACTTAAAAAAAAAAAAAAACTTTTAGTAAAGGAACAACACAATAAACCCAATGGCAGAATAAAGAAGGAAGGAAGCTCAAATGTTTCTATAAAGCAATTTTTGGTACTAGCAGGACACAAGGTAGGCTCTGAGACAAACATTGGTCCTGGTTTTCCTGAATCATGTCTCCATTTATGTCTATTGTCCTCATATGATCATTAGTAATGTACTCGTTGATTTCCAAAATTAGAAAAATAAAAGCTACTGTCTAGAAACAAATACAAGGGAGGAAGGCAGCCGAGGGAGGGTCTGGAGGCTGATGGGCCACTGTCCGTGCCTGCAGCTTGTACCTCCTCGGGAGCCCATTTCTACAGAGGGCCCAGGCGCTGGAGCCAGGTTCATCCTCGAATAGCTCAGAAAGGTGGTCAGCTAAGCCTGGCTGGGCTGAGGGGCCAAGGCGTCCTGTGGCTATGAACTGGGGGGTGTGAGCAGTAGAGCCAGAGGGAGGAAGGATGGCAGGCGCTGCAGGTATAGAGGGGTCAGAGGCCGCTGACCTGAGCCATGATGGCATCACCTGATGACCCCGGCACACAGGATGACCACTAAACGCAAGCAAAGGCAGAGGACACTTGCACCACAAATCCCCGTGTCAGAAATGACGTGGGGATGAGGGAAAATGACATGGTCTCACACACCTGGAAACTCGGCCTTCTACTTGGTGTTCCTTCCCTGTGTCCCTCTTTCTGCTCCTTCTCTCCGAATCAGCAGCTGATTGAACACAATAGAAAAAAAAAAAAAGTTGAATTGAATTAGAAGACCCAGATTAGAAGAAAAATACATTTTCTTACTTAAGTATGTATCTTCCAGAGGACCTAAGCCTAGGGTCCATTATTTACCATTTTAAAGAATGAAAGTAAACTCTCATGAATGGATGGTGTTTTCTTGACCATTAGCCAAGTTAGAAAAGAGACCACCTTTTCCAGTGCTAAGGTATGTAGACGTTTACCAAGGAATAGAGGTTGAGGGGAAAGCCTGAAAATATCAAAAAGTAGACCAACAAAACATATTAAGATGAACTACCACAGCATTTCTCAGTCTGGGAACTAATAGAATCTTGCCAGATTAAAAAAAAAAAAAAAAAATGGGAGACACCTAATCCTGTTAATCTTCCTGTGGGTCAGTGGAGAACTTGGACAGGAGGAATCAGTCCCTGGGACGCGCTCAGAGGAAGGGCGCCGGGCAGCATGCTGGATGGAGGGCTGATCGAATTACTTAGACTAAAACCATGAAAAGAATTTCACACTGTGTCTGGCTAAGAAAACAGTTTTATCAAGTGCGTGATCTCGAGGGTGCTGAGACAGTTTTCTGTTCTTTTCGCCGTCTTGCTTCAGTGGGTGTGCTGCTTGCGACCGTGAAAGGCATCACCCTGACAGTTCCTTAAGTGCAAGAAGAACGATGCGCGGCCGTAGCGTGTGGGGTGTGGAGTCTGGGAAGACACTGGAAAGGCTGAGCTTTGGAGTTAGTCATTGCTTCTAAAATGTGCATTTCTGTTTACTTCCCCATGGCGGTTTTAACTTTTATAATTTCCTTCTTCTTTCTTTCTTTCTTTTTACTTTTATGTTTTGCGAGTGTTAAAGCCAGAGGTCCCGAAGCTGACATTCATACCTGCACAGTACAAGAGTAGGAATGCCTTCAAAGCAAACGGTATGAGCATGTGTGCATCCCCCGTCCCCAGGGATGGGGTGAATAATATGTCAGGTCTTCAAGGCTGCGTAGGACTAAACCTGTCTTAAGCACAGGGTTGGAGTGTTTCCTTTAGCTGCACTTTGGCTGGAAGCCCATTTGCCTTCTGACCTTCTCAGCTGCTTCAAACCCATCTCCTTTCTCCCCACCTGCAAATACAGCCATTGAGCTGTAAGTATTCCCAAAAAGCTAAGGGGGAGAATGTCATTTCTGAGCCTGCACCTGGGGACACAACAGGCCACGTGGAAGGCAAGGTCAGGACAGGGGTACGTTCATCCTGATCAGCAGGTTAGGTCTGCGGTGGCCAGCGCCTGGGAGGTGTCTGCATCCTGTTGACCTTGACCTTCAAAAGGAGCTTCCTTCCCATCTTAGCTTGAGACATGCTTGCTAAGACAAGGATGAAGTCCTGAGTCACGCCCCAGAAGGAGCCTGACAGGGATCATGTTAGGGCTTTCCTTCTAGACTTTAGATGGACAACGAGAACGCCAGTGTGTGTCCCCTCGCTAAGGGTCAGTTCCTGGGGATTATGGACTGGTGTCCACTTGGTCAGTCACTTTAACAAGCAGGAGTGGAGCTGGGCTGTGGGAGCCAACGCCTCAGTAAACTAGAAAATAAACTCACCAAGAAAAGCAAATGCTAAACACTTATGTGTTAGTGAAGAATGCTAATTCCCCAAAGGCAAGAAAAAACCGAGAAATCAAAACAAACAAAAAGATTGCTCTTGGTTCTGTTTTTCTGATTGTCATAATGCCAAAAGGAGAAGAATAACAGAAAGAAAGCACAATATAGCAGAAGAACTCAGACTGAAAGCCAAAACCAGGCGTGTTCCAGAGTGATGAGACTTTCTTTCCAATCTTTTCCCTGAACCACCAGAAAAAGATGACAGGATCAGACAGATTTAAAACCTAAGATTTCATCTTTTAATAAAATTAATACAAATCAACAGAACCCAAGAATGCAAAGTGATTTTTCCTATTATTTAAAATTTTATATGGCAAAGTATGAATTTTACCAGTCATCCACTTATGATCTGAGTATTTTTTACTATTATTTGGTTAAAATGCTTTTGTACTTTTTGTCGACATTTCTTACTCAATCTATGGAATATTTAGAAATGTACTGCTTAATTTCTAAGTATTTACTTTTTATTTTCTATTTAGTATTTCTTCCTTAATTCCTCTAGGATCAAAATACGTTCCGTGATTGATTCCAATCTTTAAACTTCGTTGGAACCAGCTTGATGGCCCAGCAAATGTTCAACCTGGGTGCATGTTTTTCCTGCTCCTAGGAAGCACAAAGTGCCCCTGCTGCCTGCAGTTTTCCATACGGGTCAACTGGATTAATGATGTTGTTTAAATATCCAGCCTGCCTATGGAATATTTTTTACTTGATTTGCTAGCACTTACTTCCAATAGTGCAAAGATGACCATGGATTTCTCTGTTATTATACTTCCTCTTACTGCTTTCAAATAGTTAAAAACATTTTAAGGTCCTGTTATTAGCCACGTGGGTTTTTAGGAGTTTTACATCTTCCTGATTGGCAGTTTTGCTATTACTATTTATCACTCTTCCTTTCTAATAATATTTCTTGCTTGAAAGTCTACTCAATAATAATATGGCTATCCCGGCTCTCTTCTCAGAATGAAGCATAAAAATTAAAGCATAAATGAACATCTCTGGAAAATCAAAGGGTAAATATGGGGATATTGATAATAAAAAGTGGTAATATATGTGTTAGGGGATTAAATGTTTAGAAATAAAATATATAAAACTGGAGAGGCTACATGGATTTATAATCTAAGTTTCATCATTTGGAAAGTGGAAAATGTACTAACTTACATTAGACATTAAGGGCAGAGACCATGATCAAGATTTATTTTGTATCTTTAAATCCGAAGCATGTTTTTGTGAGTAGTGAATGCTTCAGTTTGTTTCTTGTCTGATAATCTTTGGATTATTTTTAATTTACAAAATTTTTATGAAGTTCCTGAAATATTTGATCCACAATTTGTCATTTCACTACTTACTTCTCCTTCTTTCACACGTTCTATGCTCATTTCTATTTTCTTTCTTGCCTTCTGGATTTCAATTCGATGGACAGAACCAAGGGCTTCCTACATGCTAGAAGACCACTCTACCGCTGAGCCAGGACCCCAGCCTTCTGTCTTGCTTTCCTTAAGACTAATCAGTGATTAAGAGTGAAGTCAAGAAGATCACCCTCAGAAGTGTGGGTGGGCCTCACTCTATCTCTGGAGGACCTCAGCAGAATATGGGGCAGAGGAGGGGCACCCTCGTTCTCTCTGAGCCTGGCCTGCTCTGTTTCCTGCCTCTGTCATCTGCACTTCGGTCCCAGCAGGGACTCATCCCCTGGGCTGCACAGGTTATCAGGTCTTGGGTTTAGACAGGAATTACAACCACCAACTTGCCAGGACCCTTAGCTTCCAGTGACAGATCATAGGACATCTTGGTCTCCTGAATTGCTTAAGCCAATTTCTTAAAATAAGGGTCTTTCTGTCTGTCCCTTTATATCCTGTGGGTTCTGTTTCTCTGGAGAACCCTAACTAATACAGCTCTCTCATTTTTTTTTTTTTAAATTTTGAAGATTTTAGCATTGTTTTCCCTTCTTCAAAGATAATGCTTGTTTTTCTTCTTTGTTTTCCCTTAGTTCTCCTACTATTTCTTTGCCTTGATTTTTAAAATATTTGCTATGAATTACCAAGATGATTTTTAAAAAATGTATTTACTCTTCTAGAAGTTAGCTGCATTTCTTGAATCCACAGGCTGATGTTTTTCATTAGTTTTGGAAAGTTTTTATTTTTGATCTCTTCATATATGGATTCTGCTCATATTTGTCTCTGTTCCCTTTGAGAGACTCAAGTATCATTGTTTAGAATTTGATAGCATGCTGCATTGGTGTCTCAGCTTCTTCTCTAAATTTTATATATTTTTATTTCTTCAATCTGCAAAATGGAATTTCAAGTCACCTTTTCACTGGAACTAACATTCTCTATATGTTGAGTTCTGATTTTCAGTTTTGTGTTTTAAGTACTAGAATTTTAAATTTGTTTTAAATATTTCAGTTCCTGTCAAACTTCTTCATTTTCCTTTTGATCTTCTTGAATGTATTAATCACAGTTCAAGTTCACGACTGATAATGTTAATGTTTGGAAAACTGGTGGATATATTTCTAATGATTGTTTTCTCTAGGTTCTGTTTGATTAATAATGTCTTATCACTGTTGGAAGTTGTGTATTTAAAAATTGTTAAAGTTCTGGAAGATGTTATCTTTCTCCAGAAATGATTTCCTTCAACTACTGGCAGGGAGGGAAAGAGGGAGAAAATTGCTTTAATTACATGATGGATTGAACTGACTTGATTGTACAAAGATGTTCAATCTTGGTAAGAAAGATCTGCTTTATTTCTTGTTAGGCTTAATTCCTAAGGTAGGATACTGCAGGGGTTTTATTTGGAACCCTGAAATATTTACTATGTCTTCTCCATCCGGTTGACTTTTAAATTCCAATTTTTATTTCCTCAGCTTTGAGAAACTGATAATTTCTTACCTTTTTAGTCTGATAGCAAAAGCTTTCTATCCCTCCTGGATCTTGGTCTCTCAAATCCTGGTATCATTAAAACTGTGATATTATCAAATGGACTATTACAAAATTCTAAGCAGCTTTTCTAGTTTTCAAAGGCAGGAAGAGTTTGCTATGAACTTCTGCATCCTAACTTGGAGAACTAGCTGGTGTTTATCATTTGAATATATGAATAAGTCAGTTTTTACCCTTAAACAGTGTGATTTCCCCTTAAGATACTTAACATTTTTCTGCAACTTTTCATGTTTTGTTGAAATAATACAGCATCCAGTTTCCAAATAGAACCTTTCCCTCTCTCTCTTCCCTCTTTTCCGTCTCAGGCCCTTTCGTTCTTATGCCTACTGAGGCTTTGTGACACACGCATACACTGCTCATAGCATCTCTGTTCACTGCCTCATTTTTCTTGGATTTACCCTTTATCTTTCTGGATTGATTTCTCCAAAATTACTGTGGATTAAAATCTACTCTTTATATACACAAAAAGCATTTTAATTCTTTTATGGTTGAATTTTAATTTAGATGTGTAATGAACTTTTTGTTCAATTGATACTTTTCCCAGAAGTTTGAAAATATTGTTAGATTTTCTTCAAGGAGCCCATGTTGGCGATGAATAGTTTAATGGCAATTTGACTCTTGTTCTGCTGTGTGTGCAATTTTTTTTCCAATTTGGAACATTTAAAATTTTTAGTTGAGATACAGTCCATATATCATAAGATTCCTTCTAAAGAATACACTGCAGTGTTTTCAGAATACATAAATCACATATAAGCATAAAATATATAATATTCTATAAAATTAGTACATTTATTATACTTGCAAGGATATGCAAACATCCCCATTGTTTCCAGAACATTTTTCTCACTAGAAAAAAATAATGATGAAAAGAAAACTTTGCACCTGTTAGAAGACACTCCCTGTTCCTCTCACTCCAGGCCCTGAATCCACTAATGTACTTTCTTTTCTATTTCTCTAAATTGATTTGTTCTTTTTAGATACACATGGCAGTAGAGTATATTTTGACATATTTATAAATTCATGGGGTAAATCTTATTCTAATTGGAATCCCCGTTTGTGGTTGCACATGATGTGGAGGTTCACTGTGGGGTGTCAAAATGTAAATAGGAAAGTTGTGTCAGATTAATTCCACTGTCCTTCCTATTCCCATCCCCGTTCCCTTCCCCTTCATATCCCTTTGTCTAATCCACTGAACGTCTATCCTCCCTCTGTGTTGTGTATTAGCTTCCACATATCAGAGAACATTCAATCTTTGTTTTTTTGGGATTGGCTTATTTCACTTGCCCTGATAATCCATCCATTTACTGATAAATCTCACAAAGTCATTCTTCTTTAAGGCTCAGTAATATTCCATTGTGTATATTCACCACATTTTCTTTATCTTTTATCTGTTGAAGGGCACCCAGGTTGGTTCCAGAGCTTAGCTATTGTGAATTGAGCTGCTATAAACATTAATGTGGCTGTGTCACTGTAGTATGCTGACTTTCTGTCTCTACACATTTGCCTATTCTAACTTCTTTGCAGGGAGACTCAGGCAGATGTGTCTGGTTTTTTTCACTTAGTGTAATCCTTCAAGCTTCCTCTGTGGTACCTTGTGACTGTTCTTCATTCCTTCTCTGGGTGAGTGATATTCTGGTGTATGCATATACCATCTCCATTTATCTTGTCATCTGTTGATGGACATTTGTTTCCTGTATTCTGCCAGGGAGAATAATGCCCTAATCTTTTAGGTGAGATATGAAAAACTGTTGTATACAGACATGTTTTAAGTTTTCCTGAAGATATACCCAGGAATAGATTCACTGGGTCATAGAGTAATTTTAACATTTTTTTAAAAAACTACCAAACCATTTTTTAGAATTCCTGTATAATTTCACATTCCCACCAGCAATCTATGCATATTTCAATATTCCTCATCCTTGCCTCAAATGGTTACTATCCATTGTCTTATTTATTTATCAAACCAATTAACTGTAAATGTCAGTGTATATTTATGAACTCTAAATTCAATTCCATTGGCCCTTATTCAAATACAACACAGTCTTTACTACTATAATTTTGATTCAAGTTTTGAAATCAAGGAGGAATGTCTGTCCTACAACTTTATATTTCTTTTTCAAGATTGTTTTGACAATTCTGTTTCTCTTGAATTTTCCTATGAATTTTTGAACCAGCTTCTCAATTTATGTTAAAAAAAAAAAGGCCGCTGTGATTTAGATCAGTATCATATTGAATTTGCAGTTCAATTTTGGAAGCTACTGTACAATAATAAACCTCCTAATCCACAAACATGAAATGTTTATTCATTTATTTACTTTTAAGTGTATAAAGCCTGCACCTATTTCGTTACGTTTACTAATACATGTTTTTAATGCTTGTTGTAAAGGGGTAGTATTCTTAATTTCATTTTAGGTCATCCTTTGCTCTTGTGTGTACAGACCATTGAGTTTTCTATTTTGATTCTATATTGAGATTTCTATTTTGAAAACTCGTTGAATTTTTTTTTTTTTTTGGACTCCTTAGGATTTTCTGAGTATACGGTCAAGTCATCTGCAAATGTACATAATTTGATCAATTCATTTTTTCCAGTGCAGAGGGCTCTCATTTCTTTTTCTTGTCTAATTGTCCTGTTTGGGAATACTTTAAATGACTTTTCTTTCTTTCTCCTTTTCACTTTGGTAATTTAGCAGCAAGTTTCTAAATGTGGTGTGTTTTAAAGTTCCTCTTCGCCCCTTGGCGAGCACTTGGACATGGCCCGTCTTGCGCTTTCCTGGTTCTCAGACCCTTTCCTCGGCTGTGCCTCCTGGGACACCCCTTCTCCCTGTCTGTTTTTTTCTGGGACTTGCCTAAGACAGCGACAGACAAGGAAACCGCTCCCTCTTAGGCCTCCGCTTCTCCCTGTGTCCTGGGATCCTGCTTCTCCGCCAGTCTCTTCTTAGGCTCCTTCTGACTTGCTGTTTGCACTCCATCAGGTTTGTGGTATCGTTTTGTTTTATATTACTAACAGCCTGGGTTTTTCTTCCCACCGTGACCCGTTTCCAGTGGTTTTGATGTTCTTTGAAATGTCTCCCAGGATATTAATTATAATCACACTAAAGTTTTTCCCGTTGTTTGTTATTTTAGACCAGATGTGGATTGAGTTTTCCATGCTTTCTTCTGCTGTTTGTGACTCTGCTTCGAATGAGATACTGTGTGAGTGACCTTGGTTCCTGGAAGTGTTTCCTCTGACTAGAGGAGAGCTGCTCGCCCTGCAGAGAGGAGCGTGTGGGTCACAGAAGCTCCGTCCTGTGTTGCCAAGTGTGTGACAGGTGGAGAGTCTTCAGGACTCCTTCTCAGGCAGTCAGGTCCTTCATGTGTTGGATCCATTTAGGAAAGAAAATTCCAGTGAGAAGAAACCTAGAGTGAAAAGAGTGCTGGTGGCTGTGCTGTGGCCCCTGACCCTGACTCTCACCCTGACCCTCACCCTGACCCTAACCCTCACCCTCACCCTCACCCTCACCCTCACCCTAACCCTCACCCTCACCCTCACCCTCACCCTCACCCTAACCCTAACCCTAACCCTAACCCTCACCCTCACCCTCACCCTAACCCTGACCCTAATCCTAACCCTCACCCTCACCCTAACCCTGACCCTGACCCTCACCCTAACCCTGACCCTAATCCTAACCCTCACCCTCACACTAACCCTAAACCTAACCCTAATTCTGACCCTGACCCTGACCCTCACCCTCACCCTGACCCTCACCCTGACCCTCACCCTAACTCTGCCTCTGCCTTGTCAATACCTTCCCCCTCCTCACTCCAGGTCCTGATTTGGGAGTGATTCCAAGACGTTTTAGAAAATGCCTTGTATTATTATCACTGCTGTCCGTGTTGCCTACATTGCAACGTGAAGCGCTTCAGTTCCTCAGTTTACTGGGGTTTCATGGACAGAGTCCTCACTTATTTATGTCTTTCAAAAGCTATTTACACTTCCAGTCTCTGGCAGAATGAGACTTGGTTTTAAAACACACTATGAGTTTATTTTCATACTTTTACATGGTACAGTTTTTCTGTCACTGAATGGAGTTTTTAGTTACAGAAGAAAAACACCGCTTTCCCCCTCTGGCGGCCTTGAAGTGGCAGTACTGTCCCTTTTGAAGAAGACCTTTCTCCTGTCTGCCACTGAGGCACAGCGCATTGAAATGCTGACGTGGCACATTTGCGGTCCATTCTGATCTTATTTAAAACTTGTTTCCTATGTAAACACAAGAAGCTTCTTTAAAGGTGACACTGAAATATTCTCATCGGAAAATGATGAATCGTGATATCACAACCTGCTTAGTTCCGCACTCCTGAAGGAACAAGTTTCTCTGCAAACACTTCACATATACAGTGAGAAGAGGCAGAGACAGAGATGAAGTCTGCTGGTGTGGCTTTCCGCCATGCGGACTGTCATTTACTAGTTTTGTATACAAAAACTGTTAAAATACATATAATTGTCATTGCACTCCTTCTGTGATATTCAGTCACAATTTAATGTTCTCATGAAAGACTCAAATGCTGGGTCACCCTCAGAGCTGCTGATTCTCTTTCTGGTCTGTAAAGACTTTCTTGTCTGTAAGTTTAAAACTAAGCTTTGCCCACTGTCTTCTTTCTCCAGGTTCTTATAGATGCTGATGAATCCTTGAATCCGCGTCCCTTCATGACACAGGTTTTAAACATTTCCCCAGAGGGACCTGTGGATGCTTCCTGCTCACCCCCTTTCCCTTCCCTCCACAATACACACCTGTGCACACTCAGGCACGTACACATGGTATACCGAGCACACACACATGTACGCACAGGTGCACCAGCTGCTGGGAGCTGCTGGAGGGGCCGGTGTCCCCTCTCAGCTGCCTCTGTCTTGCTGGCTGCCGACGTGTGTGAGTGAAGAAGGCTTTGCGGTGACCCCAGCCCAGTCACCATGCGTCTCCCGGGACCTGAGAGGCTGCTGAGGAGAACGTTCTCTGTGAATCCAGCTTACCTGCTTAGTAAGCAGAGCGAATGATGTCGTGCTCCAGTGGTTGCTTTTGGTGGTCTGCTACGCAGTCGCAGGTGCCTGGAGCTCTTCACTGAGCAAGGATACTTGGTGGGTTTGGTTTGAGCCTGGGCTTTGCCCACTGCGTCCTATCAGCTACCAGGGAGGCTCTTGGGCGTGTGGCCCTCAAGCAACAAGCCGTTGACTGTGAGGTGTCTTCTAGAAGTGTGACAACCTCCCCTCCCTTGTCCCCTCTTCCCTTCCTCTCTTTCTTTCCTTACAACATTGCTCTTTCCTTCCAGTGACAATTGTCCTGAATTTAAACCCCAGAAATAAGTCGTGTTTTTCTTTTCAGATATACAAAACCGAGGAACGAAAATTGATACCATCTCGCCAAAAGCATGATTTATGGATTGCGACTATCCCACTGACTGTTCAGCCCTCAGTGATTCATAAGTGCCCTTTTCCATGTCGAATATTGCCTACGTATCCCAGGTGTAGTGTTCCGACATCCCGTCACAGAGGCACACTGGAAGTTTCTGAAAGTCCCGTGTACACACGGAGCGGCCGGGGCAGTTATCTCTGTCACGGAATGACTCAGGCTTGAGAATAACTCTGGTCGCACTTCACACTCAAGCAAACCACGATCAGAAAGCCTTAATCGTTTAGTTGAAATGAGTAGAATAATGACAATAGTCAAATATTTACCAATGTGTCTGCTGGGAGGTCATTTCGCCTCGGTTGTGCGCGTGACCCCTGGCTCTCAATCTGGCGGACCAGTGATTAACATCCTGTCTGAAACTGTGGAACATCCTCAAAACAGGAGCTCATCGCAGGATCTGTGTCCTTGAACTTGACTCCTAATTACAAAGGAGAGATGCCATCCTTCTTTCAGTATGGAAAAAATCACACTGTAATTAACTGAAAAAGAAAATCGATGCCTCGCACTTCAGGGATATAGATCAGTGATTCTCTTCATAATTTCCCAGTTCCTACTATTTATCCCTTTTCCTTTTTCAGAAAACAAAATCACAGAAACAAAAACATGGAGACTTCCAGCTGTGCTGTTCCAGTCTCCTTAATCATTTGTCCATTCCAGTTCTCCCCTAGCTTTGCTTAGTATTAAGGGAAGTCTTGCTTCTTCTGCTTTTTTTTTTTTTTAATTTGCACAGAGTTGCCTAATACAAATAAACTCCTTATTCCTGAATTTGTTATAGATTCTGAATTCTGCAAGGCTCACCTCATAGCACTGCAGGGCAGCCGTAGAGGCAGCAGGGGAGGCGGGTTCTCAGCCTGCCTCTAGGCCAATTTCATGAATGAAAGGGGCAAGGTGACTTCTGTGAAGACGAACCCAGTGAAATCATCATGTTGACTATTCTCTTCTGTATTTAACAAGCGTGCAGCTCTAAACGTGGGTTCTGTAATCCAGGGTGTCTCCCTCACGCAGCTGTGTGTTCATGTCACATGGTAGGTATCACTACTCCAAGATACATCAAATCCTCCCTCCTGTTTTTCTGTCTCCTCCTTGAAGACAAATTACCTCTTTCAGAGTCTGGTGAAGAACTCAGCTGATATCAGTCAAGCTCAGGCACTGAAAATGTAAGACCTAAATATCTATTTGGGATAGATTCCCATGTTTTTGGCTTGGTTACTATGCAGTTTAATCAGAAAAGAGGAAGAAGCAAGTGTTGATGCTGGTTGCATTAGTTAAGATAGCATGAGTAGGAGAGATCTTTCTAGATTGTGTGACATGATTGTCGTAAACCTAGGAGCTGGAGGTTCAGGGAAGAGTTAGGTTGTAGTCTACTGTCAGAATTCCACAAAGCAACAGCTTGGGATATTGGACAGGGCTTCTGTGTCACAGTCTGGAGAATTCCTCCTACACCTGGAAGCTCAGTACTGCTCCTGAGGTCTGCAGTTGGTATGGTACAACACAGCTACTGTATGGGGTCATCTGCTATCATCAAAGCCTGCAGATTAATGTTAATCATATCCAAAAAATACCTTCCAGCAACATAGACTGGGTTTTGATCATACTACTGGGTACCATAGCCTAGCTAAGTTGACACATAAAATTAACCATCACGTTGGCATTTATGTAAGGCTATGCTCATACCACCCTAGAGTCTTTAAAATCCACCCTGTTCACTCCTTAAAATCTTTCAGGAGAAAGTATACCATGGACTTCTTCAAATCACAAATTGAATTTAAAAATTCTTCCATTCAATCTTCATCCTGAAGTTCGGATTTTAAATCCACTTGTCCTTGTACACTTTCTAGTGGAAATGGATCATTGATAACTTATGCAATTCTTATTAATCACTTTTACCAGCAGTTTATGAAGTGATCCTCTAACAGATTTCTACATGTTATGAGTGGTGCTGTTTCTGTGGCCTGCAATTTTGTTTTAAATTCTTAGGTTTAGTTCTTTTTTAAAGAGTGTTATTGGTATGTGAAACCCTACAAATAATCCATTTAAAGTGAGCAGTTCAGTGATTTTTAGCATTTTTGTGGAGCTATACAACCCCAGCCCAATCAATTTTAGAACACACTAATCACCTCCAAAAGGATCCCTGTGTCCATTGGTGAGGATCCACATTTCCTCTTTCCCAGCTCTGCCTACCAACAACTCTGGACATTTCATTCAAACAGAATCATACAATATATGGTCCTTTGAGATTTGTAAGTTTCAATTGTAAGCTCCACAAAATATAGGCAATTGTATTGGAATGATTGATAGGAGGTATCAGGCTCTTATTTTCAAGCAGATCTTGGGCTTTGATAACACTGCCTCTCACTGACAGTCAGTCCCCATTAGGAGGATTTCTGATTATTTCATCCGTTAGTTTACTTTTTTTTCTTATGTTTTAATGTGACTATGAATTGGATCTTTGTTTTGTGAATTCTGAATAAAGCCTGATTTTCTGAAGCAGCTATGGGAATGTCATTCATGTTCCCATTCCACAGTCACCTGTGGGGCGTGGACTTGGTCCGGCACTGTGTGAATAAGTCAGTGGCCTCCTGTCAGCAGCTCCCAGGATCCTGCCTCTGACTCACAGTCAGTTCCTAACCTGCTCCCTCAGTAGCTGCCTCTGGGGCACTACTTAAATTAGAATTGGTTTTAAAGATAAAATCTGTCATTTACTAATTTATTCTCTAAGCAATTATTTCACTTCTTATTTGTTGTCTTACATTGTATTAGGTGTAGCCATCTGTATGTCATCCAAAAGTGAATAGCAACAACTTTTGGCAATAGAGGTGAGGTATTTACAATTATTTGTTTCTAACAAAACTGAAATAATAAGTTTCTGAACTTTGGTTCAGAAATTTATTTTCATAAGTGTGCAGCAATAACTTTCTGTAACATATGGATACTTAAAAGCAAAATGTGAGGGTGAAGTATCATAATCAGTGTCTAATACTTGTGCAACATAAATAAAAAGTACTTAACGATAAGGTATAAACATTACACTAACCAACAGATTTAAAAAATATATATGTATGTGTACTTTGATTTATTTTCTAAAATTGACATACTCCTTTTTGAAAGGGAAGAATGTGTAGGCTGCAGGTACATAGTAATGATTTTCCTGTATATTATCATGTGGAAACATTACTTCTCGCTGTTACATTGGTCATCCAACATGAGTACTGATGTTGGATCCTGGCAGGAGTGAGAGCTGTTGTCTGGGGCACTACCAGGAGGAGAGGCTGGGGGGTGAGCTATGTAGTCGTTGTTTTGATTTAATGACTGAATTCAGCACATTAGTAGCTGCATTGTTAAAGAAGCTATTCCTTATCTTATCCTTATGAAGCCATTGCAGTAGACACATACGATATAGAATTCCTATCCTAAAATCTATTCACTTATGTATTTACTCTGTCACTCATTTATGAGAACCTAGATTGCCCCAGGATCTGTGCTTGGCGTGGGGAGGACCATGATGAACTGGCACAACCTGCCCTCATAAAATTTATAATCTCACCAGAGAAGCATATGTGGACCAAATATTCAGGCAGATAAACACAAAATTGTAATTATTGTTAAATATTCAAAGAGGACCGTGTGCTGCTTTTCAACTACTTACACATAGGAAATAACACAACACAACTGATCTTAAGGGATCTAGTGTTCTTTGTTATATTTTATTTTTAAAATGTTAGCAGTTGGTACAGTAAAGTGACTTTTTTTTTCCTTTGCAGCATCATATTGACAAATGGCCAGTTAAGTATGGTGGCTTTCTTGCCTTTAACTGACCAATTCTAAGCATGAGAAAAGAGGGCAGAGAGAGGCATTTTGAAATTTATCAAGATGCATTTATTTATGAAAAAAAAAAAAAAGATTTGCTTCAGGGTATGTCATTACCTTGTCAGAGGCTCAGAGTCAGCTCTCGGGAATCAGCCACCAAATCTCATGCTTTGACTTCATTCGGAGGGAGAAGGACCCAGGCAGGGACCTCTTTCAAGGCCCTTATGACATGCATAGTGCTCAACCTGGCCTGCTGCTCTAAGTTTGAACAAATCACTTTTTAATATAATATCAAAGTAATGTACAAACATACATGTTGTTATGGTTTGGATGTGAGATGTCCCCCAAAAGCTCACATGTGAGATAATGGGAGAGGGTTCAGAGAGGAAATGAATATGTTGTGAAAGTCTTAACCTGATCAGTAAATTAATCAACTGATGGGATTAACTAAGTGATAATCAAAGGCAGGTGGGTGTGTGGTTGGAGGAGACAGGGCATTGGAGGTGTGACTTCAGGGTATGTATTTGTATCTGGCAAGTGGAGATATCTCTCTCTCTCTCTCTCTCTCTCTCTCTCTCTCTCTCTCTCTCTCTCTCCGCTTTCTGATCATCATGTGAAATGCTTTCTTCTGCATGATGTTCAGAACTGCATGAGTTCTGGAAGCTGCTGTCTATGGATTGAGACCTCTGAAATTGTGAGCCCCCAAATAAACTTTTTCTCTTTTACAGTTGTTGTGGTTGGGTCCTTTTTGCCGCAGCAGTGAAAAAGCTGACTAAAACACATGTCATTCACAAAGTTCAAAAATAGATCATGTGCCTTTTAGCTTTCAAATAATATAAGCCCTAAAACAATACAAAATGATATTGAATCGACCTAAGCTTCCACCACTGATCACATTTTTCAGCCTTTCCCCAGAGCAAGCTACAATGCTGAAGTTTTTCTCCATCCTTTTCTTGCTAAAGAGTTCATCACTGCACATGGTTCCCGAACCCTGGCTGAGCACTGCCGGGATTGGCGTGTGACTTCTGCACCCTGTGTTCCTTCCTCCATGCATGGCGCTCCCTTCACGCTCAGAGAACAGGTGTAGAGCGTGAGCGGAGCTCCGGGCAGGGGCAGCATGGTTTAGAGAAGGGGAGTTGGAAGAGCTGCTGGGTTTTCTGTGTGGACGCAGAGCTTGGAAGGGCGCAGAGGTTTAAAAAGCACACTTAAGAGCAAGAGATCATGAACTTCAGTATTCCAGAGATTGGGCTCCTCGGACAATGAGAGAGACAGCAGACTGGTGAGGTGGGAGGCAGGGCAGGCTCCTCCATAACAGTCCAGGGTGAACCTCAGCTTCCTCAGTGAGCAACCCGGTGACCCGGAGGTTAACTGAATTGTTTCCTCCCTGAAAAATGGAATCGGTACTGCTTCCCTCACTGGTGGGGAACGTATTAGTTTTTCTCTGTGTAACACCCACTTAAACCTAAAACTACAATTACTTTTTTCTCTCCTTTCCATTTAAAAAAAAATACATTATGCCCTTTTTCTTGAATTTGTCCTATTTGAGATTTTGCCCTGCAGGACCACATTATAATA
Organism: Sciurus carolinensis; assembly: GCF_902686445.1. Lineage (NCBI taxonomy): Eukaryota > Metazoa > Chordata > Mammalia > Rodentia > Sciuridae > Sciurus > Sciurus carolinensis. The sequence goes on along the minus strand of NC_062217.1, from coordinate 8,437,861 downwards.
ATTTTATCCAATATTTTTTTTCTACAGAACAATTTCCTCCAAATCTTAGAGGTTTTAGTTTACCTTGTCATCTTGTCTCTGAGCTTGGTTTGTCTTTTTGGCATTATTGCTGTTTCTCAAAAATAAAATGTCAGTTTTCCCTTATGTCTTATGTAACCGACCACATTAGTGGTTAGGGTCTCTATTTCATCTGAAGCTGGACAAGAACAGGACTCAGGGAGAGTCTGTGGGGACAAAGGGCCTGGAGGGGACCTGATCTTACCTCTTCCTGTCACTTGAGCCTAGGGGCAGCTGTGAACTTGACCTAGGGAACCCTGGCTGCAGCTTCCCATGATGGATTTCACAGAGAACACAGCTCCAACCTGTGGCTTGCTGTGCTTCTGGTAGGTGCCATTGCATGCAGGGAGCTGATATACAGACCTGGTGGGAGACCAAACAATATGGATATTTGAGATACAGAGGAGAACGCAGATCTGACACAAAGAATGATTACTATTTCCTGCATTAGCAAGAGAGATGTTGATAACATGGTGACGCGTCAGAAAAACTTCAGCAAGAGCCAAGGAGGATACAGTTTTCCTTAATACATTTTCTTGTATGTAGCAGCCCTTGTATCAGCAAATTCTCAAAAAAAAAAAAAAAAAAAAATTAGTAGATGACAAATTTTGTGGGTCAAACATCAATATTGATCAACAGATTAGAAAGTGCTGTGCTCTTCCAAGACATATGCTATCGATTTATTTTATTGAGTTTCTATGGGTCTATTAGGGTTATTTCATACTGGGTGTTTTACATCTGAAAGCACAATTAAAATCCATTTATAATATCTGTTCAAATAAAACATCTGCAGATGATAGCCACAGAATTCCTCCTCCCAGGAGAGCTTTTGATAAAAGAAACAATTTCTTGTGTGCACATGTGCAGCTTCTCTTTCTTAGGCACCTGGGAGATGGCTGAAAATCAGTTGCCAAGTGTGGGGGGTCGGAGGGAGGATGGTGGGCTTTCACATAAAGGTCAGATGAAATTGTTTTGGAAACCTCAGGGATTCTTTAAAGCAGTGCCGTAAAACAGGAGGTTTCTTACTGTAGGTGGCCCAGAGTTTTTTCAACATTGTAGAACACTGAAGGATGGCACATTTAGAGAAACCTGCCTTATTTACTCAAAGAAGCATGTTGCTTTGAGAATGAGTTCAGCCCGGATTGCAAAAATATGAACATAAAAGAATTCTAGAAAATAAAATATTCAAATCAGTAATCAGTTAATGGCCACACTCAAGACAGATGGAAGTGATGTCAGATGTTTGCAGATGGCCTTACCTCAGGGAAGGTGCTTCACAGAATGTGATGGGCGTGCACTGATTCTTCATCTGCGCCCAAGCTGTGTGTCTAACTCATGTTGACTCTGCTATGTTAGTTAACGTTATCAAATATGTAAATGCTAAAGTTCATAGAAGATGGAGTTCAGGAAAATGTGAACCGAATCAATAGAGGAGGAAGGAGAAACAAGTATTTACGGAAGGGTACGGCAAGGACACCCCATTTGCTCCTTTTAAAAGCTTTGACAAATGACAGAGCAGGTGATCGATACCCAGGCATCGATGCCATTTTTCTTCTTTATTCTCTATCAATATTGGTGCAGGAGACACAATCCAAGATGAGGAGTTAGAACTAAGTTCTAGCAACAGTGCTTCCTCAAATGTCTTGGTTTCCTCTTTTTCCTTATCTGTTTTAGGAAAGTTGAAATACATGGTTTAATTTTTTATTACCAAAACAATATTTTAAGCATTAGTAAAGAGGCATATGTTCCCAGGCTGCTGAATGATGCTAATGTAAAGTAAATTATTCTGTGATGATAGGTTTACTGATTGATTAGATGGTGATCCATCCCGGAATCATGATTCAAAGCCATGGCTCCTGTAGACCCAGGGATGAGCAAGAAGACAGTGGCCCAGGCCATATCCCAAAGCTGGATCAATATCATTGACTTGTCCCAGATGTTCCTAATCTGATTTCCATCCATAAGGTTCAAATCCTTTATGGTAGGAAACGAGATGCCTAGAAAAAGTCAAAGGAAGGAAAGTAAACTTACCTTAATGATCCAACAGCTTCTCTTTTATTTCCATATGGAAAATATTTTCTAAGGGTTAGATTGTGAATCATAATAAGAAATTAAAATATGACTAATAATGTTAGTATAATTAAGTAATAATTGATTTGAATCTGCATCTTCCTGTGACTTTAGCTCCTTTCTTATTTTCCAATGCTGAGACTATAGACATGATCATGCATTGTCTTGAGTCTATGGTCTCTCGGCTTTCGGGTAACAGGTCACCTTCTACATCCACCATTTTTACTTCTTGGGACTCTCCACTTCTGTCCCTTTCCTTTATCCCCATGTCTCCTACCTTAAGTTGTTCTCACCTCAGGCTCAGACAACATGCATTATTTTATTACCATTATGGTCTTTGGAGACACATGCTTTTAACATCCAAAAGGATGAATCAACTTTTGAAATCTGCTTTTTAAAAATGAATTTCAAGGAAGTTCACTGGATGGTTTGATTTAGTCATTGACTAAATAGGATTTTGATTTTATTCTACTGTGATCATTATACTTATGAATTGATGCAGTTAAATTGGAATTTCCCTTCCTTGAATGGACTCAGTGTTGAATGGTGAGTCGATCATTATGATACATTTAACTTGAGGCAGATGCAGTGCTATCACCATGTGAACATTTGTTTTTAAGCATGAAATTGTACATATATTAGTTATCTTGCTGTATGCACTTGACTCTCTCAAGGCATATTTGCTCAAAGACTCAGTACAAGTCAAATAAAATCTTGTTTCTATTCAACCCAATATCAAGAAAATTTCTAATCAGGTTTAATTTAGAGTCGTGTACTATAATGGTATTCATGGAAGTGATATTTTAGAGTTGAAAAAATTAAGATAATGATTATACTAAAGCTAACAATCATTGAGAAATTCTAATTGACCAGGAACTTTATGCTATTCATCTTTTCTAAAGCTCACAGATAAGTGAAGTAGGATTTATTACTTTTCTAATTTTCAATTGAGAATTTGTGACTCAATAAGGTAAGAAATTTGCACAAGAGCACACAAAAACCAAGGAGAAGAGAAAGGACCAAAACAAGCTACCCAGACAACACATGTTCTGAAACCAGAATTCTGTCCTTTCTTCTTAAACATGGATCCAAGGACGGATGTCAGCAGAAGTAACTCGATGCTCATAGGAAATGCAGAATTGCTGGTAGGGGGACCAATGTATGGTGGCCTGCTGAGGACTTCCCCGGTTTTAGAACTGCAAGACCTTGGTTCTTGGGAAATCTAGATGGTTTGCCACCCTAGTCTCAGTCCCTGCCTTTGCATGACTGAATCAGAATCTGCATTTTAACATTCCTATGTGAATAATATGCCTGTGATAAGTGGGAAGGAATATTTAAAATTTCATTTGTTCAACAGATTGTTTTTATAGAGACTTTTAGAGAAACTAAATCTAGGAACCAGTTTTCTTTCTTTGCATTGACAATCGTTCAACTGACCAAGTCATAAACAGTACCTAGAGAAATTAAAATTCCAATTTATCTGAATTTCTGTCTCCAGAAATTCACTTCTGTAGAAAAAAGTTGTTCCATTCTAAAGAAGAGACATTCAACTATCAAGTTATCCTGATTTGAACTAACAATGCTGTAACAACTACATTAAGAAAAGGAGGCTTGTTGGATTATTCCTTCTGATTGTGGCAGGAAAGATGTAGACTGTCAAAAAACTGTAATTTTAACTGAAAAGTGACATGTAAGTGTATTGATATGGCGCAGCCTGTGCCTGACACCGGCAATGTCATCTTGGCTCATATTCTCCCTGGATTAGGAAACTGTATCCCTTTATTAGTGGAAGACACACTTGTCATGCCCCGGTTTAAATGGTATGGCTTGTTTAATAAGCCTTTCATATTTCACTTACACACTTTTATGCCTAGGATTTTGCAGATAAATTTCTCCCAGCATGAGAAATCTCAGGGGACATATCTAGAATACTGAGGAAGTTGGCAATGACTATTTCTGTCTTATAGCAGAGATTAAGAACAGTTAGACCTGGAAGAGACCTTAGGGAAAATATAGCCCATTTATTTTATGAATTAGGAAATTGAGACCTATCAGGGTTAAATTGCTTCCTATGACCATCCAGCAAGTTCACAGAAAAAAAAAAAAACAGGCTCCCAGCTGAATGTGGTTGAGAATAGACATGACAATATTGAATATACCTTGAGCGTTCCTCGCGTTACTTGAAATATAAATTAAAAGCTGTTACCCTGGGAGAAAATTTTTGACTCACCAAAAACCTTATAGGATTGCAGATGTCTATGTAAATGATGGTGGAAAATGACACTCAGAGAACTGCAGCAATGATGGGCTCTGATTTTCTCTTTTTCCCTTGTGGTGGAGGTGACACAGAGTTAGCAATAACTGGCTTAAGTCTCTATCATGACCCGCATGACTCAAAAATTGTGTGCCATATTTGACATAATTTTTTTCAGTCCATTTCAGCTGTCATAACACAATGCCACAAACAGCTGCTTATTACCAAAAAACAATGATTTTTTTTTTTTTTTTTTTACAGTTGTGGAGACTGCGAAGTCCGTGGTCCACATCCTAGCAGAATCGTCGTGTGGCAAGGGTCCGCTTTCTGAGTTATAGATAGTTCCTTCTGGCTGTGTCTTTGTATGGTGGGAGGAACAAGGACTCTCTCTGGGATCTGAGAGGGAAGAGTATATACCATAATAGCTTAAAGTGTTGGGAAAAATTGTGAAGTAGTAAGGGTTTTGAATTTGAAGAAAGGAAACAAACTCAATTGTAAGGAAAACAGAACATATATAATTTTCTTCAGAAATAATAAATACATTCAGATTCCTAAAGCATTTTTTTCTTTTTATGGAATTGCTTATGCTTATGAAGATCTAGAAAAGAGTGCAAAGATTCATGAAGTCATCTCTGTTGGGGAGACCCTGACTAGAGATCCAAGGGGGTGACATGGAGACATCTGAGCAGTCGGTGCTGCCCAGCATGAAAGTGCCTGACGTAGGTGGTAGGAGAGGTTTGAATGGTGATTTACCTCTGAAGGAAATTTCTGGAGAAGAAAATGAAAACTTCTGGTGATCATCACCAAAAGGCCATGGAGCTGCAGTATGATAAATTGTCTACAAATGGGTGGTTTCTAGAGACAACATGTGCCCGTAATTAAAAGACATTGGAAAATTATGTCAACTGAGTTCAATCGAGGGGACAGTTTCCTGGGAGAACATTGTGTAGGGAGGCTGGAGTGGAAGGTCTATTCTGCAACCTGCTCTGGGCATGCCTGAAGGCAAGGTGGGCTTGGGTCCTAAGCCTGGAGGGTGCTGCCCCTCACCTCAGCGGACACGCTAGCCGTGAGCTTCTTGCTCTCGAGGGGAGGAAGACTTAGCGTATAATGGAGGTTAGACTTAGGAGGCATCCAACAGTTCACGTGGAAGAGGAGAGTGGCACCCAATGGATGTTTACAAAACTCTTCACACAAATAAAAGGCATTCGATGAGTACTTGCTATTTTCCAGAGACTTCAAAATGTTTAAGGTGAGTTATTTAATCTATACAATGACTTTAGAAGGTAGGGTCTGTTGTCTTCCTCTTCTATAGTTAGGGACGGAGGCTCCACAAGGTTAGCTAGCTGATTTAGCAAATTAGGGTGGCAGCAAGGGGCACTGGGCATTAGTCGAGGGCATTTGTAACCAGTGTTAATATTTTAAGCAGATATTAGTTTCTTTTTCAGAGAAATGGAACACACACGCAACACTTATGCCTATTAAGGAATTGGCTGACATAGTTTCGGAGGCCAAGGCATTTGTGACCTGCCATCTGTGCACCACAAAACCAAGAAGGCTGCTGGTCAAGTTCAGTTCGAGTCTGAGGACCAGGGATGCCAACGTCTGAGGACAGGTAAGTGAATTTGCCCTCTCTCTACTTTTTTGTTCTCAAGAATTTCTGATGAGTTGAAGGATGTCCTTCCAACCTGGGGAGGGCGATGGTTTTCTTTACTTAGTCTGTTAGTTCAAATGATAATTGCTTCCAGAAACATATTCACAGACATACCCAGAAGTGACATTTATCATCATCTGAGCATCCCTTAGTCCAGTCAAGTTGACTCATAAAATAACCATTAAAAGTCTCTTGGTGGTAGTGCCACATAATGGTTAAGAACACAGACTGGGAAGCCAAAGTTTCAAAGCTGTGTATCTCAGGCAAGTTAACTGACCTCTCTGGGTATCACTTTCCTCAACACTTTTTTTTTTCTTTTTCTTTTAATATTGCCGGGGATCAGCCCAAGCCTTCACAAATGCTAGGCAAGCATCCTACTACCAAGTCACAGGTCCAGCCCTCAATTTACTTATAAGAAAATTCAGTGGTTTTAAAAAGCAGTAAATCCACTCACACATTTAAAGTCCTTTGCATAGTTTCTGGTTTCTGGTAACCACTTGATAAACAGTAGCTGTGGCTGTCCTAAGGAAGTAAGTCAAAGGCTGAAAAGAGAGCATTTCTGTACATTTGCTATCCTTTTCTCACTGCTAATTAATTATCCTACAGGCAGGTGTGACCATTCAGAGGAAATTACACCAGGCTCCTCACGTGTCCTGCCCCAAATCAATTCCCGATAAACCAATACCTGACTTCAACAGCAGACACCCAGCTCTTCCTTTAGATGCACTGAGATCACTGATTTACGTCTTCGGTGATGCTTCAATTCTGCCATTTTCTCCAAAAAATTCTCAAAATCTCTCTCATGCTGCTGAAATGGAGTCCTAGGTATGTAAGTTGACTTGTTACTGATAGGGACTAATTTTGGTGTTCTGATCACATTTCTTAGGAATTCTCTGCATACATGTCCTTCAGGGGCACGGCCTGAACAAGCGTGTTGTCTAACACGCTTTCTAGACATGCCTGTGCCCCTGCTTATGCTCCACAACGTTGTCCTGACCTGTTGGCACTGACCTGCCCAGCTCAGCACAGCCCCCAACGCTCAACTCTGGAGAGCTCTTCATCTTGATCACTTGGTATTTGCAGAACAAGACCTGTTGTTTTTAACTATGTAGTTTAATATCTAATCCCCTCAGATACAATATGTCCTTGGAGCCTGCAGACAATACTTCCTGCCTACAGGAGTCACGTATGGATAAGTGAATTACACAAGACCAGGGGAAGGAGACTGAAGAAGAATCTTCGTCATGTAAGACAACTACAAACTAAATATACCAGGTGAACAGTGGAAAAAAAAATCAGAATGTCATCAAAATATACAACACTTGAAACAAATAGCTAAAGAAAGCCTGGGTCGAAGACAATCAAAAATCAGAGGGAGATTCCTGTTCAATTGTTAGAGTGGAAGAAAACCACCGAAATGAGGTTGCAAAGAACTCAGCTTTTGCAAAGACAAGTCGAAAAGAATCCTTGTGAGCTGTGTGGGATCTGCTGGCTGGCGTAGGGGAGTAGAATGAATGAACGATGAACAATTAAAGATATGTTCAATGTGCGCAGCATGCATCAGTTCTGAGGATGACAGAGGTTTTCTAGTGGTACAGTCCTGCTGCCCCAACCCAGAATGTCAACAGGCCTTACCAAGCTGCCAGGGCTTTGAGCTCGCTTCCTTTCCTTGGGCTTCCAGGGAAAGCCAGCACCTCCGGTCGGTTTTGCCCCCACTTCCCTATTCCACCACAATGGCATGCCCAGGCATAGTCCGGGTGGGAACCTGCATCTATCCTCCTCTTCCAGGCTGATGGATACTTAAGATTCTGTCTCAAAGGCTATCATGAGTGGGGCATGGTAGCACATGCCAGGAATCCCAGAGGCTCAGGAGACTGACACAAGGGGATCGCAAGTTCAAAGCCAGCCTCAGCAGAAGCAAGGCGCTAAGCAACTCAGTGAGACCCTGTCTCTAAATAAAATACAAAAGAGGGTTGGGGATGTGGCTCAGTGGTCAGGTGCCCCTGAGTTCAATCCCCCGTACCTCCCCCAAAAGAGAAGACTGTCATGAAAACAATGGGAAGATAGAGAACAAAATGTGTGGGGCCCGAGCTGTGTCCATGCACAGGACCAGACACACGCGAGGGTTCTCTCTGTTTCTGGGCGCAGCAAGATTAATGTTCTGATGAGAATTTTGCTGCACGGCAGGAAAAGCCGTTCCCAGCGGGATGGCCAAAACGAAAATTACGTATGAGACGAAGTATTTGGCATCTTCTTATAGAAAGACAGTGATGATATCCATTCCATATGCCAGGAGATTTCACTCAGAGGAGAAAATAGCAGACTGAACAGGGGAAAAATTATTCCTCTGCACGGAAAAAAAACATTATTGATATGGTGGCGTGGAAAACGAAGGGTTCCCGAAAGGTGGCAGTTAGTGGAGGAAGGAAATTTACAGAAGGGTAAACAAACCCTAGGGTGGGGCTGAGGATTGAACGGGGAGGAAACTTGGAGGGAGAAATATCTGGAAGACAGAGGAGGGAGAGGTGGCCAGAGATAAAAACAAAGCAAGACGATTTAGAAAAGAGATCAGTCCTCGGCACTGTAGAGACACACGAGGGAAAGAGAAATTACCTGAATCACAGATTAAAAACCAGACCAGAAGGCCTGCTCTCAGCGCTCAGCGGTAATGGGAAAGGAGGCTGAAGATAAGCTTGAGCGATGGCCGGAGCTGCCACCGCCCGGGTCGACGCCTGGCAGTCTGGCGCGCGGTATCGATCTTACAAACAATTTTGCTTAAGAGGAGTAGCCTGGAAGGTTCTCTTATGGTAATGTGTGAGGGGATATAATGTCAATTGATTTTATGGACTCAATTCAGGACACTTGATAGGAGAGAACAGGTAAGCTTCTGGCCAAAGGGATTTGCTAAATAAATGACAGCTCCGTGTGAGTTTTTGTTTTTAATTGTAAGTAGGTGTGCTTTAAACAAATGGTTCCAGAGACACATGAGAAAGTGATTTTCAAAGAAGCACAGGGAGACGTAGGTGGGGTAGTGCCGCGTATAAATCCTGCCAGGGAGTCTTCGTCATTTTTGCATACCGTGGTCCTGTCGGGAAAACAGTAATTACTCAGAAGACGTTCCTCCCCCTAATTGGGTGATAGGAGATTTGTAATTCTATCTTTAGTATCACTGTGAAGAACATAATGAAATGGGAAGAAGGCAGGATTCATGAGCTCCACGGTGCACAGCATAATAGAGGAAATAGTCTTTCTACGGAAGCTTTTGCCTACTATAGTGCATTCACCTTTATAGTCGAAAATTCAGATTTTCTTTCCATTTACTCACATATGCAACAACAATCATTGCTCTCACTTTATTCAAAGCATAATTTGAGGATATTTCACTGACCCTGACCTTAATGCTAGAAGTAATGGGAAAGCAAACAAATCGAGGAACTGAAGGCCTTTGCCCTACCCCGCAGCCCGGAGAGCTTGCTCTGTCCTTTGATGAAAATTTGCAGGTCAAAGCATGATCAGGCAGGTTGGTAGAGAGGTTCTGGCTGAGTCACAGAGTCCCCCAAAGGCAAGTGTAGTAACGAACTGGCAAATGAAGGTTGATAAATATTGATGCTAATAGTATATTTTGTGACATTTCACTTATAAAACACTTATGTGTATGTTCTTTGGTGTTCCCAAGCAGCTGGATATTTGCTGGAAGTTATAGCTATCTTCCTTTTGTAGAGTATAAAATATTTAAGTGAGACGTCTCACATCAATCATATGAAGGAATATGTAGAACTTGGAGTTGAATTCAAATTATTTTATTGCAAGTCCAAACATATTAAATCTCACAGTGATGTTTTTATCTTAAAAATGTGAGAGATGATTCTTAACTATTTAAATTCTGAACGATAGAGGTTGAGTTGCTTACTTGGGCTGATAATTTTGTGGTAGAAAAGAGTATTATCAATATTTGAAATTGAGTTTATTAAATCCTAAATATTAGAAGGGAAACAAGGGAAGAAAGATGAATAGAAGCCTTAATAGATATGAATCAGGAGATCATTTGATGGAACAGAATATTTGGGTTTCAAATATATCATAATTTGTTTTGATAAAAACTTGGGGGAGAATCTATGGTGTATGGGAAAATGTGATTATGGTTAAACTGAAAACAGTAAAATAAAAAAAAAAGTGTTGTAGTTCAGATGAGTGAGGCCACAAAACATGGATAAGAATTAAAGTAATGGATTTGGAAATCATGTTCTGGGGTGAAAAATAGGAAAAAATATATTGGCAAAGTCACTTACTGTTTTTAAAGCAATAAATACTAAGACTGTTGAAGACAAGGAGAGAAACCAATTTCTGCTTTCAAGGTCATGATGAATATATAGAGCATTTAGAGTTCAATATCAATACATATGTAGGAAGAACAATTTTTTATGGGAAGTAAAAAACTTAGAGTGGGAAAAGTACCCATTAACATCCTAGCCACATTTAGAGCCAACCCCAAAGAAGAAAATGATGCATGAATCAAGACAGAAAGCATTACCAAAGGAAATATGAAGGAGGGATAACCAACCTCTTTGAAGTAAGAATAACATGAGTAGATCAACTAGGAATTCCATTACCGCACAGGAAGGACATTGACCGGGGAACCACCTGGTCTACCTCACCCTCCTGTCCAGGCTGGAGACGCGGGAGGAAGACAAGTCACGTTTTGACAGTAAGCAGCCTCCTGTGTTTTGCAGGCAGGTGGCTGTGTGTTTAAGCTCACAGGCTCACAGAGTTTGGCCCATACTCCTTTCATGAGAGATCAAATCAATTCACATAGGGGATTCTGCATGTCGCAAATCTCGGGACCTGGGGAGCAAGCCACCGTTCCCTCTCCCTGCTCCAGGAAGACGTCTGGATTTCCACACACTCCCTAGTTTTGCAAGCTTCTTTTCTCTTCCACTCTCATTGGGAGAGAGATTGGGTTCACTTGTAAACTTGAAAACTCAGCTCATTTCTAATAAGTTCAAGTTTTATAATCTAAAAAACCTTTATCAGTAAATAAAGGTCACCCATCTGGCAGCAATGTGTCTATTTGGCTCAGCTTTGGTTTTCTACACTATGTTGTAAAAATATTACAGTCTAGTATGACATTAGCAAAGTGTGACATCTGGGCTTATACAAAATATAAGAGTTGGCAGGGGGACTAATTTCCCTTCTGAAAAATTGCCATGGCAGAAAGGGACCGAGGACAACCGATGGCTGAGCACACAGCCCTGCACTTTGCTGTACTTCAGCCAGGCTGCTCCTCAAACCTAGCAGCATCCCCTGAAACGTCTGCCTGGCAAGGGGGAAGAGGGGCCTAATTACCCCAGAGGATAATGTTGATGGATTGCCACGGGCCTTGGAGAATAGAAGCTATTTTAGTGCAAGAGAAAAATTTTCTCTACCTGCAGTGCTAGGTGGTCATGCATTCAAGAATTAAATGAGACTGTTTCAAAAAATACTGTAGGCATGGCAGTAATAAAGCTGGGCAGCCTTTCACTGGGTTTAGATGTTAGAGCATTTTCTTTGGGGGTTGAAAATGTATAATTAAATTTTGGCATTGCTTTTAGGTGGTAATGATTTTTATTAAATTCCTTTTCGTATGACCCCTTTTATGAGTTCAAGACAAATGCCATATTTATTTTTTCCTCCTAGGCTCTCTGGGTGCATTTTAATGTACTGTAGTCTCAAAGATCGCTAGCACTGACAAAAAGATTCGATGCATTGGAGAGGTCCATTGTGCAATCTCAGGAACTGTAAAAAAATTTTTTTAAAGAAAAGAGAGAGGATCAAATTTAAAGAAAATTTCTTTGCTCATCTCTGGGCATTCAATTTTTGTACAGAGTTGGAACTATTAATGGCCAATGGTACTTACATGAATGGAAAATTGCAGTGGCAATGTTTTTACAAGGGTTTAAATAAATTCTTAAGCTTTTAGAAGTTTGGACTTCTAAAGCTGTAATGACTATTATGAAAACCTGGGATGAATATTGTTTAATTATTAATTCAAATTATTAAAGTCATGAGAATCCAAATATCTTGTGAAATGATGCATGATGGTAACAGTGAATGAGTGGGTTTGGTATGTGGGGAGGTTGCAGGAGATTTCTATCTTTCTGCCGGGAAGTGATGGTGGACAGGAATCTTCGTTCTGCCTGCTCTTTGTCCTTCGTGCCCATCCTGTCCTGTGATGGACACCATTCTCAAGAGAATACACAGGCAGATTTTCTGGGAGGAAGAGGTCGAAGGGCAGGACTCTTGGGCAGCCCATCCCAGAACGGAAGTGGTGTGTGGGCTTTAGTGTTTCCACCTTCCCCAAGGAACTCAGCCTGGAGAGGTTAAGGGGACAATGTGGACCACGAGTCACTGGGGAACCAGGACTGGATTCCACTCTGGGGCTGCTCTCCACCCACTCTTCCAGGCTAATTACTGCCCCCACCTTTGGAGTATATCATTTGTCACCTTCCTCGGACTGAAATTTCCCTTCCACTACTAGAAGGAATGGCCCCAGGGTGATTGTTTTTCTTTCCTACAGTAGTCCCATCTCTAGGAATTGCTCTCACCAAGCCCCCAGCCCCTGTCGGTTTGGATGATAGAGATGTGGCACTTCTGTTACAGACCGGGGAAGCCACGAGAGGTAATGGGCGCCATCTGCAGGGAGCATTCCTGACACCATCGGATGTGGCTGTTCTCTTCATAGCTTTTCTGAACTTCCTATTTTCCTTTTGTCCTCAAGGGTACTCAGAATGGAAGAAGACCCTGACAGCTCCCAGAGACTAACGGTCATGGAAGTATCACTTGGCCATGCAGGACACGTGGAGGCTCCTATGGATAGGACCTGTGCCTGCGGTGGAAAGTGCGCATCTGGCCCACCTTGACCCCCCGGCCCCAGACCCTTGAATCTGGCAGCTGTCTCTTCTGATGCTCTGCCAACAGGTAAGTTCCAGAGCCCCTTCCTCTGTGCCTGAACCAGTCAGGACAAAGGATTATCTTACATGAATGGCTTCTTCTTCAATCTTCTCTGACGGTGGTGTTCAGAATTGAGCTACATCATAAAACTGGGTACCCTTTCCAGCTTGGTCATCTACTCATTCAACCTCAGTTTATCATCTGTAAAATGAGGATAGAAGGCCCACTTTAGGGGGATGATATTGTTTAGGTGAGATGTTATTTCTGTTAGATCAAGGTAAGTTCCCTCTTCTTCAGCCTTCATCTTAGTCTCTGACACTTTAACTCCCAAATATCATCCTTTTGTCAAAAAGTAATCCAGAGAGCAGAGGCCTTCCCATTATATTTTTTCTGCAGTAGGATCGAAGTTGCCCCTAGGGGATCTCTTAGTTGGTCTCCCTAATTAACGAGGGACTGATCTACTTTATGAATTAAATCTGAAGCCTGAGTGCAGCCTGATTCCACCAGTGGCATGACCTCTGCAGTACCCACTGTCCCCTGGAGCCAGCAGGGGGCATCCTCCAGGCCTGGACCCGGTAGACACTTACCACCTGCTCCCCATCTACATCACAGCCATGACTTGAGCAACCTAATAGCATCTTATACTCCAAATCAGAATTCAGAGACAATGAAAGGGGGGAAAATAACAAGTATTGAAAGAGTTTTTGAGAGAGGAGCCTGGAACCATAGGGATTGCCCTGCAAATTAGCATCAGATTTTATGCTCATCGTGACCCTGGAAGGTAGGGGTGCTTTTGACTAGATGGAAGGTAGAGCTCACAGAGGCCAATTACTGTGGTGAAGTTCATAGAGCCACTGTGTGGCAGACTTTCTTAGTGTCTGACATTAGGAAAGAGTGCTATGAAGGGTCCTGCTGGATACCATGAGCTCCAGATCCACAAATACCATGTCACCTTAGGACTGTGCTGCATAGAATGTGACAGCTTCCTCAGCTTTCTCTCGGCTATGTTATGGTCAATCCCAGAATCGCAGTGGCTTAGCGCAGTGGTTTCTTCTCACCCGTGTTGAATGCTGGATATAGATCATGTCTTCTTCGTTTTGGGATTCCTGGTCTTGATGCTGACAGAGTAGAGCAGTGGCAGAACCATCTGAAGGCTCTAGAAGCTTCTGCTGTGGAGAAGCACGACAAGTCTGCTTGGCTGCTCACATCACATCTGCACACATCTCACCAGCCACGGGTGGACAGTGGCCAAACCTCTTGTCAATGTTGTATGATTTTTATGCATCTGATTGGGATGGCCACTCCGTGGGAAAGTGTAAGAAAGACAGTGACTATTTTGAAAAAATGGTGTACTCCCCACAGGTGACTTCTGCATTGGTATGCACAGAAGGATCTGTGGTGTGATGCTTCCTGAACTTCCTACCTCCATGGACACTCTACTTCAGTTTCTCTGGCTGACTCTGTCTCTCCCTAACCTCCAGACATTACTGGATCCTAGGATGCATTCCTCCTCTCTCTATACACTCAAACTCTAGATGACCTCATCCAGCACGGCTTTAATTATCATCACCATGCTGATAACTGTCTAATTTATCTTCCCGGTCCTGATCTCTTTGGGGCTCCCACTATCTTATGTTATCTTCACTTGGGATTCTAATGTGCAGCTCAAATGTAATGTGTCCAAGATGGGCCTTCTGATTCTTACCCATCATGTACCAGCTGGCAATCTTCCCTCTTGCAGAAAGTGGTACCATCCTCCAGTCAGTTACTCAAAGCAGAAATCTAGGTTCCCTCCCTTTCCCTCACTCCTACTTCAAATCCATTGGCAACACATGTTATTTTCACTTTCAGAGAGTTCCTCAAAATAGCCACATCCCTTGGCTGTGAACGCCGGTACACTATCTTAAGCTGCCATCATCTCTCACCTGGAATTCTGCAGTAGTTAACAAACTGGCTTTTGTACTCCAGGGTTTTTTCTCCTTGGAACTCCTACTTCACACAGTAGTCAGAATTATCTTTAAAAAGTAAGTGTTTAGAACTTCTTTTTTGCTAAAATTCTTTTAAAAGAGTTTGCACTGCATATAGAAAAAGTAATCCAGGGTGCGAGTCATAGTGTACAACTCCCCATATGAGCTGACAGTTGCCTTCTGTCCTGGGTTGTGTGTCTCCCCCAAATCCATGTGCACCTGGAGCCTCACAGTGCAATTCTGTTTGGAAACAGGGTCTTAAAAAATCTAATTAGTATGTTAAGATAAGATCATAGTGTACTAGCATGTCCCAGATCCATTATAACTGATGTCACATTAAGAAGGGAAGAGACACAGAGACCAAGAGACAGCAGAGACCCACAGGAAAGAGCAGGAATACCACAGATTATTGGTAACCACAGCATCTAGGAGAGAGGCATAGAACCCATTGTCTCTGAGCGTCTTTAGGAGGACTCAACTCTGCCATCACCTGCATTTTACATTTCTGGCTTCCTAAGCTGCAGGAAAATCAATTTCTGTTGTTTGAAGCACCCAGTTGGTAATGACTTGTGGTGGCAGCCTAGCAAGCATACACAGTCTTCTTTCCCTTGCCTCCTTCACTCCTTGCCTCATGCTTTGAAGACACACTGGCCTGTTTTCTCCAAAGCCTCATCTCATCTCGGGGCCTTTAAACTTGCTCTTCTCATTGTGTCCCAAAATTTTCCCAGGCCCAGCTTCTTTACAGATTGTATGCTTCTGCACCTGCTACCATAACGTCTGATGTGGTTCTATGTCTTTCCAGTAATACCCTGACACGGTATAAGCAGCAAGTATTTACTGTTGCCATCCATTTCTATCCCTAAGAAATTTAAAGCAAGGGAGGCAGGTATGTTTGAAACATCTCTGAATAGTAAGGTAAATTTGTTCCGACTGCAGGCGGGGTCAGCTAAAATGTGGGGGGCTTGTGGCATGGGGAGTAGAGTATGACTCAGGCATGAACTTTCCTATTTTCTTGTCTGTAAACAAACAGTGTCAACAAATACTATCCCACTGTCATAATGTCCCAGGAAGAAAGGGTTTCCATGCCACCTAAGCCTGAAGAGAGAGGTCGTCGGTGCCGCCAGAGTTCATATCCTGGAGGAAATTCTAGAAGTAAAGATACAGATTTCACATCGTTCTAAACTCTGCAACATTATGGGTAGAGTACCTGATAATTCCCTAATGTGGATTGAAATCCAGATGTGGGAGTTTGTAATTCCAGGACAGAGAGGCAGTCCTTGGGGGAGGGGGCAGACACTGATCCCGGATTATGCATGAGGAATGAAGGGCCACGTGGTTCTGCACACAGGAACCCTGCTCTCAGGTCTGATTCCAGGCTGTAGTGTTTATGAGTTCCTAGTGGGAAGAAATTTGAAGTGAATGTATGAACCAATATGTTCGTTAGCTGTAGTTTGCAATGCATGTTTGTGTCATTCGAGTTGACTGATGTAGCAAACTGCGTAGAGTCTCCATTTCATAAGTTTAAGTGATAATTCTCCAGGAATACTAGATAAATTCTGAAATTGAAGAGCATCTTCAAGTATTTTATAGATAAATATCAGAACAAAATTACCCATGATTTAATAGCTTAGTATCTGGTGTCCCAAACAATCCAATAAGTCGATAAGGCCAGTTGTAAAGAAGGAATCCTACTAAAACCCACCCACTCGTTGTGGGAACCCCAGATAACCTCTGCATGGTGGTAACAGTTGGTTTTATACCTCCCACTCCAACAACTTTCCCACCATTGTCTCTGCTCACCTCAGCAGTGATTCTGCTTCTGGAAGGTTTGCTGTGCCCACATGGAAGCCCTTGGCTCTGAGAGTTTCCCTCAGCGGCAGTTCTTTCTGAGGGGCTCCTCCTGCGTTTCAGAACATGCTGGCCACTGTGAGCACAGAGTTGGGATTCCCAGGGCAATCAGTAATGTCTTCTGTTCTCCTGACCAGGAGTTATGGCTTCGGACCTTGATTCTAATTCTGGCGGTATGTGAACGTGCTCATGTTGATACCAGAAATGTGCTTTTTAGTCTTCCATAAGCTTACTTTCACTCCTTTTATTTGTTTCCCACAACAACTGACTGTAATCTTTGTCTTCTTTAGATAATATGGATCCAGAGGTGGCTTGTGACTGAGCTGCCATCGGAGCCCAGGCATCTTGGGTCAATTGGAAATTGGTCCTGAATCTGGATAAGGGTAGGATATTGGACAACCTGTAGTCTGATTGGCCAACCAAGGATTTATTCAGAACTGTCGCAAGCATCAACCTGGGGAGGACTGGCTATCTTAACACAATCCTAAAGATTCAGGTAAACTGTGGTGCCCACTTTTGAGATGACATATCCGAGGCACAGAGACATTAAGAAATGCATGAGTACAAGACCTGGAAAGTGACAGAATGAAACCAAGTTGAAGGAGGAAGCTCCGGCCAGATGGCACTGCATATAAATATTCAGGTTCCTTTACCCAGCTGCCAAGAACCTTGAGTCCAGGGTCTGCAGATGCCAGTCTGGTAGCTGTTATATCTAAATCCACATGCTCCAGTACACCTGAAAGAAGCCAGAGCACAGTGAAACCCTCCTCACTGGTGTCTTGCATGACTGGTTGCCAGTGCCTTAAAGTACACAGGAAAAAACAGTATAAATGACAGAAGGGAAAGCTAGGATTTTAAAGATGGAGAGTGGTTTGGAACAACCAAGTGCAATAACAATCTCTGTGACAAAATAATGTTTCACTAGATTTAAAACTGAAATATGTAAAAATGCATTTTTTTCATTATAAATCTGCCACCTCTGGGGGCCCTCTTGATGAAAATCGCATAGCAGGAGTCTTCCTGGGGGTGTGACGGACTTGCTCCGCTCGAACCCTCTTCCCCTTTCTGGAATAGGAGGTGGCCCGCAGGCCTCGGGCCTCAGGAGGGCAGGCTGCTTCCCCTTCCATCTTTCCCCTTCCAACTCTCTTACTGATTTTCTCTGAGCCTGATTTAAAGAATGAGCTAAAGCAAATGCAAATTGTGCAGTGGAATTTAAAATAACCAATGTTATACCCTCAAAAGCTTTTAAATTAAAGAAATAGTAATTCTGTTTTTGAGAAATACTAAACGACATTCAAAGCCACCCTTTTTATTATAATTTCAACCCTTGGTTTGTTGCGTTCCTTTTCCAACTAGAAGAGACTTTCACATATGTCTTTGTTAACACCAGTACTTTTTATTTTTTTTTAAAGCTAAGGATTGAAATGTCATATTTGATTGTCCTGTGATGGAATAGTCCTTCTAAAACCACACACATCTCTAAATTCTTTTATGTCCAAACAATTCTAAATGTTCAGAGTAGATCACAGCAGTTATTGTCGTAAAACTACAAGCAACTTTGCGCATATTTACATTAATGTATTTTAAAGTTCTATATATTTCTTCTCTTAGGAACATTTGAATATCATTTTCTGCTACTGTTTTAAAAGAAAAATAGAACTCAGACTTACACTAGAAGAGTTTTTATGCTTCTTTTATATCATAAGAGGTCATTTTTCCCCTTTGAGTTCAACATTCTTAGATTTCTTATATATGTGAGATCATGCAGTAATTATCTTTGTGCGCGTGGCTTACTTCGCTCAATATAATTTTCCCATCTTTATCCATGTTGTCACATATAACGGGGTTTCTTCTTTTCTAAGTCTGAATGGGGTTCAATTGCACGTGTGCTGTGTTTTCTTTATCCATTCATCCGTTTTAAGAGCATTTAGATTAACTCCTAGTCTTGACTATTGTGAAAAATGCTGCATGAAACATGAAAATGTAGCTCCCACTTCAAGATTTCAGTTCTTTTGGACATTCACGTAGTGGTGGGATTTCTGAATCACACAGAAGTTTGGTTTTAATTTTTTGGGAAACTCCATGCTGTTTTCTATATGTACTGAACTGGTTTACACTCTCACCAACAATGCCAGGTATCTCTCTCCTGTGCATCCTCTCCAGCTCTTTTTATTGTTAGTTCTTTTGATAGTAACCATTCTAACAGGTATAAGGTAGTTAATTTTGATTTAAATTTCCATGTGTCAGATAATAAGTGATATTGAGCATGTTTTCATATATCCATAAGCAATATGTACATTTTCCTTTAGGAAATGCGTATGTTGGTGCTTTGACATTTTTTTTTTTTTTTTTTTGTGGGGGGTAGTACTGGAGATTGAAGTCAGGGGCACTTGACCCCACATGTAACATCGTCTCAGGATGTCGGGGCTGATTTCCTCATCTCTCTTCATGGCCACTTCTGTGACGGGAAAGAATGAGACGTTGATTTGAATAATATCCGTCTTAATGATGGCTACGTATCTTTTTGTTACTCTTAGTAATGCCTTGATTCAATGTGGAAGCATCATTCTGGTGTCAAAGCTCATAGATGATACTGGTAATGATGATAATGATGATGTTGATAATGTCGATGACTAAGGCAGTATTTAAATTTTGCTGTGGGTCACCGAATTATTTGCTTGGCTTTCAGGTTTGCACAGAGAATACACAAAGGGAAACCCAGGTAAGCCCTGTGACTAGGTTTACCTGGAACCTTGGCATTGGCTCCAATGTGGAGCACCACATCCCTGTAAGGACAGAGAATCAGTGCCTGAGGTCAGGGTGGTGACTCTTGCCAGACCATGATTATTCCTTAAGAACACACAAGGTCCTGGAGGAATTTGTCCCTCTTTCCTCAGCACTTTCATTTCCACATTTTTACATGGCGCTCTTTGAATGGTTTCAGTGCATCCAGTCCCATGTGATCTCAATCACTCTGTGCGTTAAAATGAGTTCACACAGTTTTAACTCGAATTGCCACTCAAACCCAGAATTCTTTCCATTGTACTATAGTGGATACCTCGATATAGGGTTAGGGAAGTTATAAATTTTACTTTTGATTGGGTTTAGATTAGGCAGTTATTTCAAAATCCCCAATATCTAACTTGCACAATGGTGTTCTTCTAGAGTTCTGCGAGTCATACATGAACACTTATTGCGTTGAGATATATTGTTTTTGGTGGTAACTGAATCTCTTCACTTTGATGATATATATTTCAGAGGTGCATCTGTTGTAAATTAAATGACATATTTATAAGAATGGAGAAAAATCAAAATCACTTCCCCTTGAGAAATTAAACTTACCAACTGAACTTTCTGACCTGCACATCTACCAACCCAGCCCCCTCCATCCCCCTCCCTTCGCCAAGCACCTACAGAGTGTCCTGCTCCCAAGCCAGTTTTGGGAAGGGAGTCCCAAGGCTCCTTTGGACACCTTCTCATGTTTTGTAAGCAAGATTTATGTTGCTGAATTTCAAATTATTATTTCATCATGTGTCCCCCCAAACATTACCTTATCCAGTGACTCACTATTGTCAGCTGGAGGTTACCTCAGATTTCAATTATTTCACGCTGGCAGCATGTCCATGAGGCTTTTGCTTTCGTAATTTTTCTCAATTTACTCAAGTGAGTTTGAAAGGCCCAGATGGAAATGAACATATTGAACACTTAAAAAGAAATGTTTGTATTGTTTATGCAGGAAGTAAGACTCATTTCTTAACACACAGAGAAGGTTGTTTCTCTTTCTATGAGAAGTTCCAAATGAAATAAAATCTTGGACCTCTGTGTTTCCCTGCAGTAGTTAAGCTGAGGCAGCAGATAGAGTGGTTTTAATTATTTATGGATGAGCCATGTGAAATGCCTGCCAAAGGTAGCAAAGGGAAAATAATGGCTGGTCCTGCACAACTGACCTTGAATCCCACTCTGATTGAAATTAATTATGTCAAGTTTTAAAATCTCAGCTTCTTATACTGATGGCTGATAATGAACATTCCCATTGTCTAGCTTTGCTTATCATAAGTATTTATTTCATGGCTTATTTGCTTATCATAAGTATTTATTTGGTGCGCCTGATCCTTGCAGAGAGAGCACTATTAATTCATTTGATTTTTTTTCTAATTTCTGCACTTGTTACCTGACATCGAACCATTGACATTCTACTAAGGTCAGTGCTATTTTATGGAATGATTTTGTAAAAATTAGTTCAAGTTTGCTCTGACCGCTGAAATATTTTCCATTCAGAAGGTACACACAGACTGCCTTCCATCCTTTCCTTGTGTTTCTGTGTTGTCAGTCTAGTATGTGTGAGACGTGAGCAACTGGATGGGGAAAATGATCATTCCTGTTCATTCTAATCAGCTGTCAGTCTTCCAAGGATAGGGTGTTTGGTCAGGGTGGGGATTATCCTAACTCATGTATATGTAATCCAGTCTTGAGAAAACATTTGCTGAGAAGGTGTGGTGGTTTCTTCTACTACTTTTAAAGGCCTATTTAGTTTTGATATACCTGAGCCAGCAGAGCTGTTGCCCCCAGGGTTCCAGGTGCCGTTGCCCTCAGTCTCTGGATCAGCACAGGCCTGGGACCATATCATTGGTAGCTGGGGGCAAAGGTTCCGTGAAAGGAAACTTCACTGACAGGAAAATGAAGAGTGCCACACTGGAATGCCGAGAAAATTCATTTATAATAAGCAATAATTAAACAGGGATTATTAGGGTGGCACATTTACGACGTGAAAGCTGAAGTTCTGTCAACACCTTGTAAAGTCCAGAAAGTAATTCAGCTGAAACATTTGCTCTGGGCTGAAGAACAAGAACAAGGTTCTATTCTAGGGAAGAAGTAGGTTGGCTGTTTGTTGTATTGAAAAAATCCTCACAATAGTCTTTTTTTTTTTTTTTTTTTTTTTGGTTTTAAGCATTGAACACGGTGTTCCCAGGGCTTAATATCACATGGTGTTATGAAGTCTGAGACTTCCTTATTAAGCCTTTATCACAAATAACTCTGTTCTCTTTCTAAAGATGTAACAAAAAAATCATTGTAACTTTTTGTTTTTCCGCACGTAATCTCAGGCAAGATGGCGCCACTTACCCAGCCAGCTAGCTTGGATTTCTCCTTGTCTTCCTTCATCGGTCTTTGCTGTTTGCTTCACCCTTTCCACCTTGCTATTCCCTTATTTCCTGAGCAGTTCACCTCAGCCTCAAGTAGAAGCAACTAGGCTTCCCCTGATGCTCAACATTTATCCAAACACTCCCCTCCTCTTTGAAAGAACCTTGTTGAAATTCAACTCTTCCTGTAGTTTAACTTCTTAAAATTGGCTTATGAACACCTTCTGATGCATTAATGGGCCAGAGATAGGAAGACAGCCCCTTTCCAATATGTCAACATTTATTGGACTTCTGGAAACATTTCTATCTCATAAAAGTGATCTCTCCTAGGCAGTTCCAATAAGGCCAGGGCAGGAGAGCAGCCTGGTGAAGAAGGAGTAGGAGCAACTCAAAGGTGGTGTTGGGGAGGCTGGCTTGCTCTTTGGGATGATGCTCTTTATCTGGACCTTTACATCACTTACACATTGGACATGCCCTGTGAAGATGAAATAAGATTTTGCTTCAAATGACTTTTTAAAAAATTAAGAATTAGGCGAAGGGCAGAGAGGCATGAGAGCAAAGGACCATACTTGTCCGTCAAGGCATTAACACTGATTTTTTAGAATTTCATTTGGAAACTTTAAACATCTTTTCTTCCTTTACTGTTAAAATGCTACCTAGATAAAGGAACTAATAGTCACATATGATTCAAAATTTTATTAACTCTTATTGATTATGTACCTCCTATATTCCAGGAACTCTTCAGTGAGTGGAAATACAAAGGTGATCCAGAAAGCAAATCTATCTTCAAAAAGGACCTTAGATAATAGATTTATTATTCCAAAAACCATATGATGTCTCATTAACTAAATCAAATTTAAGTGACCTTAAGTACATACAAACAGAATATTCATCCAAACAAAATATCCTCTGCACAGGTAATCCATGATGGTTGTTGGTACACAGTTTTTCTGTGGTTTCTTCTTGATTTGAAGAATGGAATACTTTTTTAAAAGTGAGGATTTCAGGAGAGATAAAAGTCCGGTCCAGGCAGAGAGGGAGAAGGTAAGTTTCTCTCTGCCTCTGACTCTCAAACAGGATAATTGTGTTGAAAAGCTCTGTTGACTATCAGTTTAATCCATGGTAGGAACATTGATCGTGTCTAAAAATAGAAAAGAAGCTAAATGAGCAAATTTTGGAAGGATTTTTTTTATCCTCCAATTTTATGGAGGATAAATAAGTTTCTAATGAATAGAACATTTTTAGGGGGAAATGGATAAGCTCTCAGTATCAGAGCTTCCACCAGGGAAGAAGCCTAAGAAAGCAAGATCAGAATGGCTAGTAAATGGCAAAGGAGGAACACCAGAAGGAACAGGTATGTAAATAGTTCATGTCAGAGCTTGCCCAAGGTAGCTTCAGAGGCCCTAGAAATTGAAGGATTTTCTCTCCACTTTCCCTCATAGACTAGTAAATATTTGTAGACCATTTGTTATGAGGATCTGTCTTCACATACATACTTAAGATGCAAACTGTTCTGTTTCATCTTTCAATATTTAAATTTTGTCATCAAGTATTCTTTTTAAGTGGATTGTTCTGTGGTGCCCGGGAAAATGAATTTGTAGAGATTTTTTGTTGTTGTTGTAGTTAGAACCTAGGTGAAAATAAGCAGAATTCTGACATTTCTGCTCTGCTATCCTAATAATTATTTCCCATGAATTATGGTTTGGATGTGAGGTGTCCCCAAAAGTTCCTGTATTAATGTAGGACAGTTGGGAGGTGAAATGTTTGAAAGGGCTGACTGGGTGTAACTGCAGGCAGGTGAGTCACTGGGGGTGAATAATGAAAGGTGCAAATGCCCTGTGGCCCCTTCCCTTCTCTCTCTGTCTCTCTACTTCCTGACCCCTCACCGCACCATGAACTGAGCAGCTCTCCTCTGCTGGGCTCTTCTGCCATGACGTGCTGCCTCACCTTGGGCCCTAAGCAATGAGCTGGCCACATATGGACTGAGTCCTCTGAAACCATGAGCCCCAAACATTTTCCCTCCTCTAAGCTGTTCTTATTGGGTGTTTTGGTTACCATGATAGAAAAGCTAAATAAAACACCAAACTTCATAATAAAGGCATCCTCAAGCCAGAGTTTTGATGTGGACTGTTGCTTTATGAGAATGTCATTCAGAGTGTGGTGTGGTGGAAATTGCCTGCATGTGGTAGTGAAGCAGATCTCAGTTCGAATCCAAATTCAGTAGTAAATAACTGTGTAAGCTTCGTACATTGCCATAGCAGGCTATTGCAGTTCCACCTTCCTTGGCAAAGGAGGATGAACTGCACGATTTCCTTTCTTGTAGTACAAGATCGCCCACTCTTGCAATTTGCTTGAACCAATGTTTAAATAAACCACTTGCCCAGAACAGTTGCAGGCAGCAAATTAATTTCAATCACTATTCAGAATAAATACACAATTAAATTCTACTATGTCAATTTCACACTTTACCAGAAAACTCAAAGGGATCTGCTAGGATTTTTCCAGATCCCAGAGACTCTCTGTTTATTCCTTCATGAAGCAATGCCCATGTGATCACAAGAATGCTATGAATCTACATCGTGCACAACCATAGAAACAAAATGATGTACTCCATTTGTGTACAATGAATCAAAATGCAGTCTGTAAAATAAAAAAAATTAATTTAAAAAAGGAAGCAAGGTCCAATAGTGCATAAAGAGGAAAAAGAAGAAATCAATTTATGTACATACAAATACTTTTCTTTTCTCAATCATCTATATTGCTAACAAAGCCAATAGTATAACTCGTGTTTCTTATTACATCATTCTTTGTGTTTACAGAAATTTTATTGGGTTCTATTGTAATATTCTTTGTTCTTTTCTACCTCCAATTGCTCTCTACATTATAAGTTTTCTAAATAAGACATCAAAGAAGGAGTACATATTAACTAGTGGGAAAGTGGTAAAACAATATAATATAAATATTTCTCCTGTGAGGTTATTTTATGCACACACACACACACACACACACAGGGTATTCTTTTATTACTAGAAATATTGATTTTTATGTGTTAACCTATGACTTACAGGCAAATATTTCTCAAACAACAAACAAAAATCATTAGTCCAAACTATACAAATATTTGCAAAACTGTTGAGAAGTTTTAAAGCACAAATTAAACAACAAATAACAACAAAACAATATTAATGTGGCCTTCATTCATAATTAATTCCTTGACTATGTGTGTTCATGAGCCTGAAGAAGGAAATCCAGTTAACCACAGGATTCCCTGTTCAAGGTGAACTCCACTGACATTGCTTTTAGACTGTGATTTATGTGCATGGCACGAGGAATTGAACCCAGGGGCACTCTACCACTGAGCCAAATCCCCACCACTTTCTATTTTTTAATTTAAGACAGGGTCTCACTAAGTTGCTCAGGGTGGCCTTAAATTGCGATCCTCCTGCCTTAGCCCCTCGAGTAACTGGGGTTACAGCCTTGTGCCATTGCCCCTGGCAGACTATGATTTTTAGTACAGTACCTACCACAAATTCTATTCAGATGTAGGATATCAAATAATGTAACCAATTCCTCCTGCTTGTAACTTCATCAGAAGAAAATTAATAGAAAATACTATAAAGAACTAATATTACTTTGACCAGAAGACAATATAGATTTTAAAGACATACTCTTCAGAATTTAAATTGATCTCCAAATGCTTTTATTTCTGTGTCCTAATCAATGGAGACCTATGCAGGGTAAAATATTGCAGATTTCCAGTAGTATCAAAATATACAAAAATACCTTCAAGGTGAATTGTAGGTCATGCCCTTTGTACAGGGCCATCGTGACATGATACGACATGATCTGAACTCTAAAGACTTTGCAAGGATGTTAGGTGGGGCATGGATTTCTCAGTTGTCTTTGATCTAAAAATATTTTATATTCTGAAATGAAGGACAGTATCCTTCCACAGTAAATCCTTCCCTCCATCCAGTCACTTGTACCTACGCTCATTTTTCACACATGTTGAGAAGTGAAGGAGGAACAAGCAACACCAAGATGGGCAAATACAAGCCCTGATCCAAAGTTGTGGAAAATTAAGACACGCTTCACCTACTGCCTGGTGGTTAATGTTGAGTGTAGAAGTTCATATCACGTCTCTGCCTCTTACCAGTCACGTGACTCCAGGAAAGTCCTATAGCCTCACTGTGCCTCGGTTTCCTCACTTTGTGGAGCCATAAAGAAGTATGCTGTGCTTGAGAAAGACTTGAGATCAGCAGGTATACATTTACCTACTTGATTGGGTTACAGATGGAAGAAATGAGCAAGAGTCAGAATAGAGTTTATGTATGTATCAAAATTGAAGTAAACTGGTGCTTCCAAGGATGAGGCTTATGGAGACAGATGGGATCTAACATGTAAAGTTCGAGGCAGAGAAAGCCAATGATAATTTGGAAAAGGCTGTTTGCAATGGCTGAACTACAGGGTGCGTGTTGGTGGTAGAAGTTGGGGTGGCTGGATCAGGGAGGAATTTGTTAGCATACCAAGGCATTTGGACTTGGGCTGTCCTGCCAGCATTTCTTAGGTTTGGGTAGCATATGGATGCCTTTTAAAGGAAAATGGCTCTTATGACTTCCATTGTTCACTTCAATTATTTTTACCCTATTCTTACATATGTACACATATGAAATAAAGTACAAACTCTTTATATATAGAAAGTTCTTACATAACTAAAACAAATGTGTAAGTTAAAAACAAATAGAATTATAAAATGATTACAATTCAAAATTGGAAGGCTGCTACTTTTCTTTTTAACTTAACATTGTTTTGATGTGAGCCATCTTGACCTCTTGGTGTTTGTTCCTTGGCTTGGACACCCATGTTAATGCTAATGTCACCATGCTATCGCTGACTTTTCTGTTTAAACTGTGGGGAGAATGTCATTTGTTTGTACACCATGTTGGGATGACATTCGGGTTTAAGACATTAAGTTTGTCTATGTTCCTTTTTATCTTTGTCATAACAATGAACTTTCTGTCACTGGTTGTTAATAGGACTGTTAACCCTGCTTTCCCCAGCAATGCAGGTACTGAAACCTTGTGACAGTATTATGTCATTTTTATGATGCAGACGATGCTTATATTTATGCTTTAGGTCATCACTGAAGATGCGCAATTTGTAACTGCATAAAGACCAGGGCTCCTGCGACCAGGGTCACAGAAATAACTTCATAAAATACTGCCAGAGACAACAAAGTGGGCACTGAGAGGATGAAAATAAGGGAGAAATGTGGATGAAATATCTTTTGGTAATCCCACTCCGTGAAGAGTTAGAAAACTGAAAACAGTCTTGGCAAGAGATGATGAAAACTCATAGCAGCCATGGGAATAGGGAGGAAGAGACAAATTTGAGAGTGATAGGGGCTTCATTGGCAGGATTCAGTCTTGAATTGGATGTGGGAGGTAAAGGAAATTGAAAATTCAAAGATGGTTCTCATATTGCTAGCGTGGTTGCCTGGTCAGCAGGGGATGCCATTGGCAAATGGAGACAACGATAGAGACGCTGTAGGTTGTGGGTGGAAAGCAACGAGATGGGCTTTGGATGTGTTCCATGTGAAAATCAGCAGCCGTGATGAAGCAGATGATCAGAAACGTGAGCCTAGAGCTTGTGGGGAGAAGTTTGGTCAGCATCCAATACCTGTGGTTCTTGTGGCTCTGGTTTGCATGAGATTCCTGTAGTGAGCGCATCAGGGGCGAGAAGAAAGTCAGCGATGGCCTCCAGGGGACAGCGACACCTCAGGAGGCAGGTGGAAGAACAGCCTCAGAAGAGGTTAAGGGCCAGAGGGAGGGCCGACTCAGGAGGGCAGGCTGCTGTGTCCTACCCGGATCACTGCGGCCGTCTCAGAAGGGACTTTGCTTTGAGTGCTGGTGTCCTCATATCTACTTCCATCTTTGATAACACAATGAGCATTTGAATTAAAAACTGTTCCTTCTCTTTTGTAATCCAGTATGCTTATTGGCTATCCATGCTTTTCCACTAATGTTTAACTTTGTTCCTCTGCAAATGTCATATTTTATGCTTTGAACAGGTTGGAAAACATGGATTAACCCAGGAAAAAATTAGCATATTTACCAAGTAGATTTGCCCAACAGAACCATGTTTTGTTGTCTTTTAAATGCTTTCTATGCCTTAGTGCCCAGGGCTTAACCCTAAACCCTCCTTTTTTTTTCGTTAACATTTTGACCCAAAATGCTAAATATATTTCTGATTTCCAAACATATCTCTCCCTCTTTCTCTGTTTTTCTTTCTCTGTGTCATCATGACCATGAAAATCAGGACTATCATCATCCGCCTGAGGTCTAAAGTTTATATCCAGCTACCAACTTCTATTCTCTAGTTAGTCCCCCTCAGACATCTCATCCTTCAGTTTCCCCATTCTCCAAACTGGTTTGTTCTCAAGTATTGCCATCTGAGTCAGATAACTGCCAATAATCTTTGATTTTTTTTCTACTATCCTCACCCCTAATATTAAAACAGTCTAATTCTTAATAATACATCTTCAATCCAAATGTTTATCTACTCCAAGGCTATCAGATTATGAATTAATGGGTTCTCTAGAGAAACAAAACCAATCACACAGACACACACATATGTGCATGTATATATAATGTAATAATAAATGAATTTGGATATATTTGTTAACTTATTGTTAGGAATTGGCTTACATAATTATGGAGGCTATGCAGTCTCAAGATCTTCAAGTTAGAGACTTGGGAGAACAGATGGTACAGTTTCATTATGTCAAAAAGTCTGAGAACCAAGATAAGTAATGGTATGATTTCCCATCCAAGTTCAAGTCCACAAGCAGAAGAAAAGCAGTGTCCCATCCTGAAGACAGTCAGATAGACAGGACGAATTCCCCCTCTTTCTGCCTTTTGTATTTTGTTCCGATCTTCAGCAGATTAAAAGTGCCCCAGTCACCCTGGGGAGGTCAATCTGCCTTGCTTAGTCTACTGATGCGAATATTTATCTTATCTAGAAACATTCTAGGTCCACCCAGACATAATGTGGAACCTAATATTGGGGCAATATGTGACCCGTTCAAAGTGACATGTAAAATTCACCATGAAAAATGCTACCTTCTTCTTTTGTGTTTGGTGCCTTGAATTTAGTTTTCACATGAACCATCTGAGTGAAATTTTTTTATTGAGAAAATAGCCTTAAACTTTTAAAACCAATTAAAATTAATCCTTAAGAATAACATTTCCACTCTGAATCATTTTTGCTGAAATATATTTTATTTCCTAAAAGTTAATTCATATCATATTTCCCCCCAACCCAAGACTCTCTAATAACTTCCCAGTGCTCTTAGATTAAAATCTCAACTTCTTATTCTAGCAGGTAAAACCCTACAATATATGACATTTTTGAACACCCTGCTGCTCTTTGTGGTCTAACCACACCAGCCTCCTTCCTGTCCTGCGTGAGAGCTTTTGTGTGTTCCTCACGTGTGCAAAGCAGTCGGCCGTGCTAGGGCCTCTGCTTGCTGTGTCTTCTACCTCTTAGCTCAGAGTTTTGCACAGCTGACTTCTGGTCACTCCAGCCTCAGCCCACACATTGCCTCTTTGGAAGCAGCTTCTCTGTAACTAGGTCTAATGCATGGTTCAGACCTAGCCTAGTCACTTGGTCATGCTACCTGGTGATTCCCTGTGCCATGGGACCTTAGAGGAAGGAACATTTTCCCTGGATGGAAAGTCTGGAGAACGGTGGGAAGGTGTGGCTGGGCCAACATCACAAACTGAGCCTGAATCCTAAATCTGCCTTCTACCTGTGTGGCTAGTTACCAAACATTTTTCAATCTTTCTCTTCTCACCTGAAACAGGGAAAGAATTATCTCACAGCTATCCTAAGAATTAAGTGAAAGTACTCAGGAGATGCATCTCACATGGCTTGGACCCCACGGCATAATGCTGATTATAAACTATAATTCCTTTTCATCACCCTCATCCCTATTCCTTTTCTGAGAACTGTTGAGAATATGATATATTAGCCACAGAGACTGTGGCTGTGATTTATATTATCCCATTCTCCAATTCCTTATAATCTAAAAATTAACTGAATCAACTGGATGGTCAGACATGGTGGCCAATAAGGAAGGATTTTAGAAAGACTCATTGCCCAGGGAATTTTGCCGATTATCCCCATCAGCCTTTGGCAGGAGATTCCAGGAGTCATGAGTAGGAGGCTATTAGGTAAAATACCAGAGGAAACTTTGATGGAATTTGCTCTGCAGTTTCCACAAAGATCTGCTGCATTTGCCCTTTTATTTTAGCCTGGCCCTGACCTTGGAGCTTTATAAACAACCCTGCACCACCTGGGAATTCACTGCTTTAAGACAAGTGTGCCTAACTGACCACCATTTGTATATGTTAAAACAGAGACCATCAAACCATAGCCCACGGGCCAAGTCTGGCCATCAGTCTGTTTATGTAAATAAAGTTTTATTGGAAAGCAGCCACATTCATTTATTTACATATTGTCTAAAGCTGCTTTCACACTCTAAGGGCAGAGTTGAGTAATTGCAACACAGACCATCTGGTCTGCAAAGCCTAAAATATTCACTGTTTGGTTCTTTATGTTAAAAGTTCGCAGACCCCTATGTTATAGTGCCTAACCGTTTTCCCTGGCATCTGCTTAGCAATGAGGCATGTGTTGGCACTTACTGGTGACAATCTCTGGACTGGATTCTGAGAGTAGCAATGAAGCTGAGGAAGCTCCAGACCTTGAGGGGAGCAATCTCTGTCCATGATTCCCTGTCAGAGAGATGGCGCTTACTCTCCTGTCTCTTGGTCTTTTCTCAGAAGAGACTATTGAGGAAAACAGCAATTAAAAGAGAACAACCACAACAAATTGCTCTTCAAGCTCTAGATTTTTCCCATCCATACCTAAAGGTTTTCCTGACTCAACTTCCCTGGCTTTAAGTTTTCATGGTGGAAATAACTTAGAGACAAGAAAAATGTCCTCTCTCTTCTTTGACCCAGGTTTTTGGCTCAATAAGACTGCTTGCTGGGCTAGATGGGTCTTTGAGATTATAAAAATATCTCTTGTTTAAGACAACTTCCTATTAAAATAAAAATAGTTTCTTTTTTCTACAGAAACTTTCATGTTTTGTTATAAAGTTACTAGGTTTTACTGTGCATCAAACGTTGCTTATAACATCTTTGAAATATGAAGAATATTCCCCCTCTGCATATAGTAGTAGCATACGGAAATCATAAGTGAAAAATTGTAATTAGAATGTGGGAGCATAGGCAGCAGAGTTCAGCAAAGCTTGTTCTCTAGTTAACAAGATGTGCATGAATGTAAATAGCCTGAAATGTGGCTCAAGTAAGTGAGTGTGTTTGTTCCTTTATTTGCAGCAAAAAGTCATGGCAGTAAAGGATGCGATGATAGATCAGCTCCACCCTCAACAAAAACAATAAGCTCTGTGCTTTAGATAATTCAATTCTAGTTCTTGAGAACAAAAACGACAAATAAACAATGGCACAATGTCTTCCTATTCTTTTCAACTACTTCCCATGAATCTCATACCTTGAGTTTTGTGGCGAAAAATAAGAATTTCATTTTTTTCTTTCACCTGGATTTGCTTATTATTACTCAGTTTGCTTGTGAAATTTTAAGACAATAGAAGATAATGAGCTCACACTCAAAAACAGTGCACTTTATAAGATTGTACATTGACTGGGCAAATGTGTGAGAGGTGTCTCGAAAATTAAATATGAGGTTATTATCTAATTCTGTCTTTTCTTAATCGAATTTGTTCTTTCTCTTTCTGTTTTTCCTTCTTTACCCAAATTAGAGATTTTTTTACTTGTCTTCATTTTCACTTTGAAATATTTTATTATTATTATTTTATAGTTCCAGTTTCTAATGCATTAAAAAAAAAACTAAATTAGTTATAATGGCTCTCTCTGTTCTAATGTTCTATGGCCAAGAGATTAAAAAAAAAAAAAAAAAGACTCAGTCATGCACACATTTTGAAAAGGACTTGGAGATGCAGGCAGACTAAAAACTACCTCTTCAACCAAAAGGGACAGCATATCCTCCTTCTGACCTGCCTTTCCTGAACTCGGGAGCTTCTCTCTCTTCCTGCATATGCCGAGTCAGCCTGAATAAGGGACTTGTGGATTGGATCCACTCCTCTGACTTTGTTTGGGGGTGGGGTGGGACCCTGGCTCAGTCCTGTCAAGGTCCCGGAGCCCACAGGGAGCCTGGGATTGCTGTAGGTGGTATTAGGGTCAAAGCTGGCCAGCAACAAGCAATCCTTCCTGCCACTTCTCTGGGGCTCCCCCTACTCCAGACCTTTGCAAATCTCTTCCAGTTCAACCTTTCTCACTGCTGCAAGGACTTCAGACTCTTTGAAGGTGTAGAGCTTTCCTCTCTGGCCCCCTTTCCATTAACATGTCATTTTCTATTTCCTCCCTGCATCGTTCGACTAAGAACGAAGGTCGTAGTGAGGCTAAAGGTGATTATGACAATAGTGGCCATCACCCATTGAGGGTGCACTGCATTTCCGGCCCTGGGAAAATGACTGATATTCAAAAATCCCTCAGCCTCACTATCTCCCAGTGGAGAAAGAAACTGAAGCAGAGCAAAGTGTGTTCCACACCTGCCTCCGAAGCTGGCCCTGCTCTGCCTCAGGTCCAAGTTCATGCACTTTCCCTGAGCCGTGCTCCTCCTGCCGCATACCATCCCCTTCCTTCCACCCTCCTGAGGACATTTTGGTGTCCACGCCCGCCCCTTCCCTACTTGAGTTCTATTTCCTGTGTCTCCCAAAGTTCAGCATTTGCTCTTCATGGTCTCCCTCGCTTTTCTTTAGAAACACCCCCGAAGGCTGATCATTCTATGTGCATGGGAGTCCTTTTCAACCACTGGGCAATTATGGGAGACCTTTTAGGTGACAGCTGGGGGAGCACAGATGGAAATAAAAAAGAAAATGCAAAACAGGTTTTGCATTTCCTGGTTAGGGAGATAAGAACTTCACGAGAAATATAAACTAAATACATAAAAAAGTCTTTGCTTTATGATGTTTGAGAATTTACTTCTAATGCAATATAAAGAGATTTTCTTGGTTCTCATGCCCCTTAAATTCTCTGCTTTAATTAATTATGGTTTTTCTTTAACTTTTCTACTTTTACTTCTCTGGTTCTTTTTCCTCCCTTCTGATTGTACATGTTGGCTATTTTCTTTTTTCTTCAGTTTAAAGGTCTCCCAAAGCTTTGCTCTCTTTGAGTCATTTTCTCTTCATTTCCCACTATTTCCCTTTGCTATGTTACTATTCTTAAAGTCATTTACATGCATCACCCCTTACCCTCAGATATAATACCCCTTTTTATAAATGAGGAGAAACTTTTACAAATAATTTGGAAACTTTGAAGTTCTCGTAGCTGTTGTTAAAATTGGTGAAGCTGAGATTCCATGTTGCCCATGATGTTTCTACCCCACCACATTGGTTTAAAAAACAATTATTTTCCTGTATTAATTATTTTTTTCTGGCTTCATAACACATTGAGAGTATTCTAAGCAAATTATGTTGGAAGCAGTTTGGTTTGGTTTGGTTTGATGATTTCATTTGGAGAGTTGAAGGAGGAAAGTAGGATCCCAAAGCCAATAATGAGGTGATTGCAAAACTGCTAGAGTGTTTTTCCAAACAAATGCTGTCTTAATTTTCATAATGTCTAGGGATCTATTGTGATGACCTCCAGCAAAGTCTTCCAACTGTTATTAACAATTAATTTCCAAACTCTGCTTTAAAGTGGTACATAATGGATCTCTTGTTTTAAACTTTTCTTGATGCAGGCCCATCATAAAAAAAAAATGGTCTAAATAAAAGAGGAAGGAAAAGGCAGATGTGCAATCCTCAGTTTTCTCATCAGGATAAGATCATAGTCAGCTAGAAATGTTTTTTTCCTCTCTTCTCTGGTTCACCTGGCTATTAGCAACCTCCAGGGCAGATTGGGGAGGTAGAGCAGGAGGAAAAATGCTTTGTCCCTCTTCCTATAAATTCAAGCCCATTTCTTCTTGTCTTTTCTCAGGGGTGAGCTTATATTTCCATTTTAAATATGAGCTCCCAAAGGGCATTAGCCCTGCCATTTTTACTTAACAGCATTTTATTTTCTCTTATGTGATGCTGTGCTCACATAACTGATCTGTGGTCATGAGAAGAAAATGACGAAAGCTGCATTCCAGTGACTACACACCAGTATTTTATAGGCCACTGTAATGAAAGTTTTGATCACGACTGTAAATCATACCTGAACATACGTAACTTAAGGTCTGTATTGTCCATACCATAAATTTGTCATGCCCCAGTGGCATTTGATTCGAACTCTCCTAATTGGGGTTTTGTGATAGTCAACCAAAACAGGATAATATTTACGTCTGCATGGAATGAGGACATTTATAACCAAGAAACTGATAGCATAAACAAAGGCACAGAGGTATATTGCTTTGCTTCTTGCAGTTTTACAGAAGTGGATAACACTGTTGTACACTCCTGCTAATGACCATATGTATATTTTAAAACATAGAAAATTTCAGCTTGAATTTGAATTCTAAGTCAGTGTTTATAATATATGAAAGTAATTGAAATCTGATTCTTCTTAATTACCTATTATGAAAACACCAATATAAAATTTCCTCTATGATTTAATGCAAATTAAAGAGATCATACATATTATTAATTCTATTTTTCCCTTTTGTTTCTTCTTACATTTTTGTTTTTGCTTTTTCCTTTCATTTCTAATACAGGGAGAGGCAAACTAAATATTCTTGAATACATTAGATGGTGTCCTATGTGAAGCTTTGACTCCAAGGGGTGGAGAAATTTGGACATAAGTCTTCATGGACAGATCTGCTTTGGATTGAAGGAAAATATTTTGCTTATTTATTTCCCTATGAACTTTCAAATGAAAAGGCAATCCATTTTGGTTTCCTGTCATAGCTCAGTGGAAGATATCTTTTTCTTCTGTTTAAGGTTCTCTATTTTCCAAACCCTAGGGGGTTAAAAGTTACCTTGGCTGATTAACAGAGAAATGAGTAAGTATTTGCCTGGAGAGCTCTGTGCCTGGAGAGATGGGTGGTGGATTATGTACCTTTTAAATGAATTCTGATTTTATTAAGTTCATTTGCATAATTTGAAGAATGCATGTGGGTTGCATAAAATACTTCTTTAGGGTTGCTCATCTTCATAATTTCTGCAATTTTGTATCTATGAATGTTTAATTGATTTTCCCTGCTCTTCCCTCCTCTCCCACCCTATTTTAATTGATGGTTCTAATTCATTTTTACCAAGTTACGCCTCGGGAGATACAAGTCTCTGGGAATTCCCAGATGGCCTCTTCTGGGAAGAGTCTTTGGGGACGGGGGTCTGTTTTCCTCTTTGCCATTCCCAGGAAACATCTTACCACGCACCTGTGGAGGAAGGTCAGCCCAGGCGGCAAGCCTGTTTCATTGATTAAGGAGGATTGAGCATCTTGGGCACTCTGTGAGGCTGGAGCGCGTTGGAAACAGTACATACCTGGCCCTTTTATTTTACCTTTTTCTGAGCCACGTCTGCATTTTTCTAATGATACTATATTTTTCTCTAGCAAGAAAATTTGGAGTGCTACACAGAGCTTAACCACACATAAAAGAAAACTCTAAAAGAGACTAGGACAATTCATACAGAAGTAAATAAGGAACTGCAACAACAGCAACTTAGACAAAAACAACCAAAAAATGGGTGTTGATTGATGCCCACCAATAAAGTGCCCCCAGCACTGGGTCTTTCCATCAAGACATGCGCACGTTCCTCAGGGAGGAGGCCAAGTGGCAAACCCTTTTGGTCCCTTTTGTTGTTTGCTCTTTTCAATGCCTGACACTGCCCTCTGATGCCATGGGAGTAATGCCAGACTCTGTGCCCTGATTAGACTGGGGCTCCTCGACATTTCCTAAACAATCACCAATGGCAGTTCACATGGACAAGCACAGGGTCGCAGTTGGAAAGTTTAGTACATCTTGGTGCTCTGCCTTCTGCTGCTGACGGTCATGGAGGGTCATTATGTGCCCTACTTGCAGTTCTTGTAATAGTTAATGTATAGAGACATCATCCCTAATTCTAAAGACAACCTGCTTGCAATATTATTATTTTTTAGAATTCATAACCTAATCCCCATAGTCTAGTTAAGGCAACTACTGGGCTTTTGAGACTCTAATTTCAACAGTGCTTCAAAGAAATCTAGAAGCTGCCCATTCTAGAATTTAGAAATACAGCTTCCAGGGTCCCGCCCAGAACTGCTCTTGCAGAATCCGCAGGAGTCCTAGGGCCAACTTTATTAAAATTTCTGATTTCTTTTTCACTCCCTTGAGCCCTGTGACTTCTGATGGGACTGATTAGTGGAAAGTCTTACCATTCACAGGATGGAGTCGATGGAGTGTCTTGGGAAGAAATCCACCTGTTTCATACTGCATTTGACTTTCTCTGAGTACAGGTTCTGACAGCTCAACCCTGCAGTCAGAGTCCATGTCCAAGGACACCAGAAACTGGGCTTTCCTGTATGTAGGTATTCCTGAAGTTGTGACAATGTGCCTGCATCAGCTACACATGCCCCCCATTTACAAGTTCTGGCACTTACTCTTGTTCTTGAAGATAGCATGATCCATAAGAATTGCTTTAAAAATCTACCCTGAATTTTGATGCAGATTGTACTCACTTAGTTGAAGCCTCCTCACAGTTATTGTTAAAGCAAAAGAACATGCCAATGTGTGTAACCCAATGTGCATAACCTGGCCTGTATGGCTTATGAAATCTCTTCCGCTCTTTTACTTGCCTTTTAAAAAAGATCTTTTGAGTTTGTTCAGATTATCAGTGAAATAAACGCACCGAGGTTTTGTGGTTATTGTTTCTGCTTAGAGTATTTGTAGCTGCTCCTTGCTGATTCTGATAAGGGCGTATCTGACAGCACTGAGGTTGAACTTTCTATTTGCCTCTGTCACTGATAAATGAGAAATCCTGTCCTTTGTACCTAGACTTGAATTTCATATTATAAAGCCATTCTGCTTTCATTTAGCACCTATTTGAATATATTTAACTTATCACCCTAGAAAATCATTCTTTAGGAATAGGTCTTTTTACATTGATGATACTTTTGGGTTCTATTTAAGATTTTATTTTATTTTGTAATGTCACATGTATTGTATCCCTACTGCTACACATATATTTTTTCCATGAAAGAAAGTGTGAACTCCTTTTGTGTTAATATCAGTATTTAAACCTTTGGAGGAATTTGTAAACACTAGAGAGAAATTTTATGTTTAATATAGAAGTACCTTGACTTACAATGGAGTTATATCCCCATAAACCATCACAACTGGGAAAAACTAGTAAATTGAAGAGGGATTCAATCCACCTCACCTACTAAGCATCATGTCTGGGAACCCCAAAGAGGCCAGTTGTTTCCCCTGTGATTGAATAATTAACTGGCAGTTGTGGCTTGCTGCAGCTGTTCTGTGTCACTAGAGTCCCATACCTCTTATCACTAACCAGGGAGAAGACCAAAATTCAAAACTCAAGGCACCATCTCTGTTGCTCTTGCTCCATCGTAAGATCAAGGTATCTGGAGTCAAACCATTGAAACTGGGGACAGTCTGTATTAAAAACTTTCATTGTTTTCGTACCGGCTTAAAATCACTTTTGGTGGTTTCTCACAAAGGGAATTTTAATATAATTCACATTAATTGCAAACTGACCCTATTTCATTTTGTTGTACTTAATGTTGTTTTATAGTCATTTAAATGAAAGCAAGTTTCATATATGAAATATTTCCTTTCCTAAGCCCTGCCCAAGTGTTTCCCAAATTTTTTAATTCATGAGAAATCCCCTAAAATAAATTGTTATGGTGAATTTGGGAACACAGCAACCCAAACATAACTTCCTGACGCTCTCCTGACAATGCTGAAGCAATTCACTTTACTCAGGACAAGCGAATGCTCTGGCAGGGGCTTCAGGGGTGGTGAAGTCTCAGGGTTTAGAGGAAGGGCTGCTTCCAGCATGTTAATGGGGGAGAGGATCAGCTTTGACCTTATACAAATTTTCTTTTCTTTTTAAAACTTCGCTTAATTGACGATAAAAGCCATTTGTAGTGTAGAATATGATGTCGTGATATGTGTGTACATCGTGGAATGGCTAAAAGCAGCTATTGAATGCTTGCATTACGGCACAAACTTGTCTTTCTTGTATGTGTGTTGTAAGTACACTTAACACCTACTCTTAGCAATTTTCAAGAATACACTGAATTGTTATTGTGATCACCCTGATGGAAAATAGATCTCTTAAAATGATTCCTTCCATCTAAATGAATCTTCATGTCCTTTGACCCACATCTCCCCAACTGTCCCTCATCCATCCCATGACAACCACCATTTTAGGGTCTTTTTCTATGAGTTCAGCTATATCAGATTCCTCCTCATGTGAATTTCCTATTTTACTGGTCCAACAAAGGCCAAAGTAGGTTGAAACTGAAGAATGAGCCTTCCCCATCTTTGTGTTTGGGATGATGTAGAGGGAGCAGAACAGAACATCTTCCTTCGAGGGCTTTGATTGCACACTCAGTCCATCATAATCCCCAGTCTGCAGGGCAGAGATTATTTTAAGAGAGTTGACCTGAATTAAAGGATAAATAAACAACTTTACAGAGACCCACAAAATGATACTTACAGTGGTAAAATTTCTTTAACTCTCAGGTAAAAATTTAGTTAAGAAGCATCTTAGCTAGTGGTTCTCAACTGGGGACAATTTTGATCCCAGTGGATGTTTGGCAATGTCTGGAGACTTTTTTGGTTGTTAGAGCAGGTGTGGTGTGAGCAGCACCTGGTGGGTGAAGGGCAGAGATGCCGCTGAACGTCCTGTGGTTCACAGGACAGCTTCACTCACAAAGAATCATTCCACCCCATAGGTTGATAATGCCTGGTTGAGAAGCCCTGCCCTGGACAAAAGAACTAGCTCCTGTGAAGGGATTAGTCAGTGTGACATCAGACTCTTCAAGCTAGAAGTGCTAAGAAGAGATACAGAATCTACAATTTGACAGCAAAGGACTACAAAGGGGGAATCTATTCCTAGCTAAGAGTCTGTCATCCTAATACCTGATTTGAGGAAAGTGCAGAAAAAATGATGTTTGTATAAAACAAATTGACCAGAACCAAGATTCCGTGATGGTCTCTCCATGTAGCAGTTCTTGAATGGATGATAATAGAGTTAAACACAGGCGCTAGGCATAGAATGATAGTATATTGTGCTCCTGAAACTGAAGGTTTGTTCTTTTTGTAGAACTCCTGATAAGTTTTGTAGAACTTCTGATGTTTTTCATTAAAATCTGGGAGTAGGAGGAACGAGTGAGCAGGAGGAACTAGTGAGAAGGAGGAGATGAAGGCATTTCCCAGATCTCAAAGTGAGAGAGAGAGAAAAGAGAATGGGAGGAAGAGAAAGCATACTGAAGCTGGTGTGGTCAGCCATGTGCTGGCCTCACAGGAGATGTCCACCCACGTGTGATTCTCTCTCTTCCCATGAGAGGTGTCTGGATGATGCAGGAGACCTAGCAATGGCTACAGTGGCCATCATGGATGGTGGCATTCCAAGAGGAGATGGACAGAACCTGGAGAGACTGCAAGAACCCATGGTTGCTCTTCACCTGCACTGAACTGTCCTCTTAGCAAGAGGCAGACTATGATGAGGGGTCACCAAGACTCAGTGTTTTATACAGCAGTTAACCTGGATGACAAGGACACCTGCACACATGGCCATCAGAACATCTGAACTATCAGAGGGGGATGGGGCCTCCCTGAGTATGGCGACCCATCCCCCTTTGGCAATATTTTCAAATAATGACAATGCCCTAGTAAGAGCGAGTGGTGTCAAAGGGACATGCTGATCAACTGGTGTCATGGGCTTAAATTGGGAAGTTTTTCTGAAACTGACCAAACCATGTCCATGTCCTGGGATCTGCAATTTCACTTCTATGAATTTGTCTTAAAGAAATATCCAGAGACCGTCTAAAAGAGGAAACAATCTATGACATTATTTAATCATCCTTAATAAAATTTTAGGAATAACACTTCAAAGGTACAATAGGAAATTGGTTAAGAAATTGTGGTGTCCTTAAAATGTACTGTTAAAGAGTTGTCAAAATCCCATTGAGTCTGAATATCCTTAATAGAAAAATTTGAAGACATATAGTTGTCTGAAAAGTGCCAAGAAATAAAGTAATATGTATAGAACACTGTCATATTGAAAATATCCAAATTGCTAATGGTCTTGATTCTCTGTTTGTGGAAGCCTTTTTGTGACTTCTGGGTTTTCAAAGATAAGCATGGATTACATTTGCAATTTTGGAAAAATCTAACAAAAACACAAAAATGACATTTTTTTCCTTCATATATCAGCCAATTTAAATCATTCTGAAAATACACAGACGCTTTAAGGAGCTGTGTTCGGCCTTCCCTCATCCTGTGCTAGGAATTCAATTTCAGAGCAGAGGATAATAAACCAGCTGTGCCACAGGTACAGGATCTGTCCTCAGTGTAGTTCATCTTCCATGAGGACCGGGTTTTAAAATCAACGCCTCAAGGAGAAATTGCATATCAATGAAATTACTCTCAAAAATCCCTAAGGAAGGTGTTGTAGAGAAAAAGGTTTTAGCAGTTTTTCTTCCCAAATTACATCAAATCCCCATTCTTCCGCTGAGCAAATGGCCCATTTGTATGGAGGGACCATTGGGTAGCAAGTTGGTCACAAGGTAAAAGGTAAGGAGAGGGAATAACAAGGCCAGGGACAGGTTCAGACTCCGGTACTTCAAGACAAGTGCTTGCTGAGAAGACAGTGGGAAGCATGGCAGCGTGTTTCCATCCACGCTCTCTGATCCAGCACAGAGCATCTTCAAATACCAGCACACACGCTCCGACACCACCATGCTATTTCCACAGCTTAAGCTCCATTAAGGTGAAACCTACATTAATTTGACCATATTTTTGGCTCTGGTCTTGTTTGTGAAAAATGTGTTGAGCTGGCCCCTGCTAGTGGAGAACATGCATTTTTAAAGAGAGATTATGACCTTTTTTTTAGAACACAAAGTCACTTTTAATTCATGGCTGCAAACAACTAGCATCATTCTTGATAAGACATTTACTATTAGGGATATTTATTATACTCTAAAACCTTTCATCCTAACCTCACAATTCATTTTTCTCTGGTCTAATTCAACTCTGACAGAAACGACTAAAATGAGGAGGAACTGCATGTGCATATCCTTCAGGAAACTTCTTTAGGATCATCTTCACATACATGCAAGCTCATGCATGTAGTCTGCATTTTTTTTTTTAACAAATGGAGAATGCATTGCAAAGTGTTTAATGAGGTGCCAGGGCTGGGAATTTAATACAACCTTCTGTAATTTCACACCCATACTGCATGCATTTTGTGTGGGGAAAATTAAAGTGTTCAGCTGCTGTTGCATAAGATGCAGAAGTCCCCAGTCCACTTATAAATGATATTTCCCCTCACATGGAAGAGATTAGGGTCACATCTGCTGCAGTTCAGTTGATGGACGTAGAGTAGACGGTGTCAAGAATCACTCTGCACTGGAGTCTAGTAAGAAGGAACAGGAGGCCACCACCCACGGAGGGACTGGGTTTACAAAGTTCTTAAGGGACATCATTTAGTTAGGTTGGCTGAGTGTGTTCAGCAAGATGAAGCTTTAT
Source organism: Sciurus carolinensis (assembly GCF_902686445.1). Classification (NCBI taxonomy): domain Eukaryota; kingdom Metazoa; phylum Chordata; class Mammalia; order Rodentia; family Sciuridae; genus Sciurus; species Sciurus carolinensis. The sequence continues at coordinate 8,396,176 of NC_062217.1, read as the reverse complement.
ACATGTACCCCTGGCAAACTCATCCACGATGCCCCTCTACCCTCCACCATGAGCTGCTCTAGATGCATTTTAATTACAAATCTGAATGATTCCATTAGGTGTGGTTTGTTAGAGTTTTTAAAAGTATCAAAGATGCAGGAGCTTTGCCATTGGTTACTGGAGTCTTCGTGGCATGGAGACACCTCAGACCTGCTAAGGAAGAAGTAGCAGTTGATCCGTGTGCAGGAGAATCAACAGGGGGTTTCTGCAGGGGGATAGGGGAGTTGTCCCTAAGTTTAATCTGACATCACTGAAAATTAATATTCATAAAACCTGTCAAATTAGTTACAAAAAGGATAATATTTTAAAAATTGCACGCGTAGTATAGAAATGCAGCTGTTTTCTTAAAGGAATATTAATCTGAACGCAACAGCAAAGGCATGGACATAATTATCATAAGTCATTTTGATGTTCTCAGTGATATTTTGCAGTAACTTTAATAGAATAACCCTCTAACCTTTCTCAAAGAGCAGTGGTTTTAATTGTTATTAGCATCCTTCTCATTAGCCCTTGACATTGTGATTTCCTCTATTATTTGGGGTTTTGCTTTTTCAAAACCCTTGGATCTTCCAGAAATCTGTTTGGAGCATGCTTCATTTATTTATTTATTTGCAGTATAAACCTGAATGGATTGAACTTTCCCATAACAAGAAAGCTGGGATCATTCCAGGTTTCATATTTTGTCAAGAGTTTTTTTAATGTTTACTTTGAATTTCATTTTCCAGTTGTAACTTTGGCTCTTAGTGTCCTGGTCTTTTCAGTCGACTGGTCTGCCGTGGGTGGTTCACATCCCTTCCTGGGACGGCAAATGGATAGAAGATAGCCCACGAGTTTGTTCACACTCATCTGTCTTGTGAGTAACGTCTGTGATTATCAGCAGTGATAAGTTTACTTCAGGGATGTTAACTGTTTTTCATTTGATCTCTATTTTCTACTCTGAAATTACTTTTTATTATAAGTTTATAAGCAAAGATTGTGATGAGTTTCTCCAACTTTTTCTTTAAAAACCTCTAGGGTAACATTTTGGCTAAAAACTCTTCTACCTTAATTAGTTTGCTGAAACATTAATCCATGTATTCAGTGCTAGAGGACTCAACTTCCATAATTGTTTATAGGCCTCCGAGCCATCTGTAGAATTGAGAGTTAATATAGAGTCTGGCCACTGGATTAATTCAAGGAATATGGCATATAATGAGAAAGCACTCAGTGAAATAGGAATTGTACTTTATGATTCAGAAAAGTAGCATTTGCGCGAACAGAACTTGGGCACACACCCTGTGTTTACCACACATAAGCAGCTGCCAGGTCCCGTCCTTGCATTCCTATTGTCCCCCAGATCCACCCACTCTGTCTCCTCTCTGTTACTACGACTCCACACGGGTTCCATGTATTTAAAGTCTGGACTGTTGACCATTGTTTGAGAATTTATAACTTCTTTTCCTTCTGTGAGAAGTTGTGCATGAGTCAGTAGAAGATATTTTTCCAGGACATCTCTTCCATTTCACACTACAGCTGAAAACAAGTGGCCTGCCCCTGGGTCTAGCGTTGCCCTCATTTTCCCACGCGTGCGCTCTGACGAGATGACGGAGGCGGCTCTGGTCTTTGGAGCCCAGCTTCCTCCCTGTGCTCCTGCCTGCAGACAGCACGCTCTCAAGTCCCACCTCCTTCTCTTACCCCTCCATGTTCTGCACACAGCACTGTCCAAGCTTCCCCCGTTCCCAGTGGTGTGTGCAGCAGGCATGGCTCTGCTTCTGGAATGGATGGCCTGGGGAGGGCGCTGACCACAGGCTCTGCGTCCGTTGTCCTTTGAGCAAGGCCTGGTCTGGATTCTTTGCATTCTGGGTGGGATGGGAGGAGCTGGGCCAGGATGGAGCCCTGGGCATTGTGAGCACCCAGGGCCAGGACCAAGGTGCTGGTCTTCAAGGCTGAGAGTTGTGCTGCCCCTAACTAGAGTGACACACAGAGGGAGCAAGTGACACTTCCACCCAGACAAAAGAGTAAGATGAGTCACACATGTAGGAGAGGTGGTGCTAGGATTGGGGTGGGGTTGTCTCTAAAGGAGTCAGTGTGGGGAGCTTGGTCTCCAGTGCGGTGATGTTGGAAGGTGGTAAGACCTTTAATGACTAGGTCATTGGTGTTGCTAGGAGGCTGAGTAGTTATTGTGGGGCCCTGGATAGTTTTCGTAAGAGGGTTATTATGAAATGTAAGACTGACCTCTCTTCACTCTCTCTGGCCTCACTGATCTTTCTTCTCACACCTGCCCTGCTATGCTGCCCTCTTCCAAAGTGTAGAGCAGTGAAGGAGGCCCCAGTCAGAGTCAGCTCCATAGAGTTTTAGCCTCCAGAATTGAGCTCAACAGACTTTTTATTTATGTAGTACCTAGCCTTGTGTATTTTGTTATAGCCACGAGAAGTGGACTAATACCGGTGGGGTTGCAAGGAAGAAAATTTGCAAGTTGAGGAATCATGTAAGAAGTCCTGAAAACAAAGAAAACTAGGTGACTGAAGGATCAGAAAGAAAGGCAGGGCAGTTAATTTTGTTGAAAAGTTAGGGAAGTTTCAGAGTAGGATTTTGAATTTTATCTGATGTGCAACGGAATTGACAAAAAGTTTCAGACAAAGAATGGCACTTTTAGAATTGTATATCTCTAAGCTCTTTAATCTTGGTGAATAAAGAATGTATTCTGGACCAGAATTGAAAATAGGTAGGGAGACAACATGCAAGTTAGGGAAAGATACAGATTGATGAATGGCAAGAGAAGGGGCAAGCAATGTTTTCTCAAAGTTTCTGGCACATGCAACTGAATAGATGAGGGTCACTGGAGGAGAATCAGTATTTAGAAGAATACTAAAGTTTCAATTTTGAACTTGAAAAGTCTGTTGCAATTAGATGCCCAATGGAGATGTCGTGAGTAAACCAACTGGAACTTGGAAGTGTGGCCTGTCCGGATGCATGGAATGGCAGAGAAAGACTTTGCAAAAGATAGTATACTGAGGGGGATATTTGAGTCCGGAAATAACCATGCAACTTACTAAGATCCAGAAGCAGAGGAATAGTTGGTAAAGAAAATTTAAAAGTTATCTGAGAGGGGGATGGAGTACCAAAATCATATATCAGAGGAGATAAGACAATGTTTCAGAAAATGGGAAATGGAGAGCTTCATATAATGCCAACAAGTCAAGGAAAAGAAGGTACAAAAGCTGTTCACTGGACACACCTACAGAGACATCTCTGGTGAGTCTGTGTCTGTCAAGTGACAGCGGTGACTGTCTCATTTGAGTAAATTGTCACATGAACATGAATAAGAAGCTTGAGTGGCATATATGAAACAAATTTTCCTAAGCTTGGCTGTGCAGGGAAGAAGACAGTAGCTGGAGTGGGTTAAGATGTCCACATTTTATTGTAGGTTTCCTTTTGTTTTTATGGAAAAAAAGGGCAACTTTTTTTGTTCACTGGGATAATTTAATCCCATACACAGAGGAACATTGAGGATGCGTGGGAAAACCTACATAATGAACACCACATGATCTCTGAAAACAGCCCAAGGGAAAGAATGACTTTCATGGAAGGAGTACTTTTTCCACTGGAGGCACAAGCCAAGTGTAGGCCCTGGTGGTTTGCAGACTAGTGATGGATGGTTGAAGGCGCCCCAGCTGCTGCCTTGCCGTTCTCAGTGAACCCAACATCGCCCCCTGAAGAAGGGCTGTGGGAAGAGAAGGCTGCAGGACGAGATTGGAGCAGCCTGCGTCTTGAGAGAGAAGCGCTTCATGGCAGATATTGAAAGCCCAGTTGAGAGTGATAAAATTAGTGACGACCACAGCCTGCTCAGTTGTATAATTTCCCATAAGGAAAGCTGGGAGCTCAGTAAGTGACGCTAAAGAAACATGAGAAGCAAGGAGGTTTGGAGCATGTGCAGAGGCGTGACTTCAATGGTGGCTGACTGCACAACATCATGGAAACCGTGGACTATCTGTAGGCCGGAGCGTTGGCAGAAAGGACACAACGAAGCTGCCAGTGAGGTCAAGTCACCATTTTGAGGAAACACGTGTGTGAGACAGAACCATGGAACGCTGTGGCCAGGGACTTGAATACTTTGATTGATGACTTGGACGAGAAGCAGATCAGGATCTGACAGTGGGGGACCTGGAGGTCACAGAGTGAAGGGAAGGTCATTTTCGTCTAGGCAGTCATTAGATCTGAAGGCTAAAGTGTGTGGGGTGACTTCAGGATGCCGACCACCTGCCATCAGGGCTAGAGGAAGCGTGCCGGGAAGACTGTGGCCAGGAGGAAGGGGGTGTCCGTGGGGTCTGAGGAGGTGGCCAGGCAGGGGGTCATGAGTTCCGAGAAACCAAGTAGAGCGATAAAAAGCACAGGAGATGAGGCAAGAACTCTGCTCCTACCTCCTGACCTCAGGGAAAGCCTCACCTGCAGAAGGGACAGTCACCTACAGAGATCACTGGGCTTTCCAGAAGACAAGGAGAATGGAGGGGACACTGTGGAAAAGGGGCTTAGAATGCAGACCACCACGTGGGAAGTCAGGGGTCTGGAGTCAGTGTTGGAGAAGCGGGGAGGAGCGTGGAGTTGGGGCAAACGGGGCTGTAGGGAGCCAGACGGGGGATGGTAAGGCACAGGGCAGGTGAGGAAGGGCTGGTCTCTGGCCTAAGGGCTGAGCTGTGGCCTGGGAGGGAGGCTCAGTACAGGGTCCCTCGGTCCTGCTCCCCCACCCACCAACATGGGCAGCTGCAGATGGGGCGGCAGAGGCCATGGGCCCAGCACACACATTGGAGGGACTCTGCTAGGATAAGGGGTCGCTGACTTATGCTTTTTCTTTTTTCTTTTCTTTCGTTTGTCTGTTAAGGACCACATTCCTTTATTTAGTATTTAGTGGCAAAATCGTTACAAACGGGTAACTTACAGATGCTCCCCAGTGCAGGATTACCGAGCCTGCATGGCTAAAGGACCTCGGTGAGCAGAGCCCTGTGACTGGTGAGGTAGTGGCTGAAGTCGAAGGAAGGTTCTCCGCTGCTTCCCGCACTTTCTTTTTCTCTGCTGAATGAAAGCTCAGAACTCATTTGCCCCACCTCGCCTCTGGAACACACACTCTGATTTTTCACACTGAAGGGATTTCTACACTCCTTGGTCCACCAATTTTTTTTTTTTTTGAGCTCCTTTTTTTTTTTATTGTATACAAATGGGATACATGTTGTTTCTCTATTTGTACATGGAGTCAAGGCATACCATTTGTGTAATCATAAATTTACATAGGGCAAAGATGTTTGATTCATTATTTTTTCCCTTCCCCCCACCCCTCCCACCCCTCTTTTCCCTCTATACAGTCCTTCTTTCCTCCATTCTTACCACTCTCCTTATCCCTAACCCTAAACCTAACCCTAACCCTAACGCTAACCCCTCCCACCCCCCATTATATGTCCTCATCCTCTTATCAACGAGATCATTCGTCCTTTAGTTTTTTGAGATTGGCTAGCACGGGCCAGTGGTGCAATGGATAACGCGTCTGACTACGGATCAGAAGATTGGTCCACCTTTTAACACCATTCTACAAAGACTCAGCAAATGCAGGGAAGCGTAGCATTCGTCTTGAACGTTTGTTCGTTTTGACTTTCTGGTCTCTCAAACTGTGAGTCCCTGTACACAGGACTGTGCTCCGCCACCATCAGCCACCATCAGTTACAGACAACCATCGGCAGGAGCGCTGAGCTACTTTGAGCTGCAGCATTGTGCAGACCTTGGGTCATCAGAGCCTGGGTCAGCGCTCTATGCATTTTCTTCCATCACCCCCTCTACAACCTGCTGATTCCTAACAGAAAGAAGATTTCCACCACATGTTCTCCAAGACCATGGATTCTCTGTTGAAGAAAGCAAATTCCAGACATCTGTGTTCCATGTCATGGAGATTGGTCTTTTAAGGAAGTGCTTTGGACTCTGTGCATGAAATGTTTGTTAGGATTGTAACCCAGTTTTAAATTATCTGCTGAGTCAACGGATGAGCAGGACGTTTTGGCAAGACATGATGGGTTATGTATAGACATCTATATTTACTGTCTGATCTTGGATATATCTTGATGAAATGAGACTGCTAATAGTAGAAGGAAAGATATTTGTGAAACAGCGTAACTGGGGTAGCAATTATGACAATGAAAAGCACTACACAAATGCCTTATACAGTCATAATCGTGAGACTTAATTTGGAGTGACTTTTCCTTATTTGCCCAATAAATTCTATTTAATTATTTGCTACGGCATTAAACTTCCAAGGGAGCTGTGCATGGTCTCCACCTGTTTTAAATACCCCGCGTCTCAATTACACACTTCAGCTTGTGAAACGTTAGAGTCTCAGAATCCATGTTAAAGCTAATGCTTAACTGGGAAACACATCGGTTAAATGTATCTTTTAGGTTTTATGTAAAACCCTTGTGTGCTGGCACTTCTCATGCCATTAACAGAAATTGCAATCCTATTCTTTATTTTTAAAGTTCATTTTCTTTTTCAGTACCATGAAATACCAAACGGAATTTGACCCCAAACAGGCTCTCAGTTTCAGACTGGATATGAAAACCATTTAAGAATCATGTGTGAGTCAATTTCATGGAAAAAGAAGGAACATCTAAAGTCTCAGTCCTTTCTGAATTTCTCATACACAGATGGAGCGACTCTGTGACACGCCTGGTTATGCCATACTCGGGTGATCAGCAAGGCCACCTCCCGCCAATGCTGTCTCCCCTCCTACGACCGACACCCATCATGTTTACATGGCTTCCAGACATCTTGTTGGGTGGTAGGAGGGGGTCGCTGTCTCCTCACAGGTGTGTGCGTATTTCTGACCCAGTCACAATCCACAATCCAAGAAATGAAATGTTTGGCTGGAATTCTGGAACTAGCACACTGAGCTATAAATGCATTTTTATGTCTGTAGTTTAAAATATGTCTTAGCTATGCCATAAACTGGAAGGAGGAGAAAGGTGGACACTTGGAAGTAAAAATTTTTGTGAGCTTTAAAAAACAGGGAAATGTTTTGGACGAGATGGAGGCTGCTCTGTTTGAAGCATGGAAGGAGGGAATTGGTACCAGCCTTTGTCTGTGGCAATACCCAAGACGAAGTGGTGACTTCGGTGACCTGAAACTATAAGTGGGCTTTGCTCTGAGCTAGTCCTGCCTTTCAGGGCAGAAGCCACATGCTGTAGATGGTACTAAAAGTAAAAACATAATATGACTGCAAATACATTTATTTTTAAGGTCTTTATAAAAACAGAAGGATGCTGAGTCTTTTTAGGGATAGAGTTGTTAATGTCAAGTCAAAGATAAGTAGAAATTCTGGTGACAAATTTTTATATCTTTTATAATTTTTATTTGTCATATGTATATATCTTGAGCATTACTGTATGCCAGGCTTTGGGCCACTCAATAAAAATATGAGGTTTTCTGAAACAGTTTTTGCTTTTGGGAGGCTCAGTTCAGTGTGAGGGGCAGGCATTAAAATAAATAGTGAAAGAACTGACTGCAAGATAAATACCAGAGAAAGAGTCACTGGTTTCTCTGCGTCTTTCACTCAGGATTTCCACTGCGGAGAGAAGGGCGCGGGGACATCCACTCAGGCTGCTGAGGGCAAGCCTTGGCTGCGAGGCTGATAAACCACACAGACAGGTGGGCAGAGGGTCCGGGGAAATCATATTAGAAATCAGCGTCCTTCCAGGACCTGGAGGCAGTGATCTGCCGGGATGAAAGTGAGAGGGGACAGGGACAGGCAATGCTGGAGAGTTGTCTTTGGGAGTCTGAAAACCACATGAAGGCCCACGTTTAGGAAGGCCTCCATTTTCCATCACAGTCGAGTCAACGTGCCTACAGTCACCAAGAAACGCCAGATCAACTTCACACTAAGAATCCTTCGTGGTATTTTATATAAACTTAGAAAATAAGACAGATGGTGTTAAGGTGAATTTATTTTGTAGAGCAATAGGGACTCGGATGTCTCAGTTTCCCACCAAAATATTTCTCATTTGTGATTACAACATTAAAAATGAGTTAGCAGGACCATCAAGGAAACAGCCTGGGGGGCTGAACGACAGACACTTACTGCCTCTCAGCTCTGGAGGCTGCAAGTCCAAGGTCAAGGCCTTGGCAGGTTTGGCCGAGTCTCTCCGGGCTGGCTGACCCCTTCTTGTTGTGTACTCACGGGGGTTTTCTTGGTATTCATATCCTAGATGTCTTGTGTTTTTTTTTCTTGTTAAGATACCATTAATATTGGGTCAAGACTCTACTCTAGATGCCTCATTTCAATTTATTTACCATTTAATAGCATTATTTTCCAATGCAGTTACATTTTAGGGTACTGGGGTTTGGGATTCCAACTTAGGACAAAATTTGGCCTATAACACAAGGTGTGTGTGTGTGTGTGTGTGTGCACACACACATAAATTGACTTTAGAATGTTTTAAATTGAAATATTTTAAGTTGAAATTTAAAATTAAATCATTTAATATGACATCAAGAACATGAACTACTTAGGGATAAATTTGAAAAAAAGATATGCAACATTTGAATTTTAGAACTGCAAAACATTGCTGAGAAAAATTGAAGAAGACCTAAATAAATGAAACGATACATCATGTTCATGGATCATAAGACACAACATCATTAAGAAGTCTATTCTCCTCAGAATGATCTACGGATCCAATGCAATCTCAATAAAAATTCGGGTAGACTTTTAATAGAAATTAACAAGCTGACTCAAAAGTTCACATGGAAACGCACAAGGCTTAGAATAGTCAAAACATATTTGAATGAGAAATTTAAAGTTAGAATTCTTACCTCTTTGATAGCAAGACTTTCTGCATGGAGGCAATGGTTGAGATATTACTATGTTGTAGTTTTTTGACACACAAGTCAGTCAAACAGAAAAGTCCAGGTAGAACCATGAACACATGTCCAACTGATTTTTGTAAAAAGGTGTCAAGGCAATTCAATTTGGAAAGCATTATTTTTCCAATAAATTTAACTGGAATGATTTTCTAGTCATATGCCAAAAAAAAATGAGCTATGAATCTGATTTCACAACATTGTTCAGAAATTCAATTGAAATGGATCATGCATAAATCTAACAGCTAAATTATAAAACTAATAGGAAATGGAGGAGGTAAATCTTGGAGACTTCCAATGTGGGAAAAATATTTTTGAATGGAAACAAACCCCACAAAATATAAAAGGGAAAAATTCAGTAATTAAAATTCTTCAAGATTAAAATATATTGTTCTTCAAACAAAATGGAATACTAGATAGCCACAAAAACCACACACACACACACACACACACACACACACACACATACACAGACAGCAAAATCCTGTCCTCTGCTACAATATGGATGAACCTGAAGGACATTATGCTAAATAAAATAAGCCAGGAACAGAAAGGCAAACATGTCAAGATCTCACTCACACATGGAACATAAAAGAGTGGGTCTCACAGAAGACAGTAGAATGGACGTCACCTGGAGCTGGCATGGGGATGTAAAGTTGGAAGATGTTGGTGAAGGACACACATTTTCACTTACGTAGGAGGAATGTCTTTGAGAGGTCTGTTGTACAGTTTGGTGACTATGGTTAATAACATATCCTGTTCTTAAAAAGGCTAAGAGGGTGGGCATAAAGGTTCTCACCCCCAAACAGTAGCTGTGTGAGATAGCGCACGTGTTTATTAGCTAGGTTTAGTTACGACAGAAAGTGTATATACTTAAAACAGCATGTTGTAGATGATAAATAGATACAGTTTATTTACAATTAAAATAAAATTTAAAAAGATACCGTAAGTAGATAAAATTTTAAAAAGATGCTCTTACAGAAGTTCCAAGTTTAGAAACAGAGAGGGAGAAAATGCTTATATAACCTGGATTCAGTGAAATGAAGGATTTGTACAAAGAACTCCTACAGTTGAATGAAAAAGACAAACAGCTGATTTTTTAAAAATAAGTAACTATTTTGAACCAGCAATTCACTCACTATGATGCACAGGAGACAAATAAGTTTATGAAGTGATCATTAAAGACACTGAACAGCACTAAAGAAATGTCAACTAGAATTTCAACACTTTGGAATGGCTAAAAATAAAATAATGATAAAAATGATTGAACATATCAAACGTCGGAGAGGGTGTGTGGAAACTCTCACATACTGCTAGTAGGAATGTAAAATGGTGAAAACCTTTTGGAAGTTAATTTGACTCTTAAAAATGAAATACGCGTGTCCTATGCACTAAACATTCTACTCCTGGGTGACTGCTCATGAGAAACGAGAGTCGGTGCTCACAGGAGGGCTTGGGCATGATTAGTAATACCACTTTTTTCTTTTCGTTTTGTAATGGCCTTGAACTGGGAGCAAAGGAACAGTGTCTCAATAGATGAATGGATGAAAGGATTGGGGCTTACCCACTCAATGGAATGCTACTCAACCACAAAACTGGAAAAACTATTATTAGACTCAACTGCGCAGATGAACCTCAAAATTAAGAAAAATACATAGGTTATGATTTTTATTTATATAAAATTTCAGAAAATAAGCACGGATGTACTGACACTATGGATTCGGTTGTTGTTACAGGGATAATATTCAATTGCATCCCAATCTGCCATCAAATGTTGCTTAAAATATTGGCATGTGCTTTATTATAGCCTCATCTAAGTTTTTGATGAAAATTATTCAAATGTTTGGTTCAATTATTTATCACGGTTTCTATTTCCCACAAACTGTGCCGCTTGGTATCGAAAATAGTGTGCACCTATTTTCCTTATTTAAAAATGCTTGTTACCCTTATATATTTCATATCAATATAGTTTATTTTCTTACAAACGTTATGAAATGTAATTTGAAGTATATTATTTTATTTAAAGATACCATGTGGCATAGGATTTAAACTGTCTTTAATAAAAGAAACGAAACCATGTTTTATGATAGACTGTATGATATTTATTCATAATCAAATCAAAAATAAATCACTATGTACATTTTACTCTTAAAGACACATCTGGGGTAGACATCTTTACACACTCAAGCAATGGAATCTGCTAAGAATCTGATCTAATGTGTTTAACTGTACTTAAAATTTAATCATTACCATAATAAAGACATCATTACAGAATGATAATCCAAGTGGTAATTAACATTTCTGTGTTTTTGCTTCAAGGTCAACGTGGTGACAGAGCAGCCTGTTCTGCCTTTGCTTTGTGACATTCCATTTCACCATGCTAAACATTGACAGCGTAGATTGATATGACTTTTGGCCTCACTCTCTGCACCGGATCTGAATATTGGTGGTTAGAGGCAGGGAAATTAATGAGTCCACTATTCTACCTCATTTTCCGCTCCCCTCTTGAAATGGTAATTATAGTGACACCGTTCATGGTATGGCTAAATATTTCCATTAGAAACCCAGTCCCGAGATGAATGCTTCATCTGTAAAAACAGTCCACACATTTAGATTAGAAAGAAAGGGTAAAAACCAATAACATTGAAATTCTAAGCTTGAAAGCACAATTCAAAGACAATTAAAACCGGGCTACCAGGTGATGTGGTATAAGTTGTACACTGAAAAATTCCAGAGAACGCCATTCACGTAGAGCTGAGCATCAACATTTCCATTCCTAATTTGCTTGAGCAATTTCAGTAGTCCAATAACTACAGCTATGAGAGGTTGGAAGTCAATCTGCGAATAACTATTTCATGGCAAGGTGTTCCCTACAACCTCCTGCTAATGTAGGAATATCCAGAGGGGAAATGATTGCAGTGGGCGGGCTGGGACCTAATCAGCACATACTAGTCTGGCTGGAGTGACCGGGTGGTCACTGTAGGCAGGGGGGGCCTGGCTGGAGGGTGTGTTGCTGGTGTGAGCGCTGGAAGGACTGGTCTTGCCCGTGGCCGTGTCCCTGCACCCCACCCCTCTGTTTCCCGACCCCACCTCGAGCTGAGCAGCTTTCCTCTGCTGGGTCCTTTCCCCATGATGGGCTGCCACCCACTCGGGCCCAGAGTCATAGAGTCAGCCATCTAGAGACTGAGCCCCGACTAAACTCTCCCTCCTCTAAGTTGTTCTTGATGGGAATTTTGGTCACGGTGACCAAAGACTGGCTAAAACAAAGTTCTTTAGAAATAGTAGCTAAAATTCTAGCTGGCAGGCAAAATCTTCCGGAGACTGAATCTAAGGTGTGTCGTCGAGGCTGGGGCAGATGAAGCAGGGATGGAGGCCGCTGAGGCGCTGCTCCGAGAGCGCAGGATGTGCGGCCAAGGACTCTTGTGGACAGTTCTTCCTTCCCTCGGGCTTGCTCCCTGTATTTGTCACCTTTTCATCTGGGTTGGGCAGCTGGTAAGGTGCGTCAACTGCTCTAAACGGTTGGCATTAACTGGATGCATTTATTTAGCGATTAATCCTACTAACATGACAGATGGTTAGCAAACATGTTGTGGTCCACTTCTTAGAGCAAAATTCCTGGGCTTCTAGTTCTTCCTGAGGCCATGATCCCAGGTGCTCTGGAGTTGCGCCCCATAGAAGTAGCAAATAACTAAGCTTTTATCGTGTTTTTTTTCGTCATTGGAGGCAATTTCATTGAATCATGACATGAAGCTGATTGTAAGGAGGATCTATCAAAGGACAAGAACTATAGCATTTTAACTAGCTCACTTCTCCACAACACTGCTTTAAATTCTTATTTAGCCATACTTTTAGGTTTATTTATTGTATTCCCAGCTGAAAATGTAAATGAGTTTCCATTTGTTTTGCAGCTGGAAACAGCTCAGTAAAGAACAAAGAGCTGAACCCCAGGGGCAGGAGAAAGCAGGGAAGGTCTGAGGCATAGTGATCCATGCTGGCGTCCAGGGGACCCCGGGACTAGTTTCTCTGGACGAGGCAATAGGATGTGCTGGACCAACTGGTACCCCCAAAAGTGAAGGGCTGACCCCCCCAGACTGGTGAAAACTCTGAAATGCCTGGGGCTGGAGCAGCCCAGGGGTAAGGAAAGAGAATGGAAAGCGGACTCTTCACTTCAGATCTTGAGGTCCCCAAGGTGGGACTGTACCTCGGCCTTCCTCAAATGCTTGCGGGGAATTTTTCCAGCCTCTGGTGGCTGCCCAGGGGATGCTTCTGGAATAAATGAATAAATAAATACCTGTCTTTCCATATGCATTGTCTCATTTGATTCCGACAACAGGCTCCCTTGAATTTCTATTTCAATGAATATTCCTGAGCACCAGCGAGACTGACACACAGGATCAAGACCACATTTCAGACATCAGGTAGGCATCTAAGAGTCTCCGCTGCACCAGAGGCAGCGGAGTCACCTGGGGTCAAAGGTATCGCTTCCCCTAACTGTCAAGTCACTGGGTGGTCAGAGAGGGGTCCAAGGCCTGGTAACACCATGTGCTCCTGGAGTCTTGAAGGTGAGCAACAGTTCTTTAGACTGAAGCTTGCCTGAATCAAGAGACTATCAATGCACCCACAATCCTCTAGAGACCAAACAAAAATGAACATTCAGCTCAGCAGGTCCAGGGTAGACTTTGCTGGTGCTCCTGGTTCATAATTGGACTTTGAGTGTCAAGACTCTAAAAAAAAAAAAAAAGGACATATTTAGAGAAGTAGAAATAATCTATCACAACCAGAGTCCTGTCTCCAGTGTGTTGGGAATGTGTCCAGAGGACACACACGACAGGAGAGAGAAGGAAAGTAAGCCACTTTGACTTGCACGTCAGTTTCCAAAAGTTCCTCCCTTCATTTGTGTTGAGCAAACCTGACATATTCAAACAGTCACACACAGACACATACACATATATGACATACACAATTATGTATAGGGATTTGTTGGAGTACATGCTCATTTTTTATTAATCGGAGTTAATGCTGAAAGAACCAAATGAGGAGTTCAGACAAGACTGGTGTGGTGCGCAGCAAAAGGCAAGACTCGGATCATCACGCTGCTTTTCAGACCAAGACAGACAGGCTCACAATGTCAACTGATCTGCCCAGGGCCACAAAACTGAGGGCTGAAAGCTGACCTCTGACTCTCTTCTGGTGCTCCTTCCTTCCTCAGTGCCTCGGGCACTTGGCTAGAGAACAGAGCCATAAAACAATTCAAAGCCCAGCGGGTAAACCTCACCTACAAGTGCACCTTCCTTCTGACCTCTAATAAAACACAAGCAGAAAAGGAGAGTTGCAGGAGCCAGATTGCCTTACATAAGCATCTCATTTGAGAGCAAACCTTCTTGCTGGTGTCGTTAATCACCTTACCTCTTCCTTTCCCCAGGAATCCCTGGTGACAGAGCAACTACAAGCTGTTTTGTGTGTGTACCGAAGCTATCTCAAGATCAGTTAGTATTTTCCAGAGCTGTCCTGTAGGAACACAGTACAGGATAAGCACAAAGTCAACCTTTTGAGGCCTTGCTGTCCAGTCGAGCAGCCCATGAGCCTGTGAGAAACAATCAGATGGCCCCCTTGCGTCTTGTGGCTGCAGCCTGGGCTTTGAATATGACCATTTATGATTTTATAACTAACAAAGAAAGAAGCTAAAAACCAGGGCTGGGAGGGTAAATTGAGTCCTGCCCGTGGAGCTATCTTGCAGACAAAATGAATTCCACTGGAACGCTGCAGAGAGCCTGCAGTAAGTCGCCTCCCAAATCCGGTCCTGCAGGTGCTTTGGACTCTTAAGAACAACAGAAAGCTCATGCAGCATTCACAAATGCTGGGGGATCTATTTAGAAGGCGGTGTGTGTGCGCCTTTGCTCCCGTCTCTGGCACTTCATCCTGGGGTGTTTTGTTACCTACCTAAGCACTACAGGCATTGGAGGTTTGGACCTGTGAGCCTTCTGTCTTCTTCCAGGGTCTGATCTGACATCAACTAGAGACTGCTCAGAGACTAAGACCCGCAGGCCCCCTTGCCATTTTGCACAGGGAGTCCTTAGAATACCTCGTCACCATGATAATGAATCACACTAAGTAATTTATTCCTCTTGATTCACTGACTCATTCATTCACTCACTCATTACTATTCCCTTTAGTAAGCCAGCCTTACCTAGCACCTGCCAAGCCAAGGTCACTGAGGGAGGTGTGGAGGAAACTGCATGAATGCCAGCCTCACTCACCAACAGCCCCACCTAGTGGAGGGGCAGGTAAGTAAGTTATCACAGTACAAGAGATGCATGCTACCATGAAACAGAACTAAAGGGAGGGGAATGGTGTGTAATTTCATGTTCTGCATCTATTTATAGTGGGAAGTAATATTTCTTAAGTGCTTGTTGACCTTGGGGACACTGCAAATATAACAAACAACAGAGGAAAGACAAGTGGCATTTAGCGAGTATTGGGCTGGCTATATCTACGTTATATATGCATATATATACACACATATATGTATGTGTGATTATATACATGATAACCTTTCAGGTATACACACACACACACACACACATATATATATATATACACACACACCTATATAAATATACATATATCCAGATTAACCAACATGCATATGTGCATATGTATACACAGACATATGTACATGTTTGCATGCACATATTAGTATATGCATATGCATATAGTAATACATATGGTAGATGTGGTTTTTTTGATGTTACAACATCTACTCGCTCAGCAATTTTAAGTGTAAACGATGGTATTGTTAGCTCTAAGTACAATGACGAAGAGATCTCCAGAAGTTTTATTTCATACAGTTGAAACTTGGTACCCATCTCCATCAGCCCCCCATCTTCTTTTCTCCTCAGGGCTGGGATCCTGTATTCTACTCTCTGCTTCTGTGAGTAGCTACTTAAGATTTCTCAGGTAAGTAAGATCATATAGCGTTTATCTTTCCATGTCTGATTTCACTTAGCACAATGTCTTCCAGGTTTATCCAAGTTCCTGCAAGTATTTTGTTTTTTAATTTTTCCTCATACATATCCTGGGATATCAATATTTCCATTTTATAAACTATTACCTTATAACTTAAAGGTCCACCCGGCTCTGGCTCTAAAGCTAACAGTATTTCTGGAAACGATTCCTTAGAGAAGTCAGAAGGCCTAGGTCTTGTCACCTCTGCATAGGTGCTCTGAGGGTACAGAAGGGAAGCGCAGTTACCGCTCTTCCAGGCCTTCTTAGGTGTGAAGCTGTTTGCTTTTTTCCTTGTGTGCCTGCATTTCTTAGGTCCGGGGTCCGCACAGCGGCACATCTCTGTTCTAATTCTTTCCCGGTTGCTTCTCTCTCAACAAAGAACTCTTCAATGAAGAGAGGCCATCTAGGAAACAAGGGTTTCCATGCTGATCATCTTTTCGAGCCTTTGGGTCTCAGGCAATCAGGTTTCGACAATTCACAAGTTGCATTTTAGAATGTGAAGAGGGTACGCGTGGTAGTGTGCCCTGCATCGATCAGTAGCTACGAATCTGACATTCAGAAACCATTTTCATCCATAATGAGAGACCAAGAGGCGTTTAGACCTAATGGCACTTTCTGGGTTTTGCATATGAAACGTATGTGCTCTCAGTTCTGAGCGACCAACCTACTCAGGAGAGAAGCAAGTGGAGACCCAGTGAGACATCAGGACTGTTTCCACTTTCCCAGCTTATGGAGGACAGGAGTTTTCCAGAACCTGTGGGCCCCCAGGTGCCTTGGGGCTTCCCACACTCCTTCCATCTGCCTCTGGCCTTCCTGCCCCTGTCACCGTAAGTAAGTTGGGCATCACCGCCCCACAACACAGCAGTCACTTGGGTCTTCGGTGTCTTAGGCATTTCTCTGTCATCTCTCATATCCCAAAGGTACTTCCTTCTTTTTTTCTCTTTCTCCATATTTCATACAAGATCCCATTTTTCAACAGTAATGATTTAGTTTTTTTCATAAATAACAGGAAAACTTTTTCTGAAAATACTTCCAGGAGTTTGGAGAATGGGAAGGGTGGAGAATATCTGCATCTTGCTTCTTTTGTTCTTATTTTATTTCTACAATTTGAGAGGGAAAGAGAGAGAGAGAGAGAGAGACAGAGAGAGAGCCACGTTGCCTTATTAAAGTAATGTTTGCATTATCTTTTAGAGACAACTTATCTTTAAAAGAACATACATAGCACCCCATGAGGGAATGGAAAATTAGAAAAGAAAGATCTCCACATTTCCCAGAGAGATCATTCAGAGACAGCACTGTCTCCGGCTGCCCCGAGGGTGAGGGATTCTGCTGTGTTCCCAGGGTGCCCTGCTGCGGCCCTGCTCAGTGGATTTACTCCCGGGAGGAAAGTGCTCTAGTTCATTCAGAGGTTATTGGGCTCCTAATGTGTATGGGGTGAATTTACGTGGAGTTACTGAATTTGTCAAACCAAACAGATTAGGAGAACTTTTGTATCTCATCGACTCTTCGCCTTTGCCATTTCATAAGCTGACCTATTGGGGGACTTATTTCAGCCCCTCTGTAATACAAGTGGACCCAGGTGCAAGCTACCTGTGGGGCATGAACTGCGTCAGCTGTGGTAGTCTGTGCAACCTCTGACCCCAAGTTCTCCAAAGAAAACAGTGGAAGACCAGATTGGCCCAAGATTACTTTATGAACACAGTGGTATGTGGACACCATAGGAGGTGACAATACTTCACAACGGAGCCAAAACACACAGCTTTATGGAAACAGCAGTTAAATACGATTATACAACTTCCCATCATGCTCTAAGGTGAAAACTTCTCTCTGCCGCTTTTCTCTAAAAGACATTGCCTTAGAGATGTTGCAGAAAATTACTGAAAGCGATACCTAAATTGAGAAAACTCTCATCCTCAATGCCTTTTGTAAAATTCGGTTAATTTTCTGCTCTTATTTTGAGGGAAAAGAAATTGCAAAATTACCATTAACTGACAAAGAAGGAAAATAACACTGTGCCTCAGCCATTGACTTACTACCATGCTGTAGTATTTATTTGACAAGGGTCAGAACATCTAGTTCTAAAAGTTGGGCTTTTTTTTTTTTTTAATCTTTTTAGGAGGAATCTGCAAAGATAATAATCTATGTGCTCAGTTTGCATTTCAGTGAGATGCTGCTGAGGCACATTCCCAGCATGTTAATGAGGCTTTTGCCACTGCAAGGCCCCAGTGACAGTTGGATCCACAAACAGCAGTTCATCAATTGATTGCAGGTGTTTCCCCTTGGAAACAAAAACTGCATGTACATACCACGAGGTGAGGGAAAATCGATTTTCAACAGCCACACAATCTGGTGAGTTCTGAAATGTGGCTTTGGGAAATAAATTCTCTTGCTGTTATTTTCATATATGAATATATTCCATTTATAAAATTTAGGACAAAAGATGCCAATGGTAATAAGGATTTATAAATTGAAAATTAATTTTCATATAGCAAGAAATGGATGAAACCTATTTTCTAAGTAGCACAAAATAAAATCTCAAAATATTAAATGACATATCCATTATTATTCTTATGGAAGCCATTTATGATCTCATTATATTTATAAGTCCTGTCTAAAACATTTCTTAACATCCATAAAGAAGACAATTTGGTGAAAAACAAACTCAATTTCCACTTAGGAAGATATCAGTAATGTACATAATCTTGCCAATTTCAGAATTTCATTCTATAATCATATTTTATTTGATTTCTCAAAATGATGCTTGACACAGTCGTGTCTCACTGGGCCTCCTAATGTTTTTAAGTATGGTTTTCCTCTTGGTGAACACCTTTGGACTTCTAGCAAAGACCCACATTTTCCTCCTGGTTGACCCATCTGCCTTTATCCTTTCTCATGGCTGTCTGCTGCAGATGACCTCCTGACTCGGGCTTCCATCAATATTTTTCACACGTTGGTTCAACGAGTCAAGACAGAGTTATATACAGAAAATTTAATTTCCAAAACTAAAAAATTCGTTTTTTGGAAAATAACTCCACATAATGGGCTATTAATAGATGACAGTGTCCATGTTCAATGATATTTATAACTATCTTCATGCTTCATGATAACCCCAAAAGTTAGAGGTCAATTTTCATGAATGTTTCCTCATTTCCAGTATGTTACATCTGAGGATGATACATAAAAGTTACATACAGGACATCTTCCCAGTCTTACCTACCCCTACCTGATGAACAGCAGGGCTTCTCAACCTGACCATTTGGGGTTGGGTAATTCCTTTCCAGGGGGCTGAATGCCAGTTGTTATCCTTTCCCCAAGACCTGGAGTTGGGTCTAAATATGACTCCTGGAGACAAAAATAATGCGCTGTCTAGATTCAAGAAACAGGGATTTTTATGACCTGTCCCTCCTGTGCCACATTTTGGACCATGCCAGTTTAAGGGGGAGTACTCTAAATTAAGAGTAGGAGATGGAGATCTAAATTGCTACCTTTCCTCCCTAATTCTGTTATTTTGGCTGAGTTTCTCAAATTATGAATACTGGTTTCCTTATGTACAAATTAGGAGCAGTGATGTGGGACGTTATGCTAACTAATTTACACATTTATTTTAAGAATAAACTAATATCAAAACGTTAGAGTTACCACCCCTGAAGCAGTGCAGGTATTACCTATTCAGCTCATTCTTCATGTGTGCCAAACCCACCACCTCTCCATCTCCTGGTAAGCACAATTGGAAACTCACTCTTTCCAGAAGCACTTTCCTGATTAAGTTGACCCTCATTCCAAAGGTGTAACTCTTCCTTAGGAATTTTCTTCAGAGCCAGTTTATGAATCATTCAAGGAAATAAGTCTCGTTACTCTGCAATCACACTTCATTTGGAACCCCAAATAGAATTACACAGCTTGATCACTCACTTAATTCACTAGATTTGGCTCCGAAAGACTTTCAGTGTTTCCAAATACAGAAGCAGTGTTCACAAGATGAGGATTTGCCACCTTGGCTTGTACCGGGAAGATGTGCCGTAGACTTTGAAGACAGTGGAATTGGAGAGATTTTGTAAGGTTTCAAGACATAGAACCTTGTGCCTCTGAATATATTGCAATGAAAAGAACCACTTTGAAATTATATAATTATCATTTGAGTTTCAGTTTGGTTTAAAAGACTCTATCCCCATATTCTTACCCATCATAGACGTCTGTATGAGGCTCTGTGTCCTTGTCTGTTTGCTCCTTTCTGCAGTTGCTTCTCTTCTCAGCTTCCTTACCCCTCTTCAGCTCTGCCTGCTCTTGACTTAACCATAGTCAGTTAATACAGCTCTGTTCTTGACCTGTGATTTCTCTTATGCAGTTTGATATGGCCAAAGTAGTACATCCTTTGTCACTTTAAATCCATAACCAGGAACCTCAGGTGAAGAGCTTCCCGTGCTTCCTGACAACCTTCCTCTGTTTTCTTAGTTCATGGACTCATCTTTCTACTGAGACTCTTTCTTTTTTCCTTTTTTTTTTTTTTTGTTTCATTTAAATTTCTGCCAATTTCTCCCTCAACATCACTCCCAGTGGATTTCCACTATACTGTAAAAAATGAAGTCATCCGGAGGGACCTTCCTGGAACCCAAGTCCTCACTTGAGCCCACCTACTTGCACTCTGTCTCTCCTGGTATAGATGAGCTGGCATGGCCCCACCCCGGAGACACCCCTCCACTTTTGCGTGATAGCCCTGGGCCAGCACCCCGCCTCCTTCCTTTGCACCAGGCTTTTGCTTTTTACTGGACCATTCCCATTACCAAAGAAAAGCTCTCGTAAATGTCAGTCCCTTGACCCTAGTTCATCTCAGTTACCTTTTCAGACCTCTGTACCTCAGTTTAGCAAACCTTGGAAGAGCTCTCTTTATATTAGTGCACTAGCTGGTATGTGATTTCACTACACCCAAACTGCTCTTGTCAAATGCACCCATTGACCTCCACGTGGCCACATACAACAGTGACTCTTACAATCTTATGTGGCTCAGCCGACTGGCAGACTATGAAGTATCTTAGCACTGTTTCTTCCTCAGAATCCTTTCTTCCTTCAGTTTCTGCATTCCTTTCTCCTTAGCTTTCCCTCCATTTTACTTGTTGTTCTCTCTCAATTGATTTTACTTGTTGCTTCTCTTCTTCCCACATCTCATGGCCAGAGTGCTCAGGACTTATGCTTGGTCATCTTTTCTTCTACAGCTAAAGCTGCACTTACTTCCTTGTGTTTGTATCTGGTCTCATGGCTTACCATGCTATCTATATGCTGGCTATTCCAGTTATGGTTTAGATCTGGAATGTTCCCCTGGAGCTCATGTACTGAAGGCTTGGTCTTCAATGCAGCAATGTCCAGAGGTGAGGCTGTTGGAAAGTAACTGAATCAGCAGGGCTCTGACTTCACCATGAGGACTCTGATTTTTCTACCTCCTCCTTTCCAATGAACTCAAAGGAGGAGGTAGAAAATGTAGGCAGGTAGAAGACATGGTTGGAGGAAGTTGTTCACTGGGGGCATGCCCTTGGGCCCTATAACTTGTCACTGGATTTTTCATCTTTTTAATTTTTTTTTCTCTCTCTCCCTCCAAGCAGAGAAACTTTCTTTGACCTTGCCCATCTGCCATGACGTTCTGCCTCACCTCAGTCTCAGAGCAATGGAGTCTGCTGAGCATGGACCAATGTCTCTGAAACTGTGAGCCCAAATAAACTCTTCCTCATCCAGGTTGTTCTTGTCAGATATTTTGATCACAGCAATGAAAAACCAACTAACACAATTCCCACATGTAGATCAGTAATCCAAATGTCAGTTCTGAACCCCAGTTTTATATCTCATGTTCCTACAACTTCTCTTGAATATCTATAGGCAGGACAAACTAATTCCAAAACTGAACTCTTGATTTGCCCTACTGTATCAGTTCCACTCATGACTTTCCTTGTTGATGGAAACTCTGTCTATACAACTTTTCTGGTCAATATCCTTAATTCCTCTCATACCTCCCCCTTTTTTTTAAATCCCCAGGGAATCTTGTCAAGTCTCTCTCCAAAATATGTCCAGAATCTGGATCTCTGTCACCACTTCCACTGGTACCACCACAGTCCAAGCAGGATCACTTTTGTTCTGGAATGTTCTACTTACCTCATAACCAGGGTTCATTTTCTTCCCTTGTGGTCTGCTGTTAATATAATGTTCAGAATGATTTCTCTAATCCTTTATTCTGATGATATCCCTCATTTTCTTTCTCATCTGTTCTGTGTTGCTATAAAAAACTATAAAGTAGAGAGGTTAATTTCCGTCAAGATTCTGGTGACTGGAGTCTTCAAATGGCATGGCATGAGGTCCTGGCAAGGGACCCCTGACTGCATCACAAATAGTGGAGAAGTAAAAATGGAACCAATTGTGTTCAGAAGGGCCATGATATCGGGTGGACTTGCTGTACAACAACCTGATCTTTAGAGAACCAACTTACTCCTGGGAGACAAAACTCACTCAGTGAAATATGCATTCATCAATTCATCTGGGTGGAGCTCCTGAGATATAACTATCTTTCACTAGGTGTCGCTTCTTAAAGTTTCCACCACCTCAGCATGACTATACTGGGAAGCCAGTTTATAGCACATGAAATGTTGGGGGACACTTTCCATATCCAAACCATAGCACCTTCTCAAGGCAACTTTCCCTTTAGAATCAATGTGTAGGTTCTGGGAATGCTTGCAAAGGTCTACGTGACCTGGCCTCGCCTTGTTCCCTACCTACATCACTTTTTATCACCGCCATTTATTCTGTGGAATTCACAACTCTGGTCACCGTGAAGTTCGTCAAACATTCCAGGAACATAATTGGCCATGGACATCTCCTCATCCATTCCCATGGACTGGATTATCTTTCAAGATACGTGGCTACATTCCCTCAACTCCTGCTGGTGTGTATTTTCCAGGGCCAGCTTCTCACTGAGTGTGGCCCTCATCACTCTGTTTAAGATTACAGCCTTTGCCTGGCTCAACTCCTGTTCTGCCCGACTCCTAACACCCAACACTTCACTTCTATTTTTGTAGCACTGATTATCTTATCATAGATCATCTCAATGTTATAGTTCAGTTATTCATTTTTTTTTTCTGCCTCCCTCAGAACAACCTGAGCTCCATAAGGAAAGGAGTTGTGTTTTTGGTTTTCTGTTTTGTTCCTTGATTTATCTCAATTGTACTCAACCCATCAAAAGAGTTGAGTATTTTCAAACAAAAACAAACAAACAAAACAACATGTTAAGCTTCAACATGTAGTTGTCACTTGTATATCAATAATCTATGTCTTTCTGTGAACTAGAACTTGTTCAAGTTCTAATTTGGCTCATTACCTTTATGGAACAATTAAATCATATTTATATGTGAAAGGTGCTCAATAAATGTTTCCCAAGTGATGATCATTTACAAATACAATCCTTTCAAAGACAATTTCAGTGTGGAGTTGCTTATGTATACACTATTTTCAGAACACTGAGTACAAATGTAAGACGTATCCACGTGGCAAAGGAATCTTGGATAATGTCGTGTTTCTCTGTTTCTTTTACTGATTAGCAATTAGAACAATGGAAATCTCACTGTGACAAAAAGCATGATTGGTGGATAGAAACAATGGCACAAGAAGCTTGAAATTATACACAATTTCCTGAGAATTATTTGACATCTTTCCCAGTATAAGCAGTGATAAGAAAATCGCATTTAGCAGTAAGGTGTGAAAATTAGAGAACTGATGAGACAAAACTGGGCTATTCTTAGAAAAGCAGTAGAGAAACGGGTCACAATTGTATCAGATGCTTCATTCTAGCAGTAGACAGGCAGGTGGGGTGTGGAGACCACATGTATGCATTGCTCAGTGACCACACCCCAAGTGAGGCTGCGGGGAGAAGACAACCTCCCGACAGCCAAGCAGGTCAGATGGAGGACTTCTTTTCTTTTCTTTTTTTTATTTGTATTTGCTTTATTACTTTTTTTAAAATTTATTTTTATTGTAAACAAATGGGATACATGTTGTTTCTGTTTGTACATGGAGTAACAGCATACCATTTGCATATTCATACATTTACAAAGGGTAATGATGTTTGATTCATTCCGTTATTTTTCCCTTCCTCCCACCCCTCCCACCTCTCTTTTCCCTCTACACAGTCCCTAGATGGAGGACTTCTTAACCTCAGTGAGGACAGTCAGAAACAGACCCTTTTCAACTGTTCAATTTTGAAGCCTTTCACCATTCGTGGAAAAATAAATATTTAAAAAATTGTTCTGGCAGTATATGAATAATTCTCCCCATCCTCTCTCCAGGTCACATACAGACATTTACATATATATGCATGTGTGTATGTACCACATGTATATGCACACATAGAATGTGCATGTAGGTTTTATATTTAGGTAAGTACAATTCATGCCATCTTTTAGATTTGTCATTTTCCCCACTTCCTGCTTTGAACCTTTGTTATTAGCTACGAAGCTACCTCATCCTTAGTAGTGGTCAAATAATATTCCATTAGTAGTAATGTACCACACTTTATTGATTATTTCAATATCAATAGCTATGGAGCTTGTTTCTAGTTTTTAAAATTTATATACAATGGAAAGTGAAAAAGCTTTATTTGCATGTACCTGTGTTTCTGCAGGGAGGGTTTTTTTAATTCTTTTTTTTTTTATTTTTGGTACTTAGAAATGTCTCCCAACGTGGCAGGTAGAAAGTCAGCTTCTTGACCTCTGGTGCTTTATTTTCAGTTCTTTGACATTGGCTAAGTTTATAGCATTTCTTTTTTACATACCTATTAGGAGATGTACACTGCATTTTCTTTAAGATTTCTCATTTTTCCTCATTTTACTATTTTTTTTGTTGTTGTTCTTTTTCTTTTACTCACTCAACTCCATTCTTTAATAAAGGAAAATGCTTCTACTTAGGAAGAATGATAGAGAAAGAAGGAAATTATTGCTTTTTCCAGTTCTCATGCTTCCACTCTATTTTGAGAAACACAGGAAAGAACTTAATAGCTAGGGAGGCTAGACTAGTGATTGCTAACTTTGGCTACAGGGTAGGGTTACTTAGACCGTTGGGTGTTTTTAGCCTTGTCCTAATACTGATGTCTAACTCCACCCCCAGAGATGTTAAGTTAATTGTTCTGTGGTAGATCAAGAAAATATTTCTTTTTCTTACTCTTCATATGTTGGCGTTGAGAAGTATTGCTTTGGGGAAGCTGTCCATTCTTCTGGTCTCTGCTCAAACCCTGAGCCAGTTTGTTAGACCTGGGACCAGGAGCTTTAGCTCAGCTCTGCTGCAGAGCCCTAAGTAGGTGGGTAACTTGTGACTGCTTACGAGGTGTTTTGCTGGCTGCCTCACTTGGTTGGATTACCTAGTCTACATCACAGATTGTTTCCATTGACTATTTAAGCAGAAAATTAAGCAACTATTCATTTTGGAACTATCTCCATCTCCCAGTTCTTGAATACCTTGATTACACATAAACAAAATGTGAAACCTATTACTGTCTTTCAGGTTCAGAATCCAATGATTCCAGTTCCACGCCTGGACACCATAGATAATCACATGAAAGGTGATGAAGGCAATAAATTCCTTGTTATTGTCCTCCACATTCTGTGATTATTGCCTTTCTCTGGAATATAACTGTTTAGTGCATCTGTTGGTCTTTACATGTCTTCTGGTTGTCTGTTGGTATTTAAAAATGATTCCCAAACCCATGGTTAAAACAACAACATTAACTTATTATCCTCGTGATTCTGCATCTTTGCCAGGCATGGTGGGGTTAGTTCACAGTCTTTCTACAAGATGATTCAACAATGGAGGACCCAAATTCAAGATGGTGCCTTCACATGGCTGCAAGTTGGTGCTGTGTTTGTGTCCTGTCCCCGTGGGCTCTTGTCAGAGGTTCATCACAACAGTCCAGTTGTTATGTTCAAGCTGCCATCAGCTTAAGGTCTGTGCATGAAGAAACAATGCAGCATAATTTCTGTGTCCCGTTGTACAAACAGTCCCAGAACCCAGTTTCAAGGACGGGGGATATATACCCACTTCACTCAGACAAGGAGCCATGCTTTTAAAGTGCTACACAAAGCAAAATCCTTATGAATTCCTCCATTCAGTCACAATAGTAAACCTATATATGTATTTTATAAAATACGTATCCCAAACATGGTTGTTAACACATAGAAATAAGCCAGATAGTTAAGATAAGGCATTGCCATAAACAATACAGGCACTGTAGCTATTGATATTTATCTAAACCCTAAAAAATAATCTTTGCTCCCTTTGAGTAAACATAGTAACTGTAAGAGAATGAAAATAAAATTCATTGGAGGTACTTTTTAAAAACCACACCTTCGCAAAATACATTTAGTTATGATTTATTTTATTGATCTATTAAGGACTTTGTAGATGATGAAGTGGCACATATCTGGTTGGTGAGTAGCATCCTCTTAAACCAATGATCAGAAGATTTTATTAGTTATTTACAATTTGGATTGTTTTTATTTACTCAGTGCATGTCAAGGATATGTCACTAAGGGATTTTTTGGTGACAAATTTGTCAAACAAATGTGAATATTAAAGGATATCAATCTGAAAGTAGTTCATTCTACAAGCCACTTAAAATGACATGCTTTTAGTCAACTATAAAGTCTTAATTGGATCTACATATTTTCCTTTTTTTCTAATTATTTGAGCCTAAGTATAAATATCACAAAACACAGATATATAAATGTGATAACATATGAAAATACTCTCTATTCTTTCCTGAGAAATTTGTCTCAGGAGTCACTATATGCTTTTTGAATTCTTTTAATGTAACAAAGTAAATGTCATCGTGTGTGTGTGTGTGTGTGTGTGCTATGCCTCATGTTAACAGTGTGCTGAGCCCCTGTGAGATGCGATGCTCGGAGGACAGGACTAGAAATTGCAAGTGGTAATTTCAACTGACTTTCTGTCTTCATTAGCACAAGTTTTCTAGACTGTGAAATTTGGAAAACATTAAAAATAATTTAATACAGTATTGGCATGAACTTATTATTTTTTATATATAAGATATTGGTGTCCCAAATTTTTCTATAATATAACAGAGCCATATCAACATGAAGTAGTCAGTCCCCACCTCACCACCCAAGACATTCATCACTTCTCCACTTCGACATCTTGACTCCTAGGGGAACCAGGCTTTGGTTTGATTTTTTCTAAATGTTTTGGATTTTAGAAATGTATATATTTACTCTTGATAATAACATTTCTTTTAGTCTTTCGTATAGAACAATATATTCAGTCTTCTTGAACTGAGTAGTACCCAGAGTAACGGAAAGAACAATCATAGCGACACGGCTTCTTTCCTTAGGTGGATGGTGTCTGTGAGCAGATCCCTGGCCTATTGCTTCTTCCTGCCATGATCTGTTTTGCTGAAGCACAGCGTCTCGTTTGTGTCGTGTCCATGGGAACTGGACACACAGGGCCACTCTTCAGCTCTCAGTGCTGGTGTGCAGTTAAGCATCCTGCGGTGGCGAAAAGGGCACTGTGCTGCAGACCCGGAGACTTCTGTTCTGGTCCTGGGCCATTGTTCCCCAGCTGTGTGCCATGCAGTAAGTCAGGACTCCCTGGCACCCTTCTGCAAAGTGAAGCTGATGGGCAGGATGAGGATCAAGCTGACGGTCAGGGTGAGGATCAGCGTGACAGTCCTGTGAAGCAGCCGGAGGACGCGGGTGCCTAGTGGACACTGGGCAGGAATGCTTTCCTCCCTTCTCCTTAGTTACCACACATACAATTTCCCTTTCTATTATAAGTTCCAACCAACTGCATTAATTAAATGTTTCCTGAGCTTCACTAACTCTTTGGTCTTGGAGCTTTGTCCAAACCCATAGCAGTAGAAGGTACATGTGGAAATACAGATATGACTTCACAGTGGGTTTAATTTTGTTTATAACTGCAGGGTAGAACATCCCATAGGAGAAAAGATAATTTGCCTTGGTCAGTCTCATTCTGATCCTGTGTTCTTAACCTTTAGCTTATACTACCTCTTGATAACTAAGGCTGAAAGAATCATACTATGTTTCTGCAAGTGGAGGGGCTGGGCTAACTTTGTGTATCTTCAACAATCCGATCCATGACAAACAAGACACATTTTCCCTCTAACAACATGGAAAAGTAAATGATATTTTTGAACTTTTCTTTGGAATCATGTTTTGTTTGATGAATAATAAAAAACACAAATTGCTGAATGCTTACTATATGCCAGTTTCTTCGCTGGCTCTTTTTGCTGCTGTTGTTGAAACAACAAATCTTTCTAGCAATTTATCTATTTATTTTTAATTCACAAATACAAATTGAATTTACTTAGGGTGCTGCATGATCGCTTAGTATACATACACATTGTGGAAAAAAGTAAATCCAATTAACTGACATAAGCGTCACTTCAGGTATTTTGTCTTTGTGTGGGTGGGGAGAAGACTTGAAATATACTCTCCTAGGAAATTCTCAATTATAAAATACACTATAATTAAGTCCAGTCAGCAGGTGCTAAAGGCATTTCTCCTACCCATAGGAGGAGTCTTGCATCCCTGACCAACAGCTCCAGGCCCACTGCCCCAGAGCCTGGTGAACCCCCTTCTTCTCCCTCATTCTGTGAGACCAGCTCCTTGGGATTCCACAGGGCTGAGACTGCCTGGATCACGTCTTTCGGTGTCTGGCTTATTCTTCTTGCATAATGTCCTCCAGGTTCATCTATGATGTCTGCTGGTGGCTTTCATGCTTCAACTCTCTTCACTGGCATGTTATTATTAATTATCATCGTCATCACTATTATAATTCATGTTCTAGGGACGAAAACTGGAAAGATGAAGTAAATGAAGGCTCTAGCTAAGAGCTTACAGATGTTCAGTGGACTGGTGGGCGAGCCAGGCCTGCTTCTCTCCACACTTTGGCCCCATCCTTCCCTCCGACCATAGAATGTCGGGTTTCCGGGACCCCCAGCCTTGGGCACGGTCAAGATGGCACCTGGCGCTGAGCCAAAAGCGGCCAGCTATACAGTAAACAACCAGCGAATTCCAATGATTGGCTAGTTAACGATGTGATTAGAGCATGCCCCCCTCGTGTACCTATCCTATGCCTGCAGCTGTCCGCGCGTTTATCTCGTGTACTCTCCCCTGATTGGTTGAAGCGTATATAAGCCTGGTGGGTGGGGGAGTAACCAGAAGCTGAAGCTGAAGCTGAGAGGAAGAAGCTGAGAGTAGGAGTAGAAGGAGGAAGAAGAGTGCGAGCGAGGGCGAGAGCCGAGCGGGAGAAGCGGAGCGGCCGGAGCAGGCGAGAGTTAAGCAGAGGAAAAGAGAGCGAGAGAAAGAAAAGAGAGAAGGGGATAGAAAAGAGGAAAGGAAAGGAAGACTGTGCACAATAAACTTCCAAAGCTTCAGACGTTTGTCGTGTCTCTCTCTGCGGGCAGAGGGAACGCGATAATAGAACATGACGCATATACATTCCTTCCATTGCCCTTTTTCTTTTTCGACCATGTGCTATAATATCATGGAGTGCTTTAGATGATCACTAATGGCTCAGTTAATACTGAGGACACTAGCAGTGGTCTGAGGACTATACTGAGGACTAGAGCAGTGGTCGGACTGGGAACATCTACAACATCTGGGATTATGCTGTCACAACTGGGTGATGCTGCCGGCATCTAGCAGGTGGAGACAGAGAAGCCGTCCACACCCTACAGGGCAGATCCCCTACAGCAAAGGCTTATCTGGCCCAAATGTCTGTAGTACTGAGGAAGAGAAATACTGCTCCAGGAAATTACATTTTTTTTTCAATTGCATAGTACAACATTTTCAATCAAGTAAACATGATGTATTCTTCACACAATAGATTAATAAGTCAATTTTGGTGGCAGGAAGATTATATTGGTCTTAACTGGGAAAATAAGGTCAGAACTTTGTTCCACTAGCTTTTACAGTCAGTGGCTATTTGTACATGTACACAATTTCCACCTATTACATTGTAAGAAGACTAATTATGAAATCATCAATTATAACTAAATGATGATTAGTAGAGATTCAGTTTACCTCCTTACCTTATGATCATGCCTTTGTATTTAAAAAAAAAATGTTGATTAAGTTAGCATCTAAGCAAAACTTGGAATATGAAGAATTTTTTTATAGATATGAAAGCTATAAATTTCTTAGTTCCAAAAAGTATAATTCATAATTTCTTATATCTAGTCATTAATTTGCTTTCCTTCTCAAGAACTTAGGAATGAGATGGAAATCATCCCAGGACTATCATGATTTGGTCCTTCCTTATAGCAATTTTTATTCTAATAAATTCAATTTATTTCTCCTCTTTACCTATTATATGGGTACAAAATACCCATATATTTGGCATTTTCTAATCTCTCCTCCCTTTTCCCCAGTAAATTGGAAGTAGGTTTTTACAGAGGTACTTGACATTTTAAAGTTGGGCTTTTGCTTCTGGGATAAATGAGGAGGTCCTCACAGGCAGAGAAACATCCCAGCATATTTCAGCCTCCGCTGCGTTATCATTTCACAAGGAATATCTATACAAAAGGAGGCAGATGTCTTTCAAAAGCACAGGAAGAAAAGTAGAATGTACTAAAGGGGCACATATTTTTTTTTTTACTGAAGTAAAGTAAAAAGGACAAGAACAAATACAGTTGCTGCTAGAAACTTTAAAAGTCATTCTCTTAATTTCCCAAGGAAGTGCTTACAATATAAAAAGTGCATATTATGACAGCACATGGTGACATCCCAATACAAAATTTAATACAAGCTTTATTGCAGAATATGATGCATTTTTAAAAATCCTCTGTTTAGAATCTTAGGATCTAAATGCCACTTCTCATTTTCAATGTAGAATTATATATAACTTTGGGATTGCATTCATTTTTTCATTTTTATGTATTTTTTTATTTATCTTTTAATTTTTTTACAGATTGCATTTTGATTCATTGTACACAAATGGGGTGCATCATTTATTTCGTTTCTATGGTTGTGCACAATGTAGATTCATACCATTCGTGTAATCATACATGTACATAGGGTAATGATGTCTGTCTCAGTCCACCATTTTTCATACCTCCTTTCCTCTCATTTCCTTCTACATAATCTAAAGTTCCCCCATTATTCTCTCATTTGCCACCCCCCACCCCCATTATATATCATTCTCCACTTATCAGGGAAAACATTCGACTTTTGGTTTTCTGGGCTTGGCTTATTTCACTTAGCATGAATACTATTCAGCCATAAAGAAGAATAATATTATGGCATATGCAAATAAATGGATGGAATTGGAGAATATCATGCTAAGTGAGATAAACCAAACCCAAAAAATCCAAAGACTGAATGTTTTCTATGTATTTTTAATTTTTGGTTATAAAGACATTTATTGAATTTCTGTTTAAGGTAAGAATATTATTGAATACACCCATCAACAAAATACTGAAAATAACAACATGGTGGAACACTTGGTATAGATACGACATCATTCAGCTAGGAAGTGGGTTGTCCTCACCAAACCTGGGCTCCACAGATCAAAGCTAAAGCTGCCCATCAGGGGAGACTTTCCTCAAGTCCTCCCTGAAGCAAAAGCAACACACCTGTGACATCCGCTTCTGAGGCTTCTTCCTGTGCCATCTCCCCATTCATACTTTGATCAATATTCATTAAGCAACATCTTCTGGGATTCTGGTGTTACATGATGTACCCAGTATCCAATGATCAAAATGATTAAAAAGACAGAACTCCTGCTCTTTTTTGCTGGAGGCGGTTATCAGGGATTGAACTTTGGGGCACTTGACCGCTGAGCCACATCCCCAGCCCTATTTTGTATTTTATTAAGAGGCAGGGTCTCACTGAGTTGCTTAGCACCTCACTTTTGCTGAGGCTGGCTTTGAACTCAAGATCCTTCTGCCTCAGCCTTCCAAGTCACTGGGATTACTGGTGTGCACCACCGTGCTCAGCTCAGAACTTCTGTTCTTAAAAAGACTTTTAAGACAAAGGGAGATAGGTTAGAAAAGTAAGTCCCCATTTTGAAGACTGCTTTCTGAGAGTAAGACAGGTGTGGCCGCATGATGGGGAGCAGTGGAGGAGGTTCAGGTTCCTAAGAGAGCTGGCCTCCGCAGTGAGCAAAGAAGGAGCTGAAGACAGAGCCAGGCCTGCAAGCTCCAGGGAAGGAGATGAGGGAGGAGAAGACACGGTGCTTTGGGGCTGAGTGCAGCTCAACATCGGGGCTCCAGGCTGGTGCAGGAGGTCACACAAGAAGCTGGAGCCTTGCTGGGGACGGATCCTGGAGGATTTGTGCACCATCCCACATCATCTGGCCCTTCTTCTTTAGACCAGGAGGCATCACCAGGGCAAGATATGCAGAGATCTGTATTTCAGAAAGACAGGCTTCATCACTAAATTAACATGTCAGAATGGTCGGGGTGGGGGGCTAGTTTTCACAGCTGTTGCAGGAAATGGGTGAGGGATGACCAAGTCTTCAATGGAGTGGAGGTGACAGATGGCGAAAAATGGGCAGACACAGGAGATGCCTTGGAGGGAGAATCTGGAAGACTTGGTGGTTGGTTAGGTTTGGCTGTTTAGAAAGAGTAGGAAGAAAAGCACCAGGCATAGGACCCGACTAGACAGATCATGATGACTTTCTTTTCCTAGGGCATTGTAAACGCATAACTGCGGTTTAGCCAAATGGACCGCTAGGCAGGGACTTGAATGAAAGAATCTGACCTATAGAAGGACCCCAGCTGGGGAGATTGACCTGAAGTGCAAAGATAATTAATGAAACAGGGAGACCAGAGAACTGAACTTGAACTCTTCATGTGTGATGGTGGGAGATGGCGGGGGGAGTTTGGAAGTTTGGGAAACTTCCTTTCTAACTTTTTGCTTCAACTTTTTTCCAAGGAAAGAAGGGATTTCTGAAAACACTTAAATAGAATGAGCTGGAAAAGGAGGCATGAATTCAGCCCAAAGTTAATTTAACTGACAGTTCTGTATGTGCACTTGTGTTAATGTTCGAAATTAGCCAAAATAAAAGCAAGTTATCCAGGTTTAAAGAAATGCAAAATTGTTGCCTACTCATGAGTATGTCACACGATAAGAGGATTCCCAAGTTGCCAATATTGCCTTCCTAAGCTGCCTGCTGTCACTCTAAGCTACCCGCTGTCTGTTAGAAACTTCCAGAAGGCA
The DNA here is from genome assembly GCF_902686445.1 of Sciurus carolinensis. Classification (NCBI taxonomy): domain Eukaryota; kingdom Metazoa; phylum Chordata; class Mammalia; order Rodentia; family Sciuridae; genus Sciurus; species Sciurus carolinensis. Next base: position 8,363,036 of record NC_062217.1, on the reverse strand, counting down.
TCCTAACTGACTTTTTGTGGTGCTTTTTTGCAGAAAACTCATTGAATTTTCTTCTTTTTAAGACATTATACCCCTACCCTTCCTGAATTAGAAATAAAATCTTGGTGCTACTCAACATTCTGACAGACGTTTGAACACACATGAGGCATTAAAATGCAGTTTGGAAAGAGAAAGAAAGGGGCAGAACTGAATGCAAATGACTGTCCCTGTGAAGAACTAGAAGTGCACACAAGATTGTAACTGTTGAGTTTGGGGAATCATGTTTATAAACTTGAGTGATTTTTTAAAAAATATATGTATCGATTGAGGTGTCTTGAAGACAACCAAATCAGGAGTTCAGTCTGACAGTTGGGGCCAATGGCCGATTTGTAAGAATTGGTACCCGGCTGCTGGCCCCTGAGGAGGATGATGATTTTCCTGAGGTCTTAGCATGCACTTGAGAACACAGGTTCTGGAAGGCAGAGCCTCCAGCATTCTATTTCTGTTTCTCTTGAGCCTCGGATGACAGTCATGATAAATGGTGTCACACTGTGAGGTGGTTTGTGATGGAAACAAATTTTCACCAGGGACTCTCATGCCATCTCCACACTCGGCTCCGACAAAACACTTAGACATGTGCTCTGGTTTCTTCTTTTTCTTTTGTCTGTATTATAACCAAAAATAAGACCAACCAATTCTCCACAAGTGAACAAACAAAAAGAGACAACAAAAATGTGTAGGGGGGATGATAATCTTTTTCCAGCTGAAGATTAATATTTCCATTATTTTATCTACATATCTATATTAACACATATTTATTTATCTATCATGTATGTATGTACACATCTGTCTCTTTAGTTTGAATCTTAACTGTCTCCCAAAGGCCAGTGTGCTAAATGCTTGGTTCCAGTCTGTGGAGCTACTGGGATTTGGTGGGACCTTTGTTAGACGGGGCTATTGGAAGAAAGTTAAGCCACTAAATCATGCCCTTAAAGGGGAAGTTGGGACCCTGCCCCTTTCTCTCTTTTGCACCCCATCCACCGTGATGTGCTACATCACCATTGCCCCCAAAGCACTAGGGCCAAGTGACCATGGAAAGAAACTTCTAAACCATGAGCCAACAGAAATATCTCCTCCTTGAAAGGTGATTATTTCAGGTATTTTTTTCACAGTGATAGCAAACTAACAGTATTTGTCTATCTTTTATCTTTTTTTTTTAAATTATGCAGGTTATAGTGGAAAAGAGGGTAGAAAATAAAGAGATGGGAATTTGAAAAAAAAAAATTGGGATAAATTGTGGGATTTAGGGAAGCTACAGGTTTAAAAAACCATGACAGATTTCTATTTGGAGATGGATAACTATACACGCACAAGAATTTTCTTTGAAGATACAGCAACATTGTCAGCATGTTGGTAAGACTATTTTTATCAGAAGAGCTAATTTACTTCATTATTTGAAGTTGGAAGGATTTTGGCATAAATTGGATCACCTACCAATTTGTAAAGTAAGCTTGCTATTTGGTCAAAGTGAACAAAATTGATCATCCTACAGAAGAAATGCAATGACCTGCCAATTTCCATTATTAAATTTCTTGCTTTCAATCATTTAAACTGTGTGGTATTCTTGCCTTCCTTCTCCCCAGAGTCTGCTCAAGACATGAGATGATTACTTCTCAGAACTCTTTCTCTTTCTGGAGTGAAGGTTGGAGAACTCAGGAGAGGGTGGAAAATCTCAGGATGCACAAATCAGGCTACCCTGTGGATCAGTACCAGTCCCCATGTGGTTTCTCACACTGAAAAGACTCCAGCCTGGCAGCTCTCAAGAGTCTCTGATAAGGCCACACATTTATTCTGTATGCCTTCAGAAGAAGCAGGATTACAAGTGTTGGTTCTTGCTTCCTGAGTCCTGCCCATTCATTCACTGAGACACGTACTCTTCCAATGGGAACGATGTGACTTTACTATACTTTGTGAGCCCTGTGGAGATAGCAAACAAATAACATATTCGGGTCTTACTCTCTGGAAAATAAAAATCACATTCTTTTTTATCTTGTTTTCTCATACAAGATCCCAGTCTGTCCCATCTTAAAAGACTGGGTGACTTCAAGTCACCTAGTACCTGGATGATGGCCTTTCTGTATCAGAGTACATTTTAATGATGAAAGAGTGATCAATAATTTTACACATTGAAAAACATATGATGAAAAGGTAGAAAAGAAAAGAAAAACACTAGTGAGAAAATTTTATAAGGCAGATTTTTATAAAAGTAAGTCATCTGTTATGGACAATGGCATCTGCTATAAAATTCAGATGTTGAATTCCTAACCCTCAGTACCTTAGAAGGTGTCTCCTATACGGAGACAGGGTTTTGATAGAACTAATTAAGTTACAATGAAATCATTAGCATCTGTCCTAATCCAGGAGGACATGTGTTCATACAAGAAGGACTTTGAACACAGACCCTCATGGAAAGAAGATGAAATAACAGCAAGGAGGAGCTGACTGTGGGCAAATGAGGGGAAGAACCATGCCAGCACCCCTGATCTTGAACTCCTGGCATCCAGAACTGTGAGAGAATTTTTCTGTTTTTAAAGTCACCCACTCTATGGGTACTTTGTTACAGTAGCCCAGCAAATGAATAGAGTATGGAACCTGGACATCAGTAAAAACCTTAACTGAGCAAATAATGTGTACACATCATTATAGCAAATGTGGAGTAGAAATTAACTTATCTGGACCTTAAGTTGCTTGAAATTAATTTTTAGAGAAGTGAAATTATATATCAGCTACCTGAAGGGCACACCCCACCAACACACACAGAAAACTGAGGTCAAGTGGAGATGGCTTTTATGATGGGTAATAGTAATTTAAAAAGTAGGAAAATCATAATAATCGTAATGATAGTAATGACAACAGCAGCTACCTATGCTGAATGCTTCTCTATGCCCAATGAAGCATGGAGCATCAGCATTGTTATCTCTCTACTAGAGCTTTCTATTTCTGTTATTGTGGGGGACCTGAGGCTCAGAGAAGCTGTCTTTGTTTGCTCAGTTCTCATACCTAGAATTTTAAACACGAACTTACCTTAATTCTAAACTAGAGCTGTCTTGTCCAAAGGAACACAGCATGGACGCTTTCTGTTTTTGGAGGTGCACCAGCCCCAGGAAAGGTCATCCTGCTCCCCGGGGCTTCTCCCTGCTCCTGGGTAGACACTGGTTGTGGTGTTTACAGAGCACACTGAAATCCACTGCAGCCTATCAGGCTGGGGACTACCCTGGGAGACTTAGTACTTAGACTTAGTACTTAAGCCTAAGCACATTACTCTGGCCTAAATACTCCTGAGTATTTCAGATGATTACGAAGTTACTTTTCTCCCTCTCAAACCTCACCCAGTCACTTATAGAAACCCACAGTAGACCTGTCCTTTACTTAAGAGCTCTAAAGCAGTAGGAAGGAATCTTCACGGGGGTCTTTCCAAGGTCACAGCCAAATGCATGAAATAGGCAGGAGGGCCAAATACCAATTTGCATAAAAATATGCTTTGAATTTGCATTTAAATGCATCTTAATCTGCATAAAAGTCTATTATTATGCCTTTGGAGTATAAATTTATAATTGTTCTTTTAAAGCTGTCATTTATTTCTTGTGCCTTGCCACTCCCCCCTTCCTCATCCTCTTTCAGTCCTTTCCAGGATTTCTGCCTTCACCTCGTTTCTTGACCCAACCATGAGGTAATGGAGGTGCTGACACCCTTACATGAGGGCTCACGTGAAGACTCCCTCCCTTCTTGTTTTTCTTCAGTAAAACCACTCATGCTCTTTCCTTCCCTCTTCCTGTGCAGCATCTGTTCCCCTCAGCAGTCCCCAAGTCCCTCAATGTCAAAGAGAAATTGCACCAGACAGGGTTGAAAAGGCAAGGATGAGTTTATTCAAGACTACTGCAATATGGGAGAGAGACTGAGCTCAAATCCCTCGAAGCAAAAGGTGGAGAGATTTTAGGTGCTGTGCTGAGCTGGTGTGAAGGTGCTGGGACACTCGGGGAGGCTGGTCCCCCCATCTACCCCTTTGCACCTGCAGCTCTTGTGGAAGCTAGGCTCCTACTCTCCCACAGGGACTGGGAGACAGGGGCTCTGGCTTTCTTGATGATTGCATTTCAAAAGCCTGGCTCCCAGATCCTTGAGAGAGATACTCCTGGGTTGTAATAATGACAACCCAGGGAGAAGCTTTAGGTCTCAAAGAGGCAGAGAAAGAATTTCTGATTGCAGGTTTTCTAATGTAAAGTTAAGTTTTTCTATGAAAAGGGAGGTCAGGAGTTTAGAGTCAGGAAGAGCATGAGTCAAGTTTAGTGAACTGAGGGAAAGTGGAGGTGTTCTGTTGCTACAGACAAAAGTACAGTCATTGATTATTATATTTGCCAACATCCAACCTTTTCCCCATAGCTGGACTTGGTGCCTCTTCTCTTTAGCACATCCATTATGCAGAACATATTTATTTTATTAGTGTGAGGAAGGGAAAACTCACAGCAGGAGACTAACATTTGCAACTTGCTGAGCTCAGATTTAGAAGCTGCTTTTCAACACAATGTTGATGTAAGGTTACTTTATAAGATTCTCTGACCCATCGATCAACCACAATCAAGACAGCTTCTTCATTTCAGTTGTTTAAAAGTGTGTTGCTTCTTTCTTGTTTCTCATGTCCTCCACAGAAGAATTTTAATGTTGTTGGTAATGATGTCAACCAGTGAGGAGCCATTGTTACATAGAAAGCAACGATTTTGATGCTAACACATGACGCCCTTGTATGTAGGGTATCATTTCACTCATATAGAAGGGCAAGGTGAGATGCCATGGAGTGCAATGACTTTGTACAGCCCCCCAGTGTTGTGGTTAGTATCTGGAATGTCCTTTAAAAAGCTCCTATATTGAAGTCAAGGTCCCTAATGCGGCAAGGTTCAGAGGTGGGCTTTCAGGCAAGGATTGTAACAATCTTTGCTCCCCTCTTCCTGTGCAGCATCTGTTCCCCTCATTTGATAGCTGTTCTCCAATCATTTGATAGCTGAATGTGCTGCTGGGTTGGTGGGACATAGTTAGAGGAAGTACGTCACGGGGGCGTGCCCTGGAAGGGCTTATCTTTTTCTTATCCGCTCCTTGCTTTCCAGCTACCATGAGCTGAGCAGCTTCCCTTCCTCCATGGTGCTTCTACCTTCAAGCCATCCATCATGGACTGAATCCCATGAAACCCTGAGCCAAAGCAAATCTTTCCTCCTTTAAGTTGCTCTTGTCAGGTATTTTGGTCCTGGTGATGAAAAACTGACTAACACACCCACATACTTTGGGCAGAGTGGGGTATTTCACATCTTAGCTCTACCACTTACTAGCTCTAGGAGCTTGGCAAGTTACTTAACTTCTTGACAACTGATTTTCCTCATCTGTGGAACATGGAAAATATAGAATCATAACAAGTTTGGGGGAAGTTGTGAAGAAATAATCTAGGTTAAGTCCGCAAAAGGCTCCTGGCCATTAAGGAGTCACTGGAGAAACATTGGCAATTATGATTCCATGGTCCTGTCTAGATTCTGCCTGATTCCAATCTTAAGCTTAAGCATGCCATGATGCTAATCAATGTTATTGTAACCTCATCCATCACCTGCGGTGTTTGAATTAAAGTTTTCTGTTATATGTAGAATTCCAGAAGAAGAAAGGGCTTGTATGATGGTTATGGACGCTACTTTATATTTTTTTTCCTGACTCTCTTTTCCAGGTAGATCTTATTTCTCTTAATAACAAAAGCTTGTAGCATCTGGTTGCTTATACTGTTCTCCAGGTGTTCTAAAAACCTCCACATCTATCTGACATGGGTTGATTGCTCTTTGCTCTATGATGTTCTTTTTTTTTTTTAAATCAAAATTTTTATTTAATTAGTTATATATAACAGTAGAATGCAATTTGATACATCATATATAATAGAGTATAATTTCTCATTCTTCTGATTATACATGATGTAGAATACTACCGGTCGTATACTTATATACAACCCCTACACCCTCTCCCCTCCCTTTACTCCACTCTGCCCAACCTAAAGTAACTGTTTTTCACTAACCACCCCCATACTGCTTTCATAGTGGTTGTACCAATTTGCAGTCCCCAAGAGTGTATCTTTTTCCCCACACCCTCACCAACATTCATTGTTGTTTCTATTCAGAATTGCTATTCTGACTGGGGTGAGATTCTTAAGAGAAAGGAAAAAAAAAGGATTGTATCTTTGACCTAATTCATTTTTTTCTCTTTTCTAAGTTTCCCTTAAGTCATTCTCTGTAAAGGTTTTGTTTTTTTTTTTTTTCTCTATAAAATTGTGCATTCACACTTATAGCGCTCACATTTGTTTGGTCTATCTTTAGTGAATGTGTCAAGGAATTTTGCAGCATAAGTGAAGAGTAATCTGCAGTCACATGCTAAGACTCCTTCCTCTTCCTCAGGATTTTTTTTTTAATTTACTTATTTTTTAATATGTCCTTCTTAGTTATCCATGACAGTAGAATGCATTTTGCCACATTGTACACAAATGGAGCACAACTTCTCCTTCTGCTTGTACACGGTGTGGAGTCACACTGGTAGGATTTTTTTTTTCCAACTTCTAGGAACTTCCTTTTCGCTCATAACTTTCTTGCTTCTATAATTATTTTTCTTTGTTATTGTCTACTAACTGGGTCCATAATGCATCAGGTTGACTGGATGTTCCTCTGCCCTTGGCCATTTGGACTCTGTGATGCCAGTTTCTAACTGTGAACACATCTAAGGATCAAAACTGGATTATATTTTATGGATAATTTGAAGAGTATATCAGTTCTATTATTTCCCCAAACATATAAACGTATGTGTCCTTTAAATGGTGATTTTTGAGGGCTTGAGTGACTAATACATATGTTTATGTTTAAGATAGGCAGCGTGAAGTGTCTAAAGGAAAACAGAGGAACACCTCCGTGGTTGGAATACTTCCGAAATGGTTTGTTTGTTTTTGAGTACATAATAGCGTTAATTTCTTTTGGTGAAATGAAACACAAACTTAAGGGGTTATCGGGGGCTAAATGCTGTCACAGCCTCCGTGCTGATTTTTTGGGCTTTGTTCCAACAGATCATGATCTGAGAGATAATGACTCTTGATCTGTTTCCCAGCTGTTCTTACTAGGGGAACAGCTGCCATTGTTGCACTTGTAAATGCTGCTTGGCAGAACTTGGGATGATGTCTGAAAATGCATTTTTGTTCGTGGGTTTCTTCTCCTGCATGGCAAAGCTAGGCTCAGATGTAAAACAGGAATAGCACCATATTATCTGGCTGACAACAGGAACATCTAGGAGAAATCCAAGGAGCTCAACTGCAAAGAAGGTGCATCCCTTTGGCTTTTCCTTTTATCCTAGTTCTATGCATCACTTGTGATGTACTTATGTGAACACTCCTGTCTTCCATGAAAAATAAAAAAAAAAGAAAAAACTCTTCAAGGACAAATGTAGATGACTGAGTCCACAGTCTGTCATGTTGTCAGATGCAAGATTAAGTTAGAAATTTCCACTACTTTTTATGGATGATGATTTCTCATCAAGAATTCATCTCCTCTCACCTGTGTCCCTTTGTGCCCAATGCCAAACTTAGAAGGCTGTGGGACTTGATTAGAGGTGCAGACAAAAATGGCTTTCCCCGCATGAAGCCTGTGGGCAGTGCAGGGATGAAACCAGTCACTTTGACCTCATTAGCATCAAGTTCTACCAGCTGGCTTTGGAAGGAATTAATATTCAACATGAAATAATGTCTCTGAATGATCACAAATAAAAGGATGGATTTGAATCAAAGCATCTTTTAAACCTGAGTAATACTGTAGCCAAAAAATCTTCCAATTTCCTGTGCCATAAATCATACAATGATACTAGCCTCTCAGCAGATGTCAGTTCTACAACTTTAGGGACATTAAGTCATGCTCAGTAGTTGTCTTACTATGGGGCTTTATTTCAAATTATCATTATTTTAAGAAGATAGACAGTTTGCTAGGGAGACTTCATGTGTTTTAAACCTTCTGTTTGACCATAGTTGAAAAAAACACTTCCATTTTCCCTTTATGGAGACTACTCACTATTCTGTGAGCACAATGTTCAGTGGATTCTTGTTATAAAAGGAAAAATGTCCTAAATCTAATAACTGTGGACATTGCTCAGGATTCCTTCAGGGTTTTCTTTTTCTTTTTCTCTCTCCTAGATTTTCAGCCTCAAAAGAACACTCAAAATCCAGTTTGGGAGTCCTTCCTCAACACCAATCTTGTGTCCATTCTCTGGCAGTTTTTGATTTGCATAAATCCTTCAGTTCATCAAAAGCAGAGCGTCTCCTATCAAGTGCATTATTTTTGAAGTGGCCTTCCCTTTGACATTTCTGTTTCTGCTGGTGCGGCTTCCTGTACGCAATCACCCTGGTTCTGAATCTAGGTCAGGATGGTTTGTCAGCCTCTCTCACTAGACTCTGTGTCCTCAGTACTGGAACTGTCATCTTTTATTCTCCATTGCCGAGTGCAGCTTTTACCACACTGTGGTTGTTGAATAAACATATTTGGAATAAATGAAATATACATTTTAACCTTCTTGCTCTGATACTCTTCATATGATTACAGAAGTTGAATACATGATCAAAGAATTTGAATGCAAAATCAAAAGTTATAAAAGTGCATTGAATGAGAAATCTCTCGTTCTCAGCCTCCATCTGCACAGCCCTCCCCTCCACCCACATGGGGGCTTCTCTGCTTCTTCCAGAGTTTCATTTGCTATGTACAAACGTATACATAGCACATTCTGTGTTCTTGTATATATATGCATGGGACACGGGCAACGTACCACACAAACGACTCTGCATCTCGCTCTTTATTTCAAGTATTTGGGAAAGAACGATTTCTGCACTTGAATGTGGTTCTTCTACTCTTGTTTCACAGGTATCACATGGCTTTGTGAGGAGTTGTTTTCATTTGTAACCACTAGACTTGCTTGCTGTGGACAAACAAAGATACTTCAGAAAAGACCTTATGCAATTTCACATTTGTGTGAGTGAATTCTCAGAATATGATTGCTGATCCCAATTTCACAGTGATGACATTAACAAACTGTCCTCCTGGGGGAGGGTGCTACTTTTACCCCTCAACATGTGGAAGTAGTCGTTTTCCTATAGTTTCATGACGAGATCAGTTATCAAAATGCAGATTTCACTCCTTAAATGTCTAGAGAAAATTGTATTTGATAAAATTTTAGTTAACCTTTCTCTTATTATATGTAAGGCATATACATATCAATGCATGTTTTCATGCATTTAAGGATCATTTGCATTTTCTTTCTTGTGAACAGTGTTTTCCTGATGACAAATAGTTCCTGAACCAGAGTTTGTCATCAGGGCACTTGGGCAAACTTGCAGGCCTGGGCCTTCCCGTAGTGCCTTTCTGTGCTCACCCACTGACCAGGAAGTTGGCACACTTAGGGATCAAAAAGGTACCACCTGGGTTTCTAGTCATCTGTGCTCTGCTCACACACAATCTTTTGAAGCAGAGCTGAGAACTACGTTTCCAAACCTTACACAGTGTGCTCTGCTCAGTTAACTGCTAGATTATTGTTAATTTTTTTTTTTTAAGTATAGTATTAGCTCTTCTGCTTTGAGCACATGCTGGAATTTCCTGAGTGGGGACTGGATCTCCACAGCCCTTCAGGCATTAGGTAGCTCACATGTTAATATTTGACGGACACATGGGTGGGTATATCCCCCGCACTAATGCACAACTGAACCAAATCTGAAGAAGACAGGAAAAAAAAAAAAAAACTTGGGTATCTGAAGATATTGAATTTAATGAGTTATTTATTATGGCTTCTTTAGTAATAGTATGGAAAAAGAAAAATACACAATGACTTTTGAGCTGGTGAGAGTAGAAACATGGATCTTTTTGAAATCTGAGAAGAAGCTTGTGATAGACACGACACAATTTTGGAATCAGATAAACCCGAGTTCAAAACCTAGTCATTACCACCAATTATTTAGCACTCCTGGCCCAGGGTACTCCTCTATGGACACATGGGGAAATTTCCCAGCATCCCTTGCAGTAGGTATGGTCATGTGACTCAGTTCTTCCCAGAAAGCTATCACCTGGTAGTTTTGGGCACTAGACAATTTCTGTAAAGTAGCAGATTCAGCAAAATTCAAAGCAATACCTTTGATGTGTTGTTCACCATCTTAGACATGTATGTTCTATCTTATCCGAGACTTGCAAAACACAAGCAACAACTGCACATTCTAATAATTCTCAGGAGAGTTCAAAGATTTCCAAACATTCCACCATAATACCAACACCAACTCTGTTTCACTGACTCTAACTCAAATGTTCTCTCTCTGTGTGGGACTAAGAACTTGTGCATAACTAGACAAATAACAGAATGGTCTTTGTAGCAGGGCTGGCAAGAAGTAACTTATGCTAGTAGTCTCATTTGAGCTTTCCACTACCCCTCAGGACCAGGTATTGCCCATCATTTGTAGATGGTGTAACTATTGGGGATGGTGTAGGTTCAGTGAGGGTGAGCAATGGACTCCAAAATTATAACACAAACTGGATTTGACCTCAGATCTGCCTGTTCCCAAACCCAAGTTCTCTCTAGCAGGCAAGACTCACTGATCTGGGATTGCCTAGGTATCTTTGAGCATATTTGCCCAAACAGCTGAAATTCCCCTTTGGAAACCTGAACTTTGGATAACTTTTTACTAAGGCAATATTTCTAATTCCCAGTCACCTGTCACTATGCACTTCTCATGATGTTACCTGGACAGCGAGCGCAGTCATGGAGGGCTGTCAGAACACACCTTCCTGCCTTTCCAGGATGAGGTGTCCTGCATGTCTGGACTTCTCCGGTTAGTTTGATAGAGTTCACAGATTCGCTGTATTCTTTAAGCAGAGACAAGGATGGACTTTGAATTTCCACAGTAGCATGTTTAGTCTTTATTCACTACTTCCATGGAAGTACTCATTTAGCTAGACAAAAAGAAATTACTAATATTCTAAATCAAAACACCTAAGTTGATTTGTATTGCAACCATTTTTAAAATTTTTAAGAATTTGTTCTAGTTAGTTATACATGGAAGTAGATGCATTTATGCACTTGGATAAATCATACAAAAATGGGATATTATATCATTTCTTAATTGTGGGATTTTTCTGTAAACTTATTTTTCTTAGGTTTCCACATAGGGTAAGTATGGATATTCATGCCTATCTCATTGGGTTATTATGTTCACCTAATGAGATGCATAAAAATGCTTTGAAATCTAAAATCTGCTATGCAAATATTAATTAATATTATGTCCCCTAAAAATAAATATTTTAATGTTCTAGCTCTTCAAATACTCTGAAAAGTAGCTCACATCCTTCATCCTTGGGTGTTTACCCATGTGTTTTGCATCTGGTCAGCTACACCATAGCTTAATTCCATTGATTGTCTTGTTGGGTAGGAAGAGTGTTATCATCTTTAGGACTGACTGTGAGTGATTTTGCATGTTTGTATGTACCCTGTTGGGGAGTGGAAAATGTATCCTTATACTCCACTTTTATCACATAGTTGTAATTGGAAGCTACTCTTCTGCTTCTCTTTTAACATGATAAATCGTTCTTTTATGCCTATTTTATTTGGCTAGCTTGCTAATCTTTGCTCCATCTCTTTCTCTGCAGTTAGGGGAGTGCATTGATCCATGTGTCCCTTCCAGCTCTGAAACTTTGATTCCATTCCTATCTGTTGAACTGCCTCCAAGTTTTTTCTGTGCCTTTGAAGTTTATGGTTACAGTTCACTGAATCAAATCACAGAAGTGATGAAGGCTGACCCAGCATTATATACTCTTTTCAAAGAGTTGATCATGGATGTTTTATAATGAAAGCTAAGCCTAAATTCTATATTGAAGTTAAATGACAGTCTTTATTTAAAATTTTTAAAGTGCTTCAAAAATCAATAATCACTTAGCAACTTTAATAATGGATCTTTTGGGCATGTAGAAAATCATTATGAAATTTCTTTTTAAAACATACAACGTAAAATATTAAGAAAAGAGATCTGGGGGGCCAGTTTTTAACATAAATGCAGAATGAACAACGTTATGGTCAAATGCACATGTTTATGGCCATTCCTCCTATGGCCAGATGGATAAACTATTTGCTGTAAATAAATTTCAAACTATGGGATAATAAAACTGCAACTGTTCATGGTTTGGTTGGAGTGTGTGTATGTGTGTGCGTACATATAGGCATAAGTATTGGAGACAAATGTTTTAAATTTTATCTTCTATGCAACATGAAAAAAAAATCCATAAAGGAATCTACCTCGGCAAGTTTTGCACATCAAAAATGGTTTGGTTGCCTCCTGACTTTTGTAGACCTCTCCTGGGACCAGCCTCTTCCTGCAGGAACTCTGATTCAGGCAGAAAACAGCCCTCTAGCCTGCGTTAGGGTGCAAAGGTCAGCTCCTCAGTCTCCTCAAGCTGGAACTCCGGCTGCAACACTCTGTCACCCTAAAAGCACTGCGCTGAGAGCCGCTTGTGTTGGTGCCAATGCATCCCCTGGAGCTGAGGGTCAGAGAGTGCATTCTGCTTATTTCTGTGCCAGCACAAGGAAACCTTAATATTAATGTCCCCAAGTCTGAACCAAGTCCAGGGTGGCATCCTGGCAATCCAGCAAGTGAGACAGAGAAAACCCAATAAGGATAGAAGCCCCTGGAACTACTTGTTTCTAATTATTACCCTTGATGAGGAAGATAAGTAAATATAATGATAACAAAACTCAAAAAATTACATACTGAGTTATATAAGCACACTTTGACAGTAATTCCTGGAATTATTTTGTTCATGCAGCAAGTATAGTGAATTTTGTTCCAACGCTAAGGACATTGAACCAAACCAATTTGCAGCTGTGTTTCTTCTACATTTTGCATTATAATTAGTAAAATAGAGGCTTTACATTCAAAATTTATTAATAACATGGATTTTTTGAATGAAGACATGGTTCTAATGAATTTAATAATAATATTAATTGTTTTAGAATATTAATACATTCTCTTTTGTCTATTAAATTAGTAAAAATCAAACAAAAAGCAATCCCTGAGGGGAAACCCAATTACATGGCCAAATTCAAGGTGTGCATGCAAAAGATATTTAACATTACCCGAACTGGGCTTGTTAATGTGAACAGGACACCCTTCTCATTGAAAGAGTTCAAGTTCACAACTGAATGCTGTAAATGGGACCTGACTAGATCCAAAATTATGAATATCAGGTTTTCAGATCTTATCAAAGGATAACTGAGGAGGTTACTAGGGCCAGTTTGCCACAGCATGGTCACTATCTGTGCCCAAAGCCAGTATCTCTGCCTCTTCAGAAGAGCCTGGAGGAGGTGGTCCTGTGGGGAGTGTCTTTGGGGTAGATATATGTTTTTTTTGGTGAGCACAGGCTCTCTGCTTCCTGGTGGCTCTCTGGATCTGCTTTCCTCCACCGTGTACTTCTGTTACTCTGTTCTGCCTCATCTCCTGGGCACAGAGTAATGGAGCTGGCTGTCTCTGAACTGAGACCTCTGAAACAAGCCCAGATAAACTCTGTCTTTCTTTGCTAGGTGTTTTGATCACAGCATCAAAAGAGCTAACTAAAACATCTGTCTCTTCATTGTTGGTCTTTCATCCAAATGGGTTTGACTTTTGGTAGAGTTGAGAAGGTTTGTCTTCAGTGAGCATTTTATCCATTCTGAGCTTTTATTTATATAGTTTTTGTTCCATCTGGAAGAGATGTTGGAAGAGTTCAAGAGCTCTTTTTCTAACTGCCCCAATGGTGATGTCTCCAAATATGAACACGACAGATTTTAATATTTTCTGCTGCAATTACCGCTTTTGATGGCCTCTTATAACCGGGTTGATTTAAAGAGCACCATGTTGTACACTCGTCTCCTGCGCTGTTTGAGATCCTTTGAACCTGTGGAAGGTTTCTAATCTCTCACTTGTAGACCATTAATATATGCTGAGTGTTCACTTTGCTAATTAATCCACAAGAAGGCTAAATTATGGATAACACACATTGCAAAACCTGGGGTGGTATATATTATACTCACCTGATTGCCTTTTTCATTTGATTACTGGAAAATCAGTCATTTCCTGACAATTAATCAGAAGCCACAGAGATTCCCATCTGAGTTCCAGTTATCTTGCTTATTCCACTTAATTTTTGATTTATAAAAAAGTTATTATACCATAACAATTTCAGATTTGATTACTGGTGAAGTTAACAAACTCATTTTTAGTCACAGAGTTTTTCATCCTAAATGAGCTGTTAGGTGTCGGTTGGTTAAAATGTCTATTTCATTAATTAAGAGTATTATACATTCATCTAGCCATCAATTTCCACTGCTCCAAAATTTTTCATGTAAATTTCATTAAACAACTACGTGTGTTAATTATTATATCAGAGATATAGAAGTTTCCCTCCCTTTTATCCAGGAAGGCACCAACATTTGCCTCAGGAAAGTAATGCTGAACGATAGATTTCCAAAATGACTCAGATCAATAGATGTTCATCTCTCTTTGGTTTTAAGACCTCTTTATTATTTTTTCCACTTGTATTTCTGTGATCAGTTTCTCCTCTGTTCCTTCCACTGGTTTTCTTCCTGATGACTTCCGCCCCCACTTGTCTGTTGTGATGAAGTACACATGACATGGAATTTACCATCTTAACCAGTTCAACGGTATCCAATATGTTTGTCACTACCAACCATCTGCAGGTCTCCTTCTGTCAGGTAAAACCAAATCTGTGGACCATGAACCAACTCTCCTCTGCCTTCCTCCAGGGCCTGGCAACCACGGCTCCATTTCTGTCTCTACTTTGAATATTCTGGAGACCTCATGTACACGGAGTCATACTAGTTTATGGCTTGTTTATTTCACTAGTTTTGTGACTAGTTCATTTCACTTACCATAATAACCTCAATGTTCCCTCATGGTGAAACGTTTTTCTTCTGAAGGTTTAATCACATTATATTGTGTATATACACAACATTTTGTTCACCTATTCATCTGCTGAAGGACTTTTGGGTTGATTCCACATTTTAGATATTGTGAGTAACACTGCTGTGAATACATGCTAATATTTATATGAGACACGACTTTTCACCCTTTGGGGTGTATACCCAGAGCTGGAATTGATGGATTACATGGCAGGTCTGCATTTAGATTTTTGAGGAACTACCATGCTGCTTTCTACAACAGCTTTACCATCTTTACCATTTTATTCCCACCAGCTGTTCACAGGCTCCCATAATTTCATATACTTGCCAACACAAGTTTGTTTGTTTGTTTGTTTTTTACTAGTACCTACCCTAGCTGGACATAGTGGAACTTGCCTGTAATTACAGTGACATGGGAGGCTGAGACAGAAGGATCTAAGAAATTTAGCCAGACCAAGACTTAATAAGACCCTGTCTCAGAATGAAGAATGAAAAGGACATGGATGTAGCTCAGTTGTAAGGTGTTTTGGGGTTTAGTCCCAATACTAGGGATATGCATATATCCTAATGGTGTGAGGAGGTATACCATTATAGGTTTTATTTGAAGTTCATTAGTAATTAGTGATATCCAGCATGCTTTAATGTGCTTATTAGGCATTTGGATATTTTCTTCTAAAAAAACGTCTAGTAAATGCATCTGCAAATTTTCATTAGGTTTGTGTCTTTTAGGACTTCCTTACACAATCTGAACAGTAATCCTTTGTCAGATACATGATTTGCAAATATTTTCACCACTTTGAGAACTGCCCTTTTACTCTGTTGACAGTGCATATTGAGGCATGAAAGTTTCAAATGTCCATGAAGTCCACTTTGTCTCTGGTTTCTTTTCTTTCCTGGGCCTTGGGTCTTTTGTGATTATTTTTGACGTTTGTGCATGCAATTCTGACCTAATATTCTTGTTCTTTGATCTTTGCAAATTCCTCATGGCCATCAACTCTTACAGTGTCAACTGCCTGTATCATTTTATATTTGTCTGTAGCCGCAGATACATATTCATTGATACATATTCATATCTTTAAGATTTCTCCCCCTCTCTCTATACACTGCAACTACGTACCTTTTATTCAACTGAGAGTCACAAAATAGTCCCTAAAATGAGCATGTTTGCTGCCAGAGGAAATAGTCCTCTGCTTAATCTCAGTATGAGTTAATGGTGCCATTATCTATGGAGCAGAGGAAAGCTGTTCACCTCTACACAGACACAAAGTGGGGGGGAGGGAGGAGGGAAAGGGGAGGGGGCAGGCGACAAGATTACCATTCCAGGACAAGCCAGTGACCCTCTCCTCCTACCAGGACCTATCTCCTGCAGTTCTCACTGCCTCCCAATAATGTTAGTACATGCATTAGGTTAGATGCAAGTACTTCCCAACCCCCCCCCCCCAACATTGCTGCACTGAGAACCAAGCCTTCAACACTTGGCTTGGGGGACTCATCCTCCTCAAGCCGTACCAAGATGAAAGATACCTAGTATGAATCGGTACTGAGCATCTTCAAATATTTAATAGTGATAAGCATAAAAATGAGTCTTTCCTCTGCTGGAACCTTCCGCCATGATGTCTGTGCCTTGGAGCGGTCAACCACAGACTGACACATCTGGAATTGTGAGCCAAACAAATCTTTGCAGCAGAAAATGAATCCGCTAGATGAGATCCTTGTGAACCTCCAACTTTTTCCTCATTCTTTATTAATCCTTTTGTAATATTTTAAATGTGTATGAGAAGAAAGTTGGTATTTCAAGTGTCCATAAAATATTTGCAAGGCATGTGTCTCTGAGTTAGCCAAATCTAGAATTAAATATAACAGCGTGATGACACAGGGAAAGTAAATCTTCTTAGGAATGACTAGTATTTCAAAGACTTCATCCCATCCCGAGTCTCCTATTCTTAGTACCATCCCTTTCATCCTCTGTTTCATCTAGATTCTTGTTATCAGTGTAATTTTGTTTAGTTCCTTTTTCTCCTTCTCAACCATCTTACCATTATACCCAGACAGATAGTCCCTAAACAGAAATCTCATGATGTCTCTTCTTGACATGAAATTCTTCAGGTTTTGCTTGTTTTCTGTACAGCTCTTCCACCCCACAAATTACATATGTTGTATTTACATTTGTTGATATTTTGACAACCGTCAATCTGTAGTCCAGATCTTTTACCATGACTACCTGGCCCACGGTCTTCATGTTTATATGCATTTACACTTGAGTTCTCCACTTGTCCCTCCTTTACCATTTTCTTTGTCTACATCCAACTCATCTTTGGAAAATCCAAAGTAAAGGACATGTTCCTTGTGAAGCTTTCCACAGCTCCATGGTGAAGAGCTAGACACTGCTCTGTGCCCACAGCATGTGACAGAACCCTAATGTCACTTTGTCCACTAGACTTCACTTATATGTTCATTTCTGAATTCCTTAACAGATTGTGTGAAACCTTCAAGGCCAGGCACTCACTGTTATCTTTATTTATATCAGAATCTAGCACAGTGTGAAGCACAAAACAGATGGTCAAGAAACATCACCTGTATACATGAATCAAAGGACTCCAGGGTTGATAAATCATCTAAGCTTACAAAGAAACAGGTATATACACATGGATCTTCTCTTGCAGCAAAAGCTAACTGTGTAGGTTTCTTAAGTCCTGATGAGTTCAGTAACATTGATACTTAAAATTTCCTTACTTGAATTGTCTAATGCTTACCTGAGCACAGAAAGATATGATAACATCTTGAACCATAAAGCAAAATTCTTCATTTGGAAATGAAGCATTTGCAAACCTTGGAACGCTATGGGAATGTAATGATTATGAAATCCAAACAGCAAAAGATGATTTTAGGCTTAATGATACAAAGAAACTTTAGAAAAGGAGCTCAGAAGCTTAAAAATAGAAAGAGGAATAAAATTTACATATGTTATTTTCAAATTTATAGGAAATCACACTATTTTTATTCGGTTCACTTCTTTTAGTTAAAATGAATGGGGTTCAAATGAGGTCTTATTTCATTAGCAACATCATCTCGACTAGAGTACAAACCTCTGAAGGAGCATCATTAGGTACATAAAAATGCTCTTAATGAAAATTTGTGGTTATGAAATGAATGAATTGAACTTTAGTATGTAAGGCCAGATTTTCTAAAACACATCAAAAAATATATAACTAAGGGACATCAGCATGAATAATCATAATATGGTTTAAAGAATGCAATAATTTATTGATTGCCCTGAGTTACCTATTTCATAGGCATAGTTCATAAAAAAGGAGTTCTGTTAAATAAAGGCTACTCTATTTTATAAATTCTTCACCATGAGACATGTTTCACAATCTTCTTTTGTCAAAATGACATAATTTAAGGAGATGCAAGTAAAATATTTTAGAAACTCATTCACATGCACAACAATGTATGTTTTCTAAATTTCAATAATTACTAAATAAAAAACAAAAACAAATATATAGTTATAAAATATGTTTAAAATCATTTGAAATAAGATATGCAACCAGTTAGCATAAATTTAGCCCACTATTATAACACCTATGTCTATAGAACTATAATTAGTGTTTATAGTAATAACTTTGGAACATATAAGAATTAACACTAACATGACTTTTTTATTATTTTGATTCATTGTACACAAATGGGGTACAACATCCGTTTCTCTGGTTGGTCATGAAGTAGAGTCACAGTGTTTATGTAATCATACTTTTACATAGGGTAATGATGTTTGTCTCATTCTATTATTTTTCCTTTCCCCTGCCCCCTCCCCACTCCTCATTTTCCTCTATACAATCCATCCTTCCTCAATTCTTGCCTCTCCTTTCCCCTGTTATGTATCAGAGAAATCATTTGGTCTTTGGGTTTTTGGAATTGGTTTATTTCTTAGCATGATGTTCTCCAACTACATCTATTTACCTTCAAATGACATAATTTTATTCTTCTCTATGACTGAATAATATTCCATTGTGTATATATACCACAGTTTCTTTATCCATTCATCTATTGAAGGGCATCTAGGCTGGTTTCACAATCTAGCTATTGTGAATTGAGCTGCTATAAACATTCATGTGCCTGCATCACTGTAATATGCTGATTTTAAGACCTTTGGGTATAGGTCAGTGAGTGGGATAGTTGAGTCAAATGGTGGTTCCATTCCAAGTTTTCTAAGTAATCTCCACACAGCTTTGCAGAGTGACCGCACCAATTTGCAACCTCACCAGCAATGTATAATTGTACCTTTTTCCCCATATCCTCACCAACTCCTGCTTATATTCTTGATAATAGCCATTCTAATTGGGGTGAGATGAAATCTTAGGGTAGTTTTGATTTGCACTTCTCTCATTACTAGAGATGTTGAACATTTTTTCATATATCTGTTGATTGCTTGTAGATCTTCTTCTGTTAAGTGTCTGCTCATTTCATATCCCTCACAAAACACAACTCGAAATGGATCAAGGACCTAGGAATTAGACCAGAGACCCTGCACCTACCAGAAAAAAACAAAAAAGTAGGTCCAAATCTTTATCATGTCAACTTAGGACCAGATTTCCTTAACATTACTCCCCACAGCACAAGAAATAAAAGCAGGAATCAATAAATGGATAGATTCAAACTAAAAAGTATTTTCTCAGCAAAGAAAACAATCAACATTGTGAAGAATGAGTCTACAGAATGGGAGAAAATCTTTGTCACGTGCACTTCAATAGAGCACTAATCTCCAGAATCTATAAAGAACTCAAAAAATTTTACACCACGAATACAAATAACTCAATCAATAAACAAGCTAAGGAAATGAGCAGATGAAAGTGACTTATGAATTGAATTTTGATAGTAACTTAACTTTAATTCAATACTTTGTTAATTTTCTAATTCTTTGTGATATTATGCTTGACTTACCTACTATTTTTTAGAAAACCAGTATATTCAATTCACAAGAATAAAAAAAAAAAGATACATTTGAGACATTGGACTTTTTTTTTTTTTATGTTTTGCCATGTAAGGTTTCATTCAGAAGGAGAATGAAAAAACAGATAAAATAGTTCATTGCTCCTAATAAAATGAAACCTCTTAGAAGAATCTTCCAGAAAGTTAATAAGAATAATGAATTGTAATCCCAGGGACTGAATAGCTATATTGGAAAGGCAAATTTTACCCCCTGAGTGGTCCAGAGAAGAAGTTAAAGGTAAAATGAATATCCTGAGACAAACCAAATGTCAAACAGTTTATCAAAACTAAAAGGGACACAGCATAAGCAGTTCTAAAAGGGATTTTTAAAGCAATAAACATCCACCAAAAAGGAAAAAAAGGATATGCCGAACTAAGAATTGTCTGCACAGTCAAAGAAATGACCAGCTGAGTGAGGAGACAAACCAGGTTATGAGAGAAAACCTTTACAAGTGTGCATCTGTTAAGGGGTTAATATCCAAAATATACAAGGAGCTCAGAGAACTTAGTGGTCAGAAGACACATAACCTGATTTAAAAATGGGTGCAGGAACTGCATAGACATTTTTCAAAAGAAGAGATTCAAAGGTTCAGCAAGTATATTTAAAATACAATTATCAAGAAGTATGCACATTAAAACCACAAAGAGGTATCACCTCATACTTGTTAGAAAGACTATTAGCAAAAAGACAAAAGACCAAAAATGTTGGAAAGCATGTGGAGAAAAGAGATCCCTTGCCTACTACTGATGGAAATGCAAATTAGTACCCTCTTCATAGAAAACTGTATGGAGATTCTTCAGAAAGTTAAAAGCAGAGCTTCCACATGATTCAGCAAACTCACTGCTGGGTGTACAGCCAAGAGAGATGAAATCAAGATGTCAAAGACGCAGACTCAACCGAAGTGTTCAGAACAGATGCAAGGAGAAGGAAACTGGCGTGTACAAATGGGGTAGTATTCAGCATTGATAAAGAAGGAAAGTCCGCCATTTGTGACAATATGGATGAACCGGGAAGACATTATGTTAAGTGAAATAAGTCAAGCACGAAAGATAGTGTACAGTCTCCCAATTTGTGGAGCCTTATAATATTGACCTCCTAGAAACAGGTAGGGGAGGATGGGGGAGAAGTCGGTAAGACAAAAATTTCATTTAGATAAGGGCAAGTAATTTGAAGAGAGCTATTGTAACACAGCATCTATAATTAATACCCAGGTATTGAAAATTGCAAAAGGAATACATTTTAAATATTCTTTTTTATAATTTATTAATTTTTTTTATTTTTACAGACTGCATTTTGATTCATTATACACAAATGGGTTACATCTTTTTGTTTCTATGGTTGTGCATGATGTAGATTCACACCATTCGTGTAATCATACATGTACATAGGGTAATGATGTCTGTCTCATTCCACCATTTTTAATACCCCTGCCCCATCCTCCTTCTCATTTCCCCCTACATCATCTAAAGTTCCTCTATTCTTCTCTCACCTCCATCCCCCACCCCCATTATATATGATCATCCACTTAACAGGGAAAACATTCAGCCTTTGGTTTTTTGGGTTTGGCTTATTTCACTTAGCATGATATTCTCCAAGTCCATCCATTAATCTACAAATGCCATACTTTTATTCTTCTTTATGGCTGAATAATATTCCATTGTGTATATATACCACAGTTTCTTTATCCATTCATCTGTTGAAGGGCATCTAGGTTGGCTCCACAATTGTGAATTGAGCTGCCATAAACATCGATGTGGCTGTAGTATGTTAATTTTAAATCCTTTGGGTATAAACCAAGGAGTGGGATAACTGGGTCAAAAGGTGGGTCCCTTCCAAGTTTTCTGAGAAATCTCCATACTACTTTCCAGAGTGACTGAAGATATACAGGTGATTAATGAATATATAAAGAAATGTTCAACATCTCTAGTAATTAGAGAAATGTAAATTAAACAACTCTAAGACTTCATCTTACTCCAATTAGAATGACTATTCCCAAGAACACAAGGAATAATAGATGTCGGCGTGGATGTGGGGAAAAAGGCACACTTTTACGTTGCTGGTGGAGTTGCAAATTTTAAATATTCTAATTACAAAAACAGGTTAGTCTGTGAAGCTAACACAGACATTCCTAAATGTACACGTGTGTCCAAGCTTCATATGATACATGATAAACATATGTAACTTTTTATCACTTTAAATAAATAAATAAAAACATGGAAAATTGATGTACAAGTTGTTTTAAAAGCAAAATTTTAAAACTAATGAGCTTGTTAATAGAAGATGCATAGTCCACTGCAGCTCATTTATTTACTTTAACCAGATTTTTAATTTTAGTAGTGGTGTAAACTAAATTGTTATTTCCCAAATTTTATTTGATATAAAAACGCTTTCATTCTTTAAATATTGGGTCTACATTTAGTTCTGCTTAGTCCTTTTCTTTTGCTGACTTTATTCATTATATCAATTTTGGGTCATATGTAAATGCAGATTTCAGAGGATATGATTGCTTTTCTCCAGCTAAACTGAGAAGAGTGGTGAGCTTATAGGACAAGAAGCTTCCTGTGCATTTGATAAAGTATGGGGTAATTACAGGTACAGAGAGTGTGACATTTTAACTCAATATTTGATGGATTTGAAAAAAATCAAACTAACACTATGATCATGTAGCACTAAGATGTTTCTAGATTTTATTAATTCCAATCAGAGTATGTTTAGTTGATTTAAAAACAACGACATGGGAAAAGTCTATTTTTCTAGTTGCCAACTGCTCAAGAAAGTGTAGTCATTTTACCAACAGAGGTTTGTATTCATGCAGACATTTCATTTCAGGATTTATAGAATATAATTTTTATATTCATCTTATTTCCCATTAGATTGGAAAAAACCACTGGAAGTACAGAATCTTGTTAGCTCCCCCAAAATGGTTAGATGTTTTAAACTACAGAAAAAGTGAGAAGGAAAGATGTGTTGAAGCAGTACCTTTCTCTGTTTTTTTAAGTAGAGAATTGATTTATCTACAGAGGTTGACAGAAAAACATTCATTCTGTCCAAAATAAGCCATATTTATGATGATAATTTCAGACATTGTACACATAAATAATTTTTTTCTAAATGGTGATAAATTTTGAAGGGTAACTAGAGAAGTAATTTTCATAGACAAAAAATAAATAAATAAAAGTCACAGTTATTTTCCCCACAGATAAGAACTAGGAATATGCTTTTAGATGAAAAAAAAATTTGTTGGTGATAATCAACCTATAAGAGTAAACAGCAAAATTTCAAAATTCTGGAATTTTTTTGGAGGACAGCAAAACAATGAAAAAACTTTCTGAAACCTTGGATGAACTTTCAGAAGAAGCTATGTAGAATTGAAGATTTAAAGAGATATATACATTTCTTAAAATGGTTTTAGATATTCCTTATTAGAAATAATTTGCTTCGTAAGTTGAAAAACATTAGGAAGCTTTAAAAGTGTCAAGTCTAATAAGAAAGTTTCATTAGAGCATATAACTTCTGCAACTGGTTGTGGAAGAAGGAGATAGAAATATCTTCATTTGCAGTTAAAATGAATTTATATCTCTAAATGCCAATTAGCAGGCCCCCATTGACTCTGGGTGATTCATTCCTTAATGAAATCATAATGTTTCTGTAGAGCAATCCTGCACACCTCCCCAGAGGGCAGCGTAAGCACCATGAGATAGCTCTTGGAAGCTGGCCACAGGCCACCTGCAGCAGAGGGGTTCTGATTTCCTAGACAGAGGTGGACAGGTGCGGGCAGGAGCGGGCAGGAGCACACGGGGCATCTGGTGCACACACAGGGTACTGTGCACATCTGGAGCAATATCAAAGCTTGATTAATACAAAGCCATATTCATTCACTCCATTCACAGTCCCCAGATTCCCACAGAGGAACACATCAGCGTTTTCTTCTGAAATTTAGCTCCTTAATACACCAATTGATGCTGACTTAACGGTTAACAATAGTTGTCCTCCTTTCAGTTCTGTAGAAACCCAGTAAAAAATAAGCACCTGAATTTAAACACGGTTTGCTATCATCTATTTAAAAATTTAAAATTCTGAGAACACTTTAAGGTTTTAAGAACATACTGGTGGAAATAAGCTCAAAAAATCAAGTCCAGAATTTTTATGACATACTAAGTGAAACTGAAAACTTAAATCAACCAGAGCAGATTCAGGAAAATACTGAAGATAAACATATTGCAATTAAAAAATGAAAACCATTTGATAAAGCAGACTTTATCAAAGCTATTCTTTCTTAACAACTATATTTTAACTATAAATATGTGATAGTTTCCTTTCTTTATGCTTAATGTCTTTTATTTTAATGATACTCTGTAATCGTAGATCAGAGATATAAGGAGGCAGAACTTGTCCCTGTTGGCATTCTGGTTGTACTTTCTCTGATGATAAATCTAAAATCCCCAATCAAAAAAGTGCCTGATTTCCATTATGAGTCCTATCACAGGAAGCAGTTTATCCACACTAAGTGATTTTATTTTCATTGCTAAATTTAAACAGTGATACATCACAGATCATCTCTGGGCTGTACCTTCATATATACGTAAGTTATCGGTTCTCCTTTTGGGTTCTGAAAACTTACAATGAAATATTAAGTGGATTTTTTAAACAACAAAAAAGTCCAGTAAATTTAAGTAGATGTGATGGAAAGTAAAGACTGAAGATTCTTGTCAGAGGACCTCGAACAGAAATGTATTTCTTCAATATTCCTAATATCTCATCCTTTTTGGAAAATCTTTGAAATATTTAAAGTTCTTACAGAGTATAAAATTTACTTTTCCATAATTTACTCTGGGCAAACAAAATGTTAAGTAGATACAATGAGAGAAACAAAAGCTAGGTTAACAGTCAAGGAAAGAAAGGAAAACACAATTTCAAAAGAGTAATGGGGGTAGAATTAGTTCATAGTCACTCATGCTCACAAGGAGAGCAACAAGAAAGGGCCAGCAGACTGATGGCACTGGATGTTAATGGTAAAAAATGTGAAGGGGGAAGAAAAACATCAGCAGGTCACTTGTAAATTATCTACCTGAGCAAACAAGTTTTTGAAGAAGTGTAAGATTTCCAAAAATTGCTCTCCATTGTATAAGAGAAATTTGCAATGATTACTCTTTGTGCTAGATAAAAAAATAAAATTTAATAAATACAAGAATTTATAATATATAAATTATTAATTTAGTTATGTAATTAAATTTATATATAATTCCTTACATATAAGATAAAATGATGTGTGTATGTGTATATATATATAAGTATATACGTATATATACGATGACAAATAAACTGGCATATCAGAAAAAAATGGAAAATATTATGTTAGAGGTAAGAAAAACAAATTTAAGTCTCAAAAAACAAAACAAAAATTATCAAAACAATTCAATACATGGTGCATAGGCTGGAGGAAAAGAATACATACAAAACAGATAAGAAATGATAAACAAGGAGACCAAACTCAAGAGGACCAACACATCAATAGTGCATTTCCTGAAAAATGTTACGGAAGACATGAAAAAAAAAAAAAAAGTCAAAGATAAAATTGAAAATATACCTGAAACATATGAAGACTCGAAATCGTAGTTGAAAAGAACTCTCCAGGTCCCAGGAGAAACCGGAAATTACTAAGTCCACGGTGTTTCCTGAGAAAAATAGAATGCAGTGACTGAAGGAAGAACCTGTAAGACATTTAGGAAGGAAAAAGTTACCCACCGGGTCAAGTTCGAAGCCACTCTTAAAATTCTCTACAGCAACCTTCAGTGGCTTACTTTAGGGGAAGTTAGCTGAGAATATCCTACAGGAAACTATGACCTTTAAATTTCATACACACAAATCCAAACATCCTTAGCAATGTATGACTTGACCTAAGAGATTTAAAAGACCTACCTCTTGCCAAATTCCAGCCCTCCTGGAGGTATATTAGAATAAAATAGCACCCAAGAGTGGAAAGGAACTGTGTAAATGACTGAAGAAAGCTCTGAGTCTATCAGCACATAGAACTGAAATTCCTCCACTCTGGAAAGTAGAATCAACAAACTGTGTGATCACCCTGAACCTGGCATCCTGACATCCGCTGGGAGCAGCAAGTGACAGGAAAGAGCAGGACAAGAGTGCCAAGTGTGGATAATTGGAAAAGAGGACTTTGAGAGACCTTTTATAACTTGGATTCATGTAGTATTTAAAATAGGAACTCCCTAAACTTTTGAACTTGTATTTCTTTCTTTTTCTATTGGATTCCATTGGGGACTTACTGTAACTTCCTGTGAAGAATATTTTTCTGATCATTTTTCATTTTAACTCATAGTCTATTAAATACAATTAAAGTCTAATTCAATTTTTTTGAATTAATAAAATGCTATTTAAAATAGTTCCAGTAAAGTTGTGTGTCTGTGAAGCTTTTGTTAATACGTATCTGTCTGTGCTCAGTATCATGAAGGATGACTTGAAGCCTCATTCATCAGTTATTGATAGTGTTTCACCAAAAGCCGTAGATTACTAGGTGATTTAAAAATCTTAATTATTTGTATTGTTTGATAATTTTTATAACGTATTCTCAAAACACATGTAATCATTCTATTTTGGTTCAAGTAGGAATTTATTATTTATTTTTGTCAAGCAATAATCATTTTTTTTTTCTTTGTTGGTTCTTTTCACTTAGAGATGACAATAGGATTCATTTGGACATAATTATCAAAGCATGGAACATAATTTGCTGTAATTCAGTCCCCAGTACTTCCCCTCCCTTCCCTCCTCCCTCCCCTGTTCCCTTTCCTCTACTCTACTGATCTTTCTGTTACTTATATATATTTTATAATTAGTGCCTTTTGTGTGTATAGTCATTCTTTAATAAGCAGAGAAGTTCCTTGTGAATATACCCACTTTTCCTTGCTAACATTTGTGGGTGTGCCAGTGTGGGTGTGAATGTGGATATTAGGCAGGGATATCCTGGGATATTTCCTGTGAACAGCACTGCATTTTTAGGTGGTGGACCCTACCCTGTATTTATTGTGTATCTATTTTTACAAGATTTGAGTTAATTTTCTTCTTACCCAAAGTGCACACATTTGTAAGCGATAAAAGTATAGCTAATATAAACACATTACTTGTGTACTCTCCATTAAATATAAAATTCATTTACAAATTTAGTAGACATTAACTAACTTTATTAAAATGAAATGTTTTGTAATTAAATCTAAAGCAAAATATAATAAAACCCACAGTGATAAAATTGGGTGAAATAAAAATTATAATAGATAAATCAATGAGTAAATGCTCAAACCAAGGAAAACATAAGAAAAGGAGAGTAACCTTGTGGCCTAAAGTAAAAATTGAGAACACAGAAAGAAAGGAAGATTTTAGGGGACTCCCAACTGAGTCTCTCCTGACCTACCTACCACTCTCCACCTCTGAATGAGTTATGAACAAAGGGTTAACACAATCCCGGAAATTCACGCTGATTTCCCCAGTTAGGGAGAAGCAGTCTGAGGGGTAAGACCTGGGCAGGGTAAGGAAAAGCCCTGAGTCTAAGTACTTCCACACCGCCCCCCGGGGGTCGTGGTCCCATGCCAAGAGGGCCTTTCCTGCTAACTAAATTGGAGAAATGCTTTTTCCAGACAAATGGGATATGCAGCCAGCCACCTGTGCATAGGAGGCCCTCCTGCATGAGGTTTCAAGTAACCTCGAAGGAGAGAGCTGGCCTCTGGCCTCAGCAAGGAGGACAGGACATTGGGTCCTCCCAGCCTCTTACATTACCCCTTCTGGTACAAAAGATCAAGCAACACCTGACCTCAAGTTTTAGTTCAGGTGGGAAAAAGATCTAGAGATCAATTGGAAATTTCTGGACAGAGGTGGTTCTGTTAAATACAAGCCCAAGAAGAAGAAGGGAGGGAGGAAGAGAGGAAGGAAGGAAGGAGGGAGGGAGGAGAAGAAGGGAAATAGTAAAACTTGTTACAAAGTAAAATCTAGTCCTTGAAACAGAAGATGGCATGCTTGTGCTGTGCATTATATAAACATGTAAATTAAGTAAAAAATAAGAATGCAGAAGCATTAATGTGAAAAAAGCAAAATGAGAAAAGATACGATGATTATGATTTTAAAAATGTGAACTCTAAATTGTAGGTATGCCCATTAGAGATACACGACTTGATATCAGCAGAAACAGAATAGAACTAGTTGAAATGTGAATGAATGACCTAGAGCAACCTGCAGTTCAGAAGAAATGACAAAAGAGAAAAAGATAAAATGGAGATTGCAGGTGTTCATTGAAAAAGAAGAGTAGACACAAAATTGCAAATCCAGGGAGAGGGTCAGGAGCTCTGTCTAGCTCATGGTCACACATGCAGGGAGAAAGCAAGATTCTACAGGCAACTGGTCGAGTCAGCACTTAGAAGAGAGGACCTGGGGCTGGCCCAGATGAGGCCACGAGTAAGAGAAAAGGCAGTGGAGAAAAGCCAGACTACTCAGGGAAAGACAATGAACCGTGAAATCTTGAATGAAGAAAAGCCCTTGCTTGAGTATAAGCATAGAGGCATTTTCAAACAGAATTATACATATGCCAATTAAATAAGCAGCCCCATTCTGAAATACAGTGAACCCACAGATGAGTCAAAAATAAAGAAGTCAGGAGATGATATGTGGTTAAGAGGCTGAGGCTGAGAATTAAACTCATCTCCATTAGAAAACAAAATTATAAATCTGGATGGGAAACAAATACAATAAAAGATGACAAGGAAAACATAATTTAAGCAAGAGCAATAGGCAAGTGGGTCTAGGGGAAAGAGAAGGAAGTAAAAATCTTATTTGCATAGCACAGGATCCATCTTATAATCCTTAAAATATAATCATGTGGGTTACATAAAACCATCATGACTTTAGACTCAGATATCAGAACCTCGTTTCCTGATCTGGAAGAGATTTTTAAGGAAATAGTATCTTTCATGGTTCAGAAACAAGTATGTGAAATTCCAGAATCCCTTCAATATCAATTCTTTTCTTACATTTGATTAAAACTGAACTTGATGTATTTCAAATGCGTTTAATGCAACTGTTCCTATAAAATCATTTTCCCTTGCTCTGATCTGCCTCATCCCTTGTCTACATGCGTCTCTAGCCGTGTTCCCATCCATTTACAGGGTCTTCGATGTCAGCACCACCTGCAGCAACGTGGGAAGGTTTTATTGCTTTCTACTTTGTGTTCTGTTTTACGACCTGACATTTTTAAAAAGTTGATATTATTTTGGTAAATCTATTCATTCTTTCCCAAATATATATGGGACGATACTCCAGTGTAGGTTAAAGAGGAAAAGAAACGTAATGAAGAAAAGAGGAGCTGCAAATTCTGAAAGAGCATGAGCGTGGCTTGGGGGAGGGTTAACCTCACTGACAGCAAGAGACGGATTTTCAAAGTCAGGGGAGATCCTGTTGTCCCATTTCAAAAGGATCCTCAAATGCAGAGCTGCAGGGTGAGATCAAAGGAGACCTGGGCATGTAAACCATACAACTTTCCCAGGACAGTCAGGAATTTCAAGTTCCCAAATGTGAGGTTGGTTTATGACTTTCATCCCGGCAATTCTCAGTAGGAAGCAATCTACAGAAATAAGGTGAAATTATCTTGGCAATTCACTCGTAGGAAGCAATTTCCAGAAATAAGGCAAAATATAGACAAAGAATTAATGCTTGAAGAAGCTCATTTTTGCTTTTCTCATAATTTAAAAAAAGCAGATGCACCTATTATCGTCCCTAAAGACACTTAAATAGACTACATTATGCATTTATGATATTTATATTTAGTAGTATGATCTACTACATATAAATATTAGAATTAATGTTTCCATAATTTTTAAAGAAATGAAAAACACTTGCAATGTTAGGTTAAAATGTGTATTCAAAATCACATATTTGGCATGATTGCAAAATATATAAAGTATGTACTAAAATATGTGAGTGAATGTCAACTCAGAAATTAAAATGCCAATGTTTCACAATGGTTTATTTTGGCTTATTTGATTAAAAGAGCAAAGTTTTATCTTTTTTACAATTATAAATTTCTACTTGTAATTTTCAGGTGTCTGAATATTTTCACTGTGAACTTCACTATTTTACTACTATCAATAAAGTAAATCTAGAGAAATTCTGATGTATTTTATTATTTTCACATACTATATGAATACTTTTTTGTTTTGTAATAAAAAATATATAGGCAGTGATTACATCTTGTCCCTCCTGGTGCAAGCTAGTGTGTGTATTTGGAATATTCTTTATCTTGCATTAAGGTTTTATTTAAGTTTTTTATTTAAAAAAATTTTTTTTGGTACCAGAGATTGAACCCAGAGGCACTTAACCACTGAGTCACATCCCTAGACATTTTTTCGTATTTTATTTAGAGACAGGGTCTCACTAAGGTGCTCAGAGCCTCTTTAAATTGCTGTGGCTGACTTTGAACTCATGATCCTCCTGCCTCAGCCTCCCCAGCAATCTTGCACCACCTTGCCCGGCTTTACATTAAGTTTTGATGTAAGTCTATTATGTATGCGTTGCATCTTTTTAGATTTTCCAATTTTTCAGTTTTAGTTAAAAGTCTTCTAATCACAATTTCAATATTCTAGTTAAATATAATAGCAATTGAAGACTATAAACTAGGTGGAGAGTATGTGGATTTTTTTTTTTTTTTTTTTTTTTTTTTTTTTTTTTTTTTTTAGTGAGGCATTGATTAATGAGTTGATTTCAAAACAAAGCTAAGCTCAAAGTTAATAACCTCAGTCCAGCAGCTACACAACCACACTCAGAGTCAAAAGGTACCACTTTTCATTTTCATTTCTACGAAACTGTAGCATTTCCCACTATTTTCATTTGTAAGGTGGTTATTATAGTTATTTTTTTACCTACCTACCTTGCAGGGATGCTGTGAGGATTAATGAGATCACTCCTATAAAGGATTTGAGTTCCTCGGAGATGAGAGATATGAAAATGTTATTATTATCCTGTCATTCATATATTAGCTTGCTCTCTCTTTCAGGACCTGAAGGTAGAATCAAAAAGACACAAATTCTGATCCATGGTGAGAAATATTTAATGAGATTTGCCCACTTTTTCCATGTTTAATACCTAACTTCCCAGAGCTTGATATATTAAATTTATTTCAAAGACCTTTTGCATACTGATTTGATGTCTTTTATGTATAAATCTGGTTGCTTTAGGTTAGGTTTAAAGCAAAATCAGGCGTGCATTATTTTCATTTGTTTGAAATGAAGTCCACTACTTTTGGCTGAATTCCCGTATATTCATATTTATTAAATTAAGGTCAATATTATGCTGTTAAGTAAAAAAGAGAAATATAGATAACCACAACTCAATTAAATTATGAGGTAAATTCTTTTATTTTCTGGCATTATCCTTCTCAATGTTTTCTGTTAATTTTATATGTTCAAACACTCTTAACAGTAGTTGAATTATCTTTGAGCTCTAAGGACTGCGAGGTGTTTTTTGATGTCTTTCTCGTGAAGCCAAAGGAAGTATCAAAACCTGTTTTAGAGGTGGTTTGTTGAAACTGAACTTTCTTTCCGAGTATTTATGATCATTTCACAAGTTCTGAAGTTACATGTCTCTCCAAACTGTGGTGCTTCAGGCTTCACATCGGAGACTGAAAGTGCTCTTCCAAATGGTATTGCTTCACTTCCCAAGTAGTCAAGGGTTTTACTTCATAATAATTGACTTGTGACATATACATGCAAATATCAAGTTCATCATGAAAATATTGCAAGAGACTTGGTTGTCTTTTAATATTATCACCTTCTCAAGAGAGACTTGCATGTAACGATTAAAATATGGCGAAAGTAAACTCAACTCACTGTGGATCAAAGGCTTGAAAGCATTCAGATGAAACTGCAGACTTTCTCATTGACGTTATACGGCCTATAATATTTACAGAATCCAACAAATTCGGGCATTTATATTTATTTCATTAAACCAATCTAGTCCAACACTGATAATGATTTCATATTTTATTTTATGCATTTTCTTCAGCTACCTTAGGTTAACAAATAACAAAAACAACTTAAATATCCTCAAATGCATGCATTTTATGTTTCAAAATTTTATACAAAAGTGCTAATTATTCATAAATAGATGACATTCACTGCACTCTTTATTCTCCAAAGTTTTTTTTGTTTTTTAATTTGAGTGGATAATGAAAGTATATTAATCTTACTTTTAGGTTACCTCAAAGATTTCATGTCTTGACTTTTATTGTTAAATGTAGTGCTAATCTTCTGTTAACATTTTATCTCCTTTATTTTAACTATCACTTATTTTAAGTACTTTTAATTCTGAAAATATTTACATTTCAAGAACACAGAATAGTTAAATGAACACATAATTATTCAACTGGAGACAATTTACTGAAGTTTTGTAGCTTTTTTCTCTCTCTCTCTCTTTCTCTCTCACACACACACACACACACACACACACACACACACACACTTTCAACTGGCTGCATCTCATAAGAATAATGATGTTCTCCTATATGGCCAGAATGCCATCTCTATGCCTAAGACTATTAATATTCATTTTGAAATGTTATATAATGTATAGTTCAATTTCAGATCCTGGAGATTTTCCCAAAATTGTCTTTGAGAGTATCTTCATAACCCAGATCCAACCAAGGTTACATTTGATTGTCATGTGGCTTTACACACGTTACCTTAAGAGCGGCCCCCTTAACCACTCTTCTGTTTCCTTGCTCTGAAGTAACATGTCCCTATAGCACAAAAGTCCCTATATTCTGTATTTATCTGATTATTTCCTTGTGATAGAAATGTGTTAAACATTAATGGCAAAATAAAGATGTAATAAAATTATTACATCATCTTCATGATGATATGTTATCAGTGATAGCAAATTTGATCACTCGGTTGAAGTGGTGACAGGGGATCTGTCAATCACAGTGTGGCATTTTGCCCTTTACCCTTTTCAATCAGTGAGTTATCTATGGGTGACTTTTTGAGATCATGTGAATATTCTAGATTATGCAATTTATGCTTTTAACTCAAAGACTTGAGCATCAATGGATGATACTTGTCTGAATCAATTATTCTACTCAAGTTTGCATATACTGGTATTCTAAGTTTGATATCCCTGCTTATTTATAAGCTGGCATCCTGTCTTCCTCTCTTGCTTTCTTTTTCTCTGTGACTATTAACACACAGGTGAGAGTCACGAATCATTTTTAATTCAATGTACTTTCAAAAATAGTACTACACGCTCAAAATATTCCATTTTATAAGTACGAAAGTTCAGAGATTAGCTTCTATTTTGTTTGTCATGATTTGGGGAATTAGTTTCGATATTTCATGCAATTCATTTTTATGTAATTGATTTATAATTTTTTTTCACATTGACGAATATCATCAGGTGATGACCCATCACACTAACATATTACCTTTTGTAAAAACAAACCTATTTTCACATTTTCAACTTTTCACATAAAAACTTTGAACACAACCTCCATACAAAATTTACCTCATTAGCAACTCATGACTTCAAGATTTGTACTAAAAAATCAAATTACTATTTTATTTGTTTTGTTTTTCAAGAGTTTTAAGACACTTTTAAGATTCGTTTTTTAAAGTACCAGTTCTTTGCCCTGTAGTGTGTTTTTCATACAATTCCTCTTCATTTTAATTTAGTAATTTCAGATGATTCTTGTTGGTGATATTACAGGAAATGCTAAAAAAACATTTGAGAACTTTGAGTTCTTTGCAATTTGTGTGTTTATTTTTTCTTCTTAAGAAATAATTTTATTGAGGTCTAATTCACACACAACACAATGCAGCCATTGTAGAAGAACATTTCGAGGATATTGACACACATGGGGCTAACCATCACTAAAATCATGTTACATAACATTCCCATCTTCTCCAGTAATTTCAGCATCAACATAAAACATGTCCATAGATGTATTAGTTTGTTTCTCTTCCGTTGCTGAGCAGCGTTCCAGGGCCGGGATGCACCCCAGGTTGTCTGTCCACAGTTGCCTCCTGGACACAGAGGCTGCGTCTGGTATTTGGTTACTATGAACAAAAGCCCTAGAGGCATCGTGTGCTCTCCTGCTGTGGATGCACTTTGATTTCTTCTGGCAAAACCACCAAAGCTACTATTCCTGGGCTGCACACCTAGGGGATGCTTAACTTTATAAAATCTATTTTCTGAAGTTCTTGGACCATCTCACACTCTCTGAGAATTCTAATTGCTAGGCATTTTTTATTACAATTCGGTGTCATCTTGATATTTGGAAGAACAAATCTTACCAAACTACTGTATTACCTTCCTTTTTCCCTTCATCTATATTTCCTTCTCCTTTTCCTCCTCTCCTCCCCTCCTTCTCTTATGGTTCATACTCTTCCACTTCCTCTCTTTCCCCTCTTTTATGAGCTTGCCAGGGGCTTGCATTAAAAAACAAAACAAGACATTGCTTGGCCTTATTGAAACTTACCTTGTTTTCTATTTTCCTCTAATATTTTAGTTTCGATTTACATTCACTTCAGCCTTTATGTTACTATTTGCTCTACAATTTGTTCAAACATATTTCTAAAATCTTTTTCTACCTTTGTAATATAATTGCATAGCTCATTAATTTAAAGGCCTTCTTCCTTTCTAAACTGAGTCATTGATCTCTCTGTAAGAAGTGTTTTAAGTACATTCTGAAGTCTGTGTAGAGTTTTCGTTTTGCTCATTCTAAATACACTTAAATGTCCATTATAATTATTCTTTGATTCAAAAAGGTTTAGAATTTCATATTTTATTTTAGTTTACAAATTCAATAAATGGTTGTAACTGTGGTTTTAGACAGGTTACATGTGGAAGTCAAACTTAAATATATCCTCTCATGCTGTGTATAAGGGTATTGACTCTTCAGTCCATATCCACCCTCCACCTTGCATAAGGTGCCAGACATCCTCCTCTGACCAAATGGTAGAGGCCCATTGGTGGAGGTGTGGAGGGAGGAGGCAGGGCTCCTCTTGCTGGTTGCCTGGTCCTCTGTGTAGGCTCCTGCTGTGGGCGGAGGCCAGGCAGGGTCGGCATCTGCTGCTCATAAGGCAGCTTTCAACACACCCCCTCCCTCGGTGGGTGGTTTCACAGATCTGTGGAATGGCACCTCTCAGATGAAAGCTTTTCAGTGTGCTCTGCCAGCATGGCACCGAGTGGCCACCTTTTCCGTTCTGTGAACTTGTGCCCTGACCAAGGAGGTCTAGTTCCCGGGCCTGGAGGAAGCAGGGTTGGCGAGAGGGCTCCTAGGACCTTTCCTTCTGTCCTGTTGCCTAGGAAAGCATATGGTGAGATATGCAAGAACTAGACAATGTTATTATTCTTATGTACAATCAATGTTTGCATATGGTTTACACATTTATAAATATCAGTAGTTATTTGACATTGAGTTGATCTTTAAAGATGTGGTCATTGCAGGGATTTAAAAAATCATTACCTAATCAGTTTTATTTTAAGTGAGCCAGGAAGACCAATTTTCAAGATGTTTATGGAGAATAGAGCAAGAAATAATAGGGTGTTCTGTCAAGGAATCAGACTGGTTTAAATAGGATGGGATATAAGTGAGAGATATGGGAAATAAAATGGTTCTTAAAAGGGTTTTCGGGGAGCAGTGACATTAGGTGGTCAGCAAGGAAAAGCTTGGTGTGTCCAAGCGTGTGTTCACTGGGCAAGAGTTGGCATGGAGATGAGTGGACCTGGCATAGAGCTAGTGTACATAACTGGCTCCTTTCTACACTTGGGTCGAGGTTCTTCTGAAACGTCTGTTTGGAGATGTCCAATATGGATGAAGAAATTCTAGTTGAAGGAGCCACGTGGTGGTCTGGAGTAGTAGACCGAGAATCTTTGTGGAGGTGAGCGAGGTCACCTGAGGATGCAGGAATCCTGGAGGGCTGACCTAGTCATGTTTGGGGACCTGCTCCCCACCTTTAATGGGTCGGGGACCTGGGGAGCTGTCTTCACGTGGATTCCTGATCCTGGTATCAGGCTTGGCTTTGCCTCTCCAGTCTGTTTCAAGTGTTGAGATGTAAGGGACCGTGCTTTGGGGATACACACTCCCGGCCCTGCCCAGTTTTCCTTATGCTCGACTCGTTTTTCCCTTTTTGGTCTTGACTCCCAGTACAGTCTGACTTGTAAAATACGTTTTTTTTTTTTTTTTCCTGTATATTTTATAGCAGTTTTATAAAGGAATAGTCTTCTACATCAGTGAGCAAAATGTTTCTAAAGAAGATCTTTTTGAATAATAAATATAAAATGATAGTGATTTTAGACTCGCTTAAGTTTCCAAGTGCTGTAAAGAAAACTGTAAAATTCAAAATGAAGAAATCAGATATTCAGATCTTCTGACTGTAGTAATCTCTCACCTTTCACTTACTCAGAAAGCTTCCTGTAATTTTAGGCTTTTGCCAAGTACATGTCTTTCAACTGCAGACTTTCACACCTACAATATAATCCAGATGGAGAATTTACGCTTCTTGAGTCCCGAAGCAGAGCTCCGGAGCATTGCACAGTAAGGCATTCAGGACAGCGTTTAGCTTGATACGGAGCTGAAAAGTTTAACAAAATTCCTTTTTCCTCACATATTTCAGTCTCAAAGCAAAACTAGCCAAGACCAGAGCTCGTTTATTTGCTCTCCAGGGAATTTACAACATCCCAAGTTTTTCAATTCCATTTGGAAGGAATACAAATATGGAGCTTTTCAATGGGGAAAATTCCTGAAGTTTACTAGTTACAAGGGTAAAATTATTTATAAATTAGGCAGATCCTAGCATGCTCACGTTAATTATTGCTTTTACAAACATAGCATTTTGGTTTTTTTTTTATAATAACAAAATTTCAATTTGCTCTTACATTTTTTATTGTTCTGGTAGCTTTATATCTGGATAGATTTGAAGCATTACTATTTATATCATTTATCGTCAATCTGGCATTTGAAGGTTGAAGACCAAGGATGTAAATTATTTTTTGTATTCAAAATAGAGTCTATATTGAAGAGTGTGTATTATTATTTGACTCATGTATACATTTTGTAGAGACTTTTGTTAACACACTATTTATTTTTCTAAATATATGATACATGGATTTGAGAGACAAAAGGGAGTTTAATTGGATGGTGTTAATAGAGTCACCATCAAGGACAAGGATCACAGTCAATCTGAATGAATTCATAGAGTTGCTACCCACTTATGGAACAGGGAGAGAACAGTAAATATGATGGTTTATAAAGAAAGTTCTAGCAGCGTGTGCAGGGTAGATGGATTGTATCATATAGGTTTAGGCTATTACTTCCAAACGATTACTTCTCACTTGACAAAGAATTTTTCTTCTGTGTGGAGAGACATTAAGGACTGAGATTGTTCTCCAACTCTCAACAATAGACATTTGTTGAAATAGATCTATTAAAGGACAGTCCAAATCAGAAAGAAAACCAACAAAATTTAAATTGTAGAGAGAATAACTCAGTTATTTATTTCAGAAAAAGTACCAAGACAAAGATGAAATGATAAAATAAAGAAAAAGAATATTATGGATAGCTTTAAAATAGATAATGCCTACATTTGAGAAATTTTAGAACGGGAAGAAGAAATAGCTAAACCCAGAGCCTCATATTTAAATAAATGAAGAAAGTCTTATTGAGCTAAACAAATACTTAAGTGTTTGGTTTATAAAAAGGTTCAAAATGACAAACCAGGAATATAGATCGATTGTGCATTGATAGATAGGTTGATAGTATGGAGTATCACTGTTTCTTCTTTGAAAATTTAAATGCCCCTGGTACCCCGTGGGATTACTGCAGCATGCCAGGACTTCTGGCATCATGTTTGGAAATAATGACCTCCTATGGTTGCAGGTCAAGTATTATAGACTTAATATGCAGTTGTGAGTATACTTTTTAAAAATAATGCCATGCCAGTTTCCCACTTGTGGATGAATCGTGGAACAAAGCCTCATGTTGGCTAAGGAAACTCACTGTCCCTCTGCAGTGCTTCCCTGCTCCTTCACATCACTCATGTTGTCTGCAAGATCCAGGTGTAACAACTGAGCCAGGACATCCAGAGCCTTCTACACAATACATGTCTCCTTGTCCATCTTCTGACCATAAGGCAAAACCCAAACAAGCACATGGTATAAGAACAAAGATCGAAACAGAAAAACAAAAACCTCTAAAACTTCCACAGGTTCAAGGATGGATTGGGATTGGAAAGTCATTTACTGATTATACCACTGTTCTGAACCAAAGGATGAAAACATTTGTTCATGGCAATAGATTCCATCAAATCAGTCACACATTTATCAGTTTAAAAATCAAAATAAATCATAAATGACCAGGAATTGAAGAAACATTTCCTAATGTGGTGACCAGTACCTATTCAGAACTTATAGCAGACATGACCCTTAAAATTGAAACATTGGAAGAATTCTCCTTAAAACTGAGATGAAGACTAATGTGCCAGAAATCACTATTTCTCTTCAATGTTGTTCCAAAGCGTCTAGTCAGAGAAAAAGAAGTAAATGAAGTAAAACGTGTAAGACTTGTCCAGAATGTAGAAAAAAGCACATCTTCACAGATGCTGCGGATTTTGACTTAGAAAAGCCAATGAACTATTCAGAATGAATAATGAAATTAATATGATTAATAAGTCGATCAGGTTTGGCAGATTTACAGATGGTCCATGACTTAGGATGGTCCATTTATGATTTTTTTAGAGTTTACAGTGGAGTAAAAGTACACCCATCTGACCATTCTGATGTCCACCTTGGGGTCAGTTTTCAAGGAATTGCCTGGTCTGCTCCACGCTTTGTTGTCCAATAGGCTTCGTGCTCAAGTCCCCCCCGCACAGCTAGGGTAAGTGTTCTGAACGTGCGTGAGGAAGGTGAGGCTGAGCGCAAAGCTGGGTAGGTTAGGTGCCTTAGACATGTTTTTGTCTTACTATAGTTTTAACTAATGTTGGGTTTACCAGGGTGTAACCACGTTGTACCTCAAGGAACAGCTGTATAATTAATACAATAATGTCAATTAATCCCTGTCTCAGAAGTTAAAATTCATAAAATGAGATTTTATATAAAAACATACTTTAAAAAACAGTCAGTGGTGATGAGGACTCATTTGATGTAACCAAGCTACGCAGTCTTTGGGAAGAAACCTACAGATTTTATTGGCATAGATTAAGAAAGGGTATGTCTTAGTTTGCTTTGTATTGTTAGAACACAATAGCATAGACTGGGCAGTTTACAGAGAAAATAAGTTTATTTCTTATACTTCTGGAGGTTAAGTCCAAGGTCGAGGGGGCTTCTTCCACTTCTTCTATTTTTTTTTTTTTTTGGTATAGGGGATCCAACCCAGGGGGCTCTTAACCAGAGTCACCTCATCAATACTTTTCATTTTTAATTTTGAGATAGGGTCTCACTAACTTGCTTAGGGCCTTGCTAAGTTGCTGAGGCTGGCCTCAAACTTGTGATCCTCCTGCCTCAGCCTCCTGAGTTGTCGAGATTACAGGCATGGGAACCTACACTGGGCTCAAGGAGACTTCTTACTGCATCATGATATGGCAGAGGCATTCCATGGGTGGGGGAAGAAAGAGAGAGAGAGAGAGAGCAGAGAGAGAGAGAGAGAGAGAGCAAGAGAGAGCACACTTAAGACTCTCTTCTTATAAAGATTTGAATACTGTTATGGGGTCACAGTCTCTAACCTCCCAAATGCTCCACCTGAAATTTTTTGGATTGAATGAAAACTTAATCTTCAAATATAAATTTGAAGCCAAAATTCAAGCCATAAAAGAGCTAATCTTAATATTGTAATGACAATTTTCTTGAATTCAATCTTGGTGTTTATTTTGAGGTGGAAAAAGAATTGTGCAAAGCTGCGTCCTACAAAATACCACTTGTTCCATACGTATTGTAACTTGCAGAAACCTGTGTACCTAGGAGGCACATAGAAGAATATGCTTAGCAGCATTTTTGCAAAGAAGAGAAGAAAACAAGAAATCTCAAATGTCAATCAAAACAAGAATTAAGTGTGAAATGTTAGCATAACAAAGTTCTATAAGACAATGACAGCAAACTAACTGGAATGGCCCTTGAGTCTGAATGAGGCTGACTAAAGCAACATGCCTCTGCACAGTGTGCACAGGCCTGCTATGTGATAACATTTACATTCACTCAGAACACAACATAATACTGAAACAAATTATGTGTGCAAAAAAACGTTAAAGACATGCCTGGGAGAAATAAGCAGCAAGTCAGGCCAATGTTCCATTGTGTGTAGGAGAGAGGACAGCATAGCAACCCAGCAGGGATTCCATGTGAGCTGGGAATATGAAATTTCAATATTTCATAAGATGGGTACGAAGGCCCAGGGTATTTGATGTGTGTGCATGCACATGTGCAGATATCGATTGGAAACCGCAGGACAGAAAACGTACGATAAGGGCATTCATTGCAACATAGGGGCAAAGAGCAATTGAATGGGCCTTTCTGGAATGTTTTCAAGTAAGTAGAAATGAATGCAGACTGTCTGCTTCAGCCCCTGTTTTCTCTAACAGAGGTGCAGGGAGAAAGAAGGAAGAGTAAGTAGAGTATGGGCAGGAGGGAGTGGGAAGGAGAGGACAGGAAAGGGGGTTTCTCTGGCAAGGAAATGATCTCTAATGCTTTTTAGGAAACAAGTATGAAAAAACATCAAGAAATAATTTCAAAATTAAAAAGCCAAGGCGCATGAAGATAAGGTCAATTTCCAAAGATCAGAATCTGGCAAGATGGAAATTGTGGAACACAGACTCTCTGAACACAGAACCAGATTCTTGATCATTGCAAAGCACCTGCTCCTCTGAGTGCTGAAGTATGCCCCAGCAGGGCATTTCATCCTCTCTGCTTTAGAGGTTTTATAATTACTGTGTCATTATGTAGCTGTCTTTTTAATCATAAAATTTAGGTTTCTTAAGTAAAAATATCCTTAAGCAGCAAAAGTAATACTTATGCAAATTAAAATGGCAAAGAGATACCACTAGGAATCTATTAGGGTGTCCAAAGGAGAAACACGGACACCACCAAATGCTGGCAAGGATGCAGAGCATCAGGTCTCCCTTCAGTGACTTTTCAGGATGGAAAATGATTCCACCATGTTGGAGATGAATTCACCGATTTCTTATAAAACAAAATGTACTCTTACAATAAGATCCAGCAATCAGTCTCCTTGACATTTACCCAAAGGACTTTTAAACTTTGTCCACATGAAAATTGCACAGGAAGGTTTATAGCAGCTTCACCCATAATTGCCAAAACTTAGAAACGACCAGGATGTCCTTCTGTAGGTGAGTGGATAAATATATTGGGTGTGTCCAGAAAAAGCAATATTATTCATTGGTAAAAAGAAATGAAATTGTCATGCTATAAGAAACATGGAGAGAACTTAAAATTCATATTGCTAAGTAAAAGAAGTCAAACTGAAAAGGCTACGTATTGTATGAGTTCAGTTTTAGGAAATAAGATATTCGAGAATGAAATTATGTCATTTGCCGGTAAAGAGATGGAATTGGAGAACATCATGATAAGTGAAATAAACCAGGCTCAGAAAGTCAAGGATCGAATGTTTTCTCTCATATGCGGAAGCTAGAAAGAAGAAAGGAACAACAACAACAAATAGCATCTCCTAAAAATAGAAGGGAAAACAGTAGAGTCAAGAAAAAGGATCAAGGGGGAGGGAGAAGCGGAAAGGGGGAGGAATTAAATAGATCAAATTATGCTATGTACATGTAAAGATGTGTCACAAAGAGTCCCACTATCGTGTGCAATTGTAATGCACCAATACAAACATAAAATATGATATTCTAGAAAAGGCAAAACTAGGGAGACAATAAAAAGAACAGTGATCTTATGGGTCAGTTGGGGGAGGGATGACTAGGTTGAAAGAGTGAAGATGCTCTAGATGACAGTGTAGTCATAAATGCACCCCATGCTGCATTTGCCCAAAGCCGTGCAGCTGGTTATGTCCGGCACCAAGAGAGAGCCTACCATGAGCTGCAGATTTGAGTGACAGTGTGACAGTGCGGGTTCATCTCTTGTGAAAGATGCACCACTCTGGCAGGGAATGTCGCTAGCCGGGAGGCTGGGGACATGTGTGGCAGGGGTCCCTTCTACTCAATTTTGCTGTGGACCTAACACTACTCTAAATAAGAAAATTTATTCTTTTTAAGCAACCATAAAAATGCAACACAGATTTTCCACAAGTATTTGCTGAGATGAATTAATATTACCTGATACATATTACTTGTAATTTCACTAATTACTTAAGAAGCTCAGATGTTATTTATGTTGGTTGTACAAAGATAATTTATAATTGTGAGAGAATATTTGAATTCAGAACTTTTTTCCAACTCTGAAGGATTACTATCTTAAGCCTTTAATCTTTTATTTGGAATGCCTGTCATTTTTGAAAAGATGAAGAACCTTATACCTCAATGCAGAGACACTTTTTCTTTGGGGACCTGTCTATGAAGGATACATGACATTTATTATCAGTTGGCGAAAGAAAAGGTCTGAGTAACAGCAGATGAGGTTCAGTGATAAATCTAAATATCTTTTCATCACATTTTTGGACTGCTTTTCTTTGGTTATTTTTGTTACCCCCGCAGCTAGCAAAGCAAAATTGTTTCTAATGCCATTAAAATGTTCTTTGCACTTCAAGTACTGATGCTTATTTGTTCTTACTGTTTCTCTGAACAGAACAATTGTCTGAAAATAATGTCTGGCATGTCTTTTCAGAGAAAGGTTAGCAGAGAAGAGACTCCAAGCACAAACACAAGGTTCTATTCTCTGAATCCTTTACTTTGAAAAACAGTTAAAGTCATTGAATCGCTCAGACAAAGCACATGGGAAGAACAGCCTCCTTT
The DNA here is from genome assembly GCF_902686445.1 of Sciurus carolinensis. Taxonomy (NCBI): domain Eukaryota; kingdom Metazoa; phylum Chordata; class Mammalia; order Rodentia; family Sciuridae; genus Sciurus; species Sciurus carolinensis. The sequence goes on along the minus strand of NC_062217.1, from coordinate 8,320,082 downwards.
TCTTGCATCTTCTCTCTTGAAGTTTGTTTAACCAGTTTTGGAGCCTCTGAATGGTGGTCTGTTTTCCTTATTGCACCAAAGAGAAATGTAACCTTCCAGAAGAAACCACTTCTTGGTGAAAGTTGCAAATGACTCCTTCCTCTGCTATACCTGGAAAAGTGCATTCTCATTGAAGTAAACTTCAGAATTTCCTGAATGTTGAACTAATTTTTTTTGAAAATCAGTATTCTATAATTTTTCCCCATTTGTTTAATGCTGAGAGACCAGCATTTAGAGACAGTCACTGTTTATTCTTTGATTGCAGCCAGTCAGTCTCTGGGAGGGAAAAGATTACAAAGAAGGAGAAGTTTTAGGTAATCTATATTAGTTTAAGTTACTTTAAGAGGATAGAGTGACTAATTGCTGAAATTAGTTACTAGAAATTCTAGAAACTAATTATAGAAATTATAGAAACATGTTATTTCTATATAACATCAATGAATACAAGTGTATAAGCTAGAAGTTTCAAGATTTTAATGCTTTTTGCCCCCTTAATTAGGAAGGATTTTTTTTAAAAGACCTGGTGATATGTCTTACCATCTTTCTTTGCACATTGAAGAGTTACCTTATGGTATGGGATAAAGTTTGTCAGTGGACAATTTGATATCCTGAACCAGAAACTCTTTACATACCTGGAAGCGGCCATAAATACTAGTACTTTTCACTTGTAAAATACATAAAATCACTTATTTATCTGAAAATTTCATTTTTATACATTTCTGTTTTTAATTGTTTTGTGCAACAGAAATAGCTCAGAGATTTGTCCTGATTTTAAATGTGAGAAGATCTCACTCATCTCCATAAATTAATTGGATCTAAATTCTCAAACCTAGTGGGTTTTCATGTCATTTGTAAACTAATTTTTTGTTGGTGTTGTGAACTAAAACCTTACTTGGATAATTATGTACTTCATTGATTTAATTTTAAAGACTTTTAATTAATAAGTTGAAATCATCAGTATAAGAACACACACACATATATCCCTGACATACACTACCATGGCTTAAATGGCAAGGATTTATTTTTGTCAAATAGTAAGGAACAGTTGCTCAATCAACTTTTTGTTAGTGTTGATGGTGTGGTTAAACAGTCTTGGGATCGATGACTATAATTTTGTAGGCATTTTCCTCATGAGCCCAAAATGGCTCCTGCAGCTCTGTGCATGAGCAAGATATTCATGTTTATTACACTCATGTTTCTCTATGTCTTTGTTGACATCCTTTTTTTTTTTTTAAATTCTAGTAGTATCTCTACAAGTCTTCCTTTTGCAACTAATGGGTCAGAATAAGTCACATTTATATGAAATAGAAAAGCAAAAACACAGAAAAGAAAGCATTTGCCTACAAGGCCCTTCTTTAGTCAGAAGGGGAAACTCTGGAGAGCTTTGGGAATGGTTATCAGCAGGCCAATTCTGTTTTCATTATTGTGCTACTTTTTGAAATTGTTTTCAGGGACAATTTATTAACCTCATGAAGAATTCAGTCTCATTTCTTTACAATGAGTATAGAGGTTCATTCCCGAAGACCAAATATTTCCATTTATTCTCTTCTAATTTTTCTTAACCTCACATCAACTGGTGCTAACTGGAAACAGAGGAAATATGAGCATCCATTGTGTAATGTGTCAGAGAGAGAAATGGTGTGGACTGAGTGGCAAATTTGAGAGGTGCCTCCATAGATGGTGTGTCTGGTGACTGCTACAATCTGATCACATGTAGTTTCCCACTAGTTAAACCTGCAGAAGACAGAATCAGATCTTGTAAGTACTGTCCGTTGATGAAATATGCAAGAGTCTGTGTTCTCAGAATCCTGTATGATCCATTGGTTGGGCCATTAGATGCTGAAGTACTTTCACAGCTGCTGGACACAATGACCCCACTGGAGGGGACAACCTCCCACACATTTTATATATATATATGGGATCCAAAAGTTACATGTTTCAGTCACATTTTTGAAATGGCTAATGCAACATATTATTTAAAAAAATGCTTAGAAACTTACCTTCACTAAAATAATAAAAAACCTACACATAAAAGTGAATCCTTGTGTAAGTTATGCCTTTGTGACACTACAATAATGCACTGTTCCAAATGAACTGTGAGGGTCAATGAAGACTCCAGAATCCCAGCACAACATCAAATGTAGTTAAACAAAGAAATATGTGCATGGTGCATAGTTAGCCTTTCTTTGCCTTCAGACTGATGACCTTGTGAAACACCAAATAGGTGAAATTTTCCCTCAGTCACCAATTCACTCATTTCTGAAATGCTTTTTAAATTGAGGTATGATAGTGACATATATAATTTAGTTTAAACTGTCCATCAGTTTGAAACTGTCTTCTCACTGACTCTCTATTAAAAGTCATTATTCATAGGGTAGAACATTTAAAGTCCAAACAAAATGACAAACCCAAGTGAACATTTTGAATGCTTCTGAGAAAGAGAGAGAACTGCTCACACACAGGTAGGTGCATGTATGCCTGTGGGTGATTCAGGAATGACATCACCCTTTTGTCATAGATATTAAATGGAAGGGAAGCCAGAATGGCAGAAATGGAGGGAGGATGTTATGCTCGCTAACTTTTGAATGAGAAAACTTTTCAAAGGAGCTTAGTGAGTGTGTCTACCTTAATCAGATTGGTACTCACAAGAGTTATTGAGCAGCTGCTGGGGTTCTAGACACCATGAAGAATATGAAACCAGATGAGAGGTTGAATTCTTTCAGCAAAAACTTATAATCGGATATCAGATCATTTATTTATATTTAAGAAGTGCAAGAGAGAAGATAAGAAATTGATTTTTAGAAGTCAGATTAAAGTAGATGGCATCGCCTGACTTGATGTGGCCCCCAAAGGTAACGTGCGAGGAAATGCCTGTTGTGTGAATCTATGCAACTGTCGCTGCTGGATGTGACCGCTGGTTAGGAGGCAGGTCCAGCTGATTAGGAGGCTGCTCTTGCGGAGTGGCCACAAAACCTTACCCGGGGCAGCAGCCAGTATCCCATCTCCTTGTGATACACTATGAAGAATTAAGTCTTTACACCAAAACAAAATAAATAAAACTACCAGAGAGCGTTTAAAAGCCTCTCAGCAAGCAGGCTGGCTGCTCCCTCGGTTAGTCAGTGGATATGAGACGCGAGCAGGCTTTGAGGAGTGAGGAGAATTCTGCACTTCACACTTAAAACACAAATTTTGTAAAAAAAAAGAAATGGAACCTTTCCAAGGTGACAAATTGTGAGATCCTTTTGGAGCAAGTAGGAACCATTTTCTTTTCCTCCTGAGATTCTCTTGAAGTGCTTACACATCATTTTGTGGTTTGGGACAAGTAATGTGCCAAATGCTTGAGAAATTCCACTGTCATACATCCTTTATAGCCATTAATTCCTCTTTTCAAAGTTGGAGGTCTTGGGAACAGTCGTGTCTTTACAAATTCCTGTGTGTACTCCTCTGGGTCAGTTTAGCTCTGACCACTGCTATTTCCTTCGGGATTTCTCCTGGGATTTAAGACATCAATAAATGAGTGTTTGTCAATGTGGATATGCGTCTAGGCCATGGTCCTGCATAGGTTAGACAATTTAGGAAACAGGGAATTCAAATTCTACCTTAGTTCCCAACTCATTTAATTTCTTATTAATAGACTTAGTATTTTTGTGATTTGTGCCTTATAGTTAAAATAACGTCACAGTTTATGTGCAAAATAAAATGGACAGGAATAACTTCATCCTCTAAGAAAAGGAATAACCTTCACTAATTCATTATGTCCCATGTTCATGTTCTCTCCTGTAATACACATACTTCATGTTTATAGAATGTTTTAGAATTGTTGCTATTACATTATCATGATTTATTAAGGCACATTGTTGGACAGTTATTTATGTCCAGGTGGTAAATATTTAGATCTCTTCATTAATGTTATGGACAAATTTTTTACCTCAAAGCTGCTTTGAAGCATTTACATTCCCATTTTTTTTTTCCTCAGCAATGAGCATATTTTTTCTTTGCTACTAAGAGGTAAAATTAAGTTTTTGAAAACTAAGAAGTCTTAAATAAATATCTTTCATTTCCTAAATCTACACATTTTAAAACTTTACCATTTGTATAAAATGTATTAATGCTCAAAATTATAATACATTTATTATTTTCTGCTTGCATTGAATTTTGGATGAGTTAAGTATCTCAGTAAAGCTTACAATTTCTTTTAGAATCTGATCAAAGACACTTAACTTTAAAAAATGATGGCTTTAACCAGGGGCATCCTCGATCCCTGGTTCCTGAATAAATTTCTGTCACGTTATTTCATGCATTTGTGCCTACAATTACATACAAATCAAACATCTAGTTGACCTTTTCAGGCAAATTTTAATTCATTTTATTTGTTTAATGTAACATTAATACCATGTTTTATGCTTGTGACCTATCTGAAGGTAACTTTAGTCTTTTGGTTTTTTTTTTAATAGTAAAGAAAAATTTTAATCATGGAAATGGCATCTCTATTTATAAATAACAGTTTCACGAATCAAAACCTGAAGACCATCATTAATGTCACAATTCCATGAAGATAAGTTAAGGAATGGGCATCTTTATGTAATTGGCAAGATAAAAATCATAATATCATGATTTTGATCAGTGTTTTGAAGCAGGAAAGTCTTTCATGGGCTGACAGGAGAAGGGAGTGGTGTGGATTAGGGGTCTGTGGGAGCAGTGACCAGCTGGCGCTCCTGGCCTTTGCTCCCCGGCAGACACAGGCAGGCGACTGTTTCCTGTCCAGCCTTTCCCACATAGACAAGAGAGGAGGTAAAAGATAATCCAAACAGTGCTCTCACCAAGAATTTATAGACAGCAACAAAGTGAGCGTGGCCCTGACCTGTTAGGTTAACTTCCATATTGTACTTGCTGCTATGGAGGCCATTCTAGTTTGTCCTGGGTAATGTGCAGATAATACCCTACCTGTGTTTTCAAACACAGGCTCCTTCTTAAAGTGCCGCTCAATATATCACCAAGAGGACCGCAGGTGCCATTGGTAAATGATGATTTTTCTTAAAGGCAACTCATAAAGAACCAGGCATAATCCATTATGTGGAATTCTCCAGAATATCTTGCTGGAGAACTTCTGGAGGACATAGGTCTTGTAGGTAGCCAGTGACCTTATCTGTGGGGCGACTCTAATGGGGCAATTTCCAGAGAAAAGGATGTTCAGATGTTTACAAGTATCCATAAAACAGTGAAACAAACAAACAAACGAAAAACCAGAAAAACAACAACAACAACAAAAAACTAGCTCAGGGAATTAATGCGTCCTTAAGTTTTTTTTTTTTTTTTTTTTTTTTCAAGAATCAAGGGTGAGGTGCATACATAACATGGAAAGTGTTTGTGAATATGTTTCCTTAAATAAAGAAGTCTGTTCCAAATGAAGGGAAATAAACATTTCTTGCTGGAAGAATGGGAGATGTTATTTATCACCAAGATATTGTCTAATGTTAATTATTTTTACCTTTTCACACAGGAAAAAAAAATATGCTTTTTAAAAAGGATTTAAATTTGACACAAGTGGAACCCCCCATGAGCCATTTCCCAAGTGGTCTAATTTTGGAGGTAAAATTGTCAGAAGAACGCTGAGGTGCAAATGGAATTCACATTAGGTAAATTATAAATACCCGACCTGCTCAGAACAGAGAACGAAAGCTACTGTGCTTGCCTAGCTTGGCCAGTGAAGAGAGACTCACAATTTCCTCTGAGGTACCCACGTGGGTTCTGGAATTTTTTCAACAATTTCTGAAATTGGACAGTGAGAGTATTTCATTTTGAGGTGTGCCTGATGAATGATGTTCACAGCCTTTAGATGAAGTTAATGGCCACTGTTATTTGATGCATAAATATTTATTGATCTCTTTTTACTTGATGGGTATTATGCAAGATATGAAAGACACAAAATTGGTGAACCATGTCTCCTAAAAATGTACAATTTAGTAGGGGCAATTTGAAGGCAGATGCTATATTTAACAGTGATTTTGGGTGATGGCATTGATAGGAATGATGATAACTGGTGTCTTTAGGTCACACCATTCTCTATACATCTGCACACCCTCCATTTCAATGTCTTCATTGCCATGAGCACATGCAGGGAACTTCATAGCCTCTGAGTTAGGTTCATGAACAAGAAACATCTGCCCAACTCCTTGATTAAAAGCCCGGGAGCTCTGGAATAGAAGATTAAACTCAGACCAAATTAGAGATGTGGAAGTAGTCAGACCTACTGAACAGGTTCTCCCCCTGGGATGGAAGGGAAGCCAACGGGAGGGGTAAATAGAGAAGGTACAAAGACAGTTACCAGGTGCAGCTGAGTCTGGTCTCGGTGAGCAGGCCTGCACAGAGCAGCGGAGACCCCTCCTGTTCATGTCCAGTTCAGACACGCACATTCTCACACACCCCTCAGTGTCCTGGGATGTAGAAGAAGGCAGCGACGAGAAGAACTGTGCTGCTGGAAAGCGGCCTCACCTCCGGTGGAAAACAGCAAGGGAAGCCAAGCCAGCCTCCCGGGCTGGGGTGCGCGTGGAGGGGAGCCCATGCAGCAGGGCCGCTGTCCTCTTATCTTGTCCCACAAATACGCTTGGTGGACAGCTGCTTGGGTCACCACTGTGCCTTAGGTTCCAGCACACAGATTAGTTCACTGTAACCGTATGCCTGGGAGAGGCTTGTGCAATAAAGAACAGACACCTGAAGATTTTTGCTGAGCCTACCACAGCAGCATGGCTCCAGAAAGAGTCTTCCCTCCCTCTCTCAGAACTGGCTTGCATTTCCTGAAGACTTTGACCTTCATTACATCTCAATATTGAGCACTGTATGTCCTTTATTAAAATAATCTTTAAATATCTTTGCTTGGAGATTTAAAAAATAAATGCATCTCTTAGATTCTGACAATAGCTATCTTATTTATTCCTATTAAATATTTTTTAAATTGTGTGTTTAACATAAATATTATGGCAATTTTCATCTCATTGATTTTTTGCCATGATGTTTTATGTTTTTCTTTATGCTTTACTTTGAGTAAATTCTCTCTCTCTCTCTCTCTCTCTTTCTCTCTCTCTCTCTCTCCTCTCTCTTTCCCCCCTTAGTTGCTTAAGGAGAAAAGGTCATTTATTTGGGATGTTTATCTTTCCTAATATTGTCATTTAGTTCCAGAATTTTCTCTTTAAAGATTGATTAAGCAACATTACACACATTTTAATATGTGTTGTCCTAATTTTTATTTCAAATAAGTTTTTAATTTCCACTTTGATTTTCTTTGTTTTGTGACTGGTGACTCTTGAGTCTGTGGCATGTGCTCTGACCTGGGATCTCCCACCACCGCACACACCTGCATTTCTCTCCTCCAGCATTTGTGTTCTTTTTGCCGTGATTTTCCATCTGGTTGTACCATAATTCCCACAGTACATTCTTATTATGTATATTTTAAAAGCTATTTAAGTAAGAAAAACCTCCACTTGCCAACACCTTACTCCAGTGCTGTGAGTGCTTTTGTAGACCCAGGTGGTCACCTTGTATCAATTTTCTTGACTTGAAGTACTGCCTTTGCTGTTGATTATCTGTAGATCTGCTGGGGACAAATTCTTTCAGTTGTTGTACGTCTGGACAAGTCTTTGTCCCTCTTCATTAAAATATTTTTGCTTAGTTCATAGAAATGCTTTTTCTTTACTTTCAGTACTTTAAAGATGTTGCAACACTGTGTTGAACTTGAATGTTTCCAATTAGAAATCTACTGTGGTCCTATCTCCGTCCCTCTGGACATAATCTAGACTTTTGTTTGGGGCTTCTTTTAAGGTTTTCTCTTTGCTACTGGGTAGGGAGTAATTTAGGGATGATGAGTCTTGTAGCTTTCTTCAGGTCTCTCGTGCTTAGAGTTTGTTGTGATGTGCTGATCTGTGGGACTACAAGTCTTCTTAAATTTGGAATTTTTTTCAATATTAGTTTGTTACCTTGCCCTGCTCATCCTTGGTAATTCCAGTTATATATCCCTTCAGTCAGTTCACTGAGAGTCCGTTCATTTCTTTACACCTTCTCTTCTTTCTGTTCCATTTTGCATAGATTGTATTGCTGTGTCATTGTGGTAGGCAGAATAATGACCTTTAAAAATTTTCTTCATCCTAAAACTGAATGTGTCTGTTTAAATGTGCTCTCTTACATAGAAGGGAGAAGGAATTAGGGTGGAAGATGGAATTAATATTGCTATTCAGATGACCTTAAAACAGGAGGGTTATCTGAGTAGGATTCTTCCAACCACATGAAACTGTGAAGAAAATATAGATCACAGACAGACTGTACAAAATAAGCTTTATCCCCGCTTTCTGACTTTTAAATAGAAGAAGGGGACCATGAACCAAGAAATGAAGGCAGTTTCTAGAAGCTGGAAAAGACAAGAAAACCAATCTTTTCAAAACCCTCCAGAGGGAATGTAGTTTTGGAGACCTCCATTTAATCCGAGACTGGTGATGGACTTCTAACCTACTGAACTGCAAGACAATAAACATGTGCATTTATGTATACACTTGTGTGTGCTACAATTGTGATAATCTGTCACAACAGCAATGGAAATCTGAGCAAAGCTCATCATTGAGCTCACTAATCTTTTCTCTGCCATATGTAATCTGCCTTCAGTTTAATTGGTGACCTTTTGAATCATCATATCTATTCAAGTAAGTAGTCTTTACTTTCTCCTTTAATATATGGGATAGAGGGACAGATCTGTTTTGGGGTTCTTATTTCTGGACCTTGAAACCTAAAAATAGCCAATTGAAATATTTTTATACTCATTATGGGTAATATTTTTCACTTTTTACGTCTTCAAATTTTCAATTAGATGCTGAAAAATTTGTATGCACCTATTTTTGTATTCCAAATATTCTAGAGCTTTGTGCTAAGTTGTGGTTAAGTTGGTAAGCTACAGTTTAGTTTTTTCACACCTTTTTAAAAACTTTGTTAGATGGGGCCAGATATTCATTTCCTATAGAGCTAAATGTTTCTCCTATTAAGGCAAGACCGTTCAAGTTCACTCATCAGGTCTTTCTGGATAAGGTTTATTACTCTGGCTGTTACGTTCAGGCACTATTTCTGGTCCAGTTGGTGCTCCAAGAACTGTCCCCCGTGATCTTCGAGGAGTTCCTCTCCCTGGTCTCAGGTAGTTTCCTCACATGAATGCATGGGTAAGTGTCCGTCTGCTGGATTCTTGAGGGAGACTGTGGATCTCTTGTGCTCCTCTCTGTGAAGTTTTCTTCTTCTGAGCTTGCCTCCCTGAGAACTCTGTTCACCTTGACATAGCTGGAATCTATCTTTGCCCCCTTAGACTTATCTTTCATGGAGTTTCCCATCCCTGCATGATGGCCTGAAACTTCCTTCAACTCAGCAGAGCAGTGGCAAGACTCTCATTGTTCACTTCCCTTTGCTCAGAAGCCACTCTCCTTTGGGTAGCTATCTAAGTCCTCAGAGCTGTTCTTTCACATATCTTGTTTTCACATTTAGATTTTTCGAGTGGGAGGATAAATCTGTTCTGTTACTCCATCTTGCCTGGAAGCAGAAGTCTCACTAGATATTTTGGTTCACGTCATCTCAGCCTTTTTTCTATGTATTTATGCTTTTACATTTTTCTTTTACAGATTGCTCTTTACACGTAAAATATAATGAGGATGTTTCTTTTTAAAAAAATTTCTTCCTATTATTCTATCTTTTTGAGATGAACGCCTTTGTACATAATCTTTTTGGCCATCTCTGTTTATTCCCTTGGAAATAATTATGAAATGACTATATACTATTTTAATACAATTTGTGTATATAGTCCAATTGGCTCCACCAATAACTATATGTCTTTTCTATGCCAGTTGTGAAAATTGGATTTTTCTTAAAATGTTTTTCTTATACCTTCTGTCTTAATTTGGGTTTCTTAGGTATTACTGGGGTGGAATTTCACAAAAGTGTGTTCATGAACATTTCTTTGTGAACTCTTGGTTTCTTCACTTGTTCCTCTATTACTTGTACCATCCTTTACTGGATTGTTAGTTAAATAGTTTTAATTTTGAAATACAAATATTCTGTGTTGAAATGGTGCATCCAATTTTATAAGTTTTAAATTTTAAACAAATATTTCTACTTTTTTATTAGCTTTACCAGCTTTCTTTTTATGTTGCAGTCTTCGCTTAAAATTCCATCTGGTATTCATGAAACGTATTTCTTTTTTTAATTTAATTTTTTAAAAATTTTTATTTGTTTTAATTAGTTACACATGACAGTAGAATGCACTTTGATACATCATATATAATGGAGTATAATTTCTGATTCTTCTGGTTATGCTTGATGTAGAATACCATTAGTCGTATAGTTATGTATGTACATGGGGTAATAATGTCTGGTTCATTCTACTATTCTTCCTACCCCCATACCCGCTCTGTACACTCCCCTCTACCTAATTTAAAGTAACTCTATCATGTACATCCAGAAGAATAGGATCCTAACTAGAATAGTATACATTCCATGCTTGTATAATTATAACCAATAGGATTCTGCTGTCATATATAACTATAAAGAACCAATAAATTTTAAAAAATAAATATATGTTTCAGAATTAACATTTCAGAGGGATTTTAATTTTCACCCATGAAATTTGAATTCTTGGTATCTCTGCAGGTTCCCATTCTTCTACACAATCGTTCCCCATAAGAAACTGCTGTCATGATTCTGTGCACACATTTTTTCAGTATGCACATGCCAGTTCTGATTTGTGTATCCATCAGCAGTTTTTTCAAAGCTTAACTATTCAGTACCTAAATCTCACCTAAGTAGACTACAAAGCAAACCTATTGCCCTTGAATTGTGCTAATTCACATTGCCATATGCATTTAAGTCTCCTGTCTGTGAATACATCAGCTTTGAATGCTGTAACTGATACACTGAATTTCCTGAGAGAGAAACATCATTTAATGAGTGAGTTTTTATTATGATTATATTTTCAAAATCCCTGGGCTTCTCTCCATGTCTCACAAATGAAATTTTGCAGCTATTTGGGCATTAGTTATTTGAATTCCAAAGAGATCAGTGTTCCATACCAAGATAAATGTTCCATTCTCTATTAGTCACCTATGTTTGCCTCAATGAAAAAAACTTAATTTCAAAAAATATATCATATTACTGTTATCATGTACTTTCAAGAATATTGTTGATGATATATCAATAATGTTTACATGATCATTGACCAAGAAATTTCATTTCATATAGGAAATAATGTGTCATTTGGCCCTAGCAGAGGAAACAGCATCCTGGAATGGGAGTCAGGAAATTGATGTTTTAGTCCTGAATCAAGTTCCTGCACCTATGTGTTGATATGTGTAATCAGTTCACTTTTCTGAGCACTTTAATGAAAGTGGGGAGAGAAATACCCATATATATGGAAGGGAAGTTTGGAACCAACTAGTATATTATTTATTCAAATAAAGTACAAATGGTCATTGTACTATCTATTCAAATAAAGATTTTCAAAATTAAAAAAACTACCATCTGGAATTTTCTGTCAGACAAATGAAGTGTACAGGTTGCTATGATTTTTAGTTGTATTTTTATATTTGCTGCTATAATCCATTGAGATATTTTTCTTGATATAAAATTTTGTCTGAGGAACTAATTCAATTTTTTTCTATGTGGTCAGTCAACAAAGTTTCTATGTTTTTTCTTACTCATAGGCATGTGTGTCTAATCTGAGTAATTTGACATGTTCATTTATAATGTTTAATTGCATTGGATATAGCTATCAAAAAATAAATTCTCAAGGGGAAATCTGAGAGCAATGACTAGTGCACCTGGAGAAAAGCATGCAGATTTTCCTTAAGACCTCCATGTTCAAGGGTGCGTTGTTGTATTTGTGTTACACTAGCACATCCCACAAGACATGAGCCATCATCTCCGCATTCTCTACAGCTGTTTGTAATGAGATGCAATATGCTACTGTTTTCTTTACAATCTCTGGGATTAGTGGTTTTGTATGCCTTGGACCAAAGTAATCTCAGAAACTCTGATCAGGTGCCTCCAGGCGCCAAAAGATAAGTTTTGTTAGCAGGGTCAGAGTCTAAGATTCAATTGGATAAAGACAGGCCTTTATACAGATCAGTGGGGCTTAGCTGCATGCTAGCAAGATGTTTCAGACATGTCATTATTTCAGTGAAATGTCCCCAGACAGATTCAATGGTGCAGATAAGCAAAATGCCTCATCATACAGACTTCATATTCACCATTAATAAAATAAAAATTTTGATTCAAAGCACCAGAATATTTTGGTTAAACGATTTCTACCTCATTTAGAAGATACCTAATATAGGGGTAAGAACAATACTGCAGTGTAATTGTTTTTGTTACCGTGTATGTGGTTTATGTATAAAAAAATTATCCTCAGATGAGATTCATAGAATTCACCAGTCTATTAAAGCAGAAACAGATTAATAATCTGGTAGATGCAGATTATATTCAAGTGTTTGCACCACATATTTTATTGATTCAACACATTGGAGATATGATAATTTAATTAGTGTGATATAATACTAATAAGTGATTAATTTTTGCCCAGACCATTTTTACAGTTTTTTATTGCCACTCACATAAATCACCACAATCTTAGTGTCATATTAGAGCCAAAATGTATTTAGAGTCTGAAGTTAAAATTCAGACTCAGTGTGCTAATGTCAAGGTCTGGAGGTCAGAGGAGAATCTATCCCCTGCCTTTTCCCACAGGTTGCCACATTCCTGAGATGCCGGTTGCTTCTCTGCCTTGAAAACCAGAAGCACCAGCATCTTGGATCTCTCTCATTGCCTCTCCAGGCGTCAGCTCCTTCCTAGCTTCCCCTGGCTTCTCTCCTTTCATGGACACTGGTGATTATGAAGAACCCACCTGGGTAATTCAAGATAATTTCCCAATCTCAAGACCTTGAACTTAATCACAAAGGCTGAGTCCTTTTGCCACACAAGGTGACGTAAGTTGCACATGGGCATCTTGGGGGGTCATCCACTGGTCTATGGCATCAGTCATACAAATTCCATTCTGAAAGTAATGATAATAATAAGCAAGCAAAAGCTAAAATAATAATAATGACAGCAATAATGGCAATAGTAAGATCTATGAGTGAAAAAGCAAACAGCAATCACTGCCCTGGAACACCTTCTTAGTGCCCAGCTGCCTTCTGCTGGAAAGCTCCCCAGTGCTCAGAGGGATGCACAGCCCGGTCGGTCGCCCTGCTGTCTTATCTCCTCTGCATCCTTGATTTTCCTCTCTCAAAATTTTCTAACAGATTTCCAATTTTATTCCGATTTTTTTCAACTCCCAGACACATATTCCGAACTGCCAATTCATGTATAGAAAAACCAGAATGAACACAATCCAGGTAGGCTTTGCTTTTTCTCATTAGCATTCCCCATCACTGCAATGGAGCTTCATGTGTACAACTTTTGTCCCAGAGCTGACTTTGAAGCCTGGCAGAATCACTTTCGGAACTTGTTAAGAATGCAGAGATTCTAATTGGGTGGATCTGCAGTGAGGTCAGGTATCCGCATTTTTAAAAAGTGAAGCCTGGTGACTTTGAGGCAGGAGCTTGAGACGGACTGCCCATGACATATTTCTGCGATCTGTGTCACTTTCGGGGTGGTCCTGACACCTTGAGAGGGAGGACGTTGTACCTGTGAGTGGCGGGAGAGATTCCAGAAGATGCGAGGATGAGCTGGAAAGTGCGTTAGGCTTCCTCAGGTCACTCCGGTGCACTACGGTAAAGTTCAGGTACGGGAAGTCGCAGTTCTGCGTGGTGGAAATACCCCTGTGGAGAAGTCCAGATGAAGGTCAGAAGAGATAGAGAAATGCTGGCGAGGGCAGAGCTTGGCAGGACACTGGAGTCCACTCCACCTACTTCCGTTACCACTCAAGGGACACTTTCTCAGGGAAAGAGGTGAGCACTCTAGAATCTGGTCTTCATCAGAAGTTGATGGAGTCGGCTCTCCTTTCTTCTCCACTTCTGCATTATTTCAATAAGGCGGAGAATTCAATTCACAGGGGAGACAAGCATATGTAATCCTTCTCCTACCGAGGCTTCTCTCACGAGGGACACAAATCCCTGTCCCTCTTCCTTCACCCCACACTTTCCCCTTGGCCCTCTGTCCCTCCTTGCTTCTCTCAGGCTCTGCCCCCAAGCTTTGCTTCCTCCCTCCTTCCCCACCCGTCCCTTCTTCCTTGGTCTCTTCCACAGGTGTCTAAGGAGACCTAGGTGAAGGGACGGTACCAAACACAAGCTTCATTTAACCTTAAGTGTCTGGTTAATTCTCTCCTGACCTTCTCAAGAAATGGCTTATGTGATTTTTTTTCTTTATCCCATTTCCTGTCAAACTCTGGAATATTTCTTTTGTATGTGTGTGTGTGCACACATATCTGATTTTTGTTTGCTTATTTACTACCTGTTTTAGGACTGAGGTTGAATTGTTTATTTATTTGTTCTATTCTGAAAGCATTTCAAAAGTGACAGAATGTAGTAGAATCATCGTGAGGAATTTCATAAATCTACTGTTTTGAACACATATACTGTTTATAGTTATTTTTCTCCATGGGCATAGAATATCACTTCAAGTAAGATATTTTTTCATACTTTCACTTTCTACTGAAATTTTCTCATTCCATTTGTAAATATTCAAGTGACTTATGTATTCATTTATTTTATTAACAAAATATTTTTTATTGCCCACTGTGAGCCAGGTACTCTTACCAGATCTTGCACTTCAGAAGTACACTGTTCTGTTGAGGAGATGGTCAGGTAAATAGCCATTACAGTGTAGTCTTATTGCTTACACCAGGGTATAAACAGGCTCAGGGTTATGTTAACCTTTCCCATGGGGATAATAGAGGCTAATTTGAAGAGGTTGCACCTAAGTTGTTTTCTGGATAATCAATCGGATTTGGACCAGTTGCGGGTAAAGACAAGTCATTCCAAGATGAGAAATCGCTCTGGACAACCACACAGAGGTGGGAAAATGCAGTATCCAGGGCTGTGACAATAATTGCTGATGACTGAGTGAGTGGATGAAGACGGTAAATGATTATAGAGTTGACCAGAGAGCAAGGCCATGAAGTGCTCTGCATACCTTTTAGGGAGTTTGTACTTTATTCTGACAGCAATGTATTTTAAGAGCTGATCAGTTGTAGAGGTCAGTATTGGTGGAAGTGAACCAGGGTGGGAGTGGTAGGAATCTGGGGAAGAAAAGGTGGTGGATAAAGGTAGTTGGAGGACTAGCAAGGGAAAGGAGAAGAGCAGGGGCATTAGAGATATGGGCAGGGCTTGGGATTGGATGGGTGCCTGAGAGTGAGACACCAGTCTGAGCCTGGCTGCGGGGTCTTTGCCTGGGTGGTAAGTGGGGACTGAGATGGGGAGAGGGTGGGGGTAATTGGGGATGAGTTGGGGATGATGTTGGGTTCAGAGCTTTGAATTCACAGTTGAAAAATATCCAGTTTCTTTCTAAAGTATAGGTGCCCGTTTTGCATCTATGTCATCCTCGTCTACATAACATGTGAGTGAAATTTCCAACTAACAGTTTTCCTATAATTTGAGATTCCTAAAGATCCCTCTCTAAAGCAATCACTTAAATAATCATCATGTGTTATGTAGAAAGATTTAATAGTCTACATTAGTGCTTCTCACCATTTGGTTTATAATGAAATAAGTAAAACGAGTAATGTTTTCTGTAAAATAACAAAATGCTGTGGTAGATGTCAAGAAATTTTTAGAATCATGTATATCCATGCCTGAATGGGCCCCTAGAGATCACTGAGTCCAGCTACTTATTTGATGGATAATTATGTCTGTGAGGTTCTGACACTAAGTAGTTGTAATCTTATTTGTCAATTCTCAACTTATTTTAAGTAATTTGATGATTATGTTACAGTTACTTTGTTCACATGGTCTAAGCATATATCCATATATTGTTTCCTGCAATCAATCTCTTTCTCTAACTCCAAATCCCAATTGTTACTCTATGCTTTGACCCGGACTTTCTATTTTCCTACAAAATCTTCCATTCTTTCTGGTTTTGTTTTGTTTTTCTTTTTCTCAAATAATTTTGCTGTGGTTTTATCAATTTTGCTATTATTTAAAGAAGAATAATTTTGATTTTTGAATATTTTTTTCTCTCTCTAATTCTTGTGTCTTATTTCATTGATGTTTTTTCTTATTTTCATTACATATTTAATCCCACTTCTAATACCAAATTCTAAGATGTAGGCAAAACTTGAAAAGGCCAATGAACCACTGTGGCATTGAACACCCATTGATCATTGTATTAGATGTAGTCGATTCATAAAATTGAAAAGTTTGACTATTTGGTTTGGAAATACGTGACAGAAATGGCGAAGTTGTGGGGATGATGAGGTCCCTGTGGTTATGTGGTGTGGATGGCAGAATAGAAGAGGGACTCAGGTGAGGTGAGAGGGTCACAGGACTGGAGGTGGGAGACTCTGGCCAGTTTTCTTCTCCATTGGTCATATTAGTCAAGTTTGTTATGGGCAGGGGCTTAATCACACTTGTCCTTGTGTTATGCTTGTATTTTATAGAGCTTCTCAAGAGAAGCTGCCTAATACATGTTTAAAATCTAATGTGGTGAAACACATTGATTCCATTAAATCCTGAGGAAGTTAAGTGACTTCTCCAATTTCATTAGAAAATCCAGGACTTGGGGCCACCATCACCTGAGAGCCAGCAGGTGCAGGCACGGCTGCCAGGGTAGGAGATCTGAACCACGGGTATCGTCAGTGGGACGTCATGTGTTAGGAAAGCAAGTAGGTGTTACCTCATGGGAACGCTTCTGTTTTAACTAAAGAGACATAACAAAGCAGTAAGTCAAGAAATAGAACCCGGTTGTATGAGGATGTTGTGTGTGTTTGAGAGAGAGTCTGTGTTCCTTTTAAAATTTGCTGTTTTACCAAATCTTGGGCTTGACTATAAAGATTTTAATTGATTCAAAAGAGTCATTAGGAAGCAGTCACTGAGTGGTGAGTTTGGGTCTTTTTGAACATACACCTGGATGTTTACAGCTCTTTAACAGTAAGATGCTGTTACACGTGTAGAGGAAATGTAGCACCGGGGGCCCAGGGAAGGAAAAGGTAGCAAAGCATTTTGTTGTTATAAATTAAATAAAAGCGAGGCGATGTCCGGGTTGCTGACCACGTGTGGAAGTCTCTGGTGGACCCAGGGAGCAGATGTTTTGTCAGTCATGCAAGTCTCTGACCCCTTCCCTTTGTCTGGCTTCACATGCAAACTTTATCTTTTAATGAGATCTTAGCTATTAGAAATCCTTTCAGGTTGTGCAAAGGTTTATGTTCTTTAGACATTTCCCTTTCCCATTACTTTGGCTTCTATCAGCATATGAAATTTTAGGTGTTACATAGTGTAACCCACAGGTAACAGGAATTATGGTGGCTATTCTGCCACCCACGTGGTGAATTATTATGCAGGCTTGCCAGAGCTCTGAGATACCCCTTGCTCATCCATTTCTTTTGGGTTGGCCAGAAATGGGAAAGGTAGAGGAAATGGAAAATGTCAGGTATAGAAAGGATTGATGGAAATGAGAGGACACTGTGACTTCAATTTTTCAGCAAAGAATACAAAGTTGACGAAATACTGCGGTATTTACATTAATATGATCAGCAGTTTGATTTTTCTACTTGTATAAAGTACAGAGCTTAAATAAGGCACAAGAATCAGCATATTTTATATCAGAAATATGCACTGACTTATTTATCCTGTGTGTATTATCACTGTTAGGTACTTAATACCCACTAAGTCTTGTACAGTCATTCTATGGCAATGCCATAAAACCAAACAAGTGATTCCAAACTCCACCTTCTGAATGACCGGAAACTAAGATGCACCAAGGTCATGTGTAAAATTATAAGCACAAAGATAAATACAAATTTCAAGTATTTGCAAGGTCTAAGTACAGCATTTTATAAGTTCCTAATTTTTTTTTTATTGTTGTTTGTTTGGTACTTGGAATTGAACCCAGAGGCACTTAACCACCGAGTCACATACCCAGTTCTTTTTTATATTTTATTTAGAGACAAGGTCTTGGGGAGTTGCTGAGGCTGGCTTTGAACTTGCGATCCTCTAGCTTTAGCCTCCTGAGCCACTGGGATTATAGGCATGCTCCACTGCACCCAACCTAAGTTTCTGATGTTTTTTTTGAAAACAGAAAGAGAGAGATAGAGAGAGGGGAAGGGAGACAGTGAAGAGAAGAAATGGGGGAGAAGGAGGAGGGAAGAGAGGGGAGCAGGAGGGCAAGGGGTTAGAGAGCTGGAGGACCAGAGCTGCTGGGGCCTGTAAATTGCAGGGTTTTGAGGTGTGGAGAAAGGCCTAGAGACCTGTGCATTGAATAAAAAGCCCTGCTGTGCATTCCAGTAAGTCTGTAGACCTAGGAAAAGAAGGCTAATTGGGCCATTTTACAATTAACACAGCACTGCAGCGTTAGAGGAAACAATCAACAGAGATGCTACAACTCAGAGAATTGGAGAAAATATTTGCAAGCCCTTCATCTAAAAATGGGTAAACATCCAGAATGTATAATAAACAACAACTAAAAATTCAACAGCCAACTAAGCAAATAATCCAACTTATACGGGCAAATCATCTGAATAAACAATGCTTAAAAGAAAACATACAAAGAGCCAAATTTATGAAGAAATACCCAATATCACCAATAAGGGAAATGCAAATAAAAACCACAAGGTACAAGGTCATCTCTCCCCATTTCAAACACGTATGATCAAAAATAACAAAGCAAATTCTGGTGAGGATGCTCAAAAGAGGGAATTCTTAAATCATTGGTGTGATTGTAAATTCGTTCAGTCACCATGGAAAACAATATGGAGTTTCCTCAAAAAAACAAAACAGAACTACCATATAACCCATCTAGTCCACTAATGGGTATCTAAAGGAAATGAAATCAGTATATCAAAGAGACATCTACATGTCCATGTTTCTTGTACGGTATTCACCATAGTCAAGATGTGGTACCAATTGAAGCATCCATCAGTGAAGGAACAGGTAAAAAAATGTGTTATATATACAAAAAGTGGTTAGTCAGTTATAAAGAATCTACAGTCTCTTTATTTGTAGTAACATGGATGGAAGCATAGGATATTTATATTAAATGAAATAAGTTATGGGTGGAAAGACAAATACCACATGTTATTACTTACATGTGGAAGCCAGAAGAGTAGATTTCATAGCAGAAGAGAAGAGAAAATTGGTCATGAGAAGACAGAAAGCAGGAGAGAGTGGGGACAGAAGAAGGTAGAATAATGGGTACTAAGTGTGGTCACCGAGGAGGAATATCTACTAGTGTTTCAGGGCACAGTAGGGGATGATAGTTTACAACAATTTAGTGTGTATTTTATGAAGAACTAGAAGAGTTCAAACATTCCCCACACACAAAATAAATGTTAAATGTTTGAGGAGATTAGAATGCTAATTACTGTGATTTGATGATGACACATTGTATGCATGTACCACATTATCACAATTTACCCCCAAGCTATGCACAATTTAAAAAGAGAAAACAATTTGGAATGAGAAGAAAAAAGAAAATAAGACGCTTTATTCTTATAAAATGTTTGTTTGTTCCTACATACATTTTATGAAATACATTCATTAAAATGCAGTTTTTAATATTTATTTTTCGGGGAAACAAACTGATGTGAGGTGGATCACCAATCCTTAATATTCTCCTAAGGAATAAACTGGCCAGAGACTCATCGAATCTAATAAAGTCTCAGACCTAATAAAAGTTATTAGATTATGTGACAAAGATTTAGAGCCATGGTCTGAGGCTCCAGAGCTGAGGCTGGTATGCAGCATGGTCCAACACCCAGGCGACTGGAGACCCACCTCCCTGGCAGGACTGGCCATCAGGACTTTAAACAAGCACACCAACTAGACTCCAACCACAGCAAAATTTAAGAACCATGTCACTGAAGAAATAAAACAATAACAAGAAGCCCAGAGCTCGATCCTTTGTGCGCTTGCTTAGAGATGCTGATGCAGCAGGTCAAGAGGCTGGATGGGGAATTGGCCACACCTGACCACCCAAACCTCCAGCCAGCCTGTTCCTGGTATGGTGACAAATGGTTGAGGAATGATGACAAATGATGACCTTGAGATGGGACACATGACTGGTGTTGGTCGCTGATGATAGATGCATATGAAACTTGTGTTTTCAAAGTTTGGTGACGATTGTTTAGTCTTCAGTCTATTAGTAATTTTAACTGCCACAGCAAGAGTACTGGGTGGGCCTGGGAGTGATTTGTCCTCTGTTTTATATGGAGGCAGTCAGTTCCAGAGTCTCTCTCTTGTCTTTTTCTCTCCTTTCCAGCTTTGTGACTGGGAGGGAGAGAACCTTTAAACTAGAGTAGAAGTTAGTAGCCCCAGGACCAAAACCAAGGAGAGGAAATTACTCTGGATCCCTTCTAGGACTTTTTATGTTTTCAAGCATTTCTCATTAAAATTCGGTATATTTTGTCTATTTAACCTGGAAAGAAAGCTTCCTACTTCAGGACTATTTTCCCACCTGCTTTTCAGCTGCTTTTCACAGTCCAGTCTTCCCTGAGCAGAAATGGTGTGTCAGTACCAAAAGGGACTGCCTTTTGTTACTGATGCAAATCAGGCACAGTCTTCATTATGCATACATAATTAATTATCCTTAAGTATGGCTACATCCTTTTCTATGTGTTTTCTTACTTTCTGATGACAGCATAGAAATGAGAAAATTAATAAGGATACAAATTAGATCTTTTATTTAAGGATGAATGAACAGTTTGGAAAAATGGTGGTTTGCTAACTTGTGAATTAACAAAATCCTTTAGGTAATAGATTACAAATAACTATTGAAAAATCTCAAGTTAGAATTTTGAGCCCAAATAGTCACACCCTCCCACATACACACAAAATAAATTTTGCTCTCTGTAGCTCTCCAGGAACGAGAAGTTGCCACTGAGTTCGCTACTGAGGGGTAAGCATTTAAATGGTGGTGGTAAGGTGATTAGTGTTTCAGTTTTGTATGGTCATTGTCATTTTTTATTTAAGGGATTTTTATGTTGTACGTTCTTCATAATAAATTTGATTTTTATTAAAATGATAAATAACCGCAGGAAAACACATTTTAAATGAGATTAAACAGCTAGAAAAACTTCCCAGATATTGTCCATTTTATCAATCTTTAAATGTAAACTTTTTTGTCAATATTTTTATACATGGTACCACACACAAGATGTGTTCTATCAGGGAATATCTTTTTCTGCCACCTGTCTCTGGTACATAAGTCTTTAAACTCAGTCTTCAGGTTTATTGGGATCACATGCCTCATTTGGCATCTTTGTCAAATGGTCCATGATTTATTGTACATCCTGGGACTGAGCGTGCTGGGTAGGCAGCAGCCCCCAAAAGGTTCTAGAAACTCTTCTGAGTCTCAGCATTTTCTGGATGGTCAAATTTGGAGTTAAATAACAGCTTTCAGACTTTTTATGGTGCTAAGCATTTCTCAATAAGTTTAATTATAGTGGGCCCATTATTCAACATGGCTCCGTGACTGAAATGAACAGAGGGAACTAATGAGTTTCAGGTAAACAAGCCATGAAGCAAACTCCACTGTGGGTTACGGGATCCAGGCACCTAAATTTGCTTAACAGTTGTCCAACATTGATCTTACTGTTAATGCAGCACAGTGTATTTAAAATAGTGTGTCACAGAACATGGACAATCAAGGGTTTGAGAAATTTGTCATGACATACACCTGATGGCATCTGTGGCAGAGCTCCGAGATATGTTTGCATTTTTGATTATTGAAAACATAACCAATACTCTCATTGGTTACCTTTTTTAAAAAAACTCTTTCCTGTTTAGACTTATTCCATAAGTGCTTTCTTTTCATATATAGACTTTTATGTGACTGAACACTTATTAGAACAAAATTTGGGAAATGCTGGCAAAAAATATTTTGAAGTCTGACATACTTGATGCACAATTCTCAATAGTGTTTCCTGCTATTCTATTTTCTTAGAGTTCGTGTTTAAAGGTGAAGTTGCTATATTGCAGTATGTGACCTCTCCATGGTCTACTCAATAATAGTCCAAATAGAAAACTGAATTAAGACAGCTAGACTATTTATTTGGATGCTTGAAAGACAGGACACAATGATAGTGAGCCATCCGACTCTCCACATAGCAGAGACCACAGAGGTGCGCTTGGTTGTTACACTTGCATAACCAAGAGATGTGTACAAGACACCTGGGTCACATTTTGCTGTACAAATTGTTTAATGAGTATAACTCATGAGCCATAGCTAAAGTGATATAGCAAAAGAGATTCTACAAAAATTAGATGTGAAAATGGAGCTCAGGTGAAAGAATTAGATTCGTGTTTATCTCCACACAGCTCTGTTGATAATTGATAGGCAAGTTTTCCCCAGAAATCCCAGTAAAGTGTCCAGGCACAGGATGGAAAAGAAAATATGACTAGGCACAGTTGTGCAAACTGTGGACAAAGTTCCCAGAATGTAGCAGCTTGGGGGATGACGAGAAACTGCAGAAAAGAGAGAATTATTGTGTCTTTCCATACGGGCGATGAAATAGTTCATTGGGGAGGATTAGAGTTCTACTGTTTCTGGCAAGTATCAATATCTGCATTAGACCCCCCATTGTTGTTGAGGAAGATTTGTCCAAAGAACTCTTAGGATCCAGGCTATTACCAGGTCTCCCTTCTGCTGTCATTAGACTGTGTTCCTCTAAATCATTCGTGGTCAAAATTAATCACTGAAATTGCATCTCTGACAATGAAATGGAGGACTAGATAACAAGGACACAAGTAAAAGTTGCATCCAGCTATTTTTTAAGAAATTTTCCCCCCTGGGGACTGACACATAAAACAAAGACATATAACATTTATTTTAAAGAGGTCATGTATCAACTGAACTTTTGGCCCATGGAAGAAAAGAACCTACCTTGGCTGATTGACACTCGGTTTGTCCACTCACCTTCCACATCCAGGCCTTGCTTCCAGGTTTAAGCAATGCACAGTTCTTGGTCAGGCAGTGTGTGGTCCTCATCCTATTCAACTGCACACAAATGCAAAGGGAAACCCCCAACACTTCCATAAACATTTATGGAGTAGGAACAGGAGAGCCACAATGAAAAACTCTCAGTTGGAAATGTAGTCACTGCTCCTTAACAATTATCACATAGAAGACGTAGGGATGGATTAGAGCACATTTCATATTTGACAGTGGAATAAATGATTGGTGATCTCTGGCTACTATGTTTCTGGTAACTGGGGGTCTTTTTTCTGTGCTTCTCCTTTGTAAACACCTGGTTTGGCCATCTGAGTGATTTTTTCCCTCACCCATACTGCACAGCTACCTCTAATGTGAACATGGGAACTTGATCTTTCTGGAGCTAAACAGCTCCTTAGGGTTTGAGTTTGGAGACCCAGGGATTGTTTTAGAGTTGAACAAATACAGATATCTGCATGTCAGGCTTGCAGATTCTTTGAAAGTATAACTTTTTCATAAATTTAGTTCACTGTTTAGGCTGTTTGCACTTGGTCAATTCCCTGAGAAGGTAATTAAGAGCACAGTTCTTAGCTTCTAAGGCATGCAGTTTACCTAATGGTTTCTGTATTTTGTCCAGTCCCCCATCCTCCCCCTGACTCCCACCACCGACGGAATGGAAGAAAAAGTGCAGAGCATCTGCTCTCTGGGACCTTGCAGAGTTCTCGATGTCTGGATTTGCTGACTTCTCTGATCGGCTCATTAACCTCTCCTGCCAGTCCTGTGGACTTTGACCTTTAATTCAAGGTCATCATATTCCAGATTGCTCATCATTTTCCTTCCTCAGTGCTGCCCTATGTACTTTGAGCCAGCTCAGCCAGCCTCTGCTTGCATGTCTCATAATAGGTAGGTACATCCATATCTCCATATCTGTGTGCCTCTACAGCTCCACATCAAGGCATCTCCACACACCCACCTATATCAGCTTTCTCCTAGTTCTGCCTCTCTGGATGAGGCTCCTTTAAGGACTTCTCAGAGCAAAACTTTACATGGAATGCACCACTAATCTGGGCTTGTTCTTGGGCTGCCCCCCACAATCCAGCATAGAATTTGTAATGGAGGATACTCAAAAAGCTCTGGGCTTTAATCTCCTCCTAAGGCTGCTATTTAAGAGCCATGAATAACTGCTCTAGTTTTAGAGAGGAGCATTTCATTTGTTCAGCTCTGCAAAGCCCTGGCTTAATAGGCTCACTCTGCTGACATTGAAAGTGCTTTTGCATGCCCTCCCACAGCTGTGTGGACACGGCTAGCATAGACAATGCTCTCTTCCCTCAGAGTTTAACTGAATGTGTCAAGATGTAGCCAGTAATAAATCAATAATCTGACTTTTTTCCCCTAATCTCTCTGTATCCATTGACATAAGATCTGCTTTTGAAAAAAACCAGCAGAGGGCAGGGTACAGTGGTGCATGCCTGTAATCCTAGCAGCTCAGGAGGCTGAGGCAGGAGGATTGCGAGTTCAAACGTAAGCAAATCAGAGAGACCCTGTCTGTAAATAAAATACAAAAAAGGGCTGGGGATGTGGGTCAGTGGTTAAGGTTCAATCTCTGGCACAGAAAATAAAAAAATCAAAAAACAAAACAAAAAACCAGCAGAGGGTACTTTTACCAAATGTGAATGCAAGCACAATAAGCTTTCAGGCTATGATAGCTTGGATCATGAAAAATATCACTATGCCAATTCCACCAAGTAAATGCTGGGTTATGACCTGCTCCTATGGCCCCTTATTTCCTGGTACCCAAGTCTGTGTTGGTTGAGATTAGGTTTGCCTGTGAGTACTAGTCACAGCAACAGCACACGCAAGTTACAGTGGTTTACAGGAAACCCATGAATTTTGTTCTTATCTTAGTGACAACCTGGATCAAGACTGACGTGTTCATGGGGGTGGAAATTTAGGTCCCGTCTACAGTGTTTCCTGTAGTCTTCCCTCCCAAGGTCATGGTCTGGTCTAGGGTGACAACTGGCTTCAGCCACTGAATCCCCTTCCTGCCACAGAAATGGAGCGTCAAAGGCCACAGAAATGATTTCTTTAAAGGCGCATGCTAGAAGGGACAGGAGTTAAACTTCCTGCTACCCACTGGAGGGACATTAATTCTTTCTGCCACTTAAGTGCCATGTGTCCTATAAAGTGATGAGCTGGGGGAAAACAAAGGAACAAACTGCAGATGCCACCAGCAGCTGTGCCAGCCGCAGGACAGACGCGTCTCCATGCGGAGGAGCGGCGCCAGCTGAGTAGGAGCATTTGACTAGGGGAACACAAGGTGGTCCTGAGCCTGCCATCCATGCAGGGTACTCTCTTTCATATTCACTTCCCGAAATCGCTGACATCTTAACAAAACAATATGTAATTGCCTTTTCTTTGTGTACAAGCCTGTCTTGTTGTCATTCAAGCTCATTTGAAGCTTTAAATAAATAGGAAATTTGAACTTCAACATTACTCGGAGCCTCAGTTGTGGGACACAAAGGTAGAAAGCACCATTTGCATTTGATTTCTCATGGGGAAGCTCTGAGCCAAACAAGATAATGATCACACCAAATTGGAACTTAATGTTAATGCTTCTTGCTGGAATGGAGCGTATGGGTTCAGGAGATCTGTGGGCCGCTGAGAATTCCTTCCCAGTTAGGCCAAACAGCCTTTTCTGAAAAGACAAGCTTACTAAATTGAGTCGGCACCCTCCAACCTCCCTGGCATCGCTAAGTAGATGCGAGCACAGATCCAGCTTCAAGAAGGAGCTTAGCTGAGTGGCCTCCAGGGCAGAGGGGGCAACAGAGACCCAGACTCCACAGTGGCATGGGAGAAACCAGATTCAGAGACTTGCTCAATTAGCACAGCCTGGTGTTCGTTCGTTCTTTCTTTTTTCCTC
Source organism: Sciurus carolinensis (assembly GCF_902686445.1). Classification (NCBI taxonomy): domain Eukaryota; kingdom Metazoa; phylum Chordata; class Mammalia; order Rodentia; family Sciuridae; genus Sciurus; species Sciurus carolinensis. The sequence goes on along the minus strand of NC_062217.1, from coordinate 8,294,032 downwards.
TCTTTCCAATGTTATAGATTACCAGAATACAAAATAAATCCAGAATCCTTTCTCAAAATGTGGTGAATTTAGTATTCCAAAACTCCAAAGAGACAGACAACAAGATAATGCTAGGTATAGTATAATAATGCAAGAAAGCACAGGAAATCCTCAAATTTCTCAAAATAAGATGAGACAGCCTTAATCATACATAAACTAGAGCTCAGGAGATGGGTTTATGGAGCAAATACTAATATGGTGACCATGATTTCCAAATTCATGAACCTCATTGAGGGCACAGAGGACCAACATAGGTTGTCAAATCGAATTGACATTCGTGGATAAAGTTTAAATGGTTACACACTTAGTGAACCATTAGTAAGCATTTCCAGACAACACACAGTAAGGATACTTACTTGCCTTTGGGGTCAGAGCACAAAATAAATCATTCAAATAATCAATTAATTAATCAATAAAAATCAATCAGAATTGTGAATTTCTGGCTGTGAATCAGAGAACTGTTCTCATGTGGGTTGACACCTATGAAATCCAAAAACTATCAGGCAATTGTTTATTGTAAAGAGATTCCATTTAGGTGGCCATTTGGGAGAAAGTAATGTATTTACTTTCTAGGCATGTACATTTAATCCAGGCTTTAAAGAATTCTCACTGACCAGAAATTGTAAAACAAATGAAAAAAATGCCACCCTTTGATTTCTCAGATGAAACAAGAAGCTAAATTAAATCCAACCAATTCAGCTATTTGAAGAATGTCCTTGGAATTATTGGGTACAAATTATATAGGAAATGATTTAATAATGTTTGTGTAAATTAAAGCTATTTCAATATCTAAGGGAAAAGAAAAGTTAAAAACAACCAGTTATATTTGATACCCAGAACCATATAGAAATTCTAGAAATTAAGCATATAATACTTAGATTCTAAAGCCCAATGATTGGTTAAGACATAGTTGAAGAAAGAATCAGTGAGTTGAGAAGTTCTAAATGACTTGTTCAGGCCATGATACAGAAATCCAGAAGTAAACTTGTAAAGGAAAGCTGTACAGCTAGTGAAAGTAACATTTATTTAATTGGGGCTTACAAGATTATAGAAAAGAAGTTATCGATGAGAATATTTATTAGAATTTTCCAAGATTAATAAAAGAAACCAATCTTCAGATTCAGAAATTTCAACAAATCTTAAGATAAATGAAAAGGAAATTTGTAGTGATACTAAGGAAAACCTAGACACCTCAAAGAATGTTGAAGGTGAGAGAGAGGAATGGTGGAAAGGATTGAGATTGACAGAAAATTTTAGGAGTAATTTGAGAGAAAAAGATAGATTATCTGCAAAGGAATAACAGTAATGTGAGTAACTAACTTCTCGACAAAACCTGTGGAAGTCGGAATCACATATCACATAACAGAGGAATATTTTCAAGGTGAATTCATAAAATAATTGTCAATTTAGAATTACATGCTTAACAAATTGTGTTTTGCTGAGAAAATAAATCAAAGCATTTTGAACCTACATAAATGAGAGAATTTAACTTCAACAGATCACCCAAAGAAATTCATAAATACTGAACTATTGGAGGAAGTAAGAAAATCCCTATGAAAAAGTTCAGGTGAAGAAAGAAACAGTGAGGAAAAATCTAACAAAATATTGGCTATATATAAAATAATAAAAAGTACAGCTTATGCTATAAAAACAAAACAGAATAAGAGTTCAATTATTTTAACGGCCTATATGGTTAGGAGAAGCTGAAGATATTACTTTGCTTTTTACTTTGTAAAGTTAGATAGCTTCAATACAATATTAAGAAAACATCTAAAAGAAATGTAGCATGTATCAAAACAAAAGAAATTTTGATTTTGGCAGAGGACACTTTAATTAGTGCAAAATAAATTAAGACATGATAAAAATAAAGATTTCCAGAGGGTAAATACCATATGGTAAAATGTAAACAAGAATGTAAATAGAACCACAATCACAATAAATGTAAATGAACAAAATTTTCCTGTTAAAGGCAAAGTTTTTCAGAATAAATTAAAATTAAGGAAAGTGTGCTTATAGATACTTAAAAGAGACACACAGAAAACATAGCAAGGGAAATGGGAAAGAACTTCTTGTTAACTCCATGAACATTTTGTAACTGTATTACTATTACATAAAGTGGATTTTTGGGCAAATTATTATAAAATATAAAATATAAAGATGATACTTAATCATTAATATTTTAATCCACCAGGAAGAATGAACAGTTCTGGACTTGGTTTATACTAATAACACAGATTTGCAATTTATAAAGAAAAACAGCAATTGCAGAATTACAAGCAGTGAGAAAATCTGACATCATTGTTGGAGATTTTTAACTTCCTTAGTGATTTTTGAATCAAATGAACGAACAATCAGTTTATAATAGATTTGAAAACAAATTTAGGAATACTCTAATATTATCCAATGCTTTCCCCCTAAATGATCATTAAATATCATGAAAATTGACAACATTTTGTTAATATAAATGGCTCCTCTTCAATCAAATCTATTGCTAAATTAACTAGAAATCAGTCTCAGGGGTCAAATGTAAAAGCCCAGATGTTTGGATATTTGACATGGGACAAAATTTAATAAATAAAATTAATAATTGTAAACATATTAAGAGATTGAAATGAAAATACAGACTATGCTCTTATTTATGTTTATACTTTCATGTTTATGTGTATGCATATTTATTATCAATGAATGTTCCTAGACAATCTATGTATATGGGTTATTTTCTAATGTCCATTCCTACCCTTTTTGGTTCTGTATCATTGGTTCCTTTTTGAGAATGAGTGAGCAGAAGTTCTTCAGCACTAATAGAGTCACCTAACTGACACAGGTATTTATGTGGGACGGGGATTATGCCTCCTGGTTTTTCACATTTCTTTCTCCACTTTCAACATCTCTTTTCACTTCTGTCTTCCTTGCTGCCTCAGGGTCCCATCCTATTATTCTCCTTCATTAATCTCAGCAGACCTCTTTTTCTAATCTAATCAAGTTACCCTGGTTGAAACAGACATTTGCATTTGTATTCTCACATTAGCAGCTGGGCCTAGGAGGAGTGTGGGTCTCAACCTAGGAGCTTCTCTGTCTGCTACCTTAGTTCTCTGGTCATGGGTGAGTCATTCAGGTGCCATTTCTCAACTACAGAAAATAAATATCGGCACTTCCTTTTCTGGGATGTTGCAGATTGAAATTGTGTACAAAAAAACACTAATTCGTAATAAGACTTTGCTGACTATTTTTGCCCAAAGATGAATTTTTTAAAAAATCACAAAGGGGACCTGAGTTTAAATCCTGATGCCGTTCCTGATTGGATGTGTTTCATTTTGCAATTACCTTAATTTCAAAACCCCAATGTTCTTTATTTCTAGAATGAGAACACAACCCTCACTCTTATGATTAGGATAAATGAGATACAATGTATGACAAATTATAGCTAGTCCTGCTGTTGTTTGGTTTTGTTCTGTTTCTGTTAGTTAAAAAAGGGCTTGACAACAAAACTGATGAAAATGTGTAATGACATAATTTTAGCATGCATATTCTATTCTATTTTTGGATCGGGAAATAGAATCTTAAAAAAACCAGCTCATTCTGCATATTTCCATTGGAATAAATCAATGGGAGAAAAAATATGCATTCAAATGAATTTGAACTTGGGCAAATTAAAGTGTTGCTTCTCATTTCTTCTCTATACTTTTATTCAGTATGAATTGATAATTTTCAAACAGGAGATACTATAATAGCAAAATATTCAGTTAATGCACAGGTTGTGCATCCCTGGCCCAAAAATACAAAATGCAAAATTTTCCAAAATCTAAACTTTTTGAGTGCTGACATGGTGCCACAAATAAAGAAATTTCATACCTAACATCATGTGATAGGTCACAACCAAAACACAGTTTCACTAAGTCATTGTGTAAAATTATCTTCAGGTCATGTATAAGGGTGTATGAAATATAAGTGAATTACATGTATAGATTCTAGTTTCACCTCCAAGGTTTCTCAGTATGTATGTGGAAGTCTTCTGAAATCTGAAAAAAATTTAAAATCCTCTGGTCCTAAGCATTTTGAATAAGGGACACTCAACCTGTATCACTGTCAATACTTTTAAACTGCTTTGAATACAGCACTGAGACTCTAAATGAGCTGAAAATCACCCTTAGAGATTTGATGGACTAGAATGATTCTATAATATCCCTGGTTGTCTCTCTGATGAATCCTAAATTAATTTTATTTGGTTTGAGATTTTATTTGGATGGTGAAGTCTCTTTTAAAAATAAATTTCTAATTTATTAATTTCTACTCTAGGATAAATGTTGGGATAATTAGCTCAAAAAGGGGAGAGATTTACTTTGGTTCAGAGTCTTGAAGTTTTCAGTCCATGGTCAGTTGGTTCATTACTCTGGGGCCTGTGCTGGGGCAGCCTATCTGGGCAGGAGCCGTGGCAGAGGAAGCTACTCATTCGCGACAGCCAGGAGGCAAAGAGGGAAAGGAAGAGGCTGGAGTCCCAACATCTCCTTCCAGAGAAACCACATCACCACAAGGCTATCCAGCTAGGTACTGCCTCTCAATGGTCTCACACCTCACAATAGCCCCAGTGGCTGGGGACCAGGCCTTCACACTTGTACCTTTGGGAGACATTTAAGGTCCAAACTATGGGACTCTCTGTGCTCCCTGTGCTTAGGAAAATGAATTTGAGTGTGCTGTCATCTATTCATATCATAGAATTTACTATTTTAGCCTATGATGAGGTATTGATATTTTTCTGCTGTTTATAATAGAATTGCTCTTGGGGAGGAAGAAAACAAAACTTCCTTTGCTTTCCTAATGTGCCACACCTCCTCTACATTGAGGACAAGAGTGTGAAATTTCACCGTTAATCACAGATTCTGATTTGTGTTTTCAACTTGCTTCTCATGACAAGTAATTCTTATGCAGCGAATTCAGGAGGGTGATGCAGCGCAGGCATTAGTTCCTAGGCATTAAGAGCGTGTACTGAAAATCAGCTCATCTGCAGTTGTCAAATATTGCTAAGACCAACTACCATGATTTAAAGTGATTAACTCCACTCTCTCCTGATAGGATCAGTAAATGAAAACCGGAAGAGTGTGAACGTGCCACTTATTGCCCATGGGTATACGTGTGCTGCAAAATTAAACCCTGAAGCCCGGCATTTTCAGGATTTCATCATCTTACTAGCCATCTTGCTTATGCCATTGCTGGGTGCTATAATTGGACATAGAACCTACAGGAAAGTATAATACTTTCACATTTTATCAAAGAACGTATTAAAATTTTAAACAAACCCTGCTTAAGTTGACAATATGAGTTTAAATTGTGGGAGGTAAATGATCAAATTACACGGCCCGTGTATTAGGAAATGCAGGTTACGGTTCCACAGGTATTTTAGTCTATGTTACTAATGAAGCAATTTGCTCTGCGTCCAGTTCCATTTCACTTGCTGTCATCAGCGATTAAAGAATGCCGAGGAAGGGTCACTCTGGATTAGCACCCTGTCTTCTCTGAGATCCCCACTTAAAGGAGAAGGATTTTTATTTCAGCCCAGGGTGATGCCACAGGTGAAAGTCATTCAACAGGAGGATTTTCCAAATGTTTTTCTTGGGCAGTGATCACTGAAAGAGACAAAGGTAGGAACATCCCCAGTTGAAACAACCTATTTATAAGGCTCAGAAACTTCGTTAATGCTGGACAGGGCACCCAGCTCGCTAAGCAACCTCCAGAGCCAGGGAAAGCAAATCAGTTAAACAACAAAATACAATGATAAGGCTCAAGTACACCTGGGAGTTTAAAGGCACATTTAATACTGAAGGAGAAGAACCAGGGGTGCCCACATCTCTGTTGTCCTCAGAGCCTGCCGGTCTTCCAGGACAGTTCTTCTTCTTTAAGATAAAATCAGTGACCTAGCCCTCCTGTATCTCTATGACTTCTTCACTGTCTCCTTCTTTTCAAAAATATCTCTTTCTGTGTGTCTATTTTAGAATAAGATAGTGGAAAATACAACATATCCCATAATGAGACACCTACCTTGTGAAACATGACATTACCAACATATGTCAAAGGTAAAGAACTTCTTTTTAAATGAAAGATTTATTTAGTCCCATACCAAATTTCTATCTTCTCTGAAGTGAATTTAGTATTGTTACATTCTCTATGATCTAATTAACAGAATTTCATGTTTATTACCATTTATTTTTAAAATTTAAAAATAAAAATACAGAATGGTATTACTGGTGCATGAAAAATCTTGCATTATTTAAAATAACCCTTATGTTAGAGTACATAGAATAGAATTTCTGCTCACATATGGAATCATGCCTTTATATAACATATACTTATTAATTACTTACTATGTGGCAAGCATAGCTTATAAATCACAGCAGTTTAGATTGGGCAGTAATGTAACCAAAGACTCGCCCACTACAAAATGTCAATATTTTTTTAAAAAGTGGGGGCAAATTAGATTTTTTAAATTTTGAAATCCTTTCCAACCTTGAAAATATATTCTGGAGGAACCAAATGAATTGTTTTTTTCTAGTAGAATTTGTTGAGTTGAATGGTCTGATTTTTTGAGAAATGTTCCATCAATCTTTAAACCACAGTGATAGCCTAAGGAAGCAGTGGTGAGATGGACTCTGCTAACTGGTTAGAAAATCAATTTGCAGAGGTTCATAAACCATTAGAAAAGTCTCATTGCAATACAGTCCCAAGAAATAAGGCACAAATGAAGTGCCTGAGACAGCAGTCTATAATATAATTGTTAATTGAGCACTCACCAGGCTCTGTCCACTGACCCAAACCCTCTATATTAATTACCTCACTTAGTATGTAGAAAACTCAACCTGGTAGTCTCTATTGATTTCACCAAGTTGCAAGGAAGAAACAAATCTCAGGGTAACTACAGATCTGGGATCCGAATCTCAACCCCAGATTTCATGCTTTTAGTCACGCATCAGGTATGGAAAGTGATAGCAACCAACACGCTTGCTTGCCCGGCACTGGCCTCTATTCCAAGAGGCAGCCTTGCAAGCATTTTCATGATCTTTGCAGAGAGCCTGCAGCCACTAAGGGAAAGTATCCATAACACTAGGAAGGAAGTAGAAGGTGATTTGGTTTCAGCAGTAGGTGCACAAATAGAAATTAGGATTAACAATTTCAATTTTGAAAATTAAGAGCCACATATAGGGTGATCTATTGTTCATTCCTATGTCTCCTTGATAAGTGTTTTTTTCATTTCATGTTTCAATCCTTTAGCAATTGAAAAGCTATTTAGTCTGCTCATAAATAGAAATATTTCTCCATCTAAAATGTTTGAGAAAGATATTAGCAATAGACTCCATTCATTATTAAAGTTAGAAATATCTCAAAGAAACATTCTTCCCAAAGGAATTAACATGTGCTCATAAAATAGGAAGCAACATAAATATTTCATGACCAGTTACAGTTCAAGTTCCAGTCAATTAGAATGAATGTTGGATTAAGCAAAATGCTTGAATTGGGCTGATTTTTAAACAATTAGAGATGTGTGTGTGTGTGTGTGTGTGTGTGTGTGTGTGTGTGTGAGTGAGAGAGAGAGAGACATGAACTGAATTGTTTCCCTGCTTCCTCTACCACCACCAATTCCAATTCCACAACTTATAGCCCTAGCCCCCACTGTGAATGTTTTTTGCAAGTAGGGTCTTTAAGGAGATAAGTGAGGGTAAGTGAGGTCATGGGGTGGGGCCCTAATCTAGTAGGATTGATGTCCTCACAAGACAAGGGGAGACAACAGAAGTGCCCCATACACCAGAAAGGTTGTGGTAAGACATGGTAGGAAGGGGGCCACGTGCAAGCTCAGTGAAGAGGCCTTCCTGTTTGGTACCTTGATGTTGGACTTCTGGCCTCCCTGGGAGGCAACAAAGTTTTGCTGTGTAAGCCACTTCATCTCTGGTATTCTGTTATAGCAACCCTAGCAAGTTAATACAGCAAAAATAATTATGTTTAAATACATTTCTTTAATTTTTAGATCAAAGTAATACAGGAAAGAGGTGATATAGTGAAAGAGTTGTAGAAGCCTTTTACAGTAAGGTAACATCAAAAACAAACCTAAATTCCCACTTAGATTCAACAATTTTATACCACTTAAAATATTTCTCCTTGCAGGTAACCACATTTGCAATCAAAAACACTTTTGGTTTTCATTCTGTTATGTATATTATCTACTAAATTCCAACCTTTATCCATTTTCCTTGGATCAAACCTGCGTGTGTGTGTGTGTGTGTGTGCATGTTTGTGCTTAACTATCTAGTATATATCAAGTATCCACTCCCAAAACCTTCCCCCAAATATATATCAACTTGTAATTCATTCAACTCATTGTCTTTCTTTCTTTTCCTTTGGAACTATCCCTCTGGGTCCCACCCTGTGTTCTCACTCTTCAGGTTGCCACATGACATATCTCTGAGTGTCCCTTCATATCCTTCTAAAAGTTTCTTTTAACTCTCTCCAAGGCATCTAGGTCTTATGTGTCTGAGTTCTGTGCTCTCTTTCCCATTCTCATTTGCTTCTACAGGAAATCTTACTGTAGTTTCTTGAGAAAGGCTGTGTGGAGGGTAACTTTTTGAGACTTTCAATGTCTGAGCACGTCTTTATTATTGAACACTTTCATTGGGTTGATACTTTCATTGAACATGTTAAACAAGTCACAGGTGACCATTGTTTGGGGTGACCATTGTTTGGGGCAGAGCTCTCTCTCAAGGCCCCTACAGACCAGGCTCAAACAAAATGAGTCACTCATGAGACTTCCATGCAGTGAAATCAATCTAAGGATGCAGATGGACCCCCCACATGGACCAGTTTTTCCTGAAAACAGGGAGTCCAGTCTACCTGAGCCAAGGACTTTCTCTTGCTTTGACTCTTTAAGTAAAGTTGCCCCCAGTCAGCTGTTTCCGGTTGTCCTTTCCTTTTTCACGCTTTACACCATGCTCTCATAAATTTTTTGTTTAATGTCTTCTTTATTCTTTATTTTCTTTTTTTATTGGTCATTTTTGAAATTTTAATTTATTTTTATTGTAAACAAATGGGATACATGTTGTTTCTGTTTGTACATGGAGTAATAGCATACCATTTACATAATCATACATTTACATAAGGTAATGATGTTTCATTCATTCTGTTATTTTTTCCTTCCCCCCCACCCTCCCACCCCTCTTTTCCCTCTATACAGTCCCTCCTTCCTCCATTCTTTCCCCCCTCCCACCCCCCATTATGTGTCATCATCCGCTTATCAGCGAGATCATACATCCTTTGGTTTTTTGAGATTGGCTTATCTCACTTAACATGATATTCTCCAATTTCATCCATTTGCCTGTAAATGCCATAATTTTATTATTCTTTGTGGCTGAGTAATATTCCATTGTATATATATAGCACAGTTTCTTTATCCATTCATCAGTTGAAGGACATCTAGGTTGGTTCCACAATCTGGCTATTGTGAATTGAGCAGCTGTGAACATTGATGTGGCTGTATCTCTGTAGTATGCTGATTTTAAGTCCTTTGGGTAGAGGTCGAGGAGTGGGATAGCTGGGTCAAATGGTAGGTTCATTCCAAGTTTTCTAAGGAATCTCCACACTGCTTTTGAGAGTGGCTGCACTAATTTGCAACCCCATCAGCAATGTATGAGTATACCTTTTTCCCCACATCCTCGCCAACACCTATTGTTGCTTGTGTTCTTGATAATTGCCATTCTAATTGGGGTGAGATGGAATCTTAGTGTAGTTTTGATTTGCATTTCTCTTATTACTAGAGATTTTGAACAGTTTTTATATATCTGTTGATTGCTTGTAGATCTTCTTCTGTGAAGCGTCTGTTCATATCCTTAGTCCATTTGTTGATGGGGTTATTTGTATTCTTCGTGTAGAGTTTTTTGAGTTCTTTATATATTTTGGAAATTAGTGCTCTATCTGAAGTATGAGTGGCAAAAATAATCTCCCACTCTGTAGGCTCTCTCTTCACATTGCTGATAGTTTCCTTCGCTGAGAGAAACCTATTTAGTTTGAATCTGTCCAGTTATTGATTCTTGCTTTTACTTCTTGTGCTATGGGAGTCCTGTTAAGGAAGTCTGATCCTAAGCCAACAAGTTGAAGATTTGGACCTACTTTTTCTTCTATAAGATGCAGGGTCTCTGGTCTGATTTCAAGGTCCTTGATCCATTGTGAGTTGATTTTTGTGCAGGGTGAGAGATAGGGGTTTAGTTTCATTCTGTTGCATATGGATTTCCAGTTTTCCCAGCACCATTTGTTGAAGAGGCTATCTTTTCTCCATTGCATATTTTTGGAACCTTTGTCTAGTATGAGAAAATTGTATTTATTTGGGTTTGTGTCCGTGTCCTCTATTCTGTACCATTGATCTACCTGTCTATTTTGGTGCCAATACCATTCTATTTTTGTTACTATTGCTTTGTAATATAGTTGAAGTTCTGGTATTGCAATACCCCTGCTTCATTCTTCCTGCTAAGGATTGCTTTAGCTATTCTGGGTTTCTTATTCTTCCAGATGAATTTCAGGATTGCTTGCTCTATTTCTGTAAGGTACATCATTGGGATTTTAATTGGAATTGCATTGAATCTGTATAGCACTTTTGGTAGTATGACCATTTGACAATATTAATTCTGCCTATCCAAGAACATGGGAGATTTTTCCATCTTCTAAGGTCTTCCTCAATTTCATTCTTCAATGTTTTGTAGTTTTCATTGTAGAGATCTTTTACCTCTTTGGTTAGATTGATGCCCAAGTATTTTTTTTTTTTTTGAAGCTATTGCAAATGGAGTTGTTTTCCTCATTTCCTTTTCAGATGTTTCATCACTTGCGTATAAAAATGCTTTAGATTTATTTGTGTTGATTTTATAGCCTGCTATTTTACTGAATTCATTGATGAGGTCTAGAAGTTTTCTGGAGGAGTTTTTTGGATCCTCTAAATATAGAATCATGTCATCAGCAAATAGTGACAGCTTAAGTTCCTCTTTTCCTATCCATATCCCTTTAATTTCTTCAGTCTGCCTAATTGCTCTGGCTAGAGTCTCGAGGACATTGTTGAATAGAAGTGGTGAAAGAGGACATCCCTGTCTTGTTCCAGTTTTTAAAGGGAATGGTTTCAGTTTTTCTCCATTTAGAGTGATATTGGCCATGGGCTTGGCATAAATAGCCTTTACAATGTTCAGGTATTTTCCTACTCTCCCTATTTTTTCTAGTGTTTTCAGTATGAAGGGGTGTTGTATTTTGTTGAAAATTTTTTCTGTGTCAATTGAAATAACCATATGATTCTTATCCTTAAGTCTATTGACATGATGGATTATGTTTATTGATTTACAGATGTTAAATCATCCTTGCATTCCAGGGATGAACCCCACTTGATCGTGGTGCACAATTTTCTTAATATGTTTTTGGATATGGTTTGCCAATATTTTGTTAAGGATCTTTGCATCTATATTCATCAAGGATATTGGCCTAAAATTTTCTTTCATTGCTGTGTCTTTTCCTGGTTTGGGTGTGAGGGTGATATTAGCTTCATAGAATGAGTCTGGAAGGGTACCCTCCTTTTCTATTTCCTGGAATACTTTGAGAAGTATTGGAATGAGTTCTTATTTGAAGGTCTTGTAGAACTTGGCTGACAATCTGTCTGGTCCTGGGCTTTTCTTGGATGGTAGATTTTTAATGGCTTCTTCTATTTCATTGCTTGATATTGATCTGTTTAAATCGTGTATGTCCTCCTGGTTCAGTTTGGGAGGAGCATATGTCTCTAGAAATTTGTCAATGTCTTCGGTAGTTTCTATTTTGTTGGAATACAGGTTTTCAAAGTAGCTTCTTCTCATTATGTTATGTATCGCAGTGGTGTCTGTCGTGACATTTCCTTTTTCATCACGAATTTAAGTAATTTGCGTTTTCTCTCTCCTTCTCTTTGTTAGTGTGGCTAAGGGTTTATCTATTTTGTTTACTTTTTCAAAGAACCGACTTTTCGTTTCGTCAATTTTTTGAATTGTTTCTTTTGTTTCAATTTCATTGATTTCAGCTCTGATTTAAATTATTTTCTGTCTTCTACTACTGTTGCTGTTATTCTGTTCTTCTTTTTCTAGGGCTTTGAGCTATAATGTTAGGTCATTTAGTTGTTTGTTGACTTTTCATTCTTTTTTGGAATGCGCTCCATGCAATGAATTTTCCTCTTAGTACCACTTTCATAGTGTCCCAGAGATTTTGATATGTTATATCATCATTCTCATTGACCTCTAAGAATTTTTTTATTTCCTCCCTGATGTTTTCTGTTATCCATGTTTAATTCAATAGCATATTAGTTAGTCTCCAGGTGTTGGAGTAATTTCCAATTTTTATTTTGTCATTGATTTTACTCTCAGTCCATTATGATCTGGTAGAACACAAGGCAGTATCCGTATTTTTTTGCATTTCCTAAGGGCTGCTTTGTGGCATAACATATGATCTATTTTTGTGAAGGTTCCATGTGCTGCTGAGAAGAAAGTGAATATGCTCGTTGATAGATGGAATATTCTATGTATGTCTATTAAGTCTAGGTTATTGATTGTGTTAATGAGTTCTATGGTTTCTTTGGTTGGTTTTTGTTTGGAAGATCATCTAGTGGTGACAGCAGTGCATTAAAGTCACCTGGAATTATTGTGTTGTGGTCTATTTGATTCTTGAAATTAAAAGGATTTGTTTGATGTACAGGGATGCACCATTGTTTGGGGCATAAATATTTACTATCATTATGTCTTCCTGATTTATGATTCCCTTAAGCAGTATGAAATGTCCTTCTTTATCCCTTCTGACTAACTTTGGCTTGAAGTCCACTTTATCTGATATAAGGATGGAAACCCCCACTTTTTTACTGATTCCATGTGCATGGTAGGTTTTTTCCCATCCTTTCACCTTTAGTCTGTGGATGTGCTTTTCTATGAGATGAGTCTCTTGCAGGCAGAATATTGTTGGGTCTTTCTTTTTAATCCATTCTGCCAGTCTATGTCTTTGATTGATAAGTTTAGGCCATTAACGTTCAGGGTTATTATTGAGATATGATTTCATATTCCCAGTCATTTGGGCTTATTTTTGGTTTTTAATTTGGCTTGGTTTCTCCTTTGAGTGATTTTTCTCTAAAGTAGTTCCTCCCTTTGCTGACCTACATTGTTGTTTTTCATTTCCTCCTCATGGAATATTTTGTTGAGACCATTCTGTAGCATAGGCTTTCTATTTGTAAATTCTTTTAACTTTTGTTTATCATGGAAGGATTTTATTTCATATTCAAATCTGAAGGTTAGTTTTGCTGGGTATAGGATTCTTGGTTGGCAACCATGTTCTTTCAGAGCTTGAAATATATTGTTCTAGGCCCTTCTAGCTTTTAGAGTCTGGGATGAGACATCTGCTGCTATCTGTATTGGTTTCCCCCTAAATGTAATCTGATGCTTTTCTCTTGCAGCCTTCAAAATCCTATCTTTATTTTGAATGTTAGGCATTTTCATTATAATGTGCCTTGGTGTGGATCTGTTGTGATTTTGTGCATTTGTTGTTCTGTAAGCCTCTTGTATTTGATTTTCCATTTCATTCTTCAGGTTTGGGAAATTTTCTGATATTATTTCATTGAATAGGTTGTTCATTCCTTTGGTTTGTATCTCTGTGCCTTCCTCAATCCCAATAATTCTTAAATTTGGTCTTTTCCTGATGTCTCATAGTTCTTGGAGATTCTGTTCATGATTTCTTACCATCTTCTCTGTTTGGGCAACTTTATTTTCAAGATTAAATATTTTGTCTTCATTGTCTGAGGTTCTGTCTTCCAAATGGTCTAGTCTTTTGGTGATGCTTTCCATTGAGTTTTCTATTTGGTTTATTGTTTCCTTAATTTCAAGGATTTCAATTTTTTTTTTTTTTTTTGAGAATCTCTATCTCTTTGTTCAAATGATCTTTTGCTTCCTGAATGTGCTCTTTCAGCTTATTGGTATTATCATTCTTTGCCTGCATTTGCTCTCTTATCTCATCCTTTGCCTCGTGAATCATCTTAATCATGTATAATCTGAAGTCCTTTTCTGACATTTCTTTTAACATACTGTCATTGGATTCTATTAATATAGAATCTAGATTTGTTTGGATCATTTTCTTCCCTTGTTTTTTCATGTTATTCATGTATCTTCTCCTCTAGCAGTGCAAATTGGGGTATTGCAGATTTCCCCCTATAGGCTTATAGTGACCCTATAGGTTTCCAAAACCTTTTCTGACAATGAGCTTCAAGTCTCCATCAGGCATCTCAGGATGGGATTTGCCCCACCTAAAAATCGGAGCTACGGCTTCCAGGATTATCCAAGATGGCCGCTCTGGCTTCCAAATGTGTTGGCAAGTGGGGAGCTGCTGCTCAGGGTGTGGACATGGTCAGCTGGAATTCCTGGAGGTGGGGTGCGGTTGGTCAGACAGGGGTCCTGGAGGTCCGGTGTGTTTGGTGTGGTTGCGGGATCCTGAAGGCCGGTTGCAATCAGTCGGTCTGGGGTCCCAGTGAAAGGGTGCAGTCAGTTGGTCTGGGGGTCCTGGCAGCAGGGATCACTCAGTCGATGTGAGAACCCCAGAGTCAGGGAGTGATCGGTTGGGCTGAGGGATCCTGGAGATGGGGCTCAGTCAGTCTGGCCTGGGTCCTACGGGGCCTGGCTGTTGTCTCAAAATGGCGGCAGCCATGTTAATGAAACCTGCAGGTACTGTCACAGTGAGCTTCCAGGAAAACAGCAGGCAGCTGGTGCTCCACTGTTGGTTAGCGATCAGTTTGCTGACTGTGTTCGGACAATCAGGAGGTGAACCTTGTGTGTTGGGTGATGGATAGGTATAAGGCAGGCGATGAACAGGTGAGAGGCAGGCAAATGGCAGATGATAGGCACCTAACAGTGAGCAATCAAGAAACAGATATCCTCTGCTTGAAACCGGAGTTACAGAGTGACAAAGAACGCAGCCTCCCTCTAGTCTGTCATCTTGGATCTCTTCTCATTGGTCATAACAGTTCATGGTCACACTCAGTCACAAGGGACCAGAAACCAGGGAGAGCAATCCGCTTTGTATTCTCTCCAGTGATGGCTTGTACCTTATTCTTTATTTTCTATCACCTTTATTTTCTCACTTCTTGTTGTCTAGAATTATTATTAATTCGATATTGGATTAGCTGGAATGTTCTTGACCTTTTCTTAAGTTCTCCTATTTTGTCTACTATTTTGGAATTGTCTCATTTTCTTCATTTAAATATGTTATTGATTTTTAAACTTTATTATCAGATGTTTAAGATTTCTCTTCCCCTGAATACAAACTTTTTTAGTACTTCATTCTTACTTTATGGATGTTAATATGCCTTTGGTCCTTTTGAAGACAGTGATTATAGATTTTTGAGGTTATTTTTGCCTCCATACATTTTGTTTTCTCTCAGTTCCTTTATTGTGTATTCTTATTTACCCGTGTCTCTGTCTTTTGGGTTGAAGACTTTCCCTAAATATCTATTAACAATTATTTGTATTTAATTGTAGTTTCTAATTTTTGTTTTCCTGTAATCCTGGACAGTGACATCTTTTCTAATATCAGTGATCAGCATGAACCCATGTTTGATCTCTCTACCTGTTAATATCTGCCCATCATGCTTATTAGGTATGTTGTTTTCTCCACAGTAGAATTTAAATCTGTTGTCAGCAGTTAAACATTCCTTAGGTTATTGATGAAATTTCTATTATAGAGAAAACTGAGACTGCATGCAGTGCCTCTCACAAGATGAACGACTTCCTCAGAATGGACCATAAAATGTCTTAATTTTTATTTATTTATTGGTGCATTTTCAATCAAGTCTCTTCTTTCCAGCCATTCAGTTCAGAGCTACCTGCTGCCTTCAGTTCTTACCCCATCCTCAGATTCTAGAGTGTGAATAGGCTGGCTTCTGCATTTCCATGGGAAGTTTCTGGCAACATCTAGGCATGGCTTAGGCTTATCTTCCTGTCACTCAAAAAGCGATTGTCTGTTTCCAGCACTCAAACTTTATAGTGGTTGTTTTTCTCCTTCCCTTTGTCCTTGTAGGTGTACTACATTTCTTTAAAACCCTTTATTCTATTTTTAGCAATTTTTAATACTGATAGAGTATTGTTATGCTACCTATCTTTGTAGCTTGTAGAGATAATAGAAAACAACAAAGCACAGAATAGATTCTGCTCTGGCCTCCTTTTCAGTAAAATCAGACAAGGGAGAATAGAGAAATTGAGACCTAAGGAAAATATATTCAATTCTGCGTGACAAACATATTGCATTCTTGACCCTAAACGTTTTCCTTTTCATATTGGTGCATCTATGTAATTTTGTTGCAAACTATGTAAACAGGAGAGAATGGAAAAGGAGCTGAAATGCTGATGTGAACAAAGCAGGAAGACACTCACTCTGGTCTGCTGAATCCACCAGTGAGGCTTGTCTGCTGCTCTGTGATGAGCCAGGCCGAGGACAAGGAGGACGAGGGGCCACACAGGATGGGAGAAAAGCCTCAGAGACGTTTCTAAGTGGAAATGCTGCTGTTGACAGTGTGGAGGTCACAGTAGGAAGGCATGGCATGGAGGGAGCCCCTGATGACCTAGAGGATGCAGCTCTGATAAGACTGGGGTACGGACTCAAGGTCTGGCAAGGTGAAAGTTAGATCCATATCAGATCTATAATTAAGAATCCGCAGGGAAGGCAAGCTGCTGACTTCAGCATGGGCTGAACACAAATGCTAGGAACACGGGCCACTGAAAACGAGGGAACAACTCTCATTCCAAATGGGGTTGCAAAGGTGAAGCGCCTTCCAACACTGAATAAACTTGGGTACCCACAGATTGCTCCAAAGGGATTGTGGCAACTAGTTCTGGGGCTCAGTCACTACAGATCTGATTTATTCCACTTAAGAAAGATCATAAGGCCATACCCAGTGATTAGTGGAGCACACATGCGCATTTAGGGACAAGTGGAAGAGTCTACTCTGACCCTAAACCACTAAGCTACAGTACTTACGGGTTGGTGCCAGGTTTCAGGAGGCTTGATTCATGGACTGGTATTCTGGAACTCAGTGGTAGAATTATGAGGGTCAATCAAGGAAATTTCCCATTTCCCCTGTATCCGGAAATGCCCTTCACCGTTACCTGTGCCTTCAGCATCACTTCTGTCATTACAATGGAGAGTTCCAGGAGGGAAAGGACCGTAGGCTTGACATTTTAATTAGTAGTTCTTCGTATCTTTTCATAAGACGCTGGGTGGTGGTGCCTCTGGGTCAGAAGGAGGTGCCCCAAACTAGTGCAGTCTCAGTCCTTACACTGTGAAAGTAATTTCCAAAGCAGCTACAAGTTTGATGATAAGACACAAAGTACAGCAGCTGTTGTGCCCAAAGGCTTGAGACCCCACAAGGACCACCAGAGACCACGATCAATGCAAGCAGCAAAGAGTCATTTATTAGCGAGTTCGAACCCGGTCCTCTGCGTCCTTAATCAACGACGCTAGCAGAGGCCCCGAGCCCTCATCAGCAGGGTTTTTATAAGGAAAAGCAAGCAGTTTTACAGTGTTCTTCTAATTGGCTAACATTCGAACAGCTAAACCTCCCCTGGTTGGGTCCGGTCAATCTATTTGATTTTCATTGGGTCCGGCCAGAACTGGACGGTCCTAGAGGAAGAAGGGAGGAGGGAAGGGGTGAACTATTCAGGAGCTGAGTCGGGGCTAGGCCCTGCTCTCGTCCTTGACGGATAAGGTCTCCAGGCAACTGCACATTCCTCGGACAAATGTCTCTTAACAACCTTGGTAAGCACAGGGGCCCAGCAGTCCTGTTTGTCCTTGAGACAGTTAGCAGCACAGATACCACCCTGCTCTCAACACAGCCTCTCTAGGAAGAATGAAATAGGCCCAACACATTTTCCTCCCGTTTTCCAAACCGACCACCAAAACTGTTTGTCTCTTTAAACTTTTCCCTTGATTATGAGGAGGCCTTCATCTGCATTTCTATAGCTTCTTTTTTTAGTAAGATTCCCATCATCTTCCTTATGTGTTACTTCAAATGACTTCTGTCTCAGCTCAGCATTTCTAATTCATGAGAGCCATGTATCTGAAAGCTAAATATAGCCATGCTGCTATTCCAATGCTAAAGATACTTCAGTGGCTTACCACACAATGAATTTACACTCCACAGCATGTCGCATGGAAGATCTCATAATCTGCCTTGTATCTGCCTCTCTTCACATTCCCAAGGGATTCTAGTCCTATAATAGCTTTAAAGTCCATGAATATCTTTTCCTCATCTCTTTGCATCTTCTTACTCCTCCATTTTTCACCTTTGCTGCCATTTTTCCATCCCTGGATCAGAAGGCATGCTTTCCTCCAAAGGGAGACAATCGAGGATGAGATGGGGGAATTGGGAGGGTGGGAAGCCAGCAAGCCCATCTGCTCTGCACTACCCAGTGAGCAGTATGTGTGTAGCTAAGTGTACGCACCGAATTATTTTCTTCCATTTTTTTATGTTAATGGTATTTGTTTGATTTCATTACCAGAAATCTCTTAGTGAGGGAAAATGATCCCCATATACTGAGACATGTCTTTCAAACAGGTCGCCCTTTCAACGAAGGAAATCCTTGAGTGTTTTAGTTAGGTTCTTCCATTTAGGACTCTAAACTTTGTATTGTATGTAAAATAAGGTCTTTTTTTCTAAAATATAGCACCTGCCAGATCTAGAACAGCGTGTCTCCCAGCATCTGAATTCCCTGTATCTCAGCCAGATAGATGGAGTGTGAATTTGGGTGAAATAAAAAAGTTACTGCAATAGATAAACCCAAAGTAAAAACAGTGACATAAAAGTATATTGAGTTGCTGAGAAATTTCTGGCGAAAGAAGAGGATAGTGCTGAAGTGGAGGTATGAGACGTGCATTGGCAGATTGTTAGGCAAAGAACAGCCTTTAGATTGCTGTATATGTTAAGGTGCATGCACTATGCTCTTTATTGCATGTTACGTATGAAGGAAGAAGCTCAGGAAAGAGATGCTGGTCAATGGTCTCATCTATAGGCCAGTTTTTAGGACAAGTTTCACGGAGTGAAAACTGAGTATGTGGCTTTCACTTTGCCTGCAAAGTCACGGTTGAGTCCTGAAAACAGTAGAAACACTGTAGTCCCTGAATCACAACCGTGACAGCAAAAGGTGGGGGGTTCTAAGAGCCAGGCCTGTTCCTTTGTAAGATCAAAGGGAAATAGGACTGGTCCTCCTAGTTCCCATGACATCTGAGGTTCCCAGGTGACTGTCCTTATTTCTCTTTCCTACCTGTCCCGCAGAAATGAGCTGTGCTCAACATCTCGGGCTCCGAATGCCCTCATCACATGGGCGTTCCAGAGAGTCCAGGGCAGTGGAGACAGAGCAAGTTATTTTAAAACTGAATTTTAATGATGCTCACCAAAGTTCTTAACCATACAACCATAAACACCATTTTGTTGCCTACCAAATATTTGTCCTGGAAGAATTTGTATAACTACATAGTTGGTGCATTAGAACTGACAAAAAATAAAAAAAAAAAATAGAAATAACAAGGTGACCAAAGGTCCATCCTTGCATGTCCTTCTGCACACCAGTGTTCCAGTTTCTGCTGTGCAGTACGCTCCACCTGAGGACATTAGATGATGTGAACCTTTACACCCAGAGATGTGAAGGAAATTCAGTCCAACTAAATGGAACTGATTAGCTGGAGGTCAGAAATCCCTCAGGAAGGAAGGGAAGGTTGATAAACAGACTTTGCAGAAAGCACAACTGCGCATCTCCCAGAGTCCAGATCTCTGTCACCTCATCTGGGTCTCTGAACCAGGAAACTCTCTTAAGAAAAGACTGTGAGTGTATACTGAGGTCAAAAGTGGCACCCTGGCATACTGGGACCCAAGGAAGGATTTGAAGAAGGACTTTTGAAAAGCCAATTTTCCTCTGTAAGTTACAGATTTGGTTTCTTCCGAAGCCAGATGTCAGTCAGGCAAAGAGAATAAGAGCTGGAGCCGAAAAAAATAATAAGTCATTAGATGATATTAACTACATCAAAGGTCAAAGAGTCACTTAGGAAGATTAAATTTTGCAAGTGCATTGACATAGAATATTATACTTTCATTTGCCCTGGAACTGGTGAAATGGCTTAATAGCTGAGGGGTAATGGGAGATGATTTAATTGATCCCTTCTCTTGGATTAGGCATGATCACCAGGTAGTGGCTGCTCTTGGTGCCCTTTCCTGACCAGCTGGTTAAACCAGCATGTCATCCTCCCAGTTGTCATGAGAGAGAGCTGCTCACCACCCTTCTTGTCCAGAGGCATCGCCCGCCCAGTGGGTGCCAGGGGCCAACTGCCTGAGACATTAGGGCCAGCCCTGCAGACCAGGCAGGATGGACTGATTCGGGGTTTAACATAGCACTCCCTTTCTTGCATATGGGAACAATGCTGCAGCGTAACTCATCCTAGAGCACCTGTGAACAGGCCCACCTGATGCTCCCTCAATAGATCTTCCCACTGTCTCCATCTCAGTGAGAAAGCAGTGGAACACGACTCAGAGAGGAGTCGGATGAGTCCCCAGGAGCTCTGAGCATGTAATGAGTTGTGCCTTGCTCAAACCAGAGGCAGCCATCAGAGGTGCTTCTGAAGACCTGGGCCACCACGCTAAAGACTTGGTGACACATGAGCCAGCCTGAGAAGTTGAAAGGGGAGCGCCAGAAAGGGGAAATGCAATAGTAATAGTGCTGAGTTCGAGAGGACCCGGCTCACAGGGCAGGGGTGCAAGCGTTGCCTGTCCCCACCGAAAACATGCCTGCGAGGTTTGTGAAGACTCCCAGGGAAGAGGCAGGGGAGATAAAGCACATTTTAAAAGGAGGCTGCCACCTACGTAGTACTTCTGCCCAGAGTGGTTAATCCATAGCTACTGAGGAAACTAATAAGCAAAAAAATAAAATTTAATAAAAATAAGCATATACATACATATACACACATATAAAAAGGAAAAAGGATGATTAGCCTACTGTATTAAAAGAGAGGAGGGCATGACAATCAAACATAAGCAGGATTATTAATTGAATCCAGAGTTGATGAAACAAATAAACTGAAATAAAACCATTAAGGGTCAAAATTGGGACATTTGGAGAACACTGTATAGGTTTGAGTGTTAGCTAATAGTATAAAATTAATGTTAGATGATCTAAATGTGACCATTGTAAAATAGCTATTTAGCAGTTCCTCATTCTGAAGGGATACATAATTGATGTATTTAGGCACAAAGTGTCATTGTGCCTGCAAATAATTCTCAAACGTGTTATCAGACAGAGAAAATGTACATATAGAAACTCAAAAGGCAAAGTAGCAAAATGCTAAAGTCACTAAATCTAGGAGGAAGAAAAGTAATGGTGTTCATCGTATTATTCTTACAAAACCTCATAATTCAGATTTATCAGTATTAAACATTGTGAGAAAATTCATTGGTCAATTTGGAGAAATAAGGTCTTACTTTTATTTCATTAAAAATCCAACTTCAAGGGAAGTGGGAGGTTTTGCCCCAGGCTCCTGGGAACCATTCTGATGGCAGAAGAGCTTCCGCACCTGGTTTTGCCCTGCAGAGGGGAAGAGGGCACGGTGGGTGGGACTCGCTGGTGAAATGTCATGGCTAGGAAGCAGAGAAGAGATGACAACAGAGTCACCCATCCAAACTCCACATGGCACTCGAGTCCTGTGAGAGAAGATCAAGGATGAGAGCAAGGAGGAAGGCGTGGCCCAGCGACCTTCTCTATGTGAGCAGGATAAACATGGGAGCATTGGAAAGAGGCCCCAGGGCCTGGGGCTCTGCATGGGCAGAAAGGACTGCTGAGCAGAGGTCAGGCTGGGTACAGGCCCCACTGCACTTCCAGTGCTCAGACCTTCAGAACCACAGGGAGCAGCTTCCGTTCCTACCACACAGGGCGATTCCTCAGGTACGTGTCCATGTGTCTGGAGAACACCCGGATCACATGGCCGTGTGTCAATGGCCATGGATGACAGGACAAAGCTCTGAAGGCCATCCTCTGAGACAGTACAGTGGTCTCTACAGGCTCCCTGTGGAGATTGAGCAAGACAAGGGACATGGGTCTGGTATTCAATTTTAAATTTCTTTGGACTTTTAAGTTGAGATGTTAAACTTTCCTTGAAATTTGACTGACAAAGGCAATAGGAACTAATCTGAGTAGCTCTAATTTCTCCTTCAGAGTTTGCTTAGAGTAGATAGAGCTTTATTTTTAACTTGCTTTATATCCGTTGCATCAGTTGATCTTTATATCATCCTTTCATTGAATGTGGTAAAATATATTGGACAAGTAGATTGGTCTTACTTTGGGACAGAAATTAGAGTAAATCTTTAATCTTTGGGTAAAGTAAATTAATGTCCTGTTCTGATCAATTTCATGATAATAGACCATTGCTGGTCCACAGAGCATACCACCTGAATGTTCAATTCAAAGAAGAGATGAAGTGGTATTTTATTCCTAAGAAAAACTATTTATTGTAGCATTTAAAGAAAGATGCATATATTCATTCCAACAACTTCATTATTCTTGGTCCATGAAACACGTGCACACCCAAGCACCTAGGAAGTCATGGCTCAGCTCTTTAATGAATCAGGTCAAGGCGATTACTTTCCCCACAACAGTGCTGGCTCAATGTGTCTTCACAGGGGTATCTTAGTGGCCCAGACTGCTGGGGCAGCTGCAGTAGAAGTCTGCCCTAGGACCATGAAGCCAGAAAAATCAACTCAATTCTGGCCAATTTTACTTCATAACATCATGTCTATTGGAGTGGAACTTTCTAGATGGACAAGCTGAAAGACTGCCAGTTTGGTGAAAATAAGTGAATAAAAAGATCAATGATAAACAATTAGTAAATAATTAATAAACTCTGTGTTCCAGGTTGAAAGAAAACAGTCAACAGAAAAATAAATTTCAGTTGCTTCTGTCTTCCTAATTATCCAATAGCCCTGAATGTTAAGATTGTTTGCTACCTAAATCTTTGATTTGGGGATTCCTTGGTGGCTTTGATGAATTTCCTATGATCCAGAGGAGTTCAAATACTTCTCTTAGAATTGGCCTTTGGCTCAGATTATACGTCAACAGTCTTGCAATGAGATCAGGGAATGTGGACTCAAGCTGTAATATTCCTTTGTAGGTCTCTTGGTGTATGTTTCCTTCCAAGGTTCTTAATGTCCTGCCCAGATGAGTATAGCCCACGGCTGGCTTGGTGGAGTCTGTAAGATCTATTTCAGTACACAGAGAGTGCATATTTTAAGAAAATTGCCTATGTGATTGGCACACTCCTCACACTTCAGTAGAAGGGGAAGAGTAACTCATGCTTATTTATCAGATAGATAAGTATGGGAGAAGAAGCACTCTGTACCCCAGTCCTGATTTTTTTTAGATCAACTTGGTACTGAAAGTGTGCTTTTCCATGTGGTGTCCCCTTGTTAAGTTGCATCAGTAATAATGACAACATTTCTGTTCTGGAGTCTCCTATGTTTCTCTGTTTTAAATTGGTTCTGAACTTGGGAAGGAAAGAAGGAGATTTTGACATTCCAAGGTCTTAAAACATGGGGTTCAGCATCTGTGTGAAGTTCTTCTCCTCTCCCCAGCCAACATCCTCAACAAAGCCTTGTAATGTGTAGGGGTGTGGGTTTGAGAGTGTCAGTTGTTGGGTTTGTGAATGACTGCAAGAGGAAGATGTGGACGTCTCTTGAGGCAACAGACTGACTGATGAGACAATGTGACTTTCTGAACAGGGAAAAGAAAGACGGTTTTAAATGGGGCCAAGGTGGACAGATCCACCACTACTCTTTGTTGGATGAGTTTCCTTTGGGCCAGTGACATCATAAGAGGTATTTGATGTGATGTTGCTACTCTTACCCTTCATAAAGGACGGAGTGGCTTCAGGAAGAATGGATCCAAAGGAGACCCCATTACCAGCTGGCAGGTGGTGGTTGTATGGGAAGCTCTGTACCTGCTGTATACACTGGCCAGGGCTAACATAAGAAAATGCCACAGACTGAGTGACTTAAACAGCAGACATTTATTTTTTCACAATTTTGGAGACTGGAAGTTGAAGGCCAAGAAACCTGTAGGCTGGTTTCCTCTGCAACCTCTCTCCAGGGCTTGCAGATGAGCACCTTCTTGATGTCTCCTCACATGGTCCTCTTTCTGTGCACATGTGCCTCTAGTGTCTTTTCTTATCTTACAGAGAGAACAGTCATATTGATCAGTACTCCCCCCTAGAGCCCTCCCAGTTTAAACTCATTCCTTCTTTAAAGGTTGTATCCATAAATATAGACCAATCTGTGGTAATAGGACTTAATTCAACATATAAATTTTAGAGGTTTGCAAATCAGCTCATAACAGGTATCTGAAGAGCTCGATCTTGTTTTCAAACCCACAGAAACTTTAAGATGAAAAATATTTGTTATGTTAAGCCCTAGAGTGTGGACATACTTCTTATACAGCATTAGCTCACTAGCACCGTAGCTGGAATTTATATCTGAAGAAATAAGGAACTGAGCTCTCCTAATGATCTGCTCACATCTTCTCTGTCTTGAGTTCTAAAGGAAGTACCTGCCTAGGCCTTCTTCAGTGTTAAGTGATTCTGTTCAACATACTAACAATTCTCAGAAACTTATTTTCTGTTTTTAGTCATTACCTTTTTATACCTTTATTGTAACAAAGGGGATTTTGCAAGTCAAGTTCTTCAAAGTCCCTTTAAAAAGTTGTATTATGCAATTGGAACTCATTATGGAATGGGATATCTGTATTAAACATTTCACTAAAATGAGTCCTGATATTCTGTTACCATTATCATTCTTCTAACTTTATCATTATCCAAGGAGTTGACATTCATAGAAATATAATGTTGTATATCACATGACCTCAATACTTAAGAGAGTGACTTAGGCTGGTGAAGAATTTGCTGTATTGTAAGTTTCCTGATAGGATTAACTCTTTTTTTTTTTAAACTTACCTGAACTCCTAGTGTGCAATTTTGCATATAATACATTCTAAAAGTAGAAGGCATTAAATATGAATTTACTCAGAAGGGTAGAATATTTGCTCTTTTCTCCATTTAGTAGTGTTATTATTCTGGGTTTTACATCTATTGCTGCACCTGGTCTCCTCAATAAGTATCATGCAGAACAGGCTCTTAATAAATACAAACTCTTCAGTTTGAGTTTCTGTTTGGCTTATCTTTGCTGCTATAAATGCAAACATTTGAAGTACATTTTTATGTCTCTCTTTTTAAAGCTTATTATCAATGCTAGGAATAATTTACTTTGTGATGTTTTTTCCAAGAGACTCAAGCACAGCCTTCAAACATCCATAGATAATTGCAAAGTGAAGGCATATGAGACTAATCTTAAGAAATTTCAGGAACAAGCAGATTATATATGCCTATATATGCACTTAACTCTATGCATAAAGGTTAGCATCTATATGTCTATATATCTAATTACCTATGTGCCTATGCATGCCATGCATGTATCTATGTACCTACTTAACTCTTTTTTTTATTGTGAACAAATGGGATACATGTTGTTTCTCTGTTTGTACATAGAGTAAAGGCATACCATTTGTGTAATCATAAATTTACATAGGGTAATGTTGGTTGATTCATTCTCTTATTTTTTCCCTTCCCCCCACCTCTCCCATCCCTCTTTTCCCTCTATACAGTCCTTCCTTCCCCCATTCTTGCCCCCAATTCTAACCCTAACTCTAACCCTAAAACTAACCCCTCCCACGCCCCATTATGTATCATCATCCACTTATCAGCGAGATCATTCTTCCTTTGGTTTTTTGAGATTGGCTTATCTCACTTAGCATGATATTCTCCAATTTCATCCATTTGCCCTCAAATGCCATAATTTTATCATTCTCCATCTCACCCCAAGTAGAATTATCAAGAATACAAGCAACAACAAGTGTTGGCGAGGATGTGGGGAAAAAGGAACACTCATACATTGCTGGTGGGGTTGCAAATTAGTGCAGCCACTCTGGAAAGCAGTATGGAGATTCCTTAGAAAACTTGGAATGGAACTACCATTTGACCCAGCTATCCCACTCCTCGGCCTATACCCAAAGGACTTACAATCAGCATACTACAGAGACACAGCCACATCAATGTTCATTGCTGCTCAATTCACCATAGCCAGATTGTGGAACCAACCTAGATGCCCTTCAGTTGATGAATGGATAAAGAAACTGTGGCATATATATACTTAACTCTTTTGTGTTTGGCTGTTGTCTTTTGCAGACCCATCAAGTCCCAAGCATGAGGAAGGGTGGGGTGCATGACAGAGACCTCTCCTTGCTGATGCTAGTGAGCTGGGGTAGGGTGTGGTGAAGGCCTTGAGAGGCTGAGACAACATCAGCTGGGACATTAATGATTTTGATGTCACATCTGCCTCCTGAGCTAATGCTGTATGAAGTACAAAACAACAGGAGCTGTCTACATTATATGCCTTTCCTCATATTTTGTAGAAAGCAGCACTAGAGTACTTGAGGTTTCTATCATCCTCAAGCTGGCCTTGAGACTTTCATTGCATTTGTGTATGATTTTTATGTTTTGTTCTTCCCTGCCGTTTATACACTTTCACCAGATGATCGATCCGTGGTGCCATGAAAATAGCTGAGTGGTTGTGGAAGAGGAAAAGACACCAGCCCTTAAAATTGGCATGGTATCGAGAATATGCCATGCTGCTGGGTGAAAGCTTCACTTTTCATGAAAAAGTCATATCATTCCATTTTTATCTTCAAAATTAAAATTTTGATACACTCAGCACCACATGTAGATAATAGATTTTCATTCTGTCTAGAGTGAGAAAGTAAAGGCAATGGAAAAAACAACAGGGCTCAGATTAATAGGAAATGACAACTTGACCAAACAGGAGGTGGCAGCCCTGCTGGCTCCATGGCTCAGTGGCTGTGACAGGCAATTAATGATCAGAGTCAGCCAGATGTAATGGGAGGCAGCGGCGATCCACCGAGTGCTTCCTGGCTCCTAGGTTGCTTCTATCTTTCATGTTGTTTGCAGAGACAAATAAACACGAATGCATGCTTTTTTAAAAAAGTAAGAAGTTAGGAGACAGGAGGAGAGGAAGAGAGGAGAGAGTCATGTGACCAGAAAAATCTCAGTTCAGTGAAAATTAAGATTAGTCTCCCCGACTCACAGCAGAATAGATGGAATGAGAATTATCAAATTAACAGAGGATTTAAATTTTTGCATGACATCATAGGATTTGAAATCATTTTTAGACATTGCCTGGAATACAGAGCACATAAACCAGCAATTGCTCTTCTAAACATACAGAAATTGGCCATTTTATTCTTTTACTTTTTTTGATTTTTGCAGTCCTTCCTCAATATAAATTTTAAAAAACAAAAATAGACGTCAATGGAAATCTTCACTTAATATATCCACTTAGTTTACGATGCGCTGCTTTATCTCTTTTGCTAGCTGAGCTGGGTACTGAAGCTCTCACGTATTCTCCTGCATCAACTCATCTCTCTGGCAAGCTAATGCTCTTCCGTAAAGTTTAGTTAGCTCCATGATGTTCATGACACAGTACCTGCAGAGATGTACTCACCTCCACAGAACAGGGAACAAATTAACCACAGGCTGGGGGCAGCCTGTCCCCCCGACAATTTGCATTTTACCTGTGCTCATGGACATATCATAGTCATGCACCAGACACTCTCAAATGAAAACTCCATGCAATGTATTTAAATGTGGAATGATTGAATAAACTTGAAGAATATCAACATTTGAATATAGAAAAGGAAAACATAAGCTTTCAGGTGAAACCAGTGGCTGTCATTATCAATGTTTTATCTGATTACAGGAACTTACATATATAAAAAAAATCTCGAAATCACAGATTCAGGTCTGCCATGTCCAGATGTGCTAAGATACTAATGCACTGGACGTGAGCATTCAGGACTGAACCACCTGCGTGGAGCTATCCCAAGTTTCCAGGACTTTGAAGCAGATGTATCCAAACATTCATTTATTTAGACATCAAGTATAATGAATTGAAAATATAGAAACATTTACACAAATGCATCAGTCTACAAAAATGAAAACGGTAGAGACACATTTAGACAAATCTACTCAAATTCATTTCTCTAAATGTGTATCAGTGTGGAATTTGTGAATTTCTGTCCAAGTTAATTTAGGAATTATTCCCTTAAAAAAATCCATCTTCTTACTCCCTAGATACATGGTTTTTTTTTTAAAGAAAATTTTATTTATTTAGCAATTTGATCATTCTTCTTACTGCCAAACTAGATTCCATTTTTCCAAAATATTTTTTAAAAATTATTTTTTTGTGAATAATTATGCAATATTTGTGAAGGCCTTGAAAAGAATGGGCCTCAGGTTTTGGGGCAATTTAAAAAGTGAAGATCCAAAGAAGTGCTTTGAATCATGATGTTATCATTGGTATAAAAAGCTTCTGAAGTGCTAGTGCATGTTCAAATGCAGACCTTCTCATCAAACAAAATTTTGTCTTTCTTATATTCCAGAAATGGTTGGCCTGAAGCAAAAGAGAAAAAATAAAATAAACATGGTCTCTGTGTACCTGGAGTTCACAGTTTAATAAAAGAAATTAAACTTAAGCACATAGCTGATACAATAGAGAAATATTTATAATACAAATAAAAGAAAAACAGGGGTGAAATCCCAGAGCAGCTAGTTTGCTTCCATGCGCGCGTTAGTCTAGTTTACTTAGTGCAACCTCCTGCGGAACTCATAAGTACAAATTTTAGGTAATATATAAGACACACCTTAAAGGCATTGGAAAGGGTATAAAATCAACACAAATTATCTGACAAAATTTAATCATAAGCTTCTAGAGTGGTAAACAAAAAAATGATAGCTGCTTTCATCCTGATGAATTTGACAAGACTTGGTGACATTAAGTCTTCATTTCAAAATTTCATTTATGAAGTGAGACAGAGGTGAAATCTTGCTGTCTGACCAAAGTGGAGTCTTTGGAGAACCACCTGATGTTACTGTAGGAATGCAAAGGCATCACTCAGAAAAACGAAAAACTCACGGAACTAACTTCAACAAGAGCCGTTTCAAGACTGATTAAAGCAGTAGAAAAATGCAAGAAAAATCTCAGAGTCAAACTAGAGTAGCCTTTGAATTCACAGCTCCACATTGCAGTACTGGAATATCCTAAACCATGAACCTACTTGAAGTAATTGTGGACTAGATGGCACCAGACAAATCCAGATATTTTCTTAGGAACTGCCTCCCCCTTAGTTTCAGATGCTAGCACAAATAATTATTCCAGGATTATTAATGCTCATATATGTGTATTTAAAACTAAAATGTCAAATAAATAACCTTCATAGGAGTGTGACAAAAGGATTTAAAAAGTAAGATCTCAAAACATTCTAGATAAAGAAAATATGGAACAAGGCTAATAAAATAAATATGTTTAAGTTTTATGAAATGATAAGAAAGACTAAATTGCAAAACTTTTCAGGGAGAAGTTATTTTTAAAATACTCAGTCAATTGTAAAAAAAGATCCAAAAGATTGTGCAATAATTAAAATAATTTAAATTAAAAGAAATTTTAATCATTCGTTTTAAAATCAGAATAGATACAACTACAGAGAGAATTAGTTAATTAGAAGACTGGTCAAGAGACATTGTTCAATGCATCACAAGGAGGAAAAAATAAAAGAGAATATGAAAGCCAGATTTAAAGAAGAGTAGTAGAAGAGAATATTTAGCAAGATTTTAATTCCTGTCCTGGAAATAGAGAATGAGAAACAAATTAGGAAAAGTGACATTTGAAAAAAAAAAGTGTGAGAATTTTCCTTGCTGATTAATAACAGTAATCTGCAAATTTAAGAAATATAGGAAATCCCAAGCTGTATAAAGAAAAATTAGTACAAGCTTAGATATACTTTTAATGAAGCAAAAAAAAAAATCATGGTTAAAGAAATAAAATAAAAGGAAAAAAAGCCCACTGTAGTTCAACTGGTAGAAAACTGAAAAGAATAGAGCGATGCGATTTTGTTAACATGCTAAAAGAAAATAGCTATCAACCTAGAATTTTATAGTTAATATAGTATTTTCCAAAAAGGGGAATAAAATAGACCTTTCTTGGTAACAAAAATCATTATCAAAAATAACACATGAATATACTTAAATACATATATATGTGTTAGATATGTATGTAGATATAGGTATCTTATAAGTAGCTCATATTAAATCATAATAATTGAATAAATGCGTATACATACATCTTCTCAGTTACCTCCACAGTGACCCATGAGGTAGTAGCTCTAATTATCCGCAGTATTTTTTGAGAAAAATGGAGCATGTAGATATTTGTCCAGTGCCACACAGTGTAAGTCAGCCTGGGGCTTGAAGTTACTCTACCTCCAGTGTCTTTTCTCATTACCACTATGCCGAACAAAACAAACCCACCTGGAAAGATTGTCACTGTCAATGTGAATTCTAAGAACTTATTTTATACCGTGGGAAAATGTTCTAGCTATTTTTGTTGCGGTGACTAAAAGGGTCTGACCAGAACAGTTATAGAGGAGGAGAAGTTTATTTGAAGGCTCACAGTTGCAGAGGTCTTAGTCCATAGAAGACCAGCTCCTTTCCTTGGGATTCAAGGTGAGGCTGAACATCATGGCAGGAGAGTGTGGCAGAGAGAAGATGCTCACATCATGGTGATGAGAAAGCAGAGAGAGAGACTCCACTTTCCAGATATAAAATATATACCCCAAAACCACGCCCCAATGTTCACCTCCTCCAGCCACACCCTGCCACTTCAGTTACCACTCAGTTAATCCCTATCAGGGGATTAAATCATTGATTGGGTTAAGACTTTTACAACCCGGTCATTTCTCCTCTGAACCTTCCTGCGTCATCTTACGTGTGAGCTTTTGGTGGACACTTCACATCCAAACCATAACAGAAAATGATCCAAATGACCCCAAGGAGGAATTAAAAGCAAAAGAAAGACAAAGATTGATATGAACAATTAACTGAGCAAATCAGGGTTATTGATAATCCTTTATAAGAAAGCAAAATTGAATCAAATCAGTACATGCAGCATTAACATCTAGAATGAAGGGTGGGTTAAAGCTGTCCTGAGGCCTGAGCATTTCAGGGAACATTCAGAGTTTAAGAGATTGAAGGAAAAGCTGTTTTCCAGTGAAGATGAATCTTAAACACAAGGACATTGACAGAAATCAGAGTAAACAACATAATTTCTTTTTTGGTGTGCCTATTTTGAGCTAGACACCAGGATTTTAAAAGCTGTTACCTTTATCTTTACAATGCTCTGTGAGATAGAGTTGCCTAAGTAACATGGCTGCTTGGTTACTCAATCACTCTAAAACTTGTTTTTCTGAATCTTAAACTGAATCTCTTGAAAATCTACTGGGTAGCATTTGAAGATGAAACAAGATTATGCATATTGGATATATCAAACACAAGGCCTTTCATATAGGATGTTTTCTAAATATTTTAGATATTATGATATTTGATGTTAAATTTATCACCATGAGACCTGAGTATTTTCTAAATTTAGACTATGGTGTGTGCATGTATGTATGACTGTAAATGTGTGCACAGGGGCATGTGAGTGTGTGAGTGTGCACATGTGTTCATAAGGGTATGTGTGTGCGCACACATGCAAGTGTGAGAGTGAGTGTGCACATATGTGTGTGCTTGTGGATGTGGGTGTGTTTGTGTGCACATTTTGTGTGAGACTGAGTGTGCATATGTGTGTACACCTGCGGATGTGGATATGTGAGCATGTGCACACATGCATGTGAGAGTTGAATGTGCACATGTGTGAACATGAATGTGTGTGCATGTGTGAGTGTACGTATGTGTGTATAGACTGGTTGGATCTCGATTATTCATTTCCTGGAGATTTTCAGGGAACCACGAAGACATCTTGGTTCCCTACTGTGACACCTGCCATTGAGATCTGAGGGTTGTGTTTCCCAGCCATTTCATTAGAAAATGAGCATGTCACTTAGGGGCGGGTTCTCCAGAGTAAGTAATTCATTCTCTGCCACTGTTGTCTGGGGTTTGTCCCAGATCTGCTTCAGTGTGGCCTCTTCTCTCTCCAGGCTGAGGACACAGACACCTGTAGGTGCAATGGTCTTCTGCCACTAAATCAAAGGGACTTTCCAGTCCTCCTCTCTCTGCTTATCAGTAGCACCTGATGCTCTGGACCACGTCTTCTTTCCTGAGCAGGCTTCTTTCCCTGGCCTCCATGAAGCCGTGTACTCACTGCCCCAAATGTGAGGTCTTCTTTGCTGTTCTGTCTTTTCATTCTGATGGATCTAGTATTTTCAGAACTTTGCCCTAGGTCCTCTTCTCTTCTCTATTTGTAAACCCATCTTTTCCAATTTCAGCTTTTCAAACGTGTTCAAATAATTATATTTGAACCATATACGACTATAATAATTGTTTATGAAACATATACAACTGGAACAAGAGATCCTAGACATTATACATGAAATAGACATAACAGGCACTGGAGGTTGGGGACATACATCCCGGGTTTTCTTGTCCTTGACGTTTCTGGTTCTATATTCAGCCTAGCCTTCCAGACTCATGTAATAAAATGTTAGTGATCAATATTTATGTGACTCATGTAGCATACATCAGTTCTCAACCCTAATGCATACGGGTGAGTCTCAGAGACCACACCTTTACCTCCAGATGCACAGTGTAAACATGACTTCTTTGTAATTGGTCACTTTCTTGGTGCTCTCATGGTCCCTCAATTGTTCAAAAGGTGCACTTTCGTGACAGTGGGGGTCAGGGTGATAAAAATCTAGACTTGTTGATTTATAGGTTTCTTAGTAATTTTGCTTTAAATTCAAATTCTCAAATTCTCCATGGCTTCTTCCAGGTAGGGTATTGACCTTCTGAAGAAGAGGGAATCCTTGATCTTTCTCGGTGTCCTTCAGATATTTGCTGTTCTCTCCTGTGGAGCAGCATCTGTGACTTGCCCTGTGGAGTCACAATTACCGAGGTCTGACTCAGTATTGGTGGTGTTTGGGGAAGGACCCTGGTGCCATGCCTGGATTTCATCTGCACTAGATCCAATCCACTCAGACACAGGATTCTTTGCCAAATCTCTGTACCCTGATGATCCTAAAGTCTTCTTAGCACTTCCTGGGTTCCTTCCTCACATGGCATGTAGAAGCTTCCTGAATCTGGGTTTCATTCTTTGCTGTGGGAATGGCAATGTGTAGGACTCTGCAGGCTTGACTGCGCCTGGTGTGGAGTGACCAGGGACGTCACTCTGCAGGCCAGCCCACCTCCTGCTGTTTCTCCCACCCTTCCCTGGGTATCCTGCCAGGAAGACAGTCAGTCCTCCCTCTCTTCCCTGTGCTCACCTCCTGGAGTGGAAATAACACACACTTCACTCTCTCTTCTTTGTTAAAAATGTCCTCTCCTCTTCCTTGATTCTACAGGTTCTAGTGGCAGAAATCTCGGCCAAAAAATACCTACTGTCTATCAAGATGGACATCTATTATATTTGCTCTCCTCTTTTCTACTGTTACACCTGTTTGTTTGTTTGTTTGTTTGTTTTTTAATGTATATGCCTATTCAAATAGTATGCTACTGCTGGATTGTGAGAATTGCATTTCTGACTGCTTTAGTCAGAGGGAGCAATGGTGGACTTGGAGACTGGAGGATGAGGGAAGAAGCTTCCATCCTCACTTTGACAGTTCTGCTCTGCACTGTCCTGGCAGCTGAGTTTTACTGTGGGCATTTGGTTGCAGTTTCAGGTTTGGTTGCTGTTGTTGTCATTATTTTGCATTTTTTCTTGCATTTCTAGAACAAGCTTTTCTGCTTATGTTAGGAGTACCAACACCAACAGGCCTAGTGCCCCTTCCTCAGGCAGCTAAACCTCACCATTTTGGGCTCTCTCTTCCAAGGTTCTGATTTCCTATAGTGCTTTGTAATAATTTTCTTCTGTTTCCCAAGCACCAAGGTTGGTGGATGCTACCTGTGGTTAATACCTGTACTGTTTCCTTTCTGCTCTCTGAATACCCAATACCTCTGTTAACCTGATTTCTGTAAGACTATGCCTGCTGAAATAGACACTGTGCTTTTGTTTTAGATAATTGGACTCTAGTTGATTCAACACAGCTACATAATAAGTAGGATAACAGTTCCAAGATGTCCATGACTTGGACTTTCCCAAGACCTGTGTCACATAGCCAATGGAAATTGAAGTTGCAGATAGAATCACAGTTGCTCATCACTTGACCTTGAGATGGGGAAGCTATCTTGCATCATCCAGGTGGTCCAAAGTTTTCAAGCGGGTCCATGAAAGTAAAAGGGGAAAAGAAAGGAGAGGAGACTCCACTACAGAAGGAAAGCTCAGTGAGAAGCAACAGTGCTGGCATAGAAGATGGAGAAAGGCCACTGTGAGTCAGGGATGTGAGCGGACACTGACAGCTAGAAAAGGCAAGGAGATGATTCCTCCTGAGAGCTTCCCAAGGGAGCAAAGCCCTAATGAGACCAGGATTCTAGCCCCATGAGAACTGATGGACTTCTAGCCCACAAAATTGTGAGATGATAATTTGGCTTTCAGCTGCCAAACTTGTGGTAAATTGTTGTGACAATAACAGAAAATTAACTCAATGATCTAAAATAAAGAAGAATATAAAGTTACATTGGCTTGTCAAAACTTTCTTAACAAACTTGACACTTTCTTTTGAAATTTAGATGATTCTAAAAGCTATGTGTCCTTGTATTTAAGGACAAATTTCAAAATCAGCACCTACAAAATGAATTTGTAACATATACTTCCAAGACTAGTGCATCTCCTGTAATCCTTATCTTATTCCTTAGCTTCTTCAGTTGCCCTTCGCAGGATCCTACACCTCAGCTTAAGTTTTTTCCTTCATTCTTCATTTCTTTTCCCATTCAATCAATGACCAATACAATTAAATTTTCCTCCTCTCCATAACTGCTAGCTCATGTACATGTTTCTATATTTAATGTCATTTCTGGAGCATAGGTCACCTTGATCTTTGTCAAATTTAAAACAACAGTCTTTGAAATTCGTCTTCTTTCTTCCCTTCCACTCTTTCCAGTGTACCATTAGGGAACATTCTAAAGAACAGATTCAGACTGGTACTTTCCTGCTTAAAATCTTTCCATGGTTTCTCATGTCCTCAGATTTATGTCCAAGTCTTTTGTGTGTCTTACAAGGTTCTACTGATCATTTTGATCTCCTCCCTTCTCATCAGTTTCACCCATCACCATATATGCCCAAAATACTCTAGCCATTTTGAGTTTCAAATCTGATACTCATGCAATCTTACTATTTCTTGGACAGGGACACTTTTGAATTGGCCAATTGGCCATCTTCCCTTTCTCTGCTAGCATAACTTCTGCTAATACATGAGGTCTAAAATTAAAAATCACTCTTTTAATAGAGTTTGCTGACCTCCAAGACCTACTTAGGTATGATACAGATAACTATCCTCCCCTGTTTTTGTAAAAGTTAAGCCTCAGTTATTTAATTAGGAGTTGACTAGCACCCCAACCTAGCAACACTTAACCCAGAACTACTCAATTAAATCATTGCAATCTTTCAGCCATTATGATGGACCTAAACGATCATGTATGTGATTAGGGCTCTATATATGACTTTAGCAAGACAGGAGCTATTTCTTGAAAAGGGGAAATAGTTAGAAAACCATTCATAAACTCTTAGTGTATAGGCCAACTTCTAAAACTCATTGCTGGTTTAAACAAATAGCTTTGATTTACCACTGCTTATTTCAAATGTTTTACTGATATTTTTTTCCAAATTTTATCACAGAGACACCTGTTTAATTCTTGACTTATTATTATGATTGATACATTAAGTATTTATAGCTGGCCTTTTATCGAGAACTACATTATCACAATTGTAAAATTTGCAAATCGTTCTCAGCTTCAGGCAATAGTTCTTGATATTTAATTCTAAAATAAATGCAGGAACAATCTTAGACAAATAGAGTTTGAACAAAAGGGAAATTAAAGTAAGTCAGTATTTGTATTATAAAAAGATGTGTAGTATATAACTCAGCCAATGCCATGACATTTAACTTCACATTAGACTTTGTGTCACTCTAATTAAAATAGAGTCGAGCCATAGAGTATGTGATAAACAGGAAAACAAAATAAGTTCATTTGCCTTTCAGGTTCTTCTGTGATTTACAGCTGAAACTCCAGATTTGTGAACCAAACTATCCCAGTCCAGGTAGATGAATCATGAATCTACCCAAATATTCAGTAGAGCTAAATGTATCTGAGGCTTCAGGAAATGCCATTGAATGAGAGAGCAGTAGCTCCAGGGGGCGGCTGCCTCTGAAATGGATTTCTAGTAACCAGTCACTCACTGCCCAGGAGGGGCCAGTGATGTACACAATGGAAAACACAGGGCAGCACACACACACTTGTGTCCCACTGCCATGACGCCAAGTGGACCGTCTCTGCAGTGGCAGCCTGGATGGATGTGCATCTCACACCGTCCTGACGTGCCCATCCATCTTCCACTGTCCTCAGGCCCCAGGCGTGCAGGACGGAAGCGCCCCCAGGAACCCTGCAGCTCGCTCAGGACACCAGGACCTCTTCCCCATCCAGCAGTTGACCAGAGTCTCTGGGGCTCTTTTGAATTAAAGGTGGGAAATAAAAATAGATAAGTAAGTAAACTAGAGAATGACAGAGTGAAACACACAAAAGTAATGGATTTGGGGAACTTTCCTTTGATGCTTCAATTTGGGCATCACATCAAGTTTACTGGAATCATGTGTCGAACTTTTCCACCTCACCCTTTCATACGTTAAAGAATTTGCAATAAGAACAAAACCAAGGTTCATTTTCTTTCTACTTTTTTTCCCTTCCTTATTTGTTTTCTTTCCAGTTAGTCAAGGCAGTTTGAAGCAGCAATCTAAAAATTCTATTGTTCTTCCGTATTCGATGCTCAGAGTTTCATCTTGAAGATCCCAAAGATATTTTGTTTTGAAATGGCATAAAGTGAACTCTGCACTGGCATCTTGCAGACACTGCAATGGTGACAGAAACAGAGATCTGGACACACATTATCACACTGTGCTTTCTAGTTGTGTAACTGACTTGGACTCCTGACCTTCCTTGAATGTCCCAGAGGTCAGCTTTTTGTGACATTAGGAAATTTAATACACAAATGTGTGTGATCAAGGTTTTGTTAGGCTGAATGATTTCCAGGAAATTTCTTGGACTTCTCTTTATTTTTAAATTGTTTCCAGATGGAGCCTTGTTATGATGCCCAGGCTGGTCTTGAACTCAAAAGTCTCCTGCTTCAGCATCCCAAGCAAGGGGGATACTTGTGTGTACCAGGAAGATTCTAGATGCAATCAGTTTATCCCACATACAGGTCTTTAGGAATACACTTATTCCATAGACTAGGCACCCTGGGAGAAGAAGGCAGAACAGCAGGGCCCTGCTCTGAAGAAGCCTGGAGCTGTTCCCCATCATGGAATTTTGAACATGGGCCAGAGACTTAGAGATAATTTTTCATAACCCATTTTTCTTATAGATGAGGCAACCAAATCAGAAAGACATCAAAGTACATGCCCAGCATGCCATGATGAATGTGCTAACACTAGAAGGTAAGTTCCTAAATCTCACTGATGCTTTTTACGCTGTCCCATAGATAACAGAGTAACAGCCAGAGTGGACCTAAGAGGAGGCAAGTAAAGCCCCTGCAGTCAGAGACTAAAAATAGAGCCAGGGAAGAGTACGTGAGTTGGTACCAAGTGGGGTGCGGGCCTGAATGGCCAGTAGGAGGTGGAGGATAATTCACAGCATGAGAAACTTATGAACTTCAGTGCAGGAATTGAGAGAAAGCTACACAGGAAGGAAATAATAAGGACACATGGGTCATGACACTGAGGTCTTCAACTACACACAGGACATGGGTGTTCAGCTACGCTTGAACAGTCATGGAAATTCAACCGGGCAACAGGTACAAAAGAGAGTGAAAGGGTTTATGAAATTTTTTTTTAGTTTATGTTTACTTGTGGATAAATATTTAAAAATCGAATGTAAAAGGTAGACATAGAAGTCAATCATGTGAATGTATTCAGTCTCATAGTGGAAATTCCTTAGAAAAATAGTGAATAAAGAAGCAGACTATATTTTTAAAAATAGACCAATGCATTTGACTACATAGACATTTAACACTTTTGTGAATAAAATTCTCAATTCAGTACAGAGCTGTAGAGAGTTGGAAAGAGAACCATGCCCCCATTACAATGAAATAGTGCAAAACAAACTGCAAACTAACAACTTTTCCTTGGGCTCTTTAGAAAACTGAGGTGTCAGGCAAGCAGCTATCCCTGGACCTGGGAAGAGAGAGACAGGGAGCAGGATTGTAATACGTGTGTGCCCAGGATCCACACCACCGATTCTAAGCAAGCTGAGAAGATTCGGCTGGGAATTCATGACAAATTGCTTACAGGTTGAGTGTGATTCACTGTGAGAGATGAAGCCCTAGAGACCACAGACATTGGGGCCTTCCTAGCCACTGTTTTGGGGTGCAACTTAAGAACAGACCGGTTACCACTGAGAAGTCCAAATTTGAGAGTCTTTATTAAGCCGGCCAGCTGACTGTCTCACACAATGCCCCAAAAAATGGCTATTGGGAGAACAGCCCTGATCACAGGGTTGTAGGGGTTCTTATACCAAAAATCACATCAATCATAAGTGTCTATTCTATGATTCGAAATTACAAACTAACATCATGAGATCATCGACAGAGGGGGAAGTGGGTCAAAATGACCCTTACCTAGGTACCAA
The DNA here is from genome assembly GCF_902686445.1 of Sciurus carolinensis. Taxonomy (NCBI): domain Eukaryota; kingdom Metazoa; phylum Chordata; class Mammalia; order Rodentia; family Sciuridae; genus Sciurus; species Sciurus carolinensis. Next base: position 8,255,083 of record NC_062217.1, on the reverse strand, counting down.
CTAAAGAATGGTTGCTAACATCCACACAATCACCATTCACATGGTACATTGTTTAAGAGCAATAGGAATCAAAAGAGAATACTTTTTCTTTACATAGGAATTGTCATTCTGTATTGTTAAACATGTCACACTAAGTAAGTGATAATGGGTACAGAGGTGGGGTGTTCCCAGGTGTTCCTATGGGAGAAACTTATTTCCTACATAACATGGAGTCTCAGAGCAAAATGGAGTCTGTTTAGTTAATCCCTTATAGTCTGTCCTATAACATTCTCATGGAACCAGTTCTGTTACCCATCACTCCCATGTGTGGACATTTCCTTCAGGAAACCCACCAGCAGCTCATGGAGAAGACCAGGCGGACTCACAGAGGGCTGAATAGGACCAGGAACCAGCATCCTCTGCCAGAAAACACCCAGGTCCACATGGCTGTCTCTGAGTTCCACAGAATCACAAAATGGCCCTAGTGATACCTCCACGTTTTGTGCCCATCTTGCATAATCCCTGGGACTGCAGGTAAGATGGAGTCTACTCCTGTGATTAGGTTAGATCTTGTTGTATACTTGCTCTTAAAGCAAAGAGGTCATTCAAACAGGTCTGACCTGGTCCCATAACCCTTTATGAGTGGAGAGTTTTTCTGTTCTGAGAAATTCAAAGTGTGATTTGACATTCTGGTTTTGGGGATGAAGAGTCACAGGCAATGCAGGAGCCCCTAAAGAGCCAGGCAGCCAGCAAAGGGAAACTCAGTCCTGTAACTGAATTTTGTTAATACCAAAAAGGGCTGTAGAAGTGGGTTTTTCTACCAGGCCTCTGGATAATAACTCAGCCTGGCAAGTTTGATTTCAATCCTGTGATCCCCTAAGCAGAGAACCAGCAGGCACCATACCAGGCTTCTGAGCCACAGAAACTGAGGGAAAACACTTTAGTTTAAGCTACCACATTTGTAATAATTTGCTATGCATCCATAGAACACTTATACACAGGGCAATGGAACAAACCCTCGAATTTAAAGCGAAAGAAAACAAAAAAATGTAGCCTCAGGGTATGGTAGAAACCTACAGCAGGAAGGGAAGTCTGGCAAAAAATAAAACAATAAAATAAAGAAACAACAGCAGGTTCAGCAATGCCTACTAGGTGCCTTGTTCCACCTGCAAGAGGGAGAGAAGGCCATTCCCTGAGACCCAGGTTCACAGGCCCAGTCCAACTGAAGCTCAGGGAAAAATTTGTTCCAATCATCAACATGCCAGCAGGTACCAAGTCAAAAACAAAGACGGTTTCAAGGTCGTGTCTCCCTAGGGAGCAGTACAAAGGGGAAATTCAAGAGGGGTGATCCAAAAGCCAAATGGGGAGTAGGCATTAGAAAAACTACTAGCACCAAATTGAATGCACCATCTAAAACCAGGACACACAGAAGCCTCCTTGCACTGAGTGTAACCATAGCAACAATAAACTCAAACACAGCCCTGTCTAGATGAACACAAATCCCCCGATGAAAACTACATACCTCATTCTCTACCATCCCATACCCAGTCTGAAGAGTTAACCATAAATGTAGAGGCATACAAAAGGGCCTCCTGCACATTGTTAGAAATTTTATTAGATAAATTTTAAATATTTCAAATCTTGATCTTATGAAAACATTGTAAGTCTCATAGCCAAGTGAAATCACTTTACCTTTGTAAGGAGGTCAATAGAATATTGATATCTGATCATACTACCTTTAGGCTCTGAAATTGAGGTAGATGCACTTATTTAATTCAAAGTGAAATGGTGACAGATAGCTTATGGTACCTGAAGTCTGTATACTTGAAGTTGTTTCTCTAATATGAACTCATTTCAAGGATGTCTCCAAAGGAAAGAAATCACTAATAAGGACAAGAGAAGATCTTAGGAAATTAGATAAAAAGCAGCTCAATTGAAGAAGAAACCCTACCAGGCTTTTCTACAAATGAAAAGCAAGCACTCTATAGGGAAAACCCAAGATACGTCAGACCTTAACTTCAGCAGTGCTTTGATTCAGTGCCATGTTAATCTTTACCCAGGGAATATGAGATAATGTCACCAACTGAGATTCATTTGTGACATGTCAGGAACACGGTAGGTATATAAAAATCCATTTTTATTACTTTGACCTATGTATAGCGATCATTACTATGTTTACAAAAAGCTTGGGAAGTAAAAAACTTTGCAGACTTTAATTAAGAAATAAACTGTATACCACATGAGGACACCAGTACATGTGCCATCAGAGCGACAAGAATGGAAGGAACTCAAAGTCAGGACAAAATGCATGGTGAATTTTCCGTAAGCATACCGCCTTTCTCACAAAAGGTTTGCTGTGATTTTTAAACCATATTTTAAATTTTAGGTAAAACATTTTCTCCTTAAACATATGGTATCCACCAGTTTATCACAGGAGTGGTCTGTAGTTGGTGTGGTTTGTTTCTGCCGTGGGACACTCATAGAACTGAAACACCGTTTCAATGAAAACAGAAGGCATTGACATTTAAAAATTTTCCAATTTATGATGAATATAATCCTATTCTTACTGACAATTTTCACAGATTCATTACTTAATAGTGTAGTGGACAAAACAGGAAACCATTGTTTGAGTTTATTGAAATCACTATAGATAAGGGGAGTTTTAAATATGAAAATAAAGAGTAATTTAGAATGACAACTTATATGTGAGTATGTATTGTACATTTGTTAAAATAAAGATTAAGAACCATAGTGTTGCCATCTCCAATCCAGATGTGTGGATTCTTTAAGAAAGAATCCGTACAGTTGGAGAAGAAATTCTCTTATATCTCAATTTCTAAATTTTGGTTATATCATAGCACTTTTAATTGTGCTTAGGTTATGTAATAGTTAAACTGAAGAACGTGTTCATAAGTTATTTGTAAATACTTCATTTTACCTGCCCAACTAATTCACATTTTCAATGGTTGGATGTATCTTTAAGAGATAGAAAATAGCTAAAACTAATCTTCATAAATCTATCTAATTTTATGACACAAAATGATGTTGTCTGTACTCCCCGAAATTCTGATAAAATAGAGAAATTCTTATGGTACATTGCCAAAATGAATAGGAAACCAGCATGTATAAAAATAATATGAGGCTATTATTATGGCATAGAAAAGGACTGTATTTGAGATTCAAGAAAGGGAAGGTATGGGGACTGAAGTGTGGCTCAGTGGTAGGGTGCTTGCCTGGCATGTGTGAGGTCCTGGATTCAATCCTCAGCACCCCATATAAATGAACAAAATTAAATAAAAGATCCATTGAAAACTAAATATATATATATATATATATATATATAAAGAAAGGGAAAGTATGTGATTCATTTACATGGTTTACACTTAAATTTGTCTAGAGAAGAGTAATCGACAAAATACAACTTGAAAGTCGGCTTAATGCTTTCCTATCTATGATTTGCATTGTCTTTATGTAGGTTCAGTAAGTGAAGTCTAAAAATGGCATTGAGGATGGACAGGAAATCACTTATGTGGATCACAAAAGTGATTTTTCCTGTTTACTGGGGACCTCATTTTGAAAGACTGGGTGAGCAGGATATAACATTTTAATAAAAATTCTTCATTCAATGTTTATAGTTGGTTTTTCTAAGTTGGATTAAATTTGTTGACATAGAAATTCAGTGTTTGGCAGTACAAGGCAAAGTCAACATGTAAATTTGGTGCTTTCTTTATAGAGATGTTTTTTACTGCTTCGTAATTCAGCTGCTATCTGTAAGAAGGGTGAATGGCACAGTTAATGATTTTTATGTAACAAAATAAACAGAATTTTCTCTACTCTTTATTAACCATATAGATTCCCTTTCTGCTCCAGAACTCTAATTTTAATTTCCTTATGTATAATTTGTCATCTCCAATCTGAGATCCCTTGTCTTTCTGAAAAATGAGAGCTGATTCATACCTTATAAAACACCTCACCCAGACGTGACCACCGCCTTTCAGGAGAATATTCATGCTAACATTGGTTTCACACAGCTTTCCACTGACAGACCCCAAGAACCACATGTAACCTGCATTTCCATATTTATCACTCTAAAGCTAGCTTCTTCTTTTGTGACTTATCTGTTACTCACAAGGTCCGTGAAAGAGAATAAAATTTATGCTTTTTTTCCCCATACATATTTCCTCAGATACTTTTACAGGAACTTATATGATATCAGATATGAAAGAAAAATCAAATGCAATTCTTGCTGTTTCTCCCATCATAATTATTTCCCCTTCTTGTACATGTCTGTGAGGGGTGTGAAGTTAACCTGAGGAAAACACAGTCTTTTAGTATGTGCACATTCGTATTTCACATCCTCACATACAAGTGTACGTATAGTCACACAAATGCACTTGCACATGATTGGTCAGATCTTGTTTCTGAATAAAGCCTGAAGCAAAAGTGAATTTTCATAGGGAGTTGAGAGAAAATGCCACTCACCAAGAGTTTTTGTGATTTCTGTTGCATTATCCCAAGTGGGAAGTTTATGGTAGCATACATGTGCAGGAGGCAAGGAAATCAGAAATCAGAGCTTGGTTTGCTGATGGACTACATGCTCAGGAATTGGAGTGAGTTAACTTTTGCCCAAGTAGATGTGAGAACACATGCTTCTGTTCACATTGTGGATGGAACCATCTCCTGGCTCTCCTGTGTGCTCTCTGAAGAGTCCTGAGAAATCTTTATGATTATCAGGAGGCACTCTGGCAGTCTGGGTCTGGAATGAGTAAGTGGGATTGCTTATCTGTTATAACTGATGCTGCAGATGAGTGTACTTTCCAGTTCAGACAGGGGTGCCCATTGGGCCCAAGTTTCTCCTGAGGAAGTTGAATGCTGTATGTATGCTCAGGGATAAATGTGCCAAGCAGGAGGCCCTGATAACATCCTTAGAATGGCCTGAATATTTCTTGTGACAGTTAAATCTTCACTACATCCACCATCTTTACGGGGCACAACTCAAGGAAACATCACCAGCAGTTTGCTAAACAGACTCTGTGTCCTGCCAAAGATTCATGCACTGCAACTGACTTACAATTGGTCTTGACAAACAGTATCTAGAGGAAGTTTGTGTGTAGATAATATTCAGACTGGGAAGATTTCTTACAACAATGACTAAGATGTAATGTGGCTCATATTAGATTAGGCAAGTGTTTTGCAAAAAATAGAATTCTTTTGCTTAAGAAAAAATTTTAAAATATCTTAAAACCTTGTGTCCAGTTTGCTTCATTCTGTAGTTCTTTGAGTTGTTCACTTTGTGAGAATGCTGATTTCCACAGTCCATCTATCCTTTTCTACATTCTATCAGAAGTTACTGCGATAGAGTAGGGATAGAATTATGTCTGTGCTGATTGAGCAGAGCTGCCTTTTATTTTTTGGAGATGGGACATGAATAATCATGCTGTTAGTTGTAGCACATTGCTGAGAATCCTCCTTTACAAAAGAAATGGAAGCATAAAACAATCACGTGCAGTAGGACTGTGACCCTCTGAAACCCTCCATTCCATCACTGGCCTGAGAGGCCCTGTGTCTACACTGGACACAAAAGTAAACTCGCATCCAAACACCATTCACCCAAGGGTCTAACTTTGTTCTCCTGGTGGTATCGTGTACTTATAAAGAAGCCTTTTGTGTGGCAAAGGTGAAATCAATACATTGCATAAAACTGAATTTTTGGATTGCATCATGCAGGAAGGAAGCCATCACTAACTTGGCTACTCTTTGCTTTCCTAGAGATTAAAGCAGACACTTAAATCCCACACCTTGTCTAGGAATTTATTTCAGATCTAGCATTTAAAAAACATCATTATAACTTATAAATTTCTCTAGAATGTGTTTTTAAAATGTTTATTGTTACAAATGTATTGAGAAATGAGCTATCCGTGGGAAGACATGCATTCTTATACACAAAATGTTATGATTTAAATAAGAGGTGTCTCCCAAAAGCTTATGTGTGAGATAATACAAGAATGCATAGAGGTGAAATAATGGGGATATGAGAGCTTTAACCCAATCGGTACATTAATCTGTTGATATGGATTAACTGGGTGGTGACTGTAGGCAGGTGGGGTGTGTCTGGAGGAGGTAGGTCTTTGGGAGTGACTTTGGCGTTTATATGTTGTCTGTGGTGAGAGGAGTATCTCTCTCTGCTTCCTGGTGCCATGTTTCCAGCTGTTTTCCTCTGCTACACTCTTCCACCATGATGTTCTGCCTCACCCTAGGCCCTGAGGAATGGAGTTGGCCATCTGTGGACTGAGACCTCTGAAATGGTGAGACCCAAATAAACTTTTCTTCCTCTAACTGTTCTTTTCAGGTTTTTTTGGTTGCAGCAGCAAAAAACAAAACAAAACAAAATGAATACTGACTAAAACACAATGTAAGTTATTTAAAAAAAATTATTACCCAATTTTCCAGATGTTTGAAAATTTAACACACCTTGCATAAAGTCAACCAAGATCTTGAGTCTCAATATGAATTCCTTCACTGTTTATAACACCCTCTTGACCAATTAACCTCAGTATTTCTGTACAATTTTATTTCTCCCCTAATTTACTATTTTTATTGCTTTATTCATAGTTAAAACAACTAAAGCCGGCATGGTGGCACATACCTATAATCCCAGTGGCTTGGAGGCTGAGGCAGGAGGATTCCAAATTCAAAGCCAGTCTCAGCAATTTAGTGAGGTCCTAAGCAACTTGGTGAGACCCTGCCTAAAATTTTAAAAAATGAAATAAAAAGGGAGGAGGATGTTGCTCAGTGGTTAAGCACCCCTGGGTTTCAATTCTGAGTACCAAAAAACAAACAAACAAAAATTTGAATTAGGTAAATTTTTAGCATTGGTATGAAAAATTTAGTAATTCATGCTTTGGAAAGAATTGCGTCATTATTTTTTGTCTTCTGAGTGTCACAAGTACATCATTTAATTTCTTCATATCTGGATGATTTTCTTAAGAAAATATTTATCTTTTGTATGGTGATGGGCACTGAACTAGGGTCTCTTGCATGCTAGGCAAGTGCTGTACCACTGAACTCTCTCTCCAGCCTTAAGTAAGAAATGCTAAAGGATTGGTCTATTTCCTGAAATATGATTGATTCAATACTCTTTCTGCATACATGATTGCTTTCTATAATACACATTAGATTCCTGAGCTTGTGTTCACTCTTTCAAATTACATTACTGGAATGATGAAGCAAAGTGAATATGTTTTTATTAGATTTTCAAAGTTCTAATTGATTCATGGTATTTGTGATGAATGGTATGGTAATTAATAATTATGAAATAGCTCATTTTATCTATATCAATATCTACTACTGAAAAAATTCATTATGAGTTATTTTACGAAGAATATAAAAATGTAAATCAAGAATATGGAAAAACAGATGCACTTGTAGAGTTGTTCATCATAACTGGAATGCTTATTTCATTTGCTGAATATTTAAAAATTCAATCATTGTTCTCAATTTTATAAAGAATGTAAATAAGTTTCAGTTAGTTTTAAAAATGTAGTGATCATACTTAATGTGAATTTTCCATATTACACTTCACCTTTAACCTCTCATTGACTCCAGCTTCCCATGTGGAAAAGTACAATACCATGGAATACACTGAAAATTGGACCTAAACATAACGTAATGCCTCTTTTCTAAATGTATTTTGAGACTTTAGTCATTTCAATAAATTACTAATGACAGAAAACACACAATGGTATAGATTTTATAGCTACTGTGTACCAAGTTACTTTGTTGCAATGGTATCCTCCAACTACCCGACTACATTGTCTCAGATATTGTAAAAGAAACCTCAAACACTGATAAATATATGTTGAAATCATATGGCTTATTATTCAATTTCCAAAGATATTGTTATTAATAATCAAAGACACAGAGCTTAGGCTAGTGGTCCACACCTGCTCTACAGGGGAAAGGTGGAGACATGACTGGCCTATGCTAATTTGTAAATTAGTTCCTGAAAAATTGTAAGTTTTATCTCTGCTCCTTGATAGTGGGTATGTATGGCTAGAGTAAGCCCTGTGTTGTCTTTCTGGAGTGTTAACCTGGAGAAACAGAGCTGTCATTTCAAAGATGGCATGGAATGACTTCATCTTTCCCTTCTTTTCTGTCTTCAAGCAAAATTTTATGTATTTGATCTTTTTCTACTGATTCTTTCTCTGACAAGTTTTACTGGTTATTATCAACATTTACCACATTTTAAACATTATACCTTTGTCTTTTGAGATTCATGCCAATACTTTATACATACTTAACAATTTTATCACTCTTGCCCATATTTCAAAACTCCTTAGTTACTCATTAGGCTTAAAGTTTCTTATTAATTTTATCCATCATATTTGTACTCCTCTCTTCTGTAGAAAAACTAACCACCTTCAAATAAATTAGTTTTTTTATTAGTTGTTTACCATGTCCTTTATTTATACATGTATATATAATTATATATGTATATATAATTTTGTATGTGTATATAATTTTATAAATATAATTATCCATTTATATATCCATCTAGTTTGTTGTTGATTGGGGAAATTTCAAGACAATTTGTAGAAGTTGAATTAGCAAGGAGGGCAGCAGGATACTAACAGGTAGCAGAAAAAATAAGGCAAGCCCCCTCCCAACTCTCATTTTCTTCTCTTAACTTAGTGTTTGACCCTTAACCTGCATTCAATAAGCATTGGTTAAATACATAAAGAAGATTGAATTTGTAGAGAAAAACATAGTTAGATTAAAAACCTCTTCTTATCTGAGCTTGTTTTACTGATGGTGAATACGACCTGACCTTTGTAGAAAACAGATGCAATTAAGTTTTGTTTAATATTTCTTGAGGTGTCCTAGAAAATACATTATAATATTCACAAAAAGAAAACAAAATCACATACACTATAGTCGAGTATGTTTGATAACCATATATAATAAAAAATCTAGAATGAGTTGAAGTATTGTGTTTGGCGGTTGGGAAATGAGCCAGAATTGTTTAACTAAAACTAACTTGCACTCTTTAATGACAATTCAGAATTATTAGAGTGAAGTCTCTTTTACATTGGCCTTATTTTTGTTCACTTTAATAATCTCCATCTTTTTATGGTGAATTTAGACCATTCATATTTATAGTGATTGTTGATATAGTTGGATTAATAGCTATGATCTTTCAAACTATTTTTGAATTCATTGTATTTGCTATTTGATGTTTCCACTCCTGTTTTCTGCTTTCTCTGATGTTAACTGACCAATTTATAGGATTTTATACATTCTTCTCTTTGAGCATATCATTTATTCTTTTTTTTTTTTTGGTACTGGGGATATTGAACCCAGAGACATTTAACCACTGAGTCACATTCCCAGCCCTTTTTTGTATTTTATTTGGAGACAGGGTCTCATTGAGTTGCTTAGGGCTTTTGTAAATTGCTGAGGTTGGCTTTGAACTCACGATCCTCCTGCCACAGCTCCTGAGCTGCTGGGATTACACATGTGCACCACTATTTCTGGCTCATTCATATTTCTTTTAAAGACATGTTCAGTCATGTCCTGAAAACATAAAACATACACTTTTAAATAACGTAGTTTACTATGAAATAACTTTATATTGCTTCACTTCATATGTCCATAAACACCCATTTTCACTACTGTTGATTTACATAAAGTATCTTTTGGATCTATTAAAAACAAGCAAGATATAGGATTTTATTTCACCTTCATTTTTTCCTTCTCTTACACTCTTCTTTTTTTTTTTTTTTTTTAAAGATCTGAGCTTTTGACCTATAAAATGATTTTTTGTTTGTTTTGTTTTTTCTTCTCAAGGGACAGAACTACCAGGAACAAAGTTCATTTTTTGTTGTTTTAGAAAGTCTTTACTTGCTCTTCCCTTTTGAATGGTACTTTCACTGGATAGCGAATTCGAGATTGTAGTTTTCTCTTTCTTTTTCTTTCAAGCCTTTAAAAATTGCACTCCACTCACTTCTTACTTTGTTTTGATGAGAAACCCAAGGATTATGCTTTTTTCTCTAAAGGTAAAGCAAGGTAGTGTGTTTACTTGTTTCTCCTCTCTCTGTTTTTCTTTAAGATTTGTTTTGTTTGCAGTTTTTACAACAGTGTGAATATGATATACGTTGGTGTGTGTTTTTTTATATTTAAGCTGCTTGGTACTTTTTTATTTTCTGAATCTGAGTTCCAGTGTGCAATATTAATTATGGAATGTTACCAAACATCATTACTCCAAGAATTTTTTACTTTCCTTCCTTTATTCTCCTTTGATATTCCAGCCATGTGTTTGTTTTTATTAACCTTTCTTAAAGTTTGCAGATTCTTTTGTCAGTCACATAAAGTCTCTGATGATCACATTTCTGTTACTGTATTTTGATGTTTAGCACTTTCCTTTAGTTATTAGAGTTTACATTTCTCTGCTTGCATAACACACATATTCTTGCTTGTGGTCTACCTCTTCCATTAGAGTCTTTCATGTTTTCCTCATTGTTATTTTCAATTCCTCATTTGACAATTTCCAATATCAGAGTCATACGTGAGTCTCATTTTGATGGCTGCTTTGTGTTCTCCAGGCCGTTTGTTTTTTGTCTTTTGACATACTTTGGACTTTTTGTTGCCATGGACATTGCTCCAAAGCCAGGCGCGACCTTGAAGTAAATACGCATTTTGCATGAAAGTGTATATTAGTGTGGCTAGCATGAGGGCTGCATTCAATGTTTGTGTAACTAGAGGCACCAGCAGCTCCCAGTGCCTGCATGGGGCTGCTCTGTCTGCTCTCTGGGTTTTGAGAATGTCCTATCAACAGCTCCCTAGTGTGTGGTTTGTTGCTCTTTCAGCCACCATGCTCTGTTATTAACCTGGAGCTTTGTGGGTTGTGGGTATAGGATATGCAGCTGAGGATTATTCTACAACTTTGGATGGACGTGTGTTTTAGAGCTCTGCCTTCGCAGGTGCTTGCTTCTCTTCTAATGATAGCCCCCCACCCCATCGTTTTCCTAGTGGTAGGGTTCTCAGCTTGTCCCTTTGAACCCTATCCCCTCTTGACTATGACTTTTATTATTTTTCACTTTGCTGTCTTACTTGATACAGCAAGGTTAGGTAGGCTGGAATGGGGGCACTTCCTTCATCTGACTGGGATAAGATTTCAGAATTGAACTCTGGTGAAGCCCTTCCTTCACCCTGGGGAGTAGAACTTGGCTATTTGGAAAATCTCTGGTTCAGTTTTATTGTGTTTATTCATCCTGTCCCTGGCCAATGTCAGGAAAGTCTTGTTCATGGATCTTCACTATGAGAACCTTGTGCCATTCTTCAGATAAAGCCCATGAGAGTGAATTGGCCCCTAAGCCTGGACCCGCAGGAATTGATTCTGAGACTGGCCTGCTTCCAGTCTCGTCAAAGCTACTATTTATGTGCTCCTACCAGTTTACAGCTCTAGTGACTTCTGTTCTGGGTATACAGATCTTGGTTGCTGGATTTCTCAGCCAGGAATGCTAATTATTGTGGAATAAAAACTTGAGACCTAAGATGGATTCTCAAATTGTTCTCCATTCCAAGTGTCTTCAAATAAATTAAAGACTCCTTAAATGCAGGGAATGTTCATTACTCATCTTCATATCTCCAAAACTTTTCATATTAAGTCTTACATTTAATAAGCTTTCAATATGTACTTGATTGATATTCATATTGAAATCAGTCATTGAAAAATACTGGGATTCTTGTTCAAAGGAGGTCTGTAGTGGTCATGCAAAGCAAGCTTGAATAATACTCATATCATCTTCTCATGATGGCTTACTGCTTATGAAACTCTTTCACAACCCTAAAATCAATTTACTCTTGCAATCTCAGTATGAGGTGGGCAGGGGCTGCTAGTCTCAATTAATCAATGAATTAGGCTGGAATTTTCACCTTGATTTTATGAAGGCAGACATTTACTATTACTACATGCATTACATCATAAGGATGAATTGCCCAGTTTAACACACATATTAGCTAGGAAAATGTATGATGAGAACTAAGTGATTCCTATTATACTCTACCCTTGACACATACACAAAATATCCACAGTTAATGTTTGATTGTACGCAAGTGGTTTGTGTTGTGTTATTTTGTTTCTCAATTTACTTCTGTGATTAGCTAATGTCTTTGAGATATTTGAAAGCTGGAGCACATCTAAAATCAATATTGTGTATTTATGATTTGATGAGTTCCAAGGCCCTCTCTTGCAGTGAGGTGCATACGGTGATTTACAAGAAGCTAAGATGAATACCTCCAGAGGGTCTTCGGACACTATGGTCAGGGACCTGCTCTGGTCTGGAGGCTTTCCAGCTGTGCTGTAAGGACCATGCCTTTAGAACAATTAGCAGTTGTGATTGTAGCAAATATTGCTCTGTCAGGGCACATTCATGTGACCTTTTAACCAGGTTGCACTGATTCTAAGATGTTGCTCCATTTTCTTTTGGTTCCCCAATGATCTTTTTAATTGATCTCCAATATCTGCTACACTAAATGCTCCCAATTAAAAAAAAAATCAAAGCCCACCTCACTTCAATTTTATTTTTTCCATTATGTACCATTTATAAGCAAAATTATCAATGCCCTTTTTATTTTGCAATTTTGTTTCATTGTGACCATAATAACAGAAGGCAAGGAGAATAATATTTTTTTAATCTAAGATTTCAGTGTATAGCTGACCTTTTCCTGGATGAAATCTACGGATTCCTTATAACCCAGGTATATACTTGCATGCTAATCATAAAACAATAAGTTAATTACATTGTCTTCCTCAGTTTCTTTGTTTGAAATGCCATTAGTAGTACCTCTGTAAGTGAAGTCCAGATCCATCTTGTCTGTTAAAATAAGATGCACATATGGCATTTGAATTTTAAGAAAAAAAAGTAATAAGAGAATACCCCCACTCCCAAATTCTTTCCTGTTATAAAACGAGGTTTTAAAGTGCTGACTTCAAGTGGTATATTCTGAAAACTGATTTAAGATGCTCAAATTTTATGTTAACCTTAAAGTACATTTGACCATAAGCTCAAGGTCAAAGGTCATATCTAGTCATCTATGCATGGCCAGAGCACTCTCTTCTGCATTCTAGCCACAAGAATACTTTATTTTTGTTGCGATGAAATGACTTGTCTGAGATTTCAAAATTTCATCTTGATCAATCAGTTTTCCTCATGGTGGTGTTTAATGTGACCTTTCTTCACTATGAAAGGTTCTTATGATTTTATAGGAACACCTCAAGTTTAGTGTGCTTGTTATTTTAGTCATTTCCCAATATTTTCATCCCTAGAACTGTTTTATCTTTTAAGTAAAAACAATGTATTGATAAATATCAGTTTTCATCTTATTAAATTTGCTAATGTCTGTATTTTTATGAACCTACCTATGATGTTTTAAGTTTTTCAATATAAAGAATTAAATAAACATAAGGTATTATTATTAATGGTATTATTGTTATATATTTAATTTTTTTACATCACTTGAAAATACAAAGCATCAAGCTTTGGAAGTTGTCTATGGTACTCTTTCTTGAACATTCTTCTTTTAACCTTTGCATGTTTCTGCATAATTTCTTGCAAACTGCTGTCCTACAGTGTCACAAGAGAAGTTTAGGTGAAGCAGATTAGAATACACCTCCTCTAATCATAACTAGAAATTAGAAAGCCTTCAAAGGCTGTTTGGAATCTAGATCTTCCATTATGTAATTTTAAACCTTGAATGTAGAAAAAAATAATATTGGAGACGACCTCAAAGCCTTTCACGTGTCGGGGCTGAGCTCGGCCCCACAGCTGTGGTCGGTGGCAGGTTCACACTTCATCAGCCTCCAGGGCCATTAGCGCAGGATTTCAGGTGCATGGACACCAGCCCTTAGAGAAATAGAAAGTCCAAAAACAGATTTACAGTTAAGATTATATATCTGTAGATACAAGTTATCTGATATATTGTTTTAATAAAACACAGTTTTTTAAAATGACTATTTTTATCTAGGATAAAGACAATTTATATCATCTTCAAGAAGAAATTTAAGTTATACAGCAAATTATAAATAAAATCAGAGGATGATCCCCAAGTTAGAGTTTGTTTAATGTGCCTTAATATTATTTTAAAAATAGTTTACAAAATCATTGGAACATCTCATCTCCTTACATCTGTGTGATGTATAAGATTTTCATTTTAATGAGTATGATGAAATTCACCTTATTATTTTTGTTAAGTCAAATCTATATTCTTCATTGTAAAATAAGAATATGTAAAAATAAAATTCATATTCTTATTCCTTGGGATAACCTTAGTTGTTTCACATAGCTTTAGAATTAACTCAATGAAATCCATTTGGGCTCATGAAGTCCATGTTCCATGCCAGCAGGTTAACTTTTCCCACTTTGGTGGCTCAGGGATTTAGGCTCTGTCACCTGCTGGAAACAACCAGTAGAAGAGGTAGGACTGTACTGAAGTCAATTCCACTTGGTGAAAGTGACAGACCAAATGCCAAGTGACAACAGACTGTAGCCTCTTGCTGGACACACATTCTGTTTCTGACCACCAGGATGGATCAGGTAGTGAAAAGTCCACATTCCACTAGGCAGCTGGTAGACCCTGCCACATTCCGTTATGCAAACCTTCTCATTTGTAACCAGGGATGTGTGGGAGGAAGCTCATTCCAGCCTGCAGGACCCAATTTTAAATCCTCGGGAATTCTGTGAATCAGTTGTTGAATACAATCACTATTAAAATTAAATTATAATTTTTGAAAACAAAGAGAGTATACAATAAAAATTCATCGCTTCTTAATTCCTTTACTATGTTAATCCATTATTTTTTGAGACTGTTTGCATCTATTGCTTGTGTGTCTTGGAAATACTATGTGATGGCACATCTTTCCCCAGCTCTCTGTGTTCTGTGATATCACACTGGCCACCTCCTCAGCACTGTGTGTGGTAGAAGTGTTTGTGACATGGAAACTGGAAATCAAAAATAGCAAATCAGAATATTTTTAAGAACCAGTTATTAAACAACAAGAATACCCTAAGTATATAATGTCAAAATATATATCACTGTGTCTTTCTGTATCTGTATATTCATCCATTTATTTCTACATAGTTATATTTACAACTATATTTAAAATTCAAGTTGCTTCATAAACTGCCTCATTTTTTATAACAATATGATATAAACTTTCCTAGCCACGTCATCTGCTTTGCCATATCTAATGACTAAATACTATTTGTTGTTAGTTAATTTCCTAATACTGGGAAACCAGGATGTCTCTAGATGGAAGACATGGGGAAATTTATCATTGAGTTATTTAATTAAGTATCCTTTACATTCAGTTTAATTAACGGGAAATCTTATGTTTGAAAAAAACTATGGTATGTGAATCTAATTTTTCAACTCTGTTGTATAAACTCTTTTAGATTTTTCTGTTGCCAATTTAAAGTGAATATTTTTAGTGTAAAATAAGTTTGGAATTTCAAAGACAAACTTAAAAATTATGCATCATATCTAACATTTTATATTGATCACAAGTTCAAATTCCATTTTTCAGGTACGTGGGGCTAAATGAAGTATACTACTAAATCTAATTGCCAATGTTTCCTGTTTTATAAATGCACTTACTAGAGAAATTAGACTCACATATTTGACTTGTAACATGTCAATAGATCTGGATAATGCTCAGAAAGGAAGGCCCAGAACATAGAATGGAAAACAGGAAAAAAAAGACTTGCTGAGGCAAGAGCGCTTTCCGGTTCCTGCTCCTCCCTCACACAGGAGAGGGAGAAGCCCAGAAGATTCCTTAGGATTAGAGAGTGCAGGATCTGAGTGGCGAATTTGGTACAATGAAGTGTGCCACGTGTAAGCCTCAGGTGACGGCAGGCGGGTGGAAATGGACCTGTTTGCGACTGTCTCAGTCAGCGTTCTGGTCTTCCTCCTCAATGAGTGTCTGGTGGAACGAGAGGCCTGTTCAAATCCACTAGTTCCAGCACCAGGCATCTGGCCCCAGGCATTAGCATTGTGAGATTGCAGTGAACACATGGAGGAAAGGTGCTGTTCACCAAGCAGCTCGTTCCCATCCTTCTTGGGAGATGCTCAGTATTACCTTAGGCCCACAGGGGACGTGAAGGGAGGAGAAGGAGGAGGCAGCCCCACAGTTACGACTACTCATCCCAATGCCTCATTCATCTCCTGATGTCTAGTGTTTGTCTCATAAATTTTTTTTTTTTTTTTTTTTTTTGTGAGTCACAGGAGATCTTGGTTGCCAGTTAAGTTGAGCAGGCAAGAGCAGGTTTTCATGGTAAGACACAGCCCACTGTCTTCTAGCACCCTGGAGCTTGCTGGTGAGACGTCTCTACCTGCTGATCCCAGCACAGTAGCCACTTGCCATTTTTCCTCAGTGGAGAAGACAGATTTTCTACATCCTTGGAGTTATAATAAACATATTGGGGAGGATGTACAAACTTTCCTCCGTCATTCATTTTGCCAAGGGTCCTGTGGCCATTGTCATTAGGAAGATTTGTCCTTTTTTTTTGACCTCGGGAAATATCTTTCTATTCTATCACTTCTCTAAATATTTGATCTTTTCAGTTTGAGTTCTCACTATATTTATCTTATATCTTTTTTCTGAATCATAAAGCATCAGTGTTGTGTCAAAGTGAACGTGGATGCCAGCTCTACTCACAAACGAACTCAGACTAGCTCTAATCTCATATCATAAAACTGGTAACCATTAAATTTGTTTAACCCAGTGGAGTCTCACTTCCCTTATATTCAAAACGGGCTGAATTTTAGTGTTTTCTCATAAAATATTTGCGAGCCTAAAGAAGATATTTTAAGTGTCTATTGTATTAAGACTTTTATGTAGGGATAGTCTCTCTGATTGCTCAAAACTCACCCCTCCTTGATCTGTGTCCAGTGGTATTCTTGCCTTTGTTCATAATTAGAAAAAATTTGTGTTTGGTAACAAGATTTAAGATAGCTAATCTTTTTATTCTTCAAGTCTCAGTTAAAATATTTCTTCCTCAAAGTGCCTTTCCAAATTTCTCCCCAAGTTCGTATTAAATTATGCTGGGTCACTCTTCACATTCTCTCTTCTAAGTGTTTAAAATTTCCTTTTATAGTGTTTATAACAGTTTGAAACTAAATAATTCTTTTTTTCCCCTGTATTTACATTTTTTAAAAAAATTTAATCCTTACTAGAGGAATACAAATTTGAATGAAATACATTTATTTCATAAATACATTAGCAGCAAAACCTTCATCTCCAGCCTGAAGGTTCTGTTTTCAAGAAGGAGGGCATGTTCCATCAGCTCTGTAAACTTCAGGATGTGTCTGCTTCTTGCAAAAGTTGGTACGCATGCTCCCCAGGACCTGAAGACAGGTCCATCTGGAGACCTTTAAGTCTTCTTTACTTTCCAGTCCTTTGGCATCCTCCATGCTTATTCATTGAGGTCCTTCAGCCTTGCAAATGCACTACTGGCTTTGGAGTCTTGTGCTGCTTTGAGCTGACAACAATTTAATGATGTCTTGATCATTTTCCCTATATAATTCTTTTTAAAAAATTATTTATTTATTTTTTTATTTTTTACAGACTGCAGTTTGATTCATTGTACACAAATGGGATACATCGTTTCCTTTCTATGGTTGTACACGGTGTACATTCATACCATTCATGTAATCATACATGTATATAGGGTAATGATGTCTGCTCATTCCACCATTTTTCATACCCCTCTCCCTTTCATTTCCTTCTACATAATCTAAAGTTCCCCCATTCTTCTCTCACTCCCCACATCCCCACCCCCATTATATATCATTCTCCACTTATCAGGGAAAACATTCAGCCTTTGGTTTTTTAGGCTTGGCTTATTTCACTTAGCATGATATTCTCCAATTCCATCCATTTATTTGCAAATGCCATATATTATTCTTTTTTATGGTGGAATAATATTCCACTGTGTATATATACCACAGTTTTTTTTTATCCATTCATCTGTTGAAGGGCATCTAGGTTGGTTCCACAGAGCTTTTTTCCAGCAAAGGATACAATCAAGAACGTGAAGAGAGAGCCTACAGAGTGGGAGAAAATCTTTTCCACGTGCACTTCAGATAGAGCACTTATCTCCAAAATTTTCAAAGAACTGACAAAACTTTACACCAAAAATACAAAGAACCCAATCAATAAATGAACCAAGGAACTGGACAGACACTTTACAGAAGATCTAAAGGCAATTAATAAATATATGAAAAAGTGTTCAACATCTCTAATAATTAGAGAAATACAAATTAAAACAACTCTAAGATTTCATCTTACTCCAATTAAAATGACTATTATCAAGAATACAAATAATAATAGATGTTAGTGTGGATGTGGGGAAAAAAGCACACTTTTACATGGCTGGTGGAGTTGGCAAATTGGTGCAGCCACTCTGGAAAGCAGTGTAGATAATCCTCAGAAAACTTGGAATCGACCCACATTTTGACCCAGTTATCCAACTCCTCAGTTTATACCCAAAGGACTTAAAATCAGCAAACTACAATAACACAGCCACATCAATGTTTATAGCAGCTCAGTTCACAATACCTAAATAATTTATGTGATAATTATGATGTCAGAAACATAGTCATTTTATTCACTGTAGCTTTAGTTTAACACATTGTCTGATAGGTAAGAGGTATTAAATTTGTATGTTGAATGAATAAATCCCTGTTCAAACATTAAAGCTCAGATCTAGGAGAAAGAATGATTGTTTAGTTTTAAAATTTAGTTTGTAAAATCAGCAAGCCCGCTGGATGCTGGCATGTAGCCTGAGCTGATAAGAAGTCTGTTGAGAAGGAACAATGCTGTGTCCATGGCTTTACCTGGGACTGCTGGTGACTGGACTCTACCTGGTGTCACCATGGATGGCTGTCTTGATGGGTGCTTGCTCTGCGTTTTTTGTAACTGTCCATGGAAACCACACCCCTCCTCTGCCAGGCACACCTGCTAACCTTAGGTCCTGTGGTGCCAGTTCTCACTTCCCAGTACCCGCCCGGGGGTACAGACAGTGCAGCCACCGTCCAGCTGTGTGTCGGGAGGAGGAACTGGGGTTCTGTTGACTTCCTCACATCTTATCCCTGACCCCAACCCTTGGACCTGAGAGCTGAGGGATCTGGTTACCCTGAGTTATCTAAATTGAATGTAAATTAAAATAAACAAATAAATGAAAACAGTAACTGGTCAAAACAAGGTATCTAGGTGAGTTTTCTTAAATGTTTGCCTGATTGTGGCAATGCTTCCTTTTCCCAATGGTAAATTTTATACATTTCTAAATTTTAGTACAAGTTTTTAGCAAAGGCATATTGTCTACATGGTTTAAAATTGCCATCTTAAAACTATGCAATATTATTTACAACTACATGAGGAAGAAATAAGAGTGACATCTTGTAGATAATACTATATAGTATGATGTGCTATAGTGGTAAGTGTTTGTAACCATGTGAGATTCTCTGGTTGGGGAATTACTTCATTCAGGTGGATAACCCCTTTCCTCATTGACCCAGTCCGGGATCAGAAGATAAGTGAATCTGACTTACAGAAGGAAGAAAAACACTCGTAAGATTTTTGGAAATAGTATATAGAATATTTGCTAATAAAGATAGAAAATGATACAGAAGCAACTTCTGTGTTGATAGCAGGTTTAAAATAAGACTTTATGGTGATCAAATAATAAATACATATAAAACTGTGGTAAGAATTTTCACTCCACATTTAGCACAGCTTCATTCAATTTCATTCATCTACTTTGTAGATTTTATCTCGAGAGACCAGAATAGATTCCATGGAATAAAAGTGTTTAGTATTTGATGTAGGACTTGATGTTCTACATAGAAATGGATTTGTGTTGAGCTATCAATTTAAATGTACCCAAACTCCCAGTTCTGAAACGTGGTGAAATGACTTGTACTTCTTACCTAACTCTCTAAGGAGGAGGAGGATGCCTTCCAGTCTGTTATACAAATCTCTGTATTGACACTGTCTTTATGCAGTTATGTTTTGTGCATCTGTTTTCTTAGTAGCTTTTCAAACATAACTTTATGTATAGGCAATCAGATATGCATTTCGAAGTTATCTTGTATCTTAGTTTGTGTAACATGTTATTTACAAAGCAGTATATGAAGAAAAAAGCAAGTCTATAATATTTTCTTAACTAAGTTTTGAGAAAACATTTGTGTTACAGGATCTAAAATATTTAGTATATGGAACACATGTTAAAAATACAAAGACTTCTGTAATATGAAATATATTACATGCTTATAAATGTATTTATATGATAAATTTTTAATGTTTCCATAAAAGTATTTTATCCAATTAAAGGTAAGTTGTGAATTAAATATGCATATGTGCATAGAGATAGATATATGTATTTACATATATTTAATATATATTTATAAGCATCATTTATTTGTAATGCATAATTTATATGCTAACTATAAATATTTTGTATATTGTAGAGGCATACATGATGTAGCTAAGTATATTTTATTACTATTTTTGTTTTGAAACATGTAAATTATAAATCTAGTAAACATAAAAGGGTCAAAATAATTTAACTGAATTATAAATTTGCATATTTGATCACAGAACCTGTTTTAAGTTTATCAAGAATAATGAAGAATTAGAGAAATGTCAAAAGGCTAGATGTGGAAAAGTGTTTTCACTTCCACAAAGGGAGAAAATAATATTCAGAAAATAACAGAAAATGTAACTATTATATTTTAACATTTCTAGTAAATAAAAAGTTTATAGGTCAGAATTTACTAAATATTTTATTTATGTAGCATAAACTATTTTGCTAAGTGAAAACAAACTAAAATCTTTATGAATTTAGAGTTTAGAATTTATTGGTGCACTATAATTATGCACTTGGTGGGATTCATGAAGCTACATTCTCATAGGCACATCGCACGGTTTGATCAGTCTCATTCCAGAATCCCCCCTTGCCCTCCCACCACCCGCCCCTGATTCCTCACTGAGAATAAATCTCTTATGTACCATCTTTGACATGAGGACCTTCATAATTTCCCTCACAAGGGGAAAAGGTGTGAGCCAGGTAGTAGCAGAGATAAAGTTATTCCCTGGTGAAAGTAAGTAGATCGAAGCCCAGCTACGGGAAGGGGTTGCCATAGGCTCTGCATGACTTGTTTTGGTTGTTATTTTTAATGGTCCTCAGGATAAAAGGGAGGGAGCTCAATTATTAAGTTAGCAAGTGGTACAAATAGGAGAGAATTTCTTTTTACAATTTTTTAATGAAGATTTGAGAAAGAACTATGTCATAATTGATGTGATACAAGTTAGGAAGCTGAATGTAAAATTTTGAAGTCAGGTTTCCTGGATGGGCTAGCTGAAGCCTTGATAGGTGACATCTTGGTCTTTTAGTCTTCTCTGGCTGCTTCAATAAAAACACCATACACTGGGAGCTCTCTGAACAACAGGCATTTGCTCTCACTGTCTTGGAGGCTGGGAGGGGCACTCCCAAGGTGCAAGGAGATTCCTAGTCTAGTTCCCAGAGGACACCTGCTTACTGTGACGTCACACCCGGGGAGGGTAGGTGGTCTTTCTTGGACCTCTCTACTAAAGGCATTGATGCACTCAGGAGGGCTCCTCACTCACCTCCCACCTCCAGATGCATCACCATGGGGTGATGACTTTTGCTGGGGTAGCAATGTGCAGACTGTAGGGGACAGCCATGTCACCCTGGTTGGAAGATGTGGACATGCCACCATGCGTGGAAAGGAGCCAGACAGCTGTGATGAATTCGGGATCTTGAAATGGGGAGATTACTCTGTTATAGTCAGAGGGGTTCTCATGGGAGGGGTGGGGGATGGATCATAGAGAACAAATTTGAGGATGAAAGTCGAGGTGGCCAAGGTCAGGGGATGCTGTGCTGCCGGCTTTGAGGCGGGAAGAAGGGACTGAGAGTCAGTGTAGGTGGCCTCTCGAAGCTGAAAAAGGCCCAGAATTAGATTCTCTCCTAAGGCTCCTGCAAGAGTGCAATAGGTAAACTCACCACAGATTCCTGACTCACAGAACTGTAAAAGAATAAATCTGTGTTGGTAAAACACCACGCTTGGTAATTTGTTATGTCAGCAGGAGAAAATGGATGCAATTACCAATCAAATGAGTGAGGGTTGAACGGAGTCAGCACTGACGCTGGTCATTATGATGGCATTTGTTGAACATAGCCTCTGAGGTATTTGGCATCAGGACCCAAAGACAAAGAACATCTGCTTTTAAGGATCTGACCTAAAGCACTAATGAGGAATGTGGGCAGTGTGGTGGGAAGTCACCTGGGACAAGGTGGGTGTGAAGTGACCAGCTTGGTAGAAGAAGACATTGGGTCTGGAAAAGGACATAGGGACTGTGTAGAGGAAGTGTGTTTTGGGCTAAGGGAGTGGTGTGGACGAGGCATGAAGACATGGCACGAGATGGAGTAGGCTGGAAAGTTTGCCATCTGCCATCACTGGAGTGGAAATTAATTCACGGGTCATGGGTGGTGGCCTGAGACGACACTGGACAAGATGATGTCAGTGATTGCATGTTGTCTCTTTCTTTGGTACAGGTGACAGAAGGCAGCACAATTCTTTTCAGGAGGGAGAGGACCGTAGGAGTCGGGAATGCCCAGAACCAGGGAGGCCACTGGGAGACTGCAGAGGCTGTGCCTCTTAAGAAAGATGGAGGCCCATATTCCAGCAGGAGGAGTCCTGACAATGAGAAGGATGCTTTAGGTCACTAGGTAAAACTCTGGAAGCTGGTAACTGATTACAAAAGGATGAGTGACTTTATAGCTGACCTGTGGACTGAGACGTGGGCAGGATCCCATAACCAAGCTATTGAAAAGAAGGACTGCAAATGATGGGGTGCGTCCAGCGGCCAGTTTGTGGAGTGACTGTGTCAGGACTGAATTTAACTGCCTGGAGCAGGAGAACCCAAAGTCACAATGACAAACCTGTCCTGATTGAGAGGAGGTGACCCGAAGTTTCTAGCTGAGCTCTAATGCTAACACCGTCACAGGAGACTCAGCGTTGTGACAGGGGCAGCTTCTAGTGGACTGTCACCTGGGTTTTCGGAAATGTGATCTGTGAAAAATCTCCCTCTTTGAATTCACAGGAAGTTGAATCATGGGAGCTCCTTGCCAGAGAAATCAAGGTGATCTTAGCCTGTCATAACAGGGATGGAGTCTATGAAAAAGAAAACCACGTTCTTCTCTAATTTAGCCAACTACGTTGGACTTTGCATTCATTTTTAGACATGGTGATTTCAAGTGAGACTCAGGCTAATGGGGACATATCTCAAAAAGGGTGACTGTAATGGTGAGGAGGAGCAGAAAGGAAATGCTAGGGATGGAGTGGAAGAAGAGAGAAGTAGGGGAAGATGATTAGTCACTCTTAGATACGAGCAGCTTATGCAAGTCCTTGATGGGGTACATTCCCTAATGCTCAAAAGGAAGATTCAGAATCAAGGAACAGAAAATTATGTTGAGGCAGCCTTAAGCATAAAGAAGGAACTTATAGCATATAGTATGGCCCTCATCATAAAAGGGTTCATTTTGGGGCTTGTGAGCTTATTAGCATAGGAATACTTCAAGCAATCTTAGGACTATCAA
Source organism: Sciurus carolinensis (assembly GCF_902686445.1). NCBI lineage: Eukaryota > Metazoa > Chordata > Mammalia > Rodentia > Sciuridae > Sciurus > Sciurus carolinensis. The sequence goes on along the minus strand of NC_062217.1, from coordinate 8,231,426 downwards.
TCAGCAATATATAGCGTTCAGCAGAAATACTCCTGGAATGGGTCAAAAGTCAAGCTATTCCTTTTAGAAGTATTTTCTACTGCTTTCCAGGATTCTAAGCGATACCTTCATTCTCCACAAAAGCTTCTGAATGTTATTTGTATGTATTCATGTCTCTAAATGTGTGCTATAGAAATGCCACAGAATGAAAAGTCAGAGATGTTAAGTTCTAGTGCTGATTTTAATATATTAAACTAAAACTTTGAGTAATTATTTAAACTTTCTGCATCTCATTTCTACCTTCTCTTTGTGTCTTGATGTTCTTGGTAAATAACATTAATATCTAATTCCTTCCATCCCTGTGCATCCACATGAGTCTAGTAGAAATAGTCATTTTAATAATAGCTTCTTTACATGGTGCTGATATAATTTAATATAAAAAAGTATTAAACATAGATGCACATGCATAGAATTTATGTGTTTGCCTGTTTCTGTCTCTGGACTATGAAGCTTTGGAAGATAAAGGAAGGGTCATATGCATGTTTTCTTTACCAATAGTGCTTCATTCAATATTTCACATACAGTACAACCTCAAAACTGATTTCCTAAGTTAATGTGATTTATGCCCTATCTCTTAGTTATCTGAAGTGCCAGCAGGTGGGGTATGTGGTGGATAAATTCAGTCACAGAACACTCTAAATTTTATTGGTTGGAGAAGGGAGAGCAAAATCCCAAAGGCATCCAAACATCCACAAGAATAAAACACTCTATGAAGGTAATTTTGAGCCACATGATGTCACATACATCTATGGTGGACTCTTTCCTTAGCTCCCCTTGGGTTAAACAGTGCCCCCTGCTCAGTGTGGAGACTCTTCTGTCCAAAGTTCTGCACTCTGCAGAAACAGCTTGAGATGTGGGCACATTTTAGAATATAAACTAGTACTTAAAATATGAAAGACTTCTTTCATCTCTTCCTGTAATGCATATGAATGTTTTCCCAGTTTTATTGAAAAATTTGCTCTAATTTTTGCAATATACATTACATTTTCCCCTAAGGCCATTAACCAAGAGAAATGGTATGAAATTTTTATGGCCAATCTGTCCTTTTCTTTCTAGTGCTTTAATGTAATTCTTTTTCTATCAAATTTGGGCTATCTATTTTAATAGTTCTTCATCTATTTTCCTATATAGACTTTTTAAAAATTCACTTGAATTTTCAGGAGTTTTTCTTTCAGAATATTTAGAATGTTTTCATTCCTTGATATATGTCTAACAAAACGTGTTTGAGAAATGTCACGTTTTTAATCTCCCAAATCATATTTTTCTATTGAATCATGACTGTTAAGTGCCATTGTTTTTGGATTTCATGACACAACATCCTTCATACAATTCATTTTCAAAATTTCAATAGTGTGATTTTCCTTTTGGCTTATAATAGTAATTTTCACAGATGTATTGTGCATTTCAGTACATTACAGAACTGCTGTGAAATTGGTGAATATATTTTGAGAACTTCTTTGGTTTCCACTTCTCAGGCAACCTTGTAAAAATGAGGGAAATCTGACCTGTGTCTGTTTTAGAAAAACTGACATTTCTAGTGCTGTGAGAGGTAGATTGTTCCCATACATATTCTCTTTTTTGTACTAAATGTTCTGAATAGTTCTTCTCTCTGGAATAAAAATGCACTTCTATCAAAAGCTTCATACCAGTAGTAGATGCACAAAATGTGACAGATTTGCTCAACTAAATAATTCATCAGAATATTTAATGAGAAGATGCTCATGATCACCTGTTCAAGCTGCTGATTATATATTGAGCCACAGCTTTTCATTTCTGTATTTTTGGAAAAAGTATCCATTTTTTATATCATATAGGACTACTGAAGTAGTTTTTTCTTAAAAGTTGACACATTAGATTCAGATTGGACTTCATACATATGAAATAATCTCAGGTACATAGTAAACTACCACTTTAAAATTCAAAGTTCTTAAACTGTTATCTTTATTAAATAGGCGCCTAATGATTCCTATTCCATGAAAGAAACACTTTACCTATGTAGCTACATAAAACATGGGTGGGTTGGCAATTCAAATTTGAATACTTTTCTCTATTTTACAGGTAAGTGCCAATCAATCCTGTAAAAAAAAATGCTCTACAATTTTCCAAATATCACACATTAATCTATTCAAATTACATCTTCCTGTCTACCTATGGTAGCAGAGAGTCTATCTGATTATATTCAATTAATTTAAAACTTTTTGTTCTTTTTCTACATAATTATTTCTATAAACATTTCTTAATCTATATTCAGAAGATGAGAGAGGAATGTAATTTTCATATGCTTGATTTCCTGCATTTGATTTGGAAAGAAACAATGAAATTCATTCTTCACTGATTTTTCAAACATGTTGCTCCAGCGGGGATTATTTGAGAAGGAGGCTGTGTTTTCATAGAAGTATCAGGAGGATCACACCTGTATTCTGCCTCTCCAACTCCAACAGCTGTAGTAGTTGTAGTCTACTGAGGTTAAAGAGCCACATATCAGTAAGGAGAAGCTATACACATACACTGCGGGGCTGATTTGGGATACTATGTGGAACTCCTATGTATTCGGGAAAACAACGTTGATCCTCCACATTACCATTTTGTAAACTATGTGCATCCATTAAGAGAGAGACTAAATATGTAATGAACTTGAGAAGTTTTTACCTGGCCTAAGAAAGTCAGTGAAAACCCAGTAGGTATAAAGCAACCAGCACTTTCCATGAAATATGGGAAGTTACCGAGGTAGTCTGAACAATGACCCCCAAAGACATGGGTTGTTCTACCCAGGACCTGTGGATATGGTACCTGCATGGTAAGGACTTTGCAGACAGGAGGGTCTGTACCTTAGGGATCGTCCAAAGGGGAGATGATCCTGAGTTGTCTAGGTGAGCCTTTTATGACAATGAGGGACCTTCTAAGAGGAAGAAAAGATGACTGGAGTTAGCAGTGGAAGAAGTGGGGATGAAGTCATGAATTCAAAGCTTTGAGAGGGAGGGACCACGCATGCAAGAAGCCTCCAGAAGCTGAGAGTCTCCACTGGAGCCTCCAGAAGAAACCAGTGCAGCTCAACCCTTTACTTCTTCCCAGTGATGTGAGACTGGAAAGCAGCACTCAGAACCTCATGGTAATACATCTGTGTGGTTTTGAGCCACTAAATTTGCAGTAATTTGTTACAGCATTTATCAAAACCTACTGCAGCTCTCTGAAAGTGATCTCTCGGTACATTAAGGAAGACTAGGACTCATTCTTCAAAATGAGTGAAGTATACCAGCATTGTCTTCCACACTCAGCATTGACTTCATGTTCATCTCCTCACTTTACACACACACAAGCACACACACAACTTGCACACATACATACACTGCAGGAGTGTAGGTTACTCTTGTATACCTCTGGTTCAGAAATCAGGAATCTACAGCCTGTAGGACAATCTGGATAACTACCTGCTTTCTACAACCATGAGCTCAGAGTGTTTCTTACAAATGAAATTTTGTGATAGATTGTATTGTAGAGAACACTAACTTCAAAACTCCACTAAGTGAAATGTTACTTATTCCCTTCAAAAAGAGGGTCTGTTTAACAACAACAAAAAAATACTCACTTTAAATTTATACTTAATTTCTTAAATAAAAAATTTTGACCTCTCTGTGCATCCCTAAATAATGAGCTTCACTTTGCTTCTTGACCTGAAAGCCTCATGGCTCTTTAGGAATAAGGTTTGCTGAAGTTATCAGTGGATACACATTTAGGCACGCTACTGCAAGAGCATTCAGAACATGCATTTTTCCTTGTTCCTGCCTCAGCAAATGATGGTATTGTGTGCAACTCCTTAAGCTGTGTTAATGAATAAATTAAGCCAAATAATAACAACCAGTATTCTAAGAAAGTATTACATTTTGTGAGGTATTTAAAATTTAGAATCCTGTGGAAAATCTTGCCTCCAAAATGATTGCAGAGAATTTAAGTCCTTAAGCTATGTTCATATTCGGCCATAAATTCAGGTTCAGCAGTAAGCCAAGAAGTAGGCAAATTTGAACACAAATGCAGCTGAGCATAACTCTTTCCATAGAGCACACAGTGGAAACTACATGTTTCAAGGGTTGCTTTCAATCAAAGTGTTCCCCATATCCAGGCTTCAGGTGAAGGAGAAATAATGTCCCGATATTTCTTCCACTCTAAATTCATTTTTATAACTCCATTATAAGCTAGCTTCAGGCTAGTTGTGTAATGGGTTATGCTGGCAGAGGAAGGCAGCCTTGTGGCAGAGACAGGAGCTTTAGAAGTTGGTCACCTTTCTGAAGATACTTGGTAAGCATCCATGAGTCATTGGTCAATACAATATTGAGTGATCTCGTTCTGGTTGTCAAACATCTCGTCCCAGTCATGGGCATTGAAACAGGGTTGTTTATTTTTTTTCAGAAATAGGACCCAATTTTGGGGGGATCCAATGTCTGTGTATAGACATCAACTGCCCAGAACATAATATTTTAAATACATTTATCAAAAATTAAGTGTAGCCATTAAGGATTTCAGGCCAGTTGACAGTTTTCAGTGAGTAACATTTTTATCACCTGAGAAGGCTCCAGCACCGTGCTTGCTCTTGCTTACTTTAGACCAGTTCTGTGCAACCAGACAGCCTGTGCCAGGCCTGGCTGTTGAGCAGGGCTCAGTTAGCATGGAAGGAAATACTGAAAACACTGAAATTACTCCAATTTATATTATATTGGCCACATTGACGTACCCAACACATGTTCAGACTACAAGATAAAAGAATGATTTTGAGAGATGACCCAGGCACTATGGAGCATGCGGTCTGGGTAATAGATAACTAAAGAGCACATCATTGTGAGGTGCACCCCTTGCTGTTAGGGGAACTCTAAGCAGCACTGAGATGGAGAAGGAATACATGAGAGAGTAAGCTGTCAGGGTGGCTTCCTGTTGGGACATGAGAAGTCTGCAGCACAGGCAGTCTTCAGGTTATCTAGTTAAGGGTCTCACAAACTGTGTTCCCCAGCAGACTCACTCATCAAATGGGCAGAGAGACTAGAACTAACCAAGGGTATGTTCACATTTCTAATTTGGAATTGTTCTTTTAGTGAAAATGTGAAGGAAGGATTGGAAAAGAAAAATACTGGAAAGTGAGATATCCTACCAACTGAAGACGCTGGTGGCCTGATTTGGGTAGTGAGAGCTGGATTAATTGCAGTCACCCTCATTATCCATTAGTCAATTCATATTATTGTTTTCTCCAACAGACTCAACTGATCTCTGAACCTGTGTGTTTCCATGTTTTCTTATTCTGCCTACCTGATTGGCTTCCTTTATCTTGTTTGTTCTTCCCATAACACACTTCCTTCCTGTTCTACTGGTAAAAGTTACAGGAACACATAAGAACAATTCAGAAGCCATCCACACCACAACGTCTGAGGTGGCCCTAACTGGTCGGCTCTGCTTGTGAACCTCTTGTGAGTTGTGGTGGTTATTTTGCCTTTCACCACAAGTGGTCATTCTGACTGGCAGATGCCACTACCTTGGGGATTCACTGTATTCATTTTCCCCGTTATACTTACTGAAGGTCAGCACCAGTTTCCTTGTGCATTGTGTCTACCCAGCACATACATGATAGGGATCGTGTGACCCGGTGGCTGTGTTAACACCTTTAAGGCAAATGCTCATTGTAGTTGAAAATTCAATGGTTAAATAATAAAGAGAGGAAATCAGACATTTACTGGAAGTTCTCAAAGGCTCTTAGAATAAAGACAACAATGTGGAAGTCTGTGTGGTCTAGAAGTTGAACCTGTAGTACACCAATCATTTTGGGGAATAAATGTCTACAAGAAGTGCTTTCTAAGATTATTTTCTAAAATGAAAGTTTTCTTAAAATTTATTTTGTGAGCACTGAAAGTTAAGCATAAAAGCAAATGTGCAAATGTCAGTGAGCACCTACAAAGAGAGCAGTTGAAAGGAATTTGGGCTGTCCATCCCAATATTATGGCTAACCTTAGGAGTCCATCTTGCTGAAGTAGCTGGTTTTTCTTTGTTTTCTACATAAAAATCACAAAATAAATACAAATGAAAAGGATGTTTGGACAATAATTACCTTTATCAATTCCACAAATAAAGCTAAAACAAGCCTTCTGGATCAAATATAGTTTATAGAACCTACTTTTATTCTGGTTCTTTATTGAAAGTAAAGCTGAATTTCCTAGGATATCTTTTATTTCTTAACTGGGGAGAAATAATAATGTTTTTCTTGAGTTACTTTTCTGAGGAAAAAAATCAATATTTTCATAATGTACAATATTATTTGTTAACACTGTTATTTGAAATCAAACATATTAAATTAAATTAAATTATATTATATTATATTATAAATTACTGTTTGGGTAGAATTAAATTTACATAAAATAAATTTAAAAATTTGAAATTTCAGATTTCTGAAAGTAAAGCCAACTAATGAATGTTGGAAGCAGCTTATACCAATAACGATTGATTTTTTTTTATATCTGGAAATATAAGTCATCAAATAATGGAATTTAATCACATCACTCACATGTTAGTGATTTACTTAAGTATCACAAAGTAAAATATCACACAAAATTTAAAGAAAATTTTGTATTTTTTCATAAGACCTTGTTATTCTGTCCTCAATTATAATTGAAAAATATATTTATAAATACTGTATTTACTCTGGTGTAAAGTCAATAAGATTATATTCTTAAAAAATTTTAAATACTTGCCTTAAGAAATTTTTGAGACTACAGAGTTTTACAAAGTATGGATTCTAATGTTTCTTTTTTTATAATTTGAATTGCCAAATAAAATTGTATTTATAATATATAACATGAGTTTTGAAGAATGTGTATATTGTGGAATGACTTAATGTAGCAAATTAACATATTATCATTGTGTTATCATTCTTGTGATGAGAAAATATTCATTTTCTAACATTTTTAGAAAATACCCTTTATCAGTGATAGTCACTGTGTTGTATAAAGAACTCTTGCATTCATTCTTTCTTTCTAACTGAAAACCTATGTCCTTTGCTCCACATCTCTCTGACCCCTCTCCACCTGCCACTCCCACCTCTGGTAATGGCTGTTCTCTCCAGTTGTATGAGATAACCTTCTAAGATTCCAGGTATGAGTAAGATCATGCAGGATCTATCTCTCTGTGCCTGGATTTCTTTATTTAACACAATGCCCTATAGCTTCATTCATGTTACATGGAAGCTTGTCATAAAATTCAATAAAAGAGCTACCAAAAGATGCACACATAACTGTGTATACATCCAACATTAAAGGAATCAGCATATCAAAGAGACATCTAGACTCTCATTGCAGAATGTCTTGATAAGAACAAATATAAAATATTCTTAAAATCAAAATAAAATAGTTAACACTTAAAACTGGAAACTGACAAGATTTTCATGGAGGAAGCAAATGTCAGTAAGTTATTAATATGTTATTAAACTTTAAAATAGTGATTATTCTGTGAATATTTAAATTCTAAGAGAGAGTAATATATATCCTTGATTTTGATAATGGTAATATTATTTACATTTATTTTTAAAAATTTTTTGATCACTTTTAATAAACACCTTTTGTTAGTTATAAGATTATAAGGGGAACTTCATTAACATATGTTATGGAATTCATGACAATTTTGTTTGTATCAGAAAAATCTATTTGAGATATATCGATCCCCTCACATCAAACCTTGCTGATATCTACAGCTCCCCCACTGTGTTAATATCCTAGAAATGCTCCCTTCCTTGTAAGTGTGTTTAGAAAGGTCAAATTTTGAAAGCTATCAGAACTCTTATCAGAGAAAATTGTTGTTGGATTTGTATCCTAATTATATGAACAGTGGTATGTTGGTGAGCGCCAAGATTAGGACTTGTGAGTAATATGTGTTAGTGTAGAAATTAAAAGCACATTTCATATTGTCTTTATTAATGTAAGATTATAGTGCTCTTATAAGACATGCATGAATTGGAAATTAAACATTTATTTCTATCTCTCTACATACCAATTCCTGGGAGTCTCTTTGTATGGCAAATTGACCAATAAATGTCTGTAGGTGGATGATTATTATCATTTTAGCTCCTGGACAAAGTGTATGGGTATGCAATAAATTTGACTAGAAGAAGGCATTAAAAATACTTTATAAAAAACAAATGTAATTTTATAACCTAGAAGAACTTTTACAGCCAAATAGATTTGAAATATGATTTGCAAGATTCATTTGCGAAATAATTAGTGGATACAATGCAAGTTATTAATTAATGCAATCCATATGTTATACATTTGTTCTACATTAAGTCACTCTTATAATGTGTATTAGTATGTGTACAGGGAGGAATTGGGGAATTTTGTAGCTGGCAATCTCATATAAATTAAAAGGTAATTAAAATGTAGTTAACTATTTCTGGCTTACACTTTGGGATATGGAATGCTGGAAGGAACATAGCCACTATCCTTGCAATGGAAATAACATAGTACCTTCAAAGTCATGATTCTGTCAAAACTACCAAGAGTGTTGAGATTGCAGAGAAAATGACTGGAAGAAAATTTGAACTACAGAGTCTATAGCTGGAGAAGACACTTGTACTTTTACTCAGTCTTTGAGGATGCCAGAGGATGCCAGTGAGGAGTCCAGGCACAAGAGGTGACAGTGGGCAAAGGCTGAGTGTGACTAGGCAATGGTTCAAAATCCCCAGGGGCAAGACAGCTCATGCAGTCCAAGCACTTTTGCAGTTCCTTCCTCTACAAGCCTTACTGGAGTGTCAACTGAAGAAAAAAAAAGAGGTGTAAGAAGTGTCCTTTGTCCTGCAGAGCTAGGGAGGGAGGTGCAGTTATGACTGAATATCAAGATTAAGACTACCCTCTTGGATCCCTCCCACTTTCCCCTTTGTGTAAATTAATTAGGGACGAAATTTTAATTGGGCCTGTACGATTAGGGAGGGTAAAACTGCTCAGGTTTTGGTATTGTTGAACACTCAGAGAGAGAAGGAGTGGGGGAATACACTTCTGGGGATGAAAATAATTAAGTGCTGATTCCATAATGACACCCTAGATAAGAGGATGGAGAAAACCATCCTCATTTCCAAGGACAGGAACATAGCACATGCCAAGAGCAGAGCCTTAGTCTAAACAACAGAAGCCATGCCTCTATTATTAGAATCATCCACACGCTTAGAAGCTAAAAATGAAGAACAGGAGAAGAACAATTGCTTAAAAAGTGATTCAATCTGTGGCACAGTATGAAGAAAGTCTTGGAATCAAAATGATGCTGTTCTATTATTTTCCACCCTGGGCACAAGAACACCTCCTGTAATTTGAAGATTGTGCAGTATTCAGAATAACAGAACAATGATAAATCACGAAGAGCTCAACTCCTAACTGGATTGACACAAACTCTTGCCCTAAAGCCCTGGCAGTAGAAAATGAATACTAATTTCTATGAATAATATTGAGATAAATATAATGTGTTCTATTCAACATGACTGGCTTTCCATAAAAAATATGAGGCATATGAAGAGACAAGAAAAATAACATGCTCCCAAGTGATAGAGTGATAATCACAAACAGATATAACTCAGTTTTTACAGAGATTTAAAAATATCTGATTAATTTGCTTAAGACCTGAGGCTGAAATATGGGTAATATACAAGATCAGATGTGTAATTTCAGCAGATAGAAGTTGTAAGAAAGAATTGAATTAAAATGCTAGGAAAAAAATGCAGTGATTGATGAAGAGTGACTTCAATGTGTTCATTCCTTAAATTCATATGACTTGGAAATAATCAATGTATTTGAAGCCAGGTAAATAGAAATTACCCATATAAAAAAACAAATAAACAAAAAGAATCATAAGAGCTTGATTGCCTTCCTTTTTTTTTTTTTTTTTTGGTACCAGGGATTGAACTTAGGAGCACTTAGCCACTGAGCCACATTCTCTGCCCTATTTGTATTTTACTTAGAGAGAGGGTATCGATTAGTTGCTTAATACCTCATTTTTGCTGAACCTGGTTTTGAACTCGAGTTCCTTCTGCCTTAGCCTCTTGAGTTGCTCGGATTACAGGCCTGCACCACTGAGCTGTCTTGAACAGCATATTTAAGAGGTGTACGGCAATATGAAATGTTTTAACATAGAAATATGTGGTATGTAAGAAGGACAAGAGAGAACGGAGCAGAATACTTGAAAGAATAATACCCAATATTTTTTATTTCATTAGTGACAGAAACAAAACCAATATCCTAGAATCACAGATGACATACTAAATAAATCTCTCTCACACACACATACCCACACCATATTCAAATTGTTTGTGTAAAAGACAAAGAAAATCTTGAAGACAACCAGATGAAAGGAAATATTTCTTAGAGCAAAATGGAGAATACTATAGACTTATCACAAAATACTATGAAAGTCAGAAGACAATGGAATGATATCTAAAAAGAGTTGAAAGAAAAAAAGTCCACTGCTAATTTTATTATCAGTGAAAATATATTTAAAAAATAGAATTAAATAGAAATAAATTTTCTCTGAAGAACACTCATGCAAAAAAATATTTATCAGACTGAAGATTAGAATGAAAAAAAAAAGATAAGACCAAAGGAAATATAATACATAAAGAAGAAAATAAAGTCATTTTCCTTGTTTTAATTGTTTTATTCCAAATATTGAAAGATCAGATTTAGTGTTTATAATATACGTAAATATTACATGAGTGACAAAAATGCCAAATATATTGGACATAAGGAATTAGAGTACACTCTCGGGACCTTACACTACACATAAGATGATACAAGGAGACTTTGATTAAGTAAATATATATCCTTAGGGATAACTACTATAAAAAATAAAAACACAATAGGGATAAAATATCCAGAAAATAACAATTGTTCATGAGGATATAGAATTATTGGACCATAGCACACTCTTAATATCTTTTTTCCTTCCTTCCTTTCTTTCTTTCTTTCTTTCTTTCTTTCTTTCTTTCTTTCTTTCTTCTTTCTTTCTTTCTTTCTTTCTTTCTTGTCCTCTTTCCCTTCTTCCTCCTTCCTTCTTATTTTAGGAAGAAGAATTAGGATTTATTCAAGTGAGAAAAAGAACTCTTGCCCCTGAGAGGGAGCCTGGTGGCAGTTTGCTCCCACAGTAAATGATTGAAGGGAATGAAGCATGGTGTAGCTACTGTGAAAAATGGCATGGTGGTTCCTAAAAACATTAAACATGTCATTGCTCTATGATTCACCAAATTCATTTCTGTGTATATAGTCTAAATAATTGAAAACAGAAACTCAAATAATTTTTGTACACCCATATTTATAGGGACACTACTCATAATAGCCAAAAGGTGTAAGTCACTTGGGTGTCTATCGTGAGACAACTAGAGAAAATGTGATCAAGACACACATTCATATTATTTAGCCTGTGAAAGAAAGGACATTTTGGCACATGCTACCATATGAACAAATCTTGAGGATAGTATACTAAATACAATAAACTAGTCACAAAAAGAAAAAATGCTATATAATCTCACTTACTCAAGTTACTGGGAATAGTCAAATTCAGCTTCAGAAAGTAGAATGGTGGCTCCCAGAGCCTGGGGTTATGACATAATTTCCAAAATTAACCATATTCTGGTAAAAAAACAAATATCAACACATTCAATAGAAAGTAAATCATATGAATTTTTTTCTCATATCACAAGGTAAATTAGAAATCAGCAATAGAAGGATAATAGAAAATCCCAATATTTACAAATTAACATATTTATAAATAATCATAGGATAAAGAGAATAACTCACCAAATTAAATAGTACTTCAACTACATGAAAAAAAAAAACTGCATCAAAATTGGTGGACTGCCACTAAGATAGTGCTGAGACAGAAAATTATAGAAATATACACCCCTTTTAGAAAATAAGAAAGGTATCACATCAAAGACTTCAGAATCCATCCTAAGAAAATACAAAAAGAACCATCCACTGTGCTCAAAGAATGAAGGAAAAAATTAACAATAGTGACTAGATGTTAATGAGAGTGAAACAGAGCAATAGAGGTCCTTAACTACCAAAGGTTAGTTTGTTGAAAATGGAACAGTTTCTTGAAGGACATGATGTCAAAACCTTTTCAAGAAAAAAAAAAAAACAAAAAAAAAAAAAAACAAATAACTAGATCATCTCTGTATCTATTAAAACAAATTTTGTATTTAAAAATATTTCAAAATTTGGAACTCCAGTCTCGAGTGATTTGACCTGTGAATTTTATCAAATACTTAATGAAGAAATAATACAAATACTACACAACCTTCTCTACATAATAGTAGGAAACACTTTCAACTTGTTTTTAAATAAATTTTATCTATTCTTTTTAGTTATATATGACAGTAAAATGTATTTTGACATATCATATATACATGGAGTATAAGTTCTCATTTTTGTGGTTGTACATGATATTGAGTTAATGCTAGTGGTGTATTCATATATGAAAATAGGAAAGTTATGTCCAATTCATTCTGCTGTCTTTCGCATTCCCATCCTCCTCTCTCTCCCTGACTCCACCCTGTCCAAATTGGTGAACCTCCACTCTCCCTCCCCCCACCCCTGCTGATCTGTTATGAGTCAGCATCCCCAGATCAGAGAGAACATTTGGCCTTTGACTTTTGGAATTGATTTATTTCGTTTAGCATAATATTCTCCAGTTCCATTTATTTATTAGCAGATGCCATAATTTCACTCTTCTTTATGGGTGAGTAATATTCCGTTATTCACATGTACCACACTTTCTTTATCCATTCATCTGTTGAAGGACACCTAGGCTGGTTCCATAGCTTAGCTATTGTGAATTAAGCGACTATAAACATTGATGTGACTATGTCACTATAGTATGCTGATTTTAAGTTCTTTGGGTATACACCAAGGAGGGCAGTAACTGAGTCAAATGGTGGTTTCATCCCAAATTTTCTGTGGCATCTCCATACTGCTTTCCATTATTTCAATACCAAGACTAGACAACAGTATTACAAGTATAGAAAATTCTAGACTGATATCCTTTTGAATATAGATGCAAAAAATACTCAGCAAACACAATCCAGCAATATATGAAAAGGATAACTTATCATGAGAATGTAGTCTTAACCTAGATATGTAAATTTTTACAACATGTGGAAAGCAATCAATATAACTCACCACCAAACAAAAATCACAAGATCATACAGTAGATTGTGAAAAACACTTACCAAATTTCAGTTAAAAAGTTCATGATAAAAGCAGAATAATATTCCTGTAAAGTTGGAACAGTAATTTCTTAAAATGACAATGTGATCCCTACAACAAAAAAGCAACACTTACTAAACAAATTGAACAATGAGAATGTGTGGAAAGACCATGGGAACGAAGTCAGAGGTACCTAGCATAACCAAATTGTAACAATTTGAACAATGATTCTTGACTTTAAGTCTATTGATATGGTGAATTACATTTATTGATTTCCTGATGTTGAACCAACCTTGCATCCCTGGGATGAAACCCACTTGATCATGGTGCACTATCTTTTTAATATGTTTTTGTATGCGATTTGCTAAAATTTTGTTGAGAATTTTTGCATCAATGTTCATTAAGGATATTGGTCTGAAATTTTCTTTCCTCGATGTGTCTCTGTCTGGTTTAGGTATCAGGGTAATATTGGCTTCATAGAATGAGTTTGGGAGGGTTCCCTCCTCTTCTGTTTTATGGAATACTTTGAGAAGTATTGGAATGAGCTCTTCTTTAAAGGTTTTGTAGAACTCGGCTGAGAACCCATCTGGTCCTGGACTTTTCTTTGTTGGTAGGCTTTTGATGACTTCTTCGATTTCATTACTTGAAATTGGTCTATTTAAATTGTGTATGTCCTCCTCGTTCAGTTTAGGCAATTCATATGTCTCTAGAAACCTGTTGATGTCTTCGAAATTTTCTATTTTGTTGGAGTATAGATTTTCAAAATAGCTTCTAATTATGTTTTGTATTTCAGTCGTGTCTGTTGTGATATTTCCTTGTTCATTCTGAATTTTAGTGGTTTGGGTTTTCTCTCGTCTTCTCTTTGTTAGTGTGGCTAAAGGTTTATCAATTTTGTTATTTTTTCGAAGAACCAACTATTTATTTTGTCAATTTTTTGTATTGTTTCTTTTGTTTCAATTTCATTGATTTCAGCTCTGAGTTTAACTATTTCCTGTCTTCTACTACTTTTGGTATTGGTCTGTTCTTCTTTTTCTAGGGCTTTGAGCTGTAGTGTTAGGTTGTTTATTTGTTGAGTTTTACTTCTTTTATTAAATGCGCTCCATGAAATAAATTTTCCTCCAAGTACTGCTTTCATAGTGTCCCAGAGATTTTGATATGATGTTTCTTTGTTCTCATTTACCTCTAAGAATTTTTTAAATTTCCTTCCTAATATCTTCTGTAGTGAGATATTTAGGTTATAACACAAAAAGCAGAAATTCTTGATTCCATACTAATATGCATATAGAACTAGTTAACTCTAGTTAACCAACAATCTAATTGCAGAGAAATGGCAACATTTCCATGCAGAAGAAACCTAATTATCATAAATGTACAAAGAATGATGGAAGCAGAAAATCATCACTGTAACTCCACAATTATAATTTCCACAGACAAAAGTAATTGATGGTTACTGGAACGATACATAAAATTCTAAGAAACTGTTTGCATAGGCTTCTAGCATACATTCTTAAATATTTAGCAATTACGTAGAGAGACTATGCCAGCAGGCACCACCTTAACCAGGCATCGGATCTTCCCATGTTCTATGACCTTGTAAAACACTAACATACCAGCAAACTGGACGAGGGGAACTTGAAATTATTACAGCACCCTACCACAAATGTTGGGAGAATTCACCAGGAACAGAACTTAAGCTCTTTTAAGAGAATTCTAGTTTGTTTTAGTGATTCTTATTTTTTCATGCTCTCCCTTTGAAGAGTTACAGTTGTGGTGAGGGATGTGGCTATTTAGTAGAGTGCTTCCTTGGCATACTTCAGGTCCTGGTTCCCATCCCCAGCAATGCAAGGAAAATAAAATAAACCTAGTGAGAATTACTGGCTATTATGTATCAGTGAGATAATGTGTATATACATACAATCATTCCCTGCTAGGATATTTAGCTACTAAACAAGTTATTTAAAGTTATTTTCTACTTGGAATGGAACCACCATTTGACCCAGTTATCCCACTTCTTGGTACATACCCAATGGACTTAAAATCAACATGTGACCCTGCCACAACAGTGTTTATAGCAGCTCAATTCACAGTAGCTAAGTTATGGTGCCCTTCAACAGATGAATGGATAAAGAAAATGTGATATATATGTGTAATATATATCACACACACACAATGGAATTCTATTTAGCCACAAAGAGAAAAGAAATTATGGCACTTGCTGGTAAATGGATGGAAATGGAGACTATCATGCTAACTAATAGGACTATCCCCCAAAACCAAAGGCCGAATGTTCTTTCTGATTATGTGGATACTAAAACAGAATAAGGAGCGAGGGTAGGGAAGAATAGAAGAACTCTGTATTAGAAAAATGGGAATGAAGGGAAAGAAGGGGTATAGGAATAGGAAAGACAGTAGAATGAATCAGACTTCACTTTCCTATGTTCATATGTGAATATATGACCAGTGTAACTCCACTTCATGTACAACCACAAAAATGGGAGTTATATTCTATGTATGTATGATATGATAAAATACGTTCTACCGTCATGTATAACTAAGAAGAACAAATAAAAAAGTTATTTTCTTTCCTTTTTTAAGGAAAAATGGATAAAAAGAACACTGAAGCACATGATAGCAATACATTTATTTCCATTTCTCCATCCCTGTTTTTCTGCTCTGTCTTTAAGAAGGGTAAAATTCTCTTATGCAATCACCAGTAATGAGCTTGATTTTTGTCCCTGTGCTTAAGAGTAGAAGTGTATCATAATATATAACCCAAGATGCCTTAACTTGGTTATGTAATTTTTTTTTTCCTAAATAAATTTGATTTTGTTATAGAGTTATAAAAACATCCCCAAGTATGGAATGATTTTGAGAAGCAATAATTTCATAAAACAATTTAAATTCAGCTGCTAGATTGGCAAGTTTGTTTACCATTTTTTTGGCAACCAGTGAGTACTATTGACCTTAGCAGAGACCTTTGCTTTGGCTTCTATCAAAAATTAAGAGTGATTTTTTTTTTTTTAACATGAACACTGTAGAAGATAGTCTCAGTGTCATATCCCCTCAGATTAACAAGAAGCCACTTTTGGCTCCTGTGACCTATTCCATTAGGTGGCCCTGGCTTCCTTTCCAAGCCCTGTGCTTGTCTGACTGAGGGCATCCTGCGACAGGATCACGCTTAGCTAGACCTGAAGAGTTGAGGGCGTAATGCTCCCCATAGAAAATGGCGGGGGAATCATTGTCCATATTTTTTCACCTCTTGGTAGTTCCAATGTAGAGATGTGGTTCAGACCCTCAAAATGTCGCTGGTGGAGCTGACTCCTGGTGCCCCTGGCCACAGCCTGCTGACGGACCTCAGTCTTGTTACTTTCCTGCTTTTGCCACCAAACCTCTCCACTTCCTCCCCATGCTCCCTGGAATCAGTTCTCCAAACTACTCTACCTAACAAAATCCTTTCTTTGTGTAAGTTTTGCAAGGAACCCTGATGAAGGTTGGCATGAATTATGAAAATCTGTGGATTTCCATATGAGCACAAGTCAACGTATATACATATTCAATAACTGGAGCAGAAGGAAAGGAGATGATATGTGTATGTTTGTTATTCACTTCCAAGGCCTGGTGTTATTCACTTCCAAGGCCTGGTGTAGCAACTTACAACAAACCTGATGACATAAGAGAACAGAAATGTATTCTTCACGGCTTTGAAGCCTAGAACCCATCATCAAGGTGTTGGCAGGGCCAGGACTCTCGGAAGCCTCCAGAGCAGGAACTTTCCCTGCTTCCTCCACCATCTGGTGGTAGTGGGCAACTGTTGGTGTTGCTTGAAGTCACAGAACCACAGGCTCCATCCCAGGGAGCTCCCTGAGTGTTGTGTCTATGGCCTTGTAAAGAGAGTCCCGGCTAGGCCCAGGGGCTGAATCTAATACAATATGGCCTTTTACTAATGAGTTACACATGCAAAACATATTTCAAGAAGAAGTCATTCACAGGTCCTGGGTTTAGGATTTTCACTTATTTGGGGGTGGGGATTGCAATTCAATCCTGAACTGTGTGAGGTAGGTGGCATCATTACAATTTGTAGCACTTTTCATGTTACGTTAAGTGACGATGACAAACCCACTTCCCTTCTCATAGTTGCCGTCCTCAACTCAAAATGCAGAACATGTTCTCATTTCAGAATTAAAAACTCAAGAGTCTTCCTATTGCTACTAGTCGAATGAGCTCGGATAATAACAAATTGATGGATGAAACATTGCTAATTTTTCTATTATTATCATTTTACCAAGAAGACACATAATTAAATGTATATATGATCCCTATTCACTTACCATTTTCATATAACCACAGATTCATATGGATAGAACCAGTCTACAATGCACCTGAGCTTCCCAGAATGTTTTTATTGAAGATGGCAAAATTGCAAAATTTTGTCAGCTCTTAACCAGACCATTTCTAAGGACTCTTCTTGCAATGAGAACTCTTGAGAGATAAGGTCACATTTTCTTACCCATCTGAGAGTAACCTTGTTTCTGCTTGGTGTGAAAGTGCTGAATCTCTCCAGCTCAGTGTGCTTCTGCAGAAACCGTTGCATCCATTAAGGCCCCATACATGGTCCCCATGGAACTTTGGGGCGTGGAGAAGGAGACTGACCAATATGCTCAGGCTACTCGCTGTGCTGTGAGTGATAAAGTTTTTATTTCTCTGACCCAGGATCCTCATGTTTTCTGCCAGCAGCCATGAGATAATAACAGGTTGACTCATGAGCTCATGTGAGGGTATTAGTCCCAGGTCCTTCACAGTTGTCAACTCAGGAAAAATATTAAGGAAAGAATGTGCTCTACAGTACCATTAAAGCATGTTCTCTGTAGAGTGTTGTAATTATTGTGTAAATGATTTTTTATGCTTTTGTTTATTATCAAAAGGTTAAAATAATGAACAGCTATTACATTCATAATAAGGAAAAGTTTACTGATTCCTTAAGAAAGCATTGTGTGTGTGTGTGTGTGTGTGTGTAACTTACGCAATGTCATACCATGTCTATCTTAGCTATGTTGACTTTTAGTTGTCTTTTAGATTTGTGCTTAATTTTCCTGTTCTCTAGGAAGATTAACACATTTGCGCTTTATTCCTTTGCTTTCTAGTTCATGCGACAATTGTAATGATACAGTCACTAGTGTAATATTTTGATGAATTAATAATGGCATTTGCCATTTAACTGAAAATTTTATAAAATCAGATATTCTATTCTTCTTTGTGCACCCCCCTTTACCTGATCCTCTTCTTCTTTATCATTAATATTTTTTTGCCTGAGCCTCACACAGTGCCTCACATATATTACATAATCAGTTTTTTGAAAATAAGTTAATCACATCACTTAACAATATAGTCTGGATCAAACTGTCACATCAGATCTCAACACTCATGTCCACCTTTGTCCTTATTTTCAAATTAATTTTGTATTATGACAATATCTTTGTATTTTACAGATTACAGAACTCTCTCAGGCTGACATTGCATAACCTGTTCTTTAAAATAAACTCTTGATTGAAGGATTTGCAAGAATTCACAGTCCGACTCTTGTCTACTTTTTGCACACTGTCTTCCTATATTCCTTGACTCACACACCTTGATCTTGCCACTCCCGAAGGTGCGAAGGTCTTCCTCAGTCTGCTTTGGTTTGGAAGGCCTGGTCCCACGCTTCAACAACTCACTCTGATCACCTTTAGCTTTTGCATTAGGACCATGTCTTTAAGGAGCTAATTTTGAACACACCCCTTCCCCAACCCCTAGCCTCTAGCCCATGAGTGCAGCACTCCTGCCAGAAGCTAATGAGCCTCTTCGATCCTCTGTACTCCCATCTATTTCAGCAGAAATTACACTGCTAAAGCACTTTGCATGTATCTGCCAATTTATTCTTTAAAACTGCAAACTAAATCTAACTGATAGCAGGAAATTTACCTTACTCATTGTGGTACAGCTCTTAGAATAGAACAAGGTGTCAGATGAGTGCAAATGCTGAATGAACAAAAGAAAGCAGAGATACCTTTGAGAGTAACTCCAACTACAAAGCAATTATAGTTTATATATATATATATATATATATATATATATATACACACACATATATATTACAAGCATGTATGGATATATATACATATATGTATATATTTGGTTAATAATATTCTTTAAATGTTATTCTAAATTGAGAGGCCAAATTCATACTAAACTTTTCAGAATATTCCTTAAAATGAAGCACAAATATAATTGTCCTTAACACTTTTGCTAGCAAGATTTTCCAGTGATGATTTTTGTTGGGGATTTAGCATGAGGGTCCATCCCTCTTCCTCCACCTTCGATGTTGGAATGCTGGGCGTGGAGCCCAGTGGTGGCATCTTCACCAGACCTCAGCTCACCCCTGAGCATCATCAGCCTGGATCCTCACCTTCACTAGCTGGTCATCAACAGTGTGAATCCTGGGGCTTACTTCTTACCATTGCCTGCACAGCCATTTTCTGAACACCATGCTAATTTACTCCACCCCAATTTCAAGGATGCAGTGAGGAATCACTTTCTGCTGTTATTGACTTCGGTACTGTGATAGTGTAAGAATGTCACCAATGCTATCACTTAGGTCCCATTAAAATGAGCCCAGAGGTTTAGGATGTCCTAGAGCTGAGAGCTGCAAAGGTCCTTCTTCCCAAGCTGATAGCGTGTGCATGTCCATGATCATGTGCATGTGAGTGTGTGTGTACATGTGGGCTTGTACACGTTGTTTACTGAACCTTTTAAAATTGGCATACATATAAATTTGCCCTCTCTGCTTGCTCTATCATGACTTGTCTGGCAGTTTTTATCTGTGTTTTGGATTTGTGTTGTCTTATTATATTACATATATTTTGGTAATTTACCTTAAAGCTTTTTTGAACTGAGGCACAGTATGGTGCAATAAATAAGCCAGCACAAGAGCATGAATAGAATATCAAGTAAAATTATTTAAGCATTAGATGCTGCTATTGGTTTTTGTGTGCTTTAGAAGAGAAATAAAGAGTTTATTTGCGTTTTTAAATTACTCACCTCTGGTGAAAAATTCTACCTAGTGACAGGAGGAGTAATGTTATTACACAAGGTAAAGATTTAAAATTTCTAGATGTTAAAAGTCAGGTTATTGAACGTATTAACAGGCATCCATTCATACTGCTTTGGTTGAGAAAGGCAATCTCAAATTCAATCAAGGATAGCTAAGTGGCCTCTGTGAGATCAGCCACTCTAGTCCTCTGAAAGGTCAATGGCATCTGCCCTTTTGCAAAGCACTCAGGGAGCGCGGGGGGCAGCAGCATCTCTGGGCACTCTTTCTGGTCATTCTATAAATAAACCACCTTATTAAGAGTCAGGGAAAGCAGGGTTTTTTGGTCAGCCATGAAAAGATGATTTAGAGCACTGTGAAAAAGTAAGTGAGTCATTTTATTTTATTTTATTTATTTTTTTATTATTAAAATATTTTTTATTTTTACACATTTTGATTCAATGAAAAGCAAGTCATTTTAAATGTGATTTAAGAAATAAACAAACGGGTAGTGTTAGCAATATTACTTGACTTAATTTTCCTTCCTTCCTTCCTTCCTTCCTTCCTTCCTTCCTTCCTTCCTTCCTTCCTTTCTCTCTCTCTCTCTCTCTCTCTCTCTCTCTCTCTCTCTCTCTCTCTCCTTGGTTCTAGGGACTGAATCCACAAGTACTTTGCCACTGAGCTACATCCCCAGCTCTTTTGTGTTTTAGTTTAAGACAGAGTCTCACTAAGTTGCTTAGGGGCTCACTTAGTTGCTGAACCTGGCCTCGAACTTGTGATCTCCTGGCCTTAGCTTCCTGAGCTGCTGAGGATTACAGGCAGGCACCACCACGACCTCCCTGAACTTAAATTTTCAAATGCTTCCTATTTAAAATTGTTTTATGCTTCATCGCTATGGTGCAGGAAACATTTCATTAGGTCACACTCACTTAGGGTACTGGGATCATTTAGTATGATTTGAACAATTTCAGAGAGGCGACACTTATTTTAGGTAGATAGTAGCTGTATTGATGGATTATTCTAAAATGGAAAGTCTATCACTTTGGATTTAAAAAAAATATATGCTATGAAAAAAGTAAAGGTCACATATAAATCGTTTGCTCATAAATTTAGGGTCCCAGACATTATTAGAAAATAGTGTACAGTTGATCCAAATCTTTCTTGTAAAGTCATTTCAGGTATGCACAGGAAAAAAGTAAAATAAAAATGAAGAGTGTTTCTGGCTTTCTCATGATATGCTATCATTTTATATTCTAACAGTTTGAAAATACTCTACAACTGCAGTTGAGTAATTTCCTAACACAGAGATAATCTTGCCTAAAATTTCCTGCAAATCATGTTATCTGGAAAACTAATAGCATTTTGTAGTTTTCTTCCTTTTGTAAATATATGAAAAATTAAGGTCAGACTAGGAATGTTACAAACAACCTCCAAATGTCCTTTCTTTCAGAGATAAGTTATATAAGCTTGTCTCTCTTTGCTATTACTAGAAATTTGATCTGATGGTACCCTATCAACACTTGGATACGTAAAACTTTCAATGAGCACATAAAAGTCATCATTCCATGTGTGAGGTAGCAAATGCACTACAATTTTATTACTAATGATTGCCACACTATAAAAATAGCACTACTGACATTTGTTAAGAGATACATCATTGAAGGAGAACTTAATGATGATATCAATGGGAAAATATAGCAAGAGTGAATTTACTCATTAAATAACTGGGCTAGCATTCATTTAATGTTAATTAATGAAGAGTCTTTTCATAGTTTCACTGTCATGTGTGCACACTTACATGTAGCAAGAAATGGTTTATTTTTGTGCATTGATAGAGATTCTATAAAAATACTGGATTCTTCTTTTAGGAGTTGTGTTTAAAATAAAATTTAAATGAAGCCAGAGGTCAATAAACACTCTTCCACCAATACACAACTTTATTTCCTAAGTTAGTATGTTGCGCTTGCTGTTGACATTGTCACAGAAGGAAGAGGGCCCTGCGTGTGACATGGAAAGCTGTATCGCCCTTAGGTGTATTAGTAAGTGCTGCCGTGGTTGCTGGCCCTAATGAGAAGGCAACTGGTTTTCCACACAAATTTAATCTTCGACCTTTTAACTTGACCATCTTTTTTCTGATTCTGGCCCGTAAGCACCTGTTACCTGGGAATCCCACAGATTCTAGTTCACCTTTCGTTGGCTGTCAGTTGCACATCAGACTGTAGCAATTTTTAGCTGCTATTAACCAAGTCTGGATTTAAGTTGTTGACCTACAGGTCAAGGTCTATTACTACTCCCTGGAGCAATTCAGTCTCTTCGTTGTTATGTGTCATTTAGTAGGTTTGATTCATGTGCACCTCTCTTAGTGACATCCATCGACCTTCTGCGTGGAACCCCAAATGATGGAGGATCCAGATTTTATTGGAAAAAGGCAACGCAAGAGCCAGGTTAATTTGTGAGTTCGAGACATGACACCTCATTGATTAAGAAGAGTGATCTGGTTATGCATAAAAACGGATCTGGCCATAGCACAAATTTCACATAAGACAAACATAGAGGTTCATGGAATATGGAGCATAAGTCACTGTTTTTTTTCTCTAATGAGATTTGTGTGTGTGAGTGAGCTGTGCCACTTTGGATCATAATTTTCTAGAAGAATCTTTCTGTCTTAATAGAATTTTTACTAAACCTGATCTTTGCAGGATTGTTTATAGGAAAGTCATTATTTATTCAGGTTAAATTATGAGTCACATAACAATAGCCTTGAGACAATATATTTGAACAATCAGCATGTAGTAGTTATATGGATAGTTTAGAGGAAAACACATTCCACTAGATTAGATTTGTGTACAAGGATAAAGTCACAGTTATTAAAAAGTGGAAATATTGTGGTTGGGAGGGACAGAGAGTAGGCTGATTTATATTCCGGTCTGTGTTAGAGAGCAATATGAAAAACCACTTTCCATTTTCATGGAGGATACCTGGTGGGGACACAAGTGAAAGAAGTAGGTTGCATGTAACAGAGAATATGTTCAAGGGAAAAGATGGCTAAGTGCCAGTTAATAAAATGACTGTAAGACCCAGTACTTGTTGAGACCTTTCTACAAACTGGGCATTATTCAAAGCACTCACCATCAATAATCTACTTACAATTCAAAAAAGCAAAACAAAGCAATCTTGAATGTAGTTATTATTCTTTTCCGCTATCTTAAAAAGGCAGGTGAGCTGCAGAGAAACTAAATCAGAAGCCCAGAGTTACATCTCAAAAAATCATGGGTCCTGGTGTGAAGTCACCCGCCAGGCTCCAGATTCTATGCTCTTAATACCAGTTCTTGCAGTCTTTTTTAAGATTTGTCTTGGTGCATTACAGTGATCCATAATAGATTGATTACACCACCTACCCGTGTGCAGAACATCTTGTTGGTCTCCTCCTGTACCTTCCCTTTCCCTCTCTTCATCATTCCCCCATCCATTTGCTCTGTTCCTCTCATGCCTCTTATCTTGAGATAGCATTCTCAAAACCATCCCAAAGTATTTGCTGTGCACCAGGTCCTGTGCCTACTGTCCGTGATGTCCCGAGCCTCACACCTCTGCATCTCTTCCTCCCACAATCCTCCTGCTGCTCTTCTACGCTTGGATCTCATTGCCTTGATTCTGGAAGATGGTAAAATGTTCTTAGGTCATCCACCGACCCAAGCAGAATCATTTTAAGGCTCCATTATGTTTGCGTCACTTCTCTCTTTCAAACCCTGGGGGAACCACCTATTACCAATATAATAATGGATGTGTCACGAGCTGAGCCTGAATTTCAGCACTTCCTGAAACCTTCTAGTTGCTCCCCCTGGTCTTCCACACAAGCTGATAAGCATTCTTTATTCAAACTGCACTGTAGAAGGGCCCAGCGTATGATGGTCTGACATCATTTTATTTTATTTTTTTTTGGACCTTTTGATGTTGCAAAAGCAGATTGCTTTCAGTAGAAACCGCTCTTCAGGTTTTGCATCGTGGCTTTCCCAGGCTCATGATATGGGTTCAGTGCTCTCTCTCAATGCTGGGCAGTTAGCAGTCATGATTTTTTGGATATTGATACTCAGTGAATTCCAGAGATGGCCAACACTTTATTTTAGAATAGACTTTGTGATCAAGGACATTGCCCCTGTATCGGCTCTTGTCAGTGTTCTGAGCACACTTTCGGGTAGGCTAGGTTAAGCTGCGATGTCTGGTAGGGTAGGTGGTAAATGCACTCTCAACTCAAGTTCTGCCCATGTCTAATGGACTTGTTGGGATTCCACCTCCTCAAGTCTAGGAGCACCTTACCACCACGTGTGAGAAGTGCAGCGTTTCTACCTCCACTCTTCTGCCCACGTGTTTTCCACGTACGAAATGCCCGTGCTGACTCCCCAAATCCTTGCTATGCTTCCACAGTCTTCAGTGATCCCTTCCCAACCTCAGCAAACATCTGACTCCTGGATGATCAGGGTTTATAATCCTCTCACAGTATCATCTACTTTTTCTCATGCTCTGTGGTCTTTTAATGGAGACATAAATGTTAATGGGGAGTTTATTTTAGTTTCCAGAATAATCTGTGCCCTAAACTAAAAATTTCAGTTCCGAGGCTCTACTCAGCATACACTGAAGGAGAATTTCTGGCATCTGAAAGTCACATACCATAGCAGGGCTGCATCCTTCCCAGCGAGCTGCCTGTTCTTAATTCACACAAGGAAGGGTGTCAACGGACTTGGTGATTCAATAGCATTTTATCTGGCAGTTATTTGCTGTCCCTTCCTACCTTTGATTTTCAATGTGGTTTGCTGATTTAATTGCAGTTCATGTCATGATGGGTGATGAAAGCAGATGGCCCATGTTTGCACCACATTTTTTAATTTACTGCATGAGATATCACAAATCACCTTATGGGGGTCCCTATTTGAGGAGTAGAGTTAATGAGTCACATTTTATTTTATTTTACTACTCTCCCTCCATGCCCTTATTAGTAAAATCACATTCTAATCCAGAAAGCAAACTGGATGCCCCCAAATCCTCCTTTTTCCTTTCAAGACCAGGAAGCTTGTTCTCATTCATGGTTAAGATTCCACACATAACTCTCATTTCATTCACAGATCTCATGGTCAAAAGTATTTCTCATGTTTTCTATGGACAGACCTGTTCCTGGGTTCTCAGGATTCTTTCTTTGTGAGTCTCCAAGCTACGGGGTCCTCATTTCAGAAAGAAAAGATATTTATGGAGCAAGTGTTTGGAGTCCTTGTCCTGGACCCTCCCTTCTGGTAGCACAAGAGTGAGCCTGATGGTTTCCTACTCCGCAGCAAAGAGCTTCTCACCACTAAGTGAGTGGACAGCTTCCGAGGGCCACTGGAGACGCTCCTTTCCTTGTTCTCTTCTCCTGAGAATGGAGGGAAGTCACCATTATTGGATTTAGAACACCCTGCTGGACTCCACCAGTATCTTTCTGAACAATAAGCAAAAGGGAATATGGAGAAGAGGTGACCTGTGAAGATTCTCGGCAGTGAAGGAAACAGCTCGGAACGCTGGTGTGGCACACGCTGCTGCCGAATGTGTGGAGGAGGGAGCACAGAGGAGGGAGCACGAGGAAGGAGTGGTGGCAGCCCGATGGTTTCCTCCTTGGCTGCTGCTGAATCACCTTCATTTAAATTTTCTCTCATGTAATTCATTGCATCTCATAATTTTAAAAATTTCACCTAAAATTTTATGAAAGAAATATAACTGTGCTTACTGATACCTCAGCTGATTGTATTCACTTTCTAAGAATGAACCCTTACTTGGCTTTAATTATAAACAACAAAATCATTTCCATCTTCAAATGTGTTCAGAAGAAACAAATTTTCTAGTAAACATAGAATCTTCCAGAAATGCTAGTTCTTTTCACTAGGAAGAAGATTATTATAAGATACTCCAATTAGCATCAAAAAAGAACCAGGCATGTTTTCTCTTTATTTTTTATTGGCCTTATGGAAAGCTAATGGAGAAGCAACAAAGGAAGAACATGCACCACACAAGCATCATCAAGCTTGGGCTTCTTAGTACAGCATCAGCTACCTGAGGTCGCCAGAGCGATTGACGGGCTGTGACCTCATTTGCATCTTGCACCTAAACCCCTTCCACACACAGCAGAAATCAATGCCATGTTAGCTTGAGTCTGTCACTGAAAATAAATACTCTTCTTGCATGAACTCCTATGGTGTACCTCTTACCTCAGAGATTATCACATTGACTGTATTGAATTTAGTTATATTTTAGTTTACATCTATTTCTAAAAGTTTGATGAATTCTAAAAGTACCCCTGTAATTTTAAAATATTTTTATGTGTTTAATAATCAAAATGCATTTTTGTTCTAAGTAATTCTGTTGTCCATTCTCAGAAGCACTGACATGTTCTTTTCTGCTTAGAAATGCTTTATGTGTACACATTTTGTTTATTTAAATCTGCTAATGCATAAGGCACATTTCTTCATACAATGTCCCTGTACTTAATGTAGCAATTTTAACTTTTTCCAAGCTAGCTATTTCTTCTGTCCTAATTTTTT
The DNA here is from genome assembly GCF_902686445.1 of Sciurus carolinensis. NCBI lineage: Eukaryota > Metazoa > Chordata > Mammalia > Rodentia > Sciuridae > Sciurus > Sciurus carolinensis. The sequence goes on along the minus strand of NC_062217.1, from coordinate 8,204,553 downwards.
GAAAATTTCATCCATTAGCTAGACTTCTATCAGACCCGCATTTCTCCTTATTTAATAAATAAAACTACATAATTTTCTCTACATAGTCTTGGATATAAATAAATACAGAGAATATAATGACTATTAATAGAATAGAATAAGAATATCCACAAGTACCGATAATTAAAGTCTAACATGAATGGCAGTTATTACTTTTTGACAAGAGAAGAAAGTCTGTTTTAATCAATGTATCAAGCCCAAAATGTACAATGTACATCACCTCTTTACTTAAAAAGTTAACGTTTATTAAAATGAAGTTATTTTTGTATTGCCACTGCTAGTATATCAAGTACTTTCATCTGTTAGGAAATTATTCAGTCAACAAAGAAAGTGTAGATTGCTAATAATATGTGGTATATTTATATACCATGAACTTCTTATTTGATGATCATATTAACACTATATAATTTGATTTAATTCTACTTCTCTTAATGTTTTTCTGAATTTAATCTTTATATCCTCCTATATACCACCCAATTCTTCATAAAAAATGATTGCCATCCTAACTCAATGGCAGTACTAAACTGTTACTAGTACTTTGATTTAAATACATACAAACAGAGTATAATAAAGAGCCACAATATTACAGACTGTGCAATATGACGTGTAAAAATACAGATCCAAATGAAAAGAGGAACTTCAAAGTCACCAGTGGGACTACACGTGACTGTTTTCATAGCAGTGTGCATTTCAAATAAAAAACTTTAGTGACTTAATTTTTTCACCCTTCTTTTTAAGCAACAACGTTATCAATTACAACCATAATAATAATATTTTAATCCACATGGATAGGAATAAACCACATAGAGCAGAGAGCAAACCCACCTCTCACTCTCCATCCCTGAGACCACGGGCTACCTGGACTTCAGGGCTCATTGGAGAGGTCACGGAAAACCCTGTGAGCAGAAATTTACTTCAGGAGCCACAGAAGATTTAGAAACAAGTGATAGTGAGAGACGTCAGAGAAAAGCAAGAAGCGAAAATCTCAAGAAAAAGATGTGCAAACATGCTGATTTTCCTTGACGCTTGTCACATAAAGAATATTGTGTTTGCTAAACGTGTGTGTTCAAAACAAAACTAAATGCAGAAATGGAAATTGAATGAATATAGAATTTTGTTGATCTACCTGAGAATCTTAATGCATTTTGAGTAATGCAATCATCGAAAAAAGATTCAGAGATCAATTTTTAATTGATTCACCAATGTATTATAAATGCCCCAAATGTTTTCTGTCACGTAAAAGGCATCCAGTAAATATTTGTTGAAAATAGCAATTGCTATTTTTCATATCTTGTGAAACAGTTCTGTCCTTGGGGTTTAATATTTTTTAGCTGTGTTGTATGCATATTTTCATAGAGGAATACACAAATCTTAAATGTATGTTTCAAAGATTTTTGGCAAACAAATATACCCATGTAGAACCACCAGTCTGTCAAGTTATAAAACTATGCAAATATTGATTTGATTTCTATCACTATTATTAGTTTAGCACAATTTTAGAACTTTAACCATTCAAGGATTTTTCTGTTTGTTTTTGTATCAGGGATTGAACCCAGGGGTGCTTGACCACTGAGCCATACACCCAGTCTTCTTTCATTTTTTATTTTGAGACAGAGTCTCTCTAAGTTGCTTGGCTCTTGCTAAGTCGCTGAGGCTGGCTTTGAACTTACCATCCTCCCACCTCAACCCTCTTAACTGCTGGAATTACAGATGTGCATCACCCCAAGCATATATTTAGATGCAAGTTTTTATCTTCTTTCAGGCAGCTTCATGTCTTTGAGTCTCATCCATGTCCCGGGTATCAAGAGTACATTTTCTGTGCGTTTTCTAGTTTTCTCATTTTCATTCTTCTATACAAACCATCACTTATAAATTAGAATTATTACATTCAGATTCTTTGGAAAGAGCTCACTTATCCTCTAGTGCTGGCCTCATGGACGTGTGCCACTTAGCGTTTCTGATACAAACAGCATGCTGATTGATAGAATATGAACAACAGTATTTGAAATGAGTATGGCAGAGTGGTGGTTGAATTTGCTTCTGTGATTACCAAAGTTTCCTCATTTATATGTGATCAGTCCCTTGAAGGGATGATGGATGAAAATGTACGTGGTTTATCTAATCTGTCCCAGTACTTTATGTCCTTTGGTTGTCTTAAAAGCTCCTGGTGCTATTAACTGTCAGAGTGTCACCTCTGCCACTTCTCCTGTTTCCAAAGCGTACTGGTGTTATCCATTTTGTTTAACTCGCATTATTACTGACATTCACATTTCTAGCATTTCTGGCAACTTTGTCCCTAAGAACCTGCTTAGTTTCAACAATATGACTTACAGTAATCCTGAAAATTAATTTTCCAGGCATTTTTTGCAATTTGTATTGAACTGATTTCAGGTCAAACTTATTTTTATTAATAATCTCTGGCCAGTTCTATCCTGACTTATCATCCACTTAAATACAGTCAGATACCAATGGCTCATACTCAAGGAGTAGAACTTTTCAGTGCTAGGCTGTTCTTTGATAGTAGCAATATATAGAATTTTATAAGCATTCACATCTCTGTTTAAAAGAAAACTTTCTTTCTTATTTAACCAAGTTAAGCAAATCTTATTTTTAACTAGAATCTAACATCGTGAGTGGCAAATATAATGCTATAAATAAGAACATTACTCAAATATAAAGAAACCATCATTATTTTTTAAAAAAGAAAAATAACTATGGAAATTTGATCTTTGATACTACAATATCATTTATAGCTTTTACCTGGAATTAAAAAAAAAAAACAGTGATTCATGAAGATAAAGGATTTCAAAGCAATTTATAATTTCTGCAAGTCAAAAAACTTTCAAACATCTGCCCAAAGGTTTTGCATTTTCTCCTTCACCTTTGATTATACAAACACAAAATATTTCCTGGGCTAATTTTTTGAGTAGTAAATTTGAAACTTTCAGAAATGACTAGGAAAGGCTTTCAGCAGAGGCCACCATTACTACTTTCAAGAAATGTAAAATTTTTCATTTTGGCTATGATCAAAAAAGAAAAAAGTTTGGATCCTAAGATGCTCCACTGTGCAGAACAAATTCTCCAAATGTTTCCTGAAGGGTGTCTGGAAGTCAAATCATACAAGTCTGTTACCAGAACGCTGGTAAAAACACATGTCAAGATGGAAGAGAGAAGGCCATTGCAAACAGGCAGTGAGGTGGGAAGTGAGAAGTCTGAAGAGTCTGACTCACTGCAGAGGCCCAAGTGCGGGAGGCAGAGGCAGCCAGCAGCAGGGAAGCAGCAGGGCTTGAGTCAGGGCAGCTGGACCACTTACTAATTCTAAGGACTGGCCATAGGGTTCTTCTTTTGGTCAAGACTCTTAGTTTCTAAATCACACCCCCCTATGCACATGTCATCTTGAATTTCTCAAAGGATTGCTGGAATTACATGAATAAAATAGAAAATGGCACTTTGTTAGGTAGAAAATTGACACACTGCTTACTCCATCTCTAAGCTATTTGGAGATGAATTTTATAGCACTTCAGATTTCATTTCGGCCCTAGATGTCTTTTATTATGTATCACACACACATCAATTATTCTGGATGGTGATGCTCATAGTTTAAGAAATTTAGGAAAAGTCACTGCTGTTGCCAATTGTCCAGTTAGGTACATTTCTATTGTCAGGTTAGCTTACATTTTTTTCTCTTATTTTAAGTGCAGTGTGGTGCCCAATGGCGAAAAGATATGCAAATATCTCCAACTGTATATTCTTTCTCAGACTCCAATACTCAGTTTGACACACAATGCCTGATATATGTGGAGGATAGTGTGGAGGCTTTATGAACTTTGCATAACTGAAGAAATTGAAATAGTCTTTAGGGATCCCTTTCTTTAGATTCTGAGTCCTAGAGCAGACAGTACATTTTTGCAACATTGCTTTAATTAATAATAAAAAATAAATGGAGAGAGAAGGTACTCTTTGACACAAACATTAAGATGATCCAGATGTTGTGGACATGCATTCTGATCTTTCTCCTATTGCACAAAGCAAAGGGAAAAAAAAAAAAAAAGCAAAAGATTTTACAAAGCAAATAGCTGTATCCAGAGAATTTATTTTTTCTCATTTGTCTTAGTAACTGAAAAGTTATTTTGAAAAAATGGTGAAGAACAGATATCTTTTGCTATGTCTTTTGTGTGTGCATACTACAAGGCACAACATCTTAAAATCTTTTTTATTTAAGATAAGTTCAATGAAAAGGCTGGTTGATAGCAGTTAGACATCTATTGATAAACAAGCAAGGAAACCTAAGTTCAGAAAAGGACAATTATTTGAGACACATCAATAATGTTCTCTCAATCAAGAAGTATATCATTTCTGAAAGTCAAGTTTATTCTGTTGTTTTTCTATTTTGATGGCATTATGAGGGCATGCCATTGGGAGGAAGGACAGATTTCATTAAAAATTAAATATTCTTTAAGAAAAAAATGAGAGGAGAATGTGGAACAAGTGATGTAAATAGCTCTTCTGAAATTCAGAGAACATTGTTTCTGGTAACTCAGTTTCCCGATGAGTCATAGACTTTTTCTCTGCTTTGTAAAGACCCAGTGTTTCAACTGCTGTCGCCTGGTGGAATTACTCTGCTCCTAGGTATCCGCGGCAATGAATAGCAATATCCATGTGTGTGGAGAAGTAAATGGTGTGCACAAAATGGCCTTTTAAATCACTGCCTCGAGTTATTGTAAATTATTGACTTTCTTGCAACAATAAATTCACTTTTCGGGTTCTCAGCCTCTATCCGAATTCCAATGTGATGTAACTGAAGTAGTGGCACTTCATGGTGGGTATTCTCCTCCTTCCTGCCAGCCTGTGCCTGGGCACCCACACAGTAAATGCTCCTCTCCATTTGTAGGAAGTTCTAAATCATTCTATCCACCAACCAGCGTGGTGGCAGATGTGTTTGACCACAGCCTCTGCTAGCAGTCAGTGAGTAATTTCTTGTTGAATGCTTTACTCAAGTGCTTGACTTTTTGACTCTGCCAATAGCTCTGCAAACTGAGCCTGTAAAAATCCACCCAACCTCATTCCTCCTTCTCAACTCTCCATTATAATCACTTTAGGATACTTATGGACATTTCCTTTTTCCTCTATAAGAGACATGGATTTGAAGTTTTAATTTTTCAGTTATAAAATTGAAGATTAGTTTTTAAAAAGCTATTATCAACAGTTTATGAAGATCATCTTGATTGTACCTGTTTTAAAAACAAATAAAGGGTCAAATCTCACAACTTAACTATGATAGGTAAGATTTTTAGCTCACCCTCAAGAGAAAAATTATAATATGGGAATGATGAACATACACAAATTCATAATAATTTATGGTCTTGTAAGATCTGAGGCTGCCAAGAACAGTCCACAGGGAAGAAAAAGCAATAGCAGACTCTTGGAGACTGCCTTTCTTTGGAATACTACTGAGACATTTAATTTACTTATAGCATCCTACAATTTTCAATGGTAACGTTGAACACAGCGATTCTTTTTGAAAGTTCCTTAACAATGTTCTAAAAGACACAACTCAAAAAACAAAACAAAACAAAAAACAAATCAGATCCTCTGGGTGCCTAGGTTATTTCCTGTTTGAAAACCTCAAAGAGAAATAGTTTATATGGCAAGTTTAACACATTAAATTTACTAAACAATATTTACACCAGAATCTTTAATTGAAAAAAAAAAATTGAAGTAAGGATACATTTCCAAGAACTTGTGACATTTCTGGCATTCTCTAAAGGAAAGTCCACATTCTATTCTAATAGAGATGGGTTTAACAGAAGGATGGGCACTGTAACAGCTTTAGTTACAAACAAATAACAGTATGAAGGTTAATTACTAAAGAAGTGACTATCAGTTGCCCCTTGGTGGTCTCAATCACTCCCATAAGTACAGCTGCATGTGCACTTTTGAATATATAAAAAAGCGATGTACTGCTTCACCCATTATTATTTATTAGTGCTACAGTATTAATGTACTGATTACTACAATCCATTAGATATGCAACTCTTTCAACAAGATCAGTGCCTGTTGCAAATTTCTTAAACTAGCTTCCTAATGTATTTGGATATTTTAAAATGAGAGACATTTTTTTTCATGCACATTGTTCCATTCACGTCCTATGAATAAGTTAATACACTTAAAGTTCTGAGAAGCACATCTGGTTGACACTGACCCTATGAAAGTGTTGCTTACTGTAACAGTGTGCACTTGAAAAAGATTCTTTTTCTACCTACTGCAATGCTCTATCAATACCAATTGAGTCTTGAATGTTTTTATTGCTATTTATTAGATCCTCTATTAGCTGCTTAGAGGAGGGGTGATAATATCTCCGTTATGTTTTGGACTCACCTGCTAATTTTGTCCATTTTGTTTCATATATTTTGATGCTATGTTGGTTATCAAATCTGCCTTTATGGTTGTTTCTGTTTTCATGATGAATTGATCCTTTTGTGATTAAGATCTGGCTATCTTTGCTTCTCTAATTCTCTTTGTCTTGGTGTTTAATTTATCTGATAATGCAGCCACACAAGTTTCTTACATTTGCTGTTAACTAGATCTCTGTTTCAGCTATTTAATTTTAACTGATTATTGGAACCCTATATTAAAAATGCATCTTATAACACTGTAGAGTTAGTTGAATCATGCATGTTAATTTTCTCTAGTATTTGGTATTTTCCATGGACACATTCAGTTAATTAAGTTTCAATATTTAGGTCTACTAATTTGCTATTTATTTTCTGTTTGTTCCTTGTTTTTTGTGGTCCTGTTTCTTCTATATTGCCTTCTTTTGATGTATTTGAATAAGGTTTAGAAATGCATTTTAACTTGTCTTTTGACTTCTTACCTGTCTGCTTCATATATTTTGACTGAATCTGCTCTTTCCACGGCCTCTTCCTCAGTGCCAGCTCACATGATGGAACAGTTTTAACCATGAGGGTGTCCTGACCACTCCACTATCCTGCAGGCAACAGCTTGTGTAGCATAGCCAAAAAATGTTTCAATTGTTGCTTTAAAAATTATAAATATTTTTAATGGAGGAGGAAATGTCTTTTAGATTTGCCCATTCAGTCACCATTTCTGATGCTTTTCATTCCTTCCTGAAAGTACAAAAAAAAAAAAAAAAAAAAAAAAATCCCTTCTGGTAGTATTTCCCTTCATCCTTCACAATGTGCATCTTCAGCATGACAGTGTGAGCATGATGGGGTCACTCTGCCTTGGTTTTCCTTTATTTGCATTTCTCTTTCTTTCTTTCTTTCTTCCTTCCTTCCTTCCTTTCTTTCTTTCTTTCTTTCTTTCTTTCTTTCTTTCTTTCTTTCTTTCTTTCTTTCTTTCTTTCTTTCTTCTTTCTTCTTTCTTTAGAACTGGAGACTGAGCCAGTTTGGTAGAACTGCTTGGTAGAGCTGCTCTACCACTGAGTTCCATGTCCAGTCCTTTTCATTATTTATTTTGGCATAGGTCTTGTTAGGTTGCTAGGGTCTTGTTAGGTTGCTAAGGTCTTGCTAAGGTTGCTGGGGTTGGTGTCCACTTTGGAATATCCTTCCGTCTCAGCCCCCTGAGTGCCTGGGATTACAGGATTGTGCCACCATGTCTGGTTTTGCTTTCATTCTTGAAGGGTATTTGTACTGCTCAAAATTCTAGGTTACAGTTTATTTCATTTAGCATTTAAAATGGGGACTTTAAATAAGTAGAAAACACTCAACTCATAAAGCAAATAAAACTTCACAAATTATATTTGCCCAGTCATGAAGTCCACAAATATACAAATAAAAGATTTGCACGTCTGTAAGCATTATGTATTTTAATGCCTCTCTGTAAGCAGTTAACAATATATTTAGGAGAAAGAATTTTGATTCACAGGCCTAATTGATTTTTATAGAACACTGCTCTGAACCACTGCAGGAACAGCATTCTCTCTAAGTGCACATTTTATACCCACCCAGGAAGACAGTGTATTGGGCCATTAAATCTGCCTCTTCCTTTTTTCAGTAGGTCACTTCCACAGAGAGTTCCCCAGGCACTGTAGTCCCAGCAGTGTGGCTGGGCTCTCCTTTGGCTGTGTCCAAGAGCTTCTCCTTATTGCTGCTCTTCACCAGTTCCACTGCGGTGCCCAGTGGGGTTGCCCCTGATTCATGTCTGGGTTTCCATGAATTCCTCTAGTCTGTGTATATCTGGCAGCTGAAGTTGAGAGTTTTTAGCCATTTTGTGCCTGAGGTTGCTCCCACGGACCCCGTTTCTCTCTCATGTGCTTCAGAATGGTGTTACATATAATTTAGATCTGTTGATGTTACTAATAGAGTCCCTGAGGCCCTGATTATATTTTATTCCATCTTTTTTCCTCTCCTTTGATTTAGACTATTTAAATTGATGTAAGTTGAAGTTCAGAGACTCTTCTGCCATCCCCATCCTCTTATCAATCAATCCAGCAAATCTTCTATTTTAGGGAGTGTCTGTGTATTTCAGGTGATTTCGTCTCCACCCCTGGACACAGCTGGGACCCTGGGCCTAGGCTAGGCTGGTCAGTGTGCTGGCCTTCCATCCCCTCCCTGCCCGATGGTTGTCTAGAGAAGACAGAAGCCTACCTCAGGCCGTGAATGATGGCAAGTTTCACTTCTGGGAGTTTATTTTGGCCTCCCTGGAATCAGTGTATTCTCTACACCTGACCTCAGGTTGTGCTTATTTATTCTGAACCTTGGGAACAGTGTTCATTCTGAAACGCGCCATAGTCTTGGTTCATAAGCAAAACCCTGCAGAAGCTTTCCTTCTCACCTCAAGTATAGCACGTGTTCTTTTTATGCCCTGAGTATCGTCTCTGGATTATCCCATCACCAGAGCCGCCTTTCCCTGTGGCTCTTGTTCAGTCTACTGGAGCAACATGAGCTTCTTCAGGCCCTTTTCTGTCCACATTGCTCATGCCAGCTTCAAATGTGTCCTTGGTGTCCCTCTGTGGAAGGCTTTTGAGAGCGGTAGCCAGGCTCCTTCGCTGACTGTCTCCCAGATACAACTCCAGCACCCTTTTATTGGGTATTTTTCCTTGACAGCCTTCCCTGGCCAAGCTGTCAACAACCTTTCTAAACATCCATAACCTTCTACCCTTTACCATGAATTATTTTTCTTCTTATCACTGAAACACACACACACACACATACACACACACACACACACACACAGCTCTAATCCCAGAGAGAGTGTAAACTTGCAAACTCCAGGAGAAGAGATATTTTATCTGCCTCTTCTCGGCTCCCTGTCAATATCTTGAATGGTATCTGACCTATCAAAGACACCCAAAATATATTTGCTAAATTAGGCCAGCAGAAGTCAACATGTGGAGTCTGAGAGTAAAGCCAACTGAAGACTAAAGCCAGCGATGACGACACGATGTCATTTGAACCAAGTTATGGCTGAGACTCTTCTGACTTTTCAACTCTTCAGCCAACCGACTCTGTCTTATGAATTCCTTTTTTTTATTTGAGAAGATATGGATTTTGGTCTCTGTCACTTTATTCCCCAAAAAAGTCTACATAATATTTCTCATTATAATTGCTACCTATTAATATTAGTTTAACTTTTTATTCTATTCATGGAATGACAATTTGCATCTCTATATTATGAGCACTCCACACAAGACAATACCAAGAGAATCGTTCTTTATGTTCACCACCTACAAATTGATATTTGAAGTTGTCAGAAAATTGTCACCTCTACTGCAAAACCTAAAAAGGAAATGTCATTTGGTAAATATGTGTAAGTTATTTTTTATCTTTGTCTTCAGCTTACCGCTTTGGAAGGTGAAGCGATTAAAAGAACTTATTTGTATAAATGTGTATGTGCTTTTCTCTTCTTTCCTCTCAGTACAAAGGCTTGTGTGCTTCATTTAAGAGGGTGGGAGGAAGCATATGGAAGGACAAAAGGAAACCTTTTGTAGAGTTTCAGATTGAAGCACTGCTGTTTAGTTCCTCGCAGAAAAATGCCATGCACAACTAAATGGAATAACTGAGAAGAGTGAGAAGTCACGTAGCAAAACCAAGCGAATTACAAGAAGATCCAGGAAGAAGTGCTGTTTAATCTGAACCTTTGGTGATAGGTAATTTTCTCAAAAGACGAGGATAAAGGACAAGCACAATGAGAAATGATAAAGAAAGGCACAGAGCGTAACTGTTGGTGGGAGTAAGAGGTGGCGGAAGGCAGTTGTGCCTCCAGGAACCTGGAGAGCCAGGAGGGGAGTTGGGACCACACTCTGGAGAGGTGGCACGGGAAGCGCCACCCCAACACGCATGCAGAGCATGCTGTGATTGCCAAGGTGCAGGACAGATTGCACCAGAGACTTAGAAGTCTCCTGCCATCATGGGTGATGCAGACCAAACCCAACCCAGAACTTCAGCATTAAGCTTGGAAGAAGACAAGTGTTTTACAGCTTCATTTCCCTAATCCACTCACTTCATGTGCTGCATGTGAAGAACATTTGCGATCCTTTATTTTGTTCTGTTTTTCTACATACACCTTCTCCTATTTACAAGCTATTTAGGGCATCAGACAAGATCTTTCTGTCCATGCATCTTGTAAACTTCCACTGGCTAATTAAGATGGCAGAGCTGCAGTCTCAGGAAGGCACGTTTGCTCACTCCGCCCTGTCAGCTACGCTTCCACGCCTCCTAGAAAAGGAGAACACAGAGCAGGCAAACACAGCCTGAATTTAATTTCCAAAGGAAACCAATATTATTCAGATAAATAATCACCTGGTAATTCATGCGGGCAGTTCATTTGAAAAGACTGTATTACTGAAATTAATTTGAAAGTTCAGTGCAATGTCGCTCCTATGAAACAGCACCAAGTAGGTGATTATACAGAAGAAATAGAAAGATGAACTTTTCATTTCTGCAAGCCATTACCTGCTTTGTTTGAGGTTTTGTTCATTATTGTTTTGCCTTTTTCTGGAATCTACCGATTCTTCCTTCGAGGCACATCTTGCTTCTTTATTTCCTCTACTTTTTGACCACTCCCTTAGTCCTAGGATATGGCATTTCGTTTCTAAGTGGTTACTATCCTTTCATTTTTCCAGAATTTTTCCCTGCAACAATTTGCATATATCTGATCAATTTTTCTGAAGAAATTCTCTCAAATATCTCTGCAATGTTCACGTCATTCATGTCTTCTGTCATACTGTTAAATGCAGTCAACTGTGTAAATCCTTCAACAATCACATCACCTGTTAATCTGGTTTCTCATCCTTTATTCCAGTTCTTTTCCTAAAGCAGGCCACCTGCACTCACTGCCAGCCATAGAGACACCCTTATTACGTCAACTCAAAATTCCTTGGGTCATTCTAGTTCCACTTAGAACAAACATTTTCATAAAAATTGGGAACCGAAGTAGCATAAAGAAGAAAGAATTTTGCAACCCCCCAAGTGACCTTGTGAAAGACTCAGCTCTGAACCTGCACTTGGCGATTACCTTCCCTCTACCATACCTGCTCACCCACCCTCACTCTGCACCTTAATCTCCAGTCAAAGCTGGATACCCGCTCATCCGTGCTGTGGCTGTTACGTTGTGCAGGACACTTTCATTAAAGCAGTAAGGTAGAAGCTGTGTAGATGTGTTTGTGGAAGACTTAACATGGCTGAATGGTTAATCACAGGGATCAACTGGAAAACTGTGGTCTAGATCCATGGCATCCGAGTTGGTGCTTACCACTACTCTATTGTGATGGCAAAGAAGGGGACGGGTTTTGAAGGTCAAACTTAACTCTGACAGTCCTTTCTAATTATTAAAATTTGGTTAATCTTTACATTGTGTAATCTTTCTACTCACATTTCTGGGTATTTTCCATTGCCTACTAAGAAACTTTGAAAAATAGGGGTTTGCACTTTACATTTTAGAAGTAAACTTTATTGTGTGTCATTGAACACAATAAATGATTGTATTTTAAGGCTCAAGTTGATGAGTTTTGGTGAGTGTATATCCCCACACAATTCCTGTCACAATCAAACGGTAAGACATTTCCAACACACAAAGGTTCTCTGTCTAATCTCACACCCAGTGTCAATCAACCCCTACTCTGTTTCCCATCAATCAATGTCAGTGACATACTGAGCCATAATGTGTATTTAAAAAAATTTGTTTCTTTTTTATTTCCAAAAAATTATTGTTATTAATTTATAACACACATATGACATGGTTATAAGTTAATTGAGTAAAATAATACAATACCTAAATGTAATATGGTATCTTGGATGGAATCTTGCAACAGAAAAAGGATATATTAAGTAGAAACTAAGGAAATCTGAATAAGGTATAGACTTTAGTCAATAATCACGTGTCACCATTGGTTCATTAAATATAGCAAATGCATCAGGCTAATGTAAGTTAATGATATGGGAAAACTGAGTGTGGTTTTGTGGGAACACCCAGTATTAACCTGCAATTATCTAACAAATCTAATTTTTCCTAAAATATGAAGCCTATAGAATAAAATTCCCACAAGTAATTTTAGTAATTGGACAGGTTTTAGAATTATTGCCACTGAGAAAAAAAAAATGAATGCACAACTTTAGGAAAGGAAGGAAGGCCATCTCAAAAGAATATAATTGAAAAAGTCTCCCATACTAACAAGAAAAATCAAAGCTTATGTCGTAAATTTAGCCTTTCAAATATTGTAACATAGCACTTGAAACTACATTTGCACATTTAAAACCTGCTGCTCCTGACTCTAAAGGAGTTTGTTTCCATATTTAATTAAAATAAGAATTCTTTAGAAAGAAAAAGTATTTACAGATATGCTCCCATCTCTACATCAGCTTAAATTATTTGTATTCTATTCTTAAAACATAACAGGACATAAAGCCATCTAAACTGTCAGTTAACAGATAACTATAAATCCAAAGCAAATGTATGAATTAGAAATAAAGCCAATGACAAAGCTACCAAAATTCAACCAAGTTCAACAAAGTTAATGTAATTGTATACTCTGCTAGTTTGTTTCTGCCCAATTAAATTGCTAATCATAAATACAGTGAACCATACTAGCGAGTGGCCAGGCAACCTGTTCTTTCATATTTCTTTTCTTACTGTCATTTAAATGGTTGAATTTTTCATCCATATCTTACTATGACATTATTTGGCCATCACTTTTGGTATGAAGCATAAGTTCCATATTAAGACCACCTTTACTTCCTGAAATCACTGTGTAAGAAACTCCAGGTAGCACGACTTTAGGCTGAGATCATAAATACAAGCAAGTGTAAATAAAGACACTGACAGAGAGTGGCTCTACTTGGTCGTCAACCTGTGTTTTAAATAGTCATATAGTTCTGTTGTTTCCTAACATAGTGTGAGACATGGTGATAGGAGGAAGCATGAAATTGAACTCTTCTAGAAACACCTGAGATCATGAAAATGTACAGACCCATATGCTCTAGGACCATGATCAGTTTCATGTAGTCACTGTGACCTGATGATTTGCTGTCCAATAAAAGACACACATAAAGAGCGACAATTGCCAAACTTCAGCTCTGCTGGGTTGGAAGACATTTCACAAGGATTTTGTATCACTGAAGCTCCAAAAGTAGGCAGGACTCAGGTTATTAAAGGACAGGATACTAGGCAGAGCAGTCTCACCTTTTTGAATCAACAGTTTTGTAGAGATTTTGAAAAGTGTCTCTGAAAGTTTCAAATGAAAATGTTGCATACCCTCTATTTGTATGAGGGAGAAACTGGAGATGCAAGAACTAGGCAAAAGGCCAACATAATTTCAGGTCCTGCAAGATAAGCGCTCAAACAAGTTCAGTAAAGTAGCAAGGTAAGTAGGAGCTGCACACCTTGAGAAGCAATTGGAAATTGAGATGTTAATGTTGATATTAAGGTTTTACTTCAGGATTACTGGAAGAATGGTTGGATTCTGTATTAGATTTCTATTGCTGCCTTAAAAATTACCATAAACCTAGAGACTGAAAACAACAAAAATGTATTCTTGCAATTTCTGTATGTGGGTGGGGCTCTGCATGGCTGAGTTCTCTGCTCAGGGTATCACTGGGCTAGAATTTGTCCTTCTCATCTGAGTCCAGGGATCGCTTCCAAGCTTGCTGGTTTGGGCAGAATTCATTTTCTTGTGGTTTTAGGAAGACTGAGGCTCCTGTTCTCATTCTAGATATCTTCTGGGCAGGACTACCCACCTGCGTGGGCTTCCCAGAGTTGAGGATAAGCAGCCCCTGGGGGCACTTCACAGCAAAGCTCTCCCCTCTGTCCCACACCAGCTAAAATGGAGTCTCTGATACTTTCCTTTGTGACCAGATGGAGAAGATTCTTCTAGTTAAAGAACTCGTGTGATTTTATCAGACCTACTTAGATAAGTCTACATTTCAAAGTCAACAGATTTGGGACCTTCATTACATCTGCAAAGTCTCCTCATGGCAGCACCCAGATTAGCAGTTGATTAAGTAACCAGGAGGCGTGTGTTCTCCAGCGGCCGGCTGTCTTGGAGTTGGGGATGGGTAACACCTTAAAATTGTACCTACCACAGATGCTGTTAGGGAAGTATGAAATTTAGAGGCATGAGCAGACCTTGCAAATGGTAGTTGCACTTTTCCAAGAGGACACCAGGACTCAATGACAGTGGTTGCACAGACAATATAAATTAAAGAAGATGGCTGAGTGCTAGAAAATTATAATGAATTTAGAGGAATAGAAAGAGGACAGAAGCACAGGGAACCGAACACACGGGATTAGTCAGATGCAGATTCGGGCTGTCCTAGGAGAATGCATGCCCTGTTAACCCCAGATTCAATCCTTGTAAAAGAAGCAGACTTTCAGGTTTCCCTGGATTTCTAGATTTTTAAATGTTGGTAATTATTCCAAAAGATTTACAACCCTGGACAAGCCACAACTATGTGGGCCAAACAAAACATATCTCAGGGCCAAAATCTGGCCTGTAGCCTGCCAGTGTTTGACCTCTGCTATACAATACTAAGATTGATTTTTAAAAATTGCTTATTAAATCACTTTCATTAATGTGTAGTCATACCTTAGGCTGGTGTTCAGAGTAACTCAGACATTTTCTGTCTTGAGTGACCTTCAAATTACAGTTTTGTACTTGCCTGAGTTAATTTAAACTGCCCTAATTATAAGTATTTTGTAAGGTGAGTGCTTAGAAAACTGAAATTTTAAATCTCTCTATTTTTAGAAATTATTTGGAGGGTTCTAGAAATTTGATTTAATTTGTGGTGCTAGTAATTATTGATGAAAGTAGCACTGAGAAATTGCCATGCTGCTTAAACTTATGAATGGATGGACTGAGAAAAAGGAAAGAAAATGTATAACTGTAGATTTGCTTGGTTTCAAGGCTTTTCTCAAGGACCTTGAGACACATCTGTTATCTTCAGGGTTTAGGTGTTATATGTATGTTAATAGCAGATGTAGTCAAGGGTACATGTGTGTTAGCTGTCTGTGTGCGCACAGATGCATACTTAGACACGCCCATGTTAAAATGCACCCTGCCCTAACATACTCACTAAGACCAGGGATTCTTGTATCAGATTCATGAAATTCATCACCATTTTAGTCCATTTTGTGTTGCTGTAACAGAATTCCTGAACCTGGATAATTTATAAACAATAGGAGTTTATTTGGCGCATGATTACAGACACTGCGAAGTTCAAGAGTATGGCACTGGCATTTGGCAAGGGCTTTGTACTACATAATCTCATGGTAGAAGGTGGAAGGGAGGAAAGTGCCTGAGACATGGCGGGAGAAAGAGAAAGGCAGTTGAAACCATCAGGGGCCCCCTCCCACAAGGACTACCCCTTTTCCACCAGAGCACATTAATGTGTTCATGAGGATGAAGACACCATGATAAATCAGCCCTTAGAGGCACCCTCTCAATGCTGTTACAATGGCAATAGGATTTCAGCATGCATTTGGGGGGGGGGACATTCAAAGGATAGTGACCACCTTTCCTCCCTGACTTTGAGCAGGGCCATTAAACTCTCCATAATTCGTGTTACTCATCTGTTTAATGGGGCTAATGATATTATCCACCTTCTGTGGTTTAAAATAATATGACAGAGGTAAAGCTCTGAAAACAAAGTCTGGCCCATAGCAACACTCAATACGTGTAGGATGATATAGATGCGCATGTGTGTGCATTCATTTAAAGGCACATACGTATCTTATAGGAATGTGCATTCCCATAAAGTATCATTTAATAGAATTAGCCATGCCAGGAAAAAAAAAAACAAAACTGGACTTGAATATCTTATTTACACTATTTTTCCTTCTTCTGTAATTAACACATACATTATAATGTTAGTGCTTTTGATTGATGGCCAGAGCGAGACAAAACAACATCCGAAGGAGGAAGGGTATTTTCAAGGTCACTATGTACTGGAAAGCCAGTGTGGAGGGCATCATTCAACTTGTGCCGTGCCCAGTGGGGACCTGCCAGCAGCATATGGGGATGGGGTTCCTGCAGACCCCGACATCACACAGAAAGCTCAGCTGCGGAGGAAGGTCCGGGGTAAGGACATCCAGGATTAAGAGCTTCCCTTAGTGAACATCCCCCATGGAGTCCTCAGAAAAGACCTCAGTCCTCCCTGGCGGTAACCAGACAGAGGGGCGTTTGCCCCGCTAACCAGTCAATAAAGCACTGCCCTGGAGAGGAAGCAGGCTTCCAGCACAAGTAAAAGAATGTTGAAGACACGGGATCTGGGTTTGGGCACGATTCCGAAGCTCTTCAAGGTCAAAGTTTTTCAGTAGTGAAATGTCAGGTTCCGAAAACCTTTTCCTGTGGTGTTTTCCATTACTGCTCCGTGTGACTCTTCTCGATGAATCAATTCACTTGTATTACTTGAAGACTGCCTGTTCCTGCTTCTCATGTCCATCATTACTTTTACCCACTTCCTCTCTGCAGTTCAGGTTTTTATCACCACTACCTGTAGTATTTCACAGCATTATGATTGATTTTTCTGATACCATCCTCTCCACTTTCCTATATACCATTTTCTTTGGTATCAAAAGTACCTGGAAGACATGTAGCGATTGTCATGTCTGATTTCTAGCACTCTCCACAGCTCATTATTGTCAATAATGTGATCAAGAGTAAATTGCAACATACTCCTCTCACCATTTGTGTTTATTTGTGTTCCAACTCTAGCAGGATGTGGAATTTCTTCTGAAACTTCCCAGCTCCTTGGTTTAGGATGTCCTGCTTTAACAGCTTAGGATACACTTGTGACCCATGACACACTTGCCTGTAAAAAGTCTGTTGTCCTCAACCTACATCATGAAAGGTTCCTCCCAATACATAACCTTATGCTTGATTAATAATAATAACAATCCTTTACCATTTAAAAAAAATGCTGTTTATCAGAAGCTTGGCTGAACACATTGAGTAAGTCATCTTTATCGGAGCTTTACAACCTACCCTTGGAGACATTATTTCTATCCCTATTATGTCACTGAGGAAACTGAATTTTGGAGATATTAATAATTGATTCAATGATACATGGTTAATAAGTGGCAAAGATAAGGCATTATGTTTAATATTAAGGCTCCTTACCCCATTTGTTTACAATAAAAAAAGGAAAAAAGTTTCTTGCTGCTCCTACAGAATATTATTGGTGCATCAATAAACATATTCTGCCCATCTCCTTGCCTTTATTGAAAGTGTGCAGGTCTCTCTTCAATCAGCTGTTCGCCTTAAATATAGAGACAGACCCCTCTGTTTCTCCCATGCACGCCCAAATTATGCTCAACATAAATGATCTTTTAATAAATGATCCACACTCCATATAATCATATCTTTGTGTGATATATGACAGATATGGTCATTCCTTTTAATAGATAAAGAAATGAAGGTCTGGGGAAGAAAGCCCTCACCGGAGGTCATATAGTAAGAAGTCGAATGAGGATTTGAGCACAGATGATTTTTCCTTTGTCATCTTCCTTGAGCTTCCTTTTCAATTGCAATACCAATGTTATTTCCATTGAAATTTACCTATTGGAATAAATATTTCAACTCAAGAAATTATTTGGCCATGTAGAAGGCTGAAATAAGAATTGCTTTGTCCATTGGACCTAAAATAATCCAAAAGCATCATAAAGTTTTTAAAACCATGATTTCAAAAGTTGTTTTCATTTGTTTATTTGGTTAGGGTGATAGTTCCTTTCCCTTGACATTGGAAAAAGAGTGTGCCCCTTCCCCATGGCCCGCATGAATTCTTTGAGAAACCTACTCTATTCTGAACTATCTTTCCCTCCAAGGTAAGATGATAATTCTTTTGGCTTTTAAGTTCTTTTTCTTTGCCTTCAGTTTTCAGAAGTTTGGTTATGATGCATCTTAGTATGAATTTACTGGAGTTTATCCTGTTTGCGATACAGATTTGTGAATCTATACATTCATGTGTTCTGCCAAATTTGGGAATTATTCAGACATCAGTTTTTATAATGTGTTTTTCACTCTGTTCTTTTGTCCTTTCCTCCCAAACTGAAATGACATGAAAGATATTTTGTTAGTCCTACAGGTTCCTGAGACTCTGATTGTTTTCTATCAGTCTGATTTCTTGCTGTCATTAATATTGGGTGACTTTTATCTTTTATTTTCAAGTTAATTGATATTTCCTGTGACATCTTCCTATCTTCCTTTTGGACCCATCCATAGAATTTTTTTATGTTTTATATTTTTTATTATAACATTTGCATGTGGTTCTTCTTTATGCTTTTCTTTGGTGAGATTTTCTATTTTTTTTTCCATGTTTCTAACTGCACATTGGATTATTTTTATGGTGACTGATTTAAAATCCTTGTCAGGTAATTCTAACATCTGTATCATCACAGATTTGGAATCTGTTGGTTGTCACTTCTAATTTATTTTGAGATACTTTGTCATTTTTGCATGATAAGTGATTTTTTTATATATCTTGGACATTTTGGATGTCATCTCACAAAACTCTGAATATAAATAATCTTTTAGCAACTTTCTCCAACTCCATCCCAACAAGGAGACATTGTCTCATAACTGCTGTTTGGGGTGATAGTTCATATCCCCAGAGCGTGTCTGCAGAAACCACCTTAGCTAGGACTGGGAGGGTACCTTGTTAATGCGTCCCACATTGTTTTTACTGACACTGTATGTATACTTGGGTGCTCCTTACTGCCAGGCAGGGACAGAAATACCCAGCTCTCCCATCAGACTTCTTGGAACCCACCTTAGTGAAGAAGAGGCACTTTAAGATAACTGAAAAATTTGGAAGTCCAGACTTTCAATTTGGCCTTTGCTGACAGTGGTGATGGTGAGCCACAGCTGATTGTGATCTTTGGGTAGATTCAGGGTTTATTTTTATTGTCTCTGCACAGGTCTTCTGTCTTCATAGGATGCCCTTTCCTAAGAGATAAGATCTCTTGGATTTTAATTTTAATTTTAATTTTTTTAACTTGTACTCCTTGATATTTCCAGGTTCTACCTTCTTTAGGAACCAGTATGAAATATGGTAGGCAAAACACAAATCTGGGAAGTCAACGCTGTTTAGCTGTTTGGATTCCTGGGTTCCCAAGAGCTCTGACTTTTTCTCTCCATCTTTCTAGTCAGTTTGTCTTTATTTTACATGTGATATCTGTTGATTTCAGTGAGGGAGAAATATATCTACTTTATCTTATCCCAGAACAGAAGTCCTTTGTGCTTATAGGCAACCTTAACAAATAGATGCATTTGAAGTCTTTCTGTTGAATAATAGAAATCAGAGTTTGGATGGAACAGAGGACTAGGTCCAGCCCCAGTGTTGCCCTAACACTTAAACCTTGATCAGAAGAGCACAAGTCAGCAAACAAGACTGAATATGAGCGTCCAGAGAGGAAGCATATAACGCCAGAAGAACAAGAAACACATGTGCTTTTCAGAAATGTAGGAAGCATCAGTGGTTAAAGCTGCTGAAAGGGTGAAGTAAGATGCACGCTGGCAGTTGACCATTGTATGTGGCTTAGCAAAGCTAAGGGTGATCCCAGCAGGAATAATTGTGGAGTAGTTGGCCTTGAAACCTTTAAGTTAGGTAAACACTGTGTGGAAGGTAGAACTATGGAGATGGTAAAAAGGTCTAGGGTCTGGGGGAAAAAGGGGGACAAATTGGTAAAACAGAAGTTTTAGGGTGACAAACTTATTCTGTATGTTCATATCATGATGGATACATGTCATTATATACTAGGAAAAGCACAGAATTTACAACACCAAGAAAAACACCTAATGTAAACTAGGGACATTGAGTGATGGTGACCTGTGAATGCAGGTTCATTGGCTGTAACATATGTGCCACTCCTGAGTGGGTGTCTATGTGGGGGCAACTGGAGTCTATGGGGGAAAGCCACATGTGAGAACTCCTGTTTTGCTGTAAACTTAAAGCCTGTCTAAACAGCAATAATTTTTTTTAAAGAAACAAACAATTTTTAACAGTATTTTAAGAAAAAATTATGTAATTGAGGAATTGTGTCCCAGAGATACTGTCAAAGAAGTTTTGCTGTCAAAAGAAGCATGGAATGAAAAGGTGACAGAGGGAGAAGTGGGGACAAAGGAAGCTTTTATCAAAGGTGGCCTCTCTTAAAGTAGGGCATGGCAGAGAGAGGGAAATGTCATATGGAAAGGGGGACATGATTTCCAGAGCAAAAGAACTTGCAAGTAGTGAAAGGGGTAAGCTTTAGATGCCTGAGGTCGAGGCCTCAGTTTGTTGAAAGAACTTCAAATAGACGTGGTTGTCACTTATGTGGAGGGTCAGAAAGCAGTGACGGACATGAGAACACATTCTTGGAGAACTGTCAGTGCTGTTTGTCTTGTAGGTGATTGACACTTGAGACCACTTTGGTGCTCTATTTTCAGATCCAGTGATACTAAAAACATGCCCTGAGGGTCAGATAAAATAAAGAGGAGGATTGCTTATTTTCCAAAGTCAAAATCTAAATCAAGTTCAGGTTACTGGGAACGTGGGACAATGTCACCATAACACAATAACATAGTTTCATGTCCAGGAAATAAGATTTTCTTGGATAATGTGAACAGATATTGGCATATTTATAATGCACCGTAGATGGCAGAAAACCAATACACCATGTGTATTTCCACTGAAATATCCCTAAGGGAATCCCAGACATCTTGGTACAGTGCTCGCTTAGAGCCATTTGTCGTATTCAACGTTGGTAGACCAACAACAATTAGCTCCTTTTTCATTCTCGACGACTTTAAATTTTGTGAAACGTGGTGATTCATATTTATTAACTACCTAGGCCATTTCTTTTCTCAAAAGAATTTTCCTTCCTCCCTTCCCCTGCCATACAATTTTGGTCAAAAGAATGAACCCCATTAAAGACAAGAACAATAGACAACATTATTGGTTATTTCAACGGCAGATAAGTCAGTCCGGTTCAGGGAATGAAGTGCCAGCTCAGCTGTGCAGTGGTGTGATGTGAGTCAGGAGTGTCTGAGCATATTTTATGCTTGACAGTAATAATATTGAATTAATATGTCTCTGCAAGGCTTAGAAAATCTGGTTCAAATTTAGCCCAATTTATCAAGGTTTGGCAGAGTTATAAGAATTAACAAATCATGCTGTGACTTAAAATTAGCATTATGAATATTTAGGAGCTGTTAAAACTGTGGGCTAAATATATAAAATGTCACTGTCATCATATAAAAACATAGTTTCCAACATAAGAGGGGAAGGCTTATTACATAGACCAGAGTGGTACGAAATACAGTGTTTGACTTTGCCTTTGAGTTCGATGTCTATATAAATGTTTTCTTTTCAGTAATGAAAGGTCTCCACATCTGCTGTAAAGATGTTAGTTCAGAAAATCTCCAATCTGATCTTCCTTTTACTTGCTAATTCTACTTAGGAACATCCAGGGATGCTTTGTCTGTGACTGAGTGGGAAGGAGAGGAAGAGGCACGTCCTGAGAGAGGGTCTCTTCTCTCCCACTGGAGAGTCCATGGGAATCGGAAACCTGTGTTCAGCTGTTTGCACCAAAAAGGAATAAAAGTAGGAATGCAATCTTTTAATAGTTAAAGGCATATGACATACATTTGTCTCCAGAAAGCCAATGGTCTACATTTTCATATCAGAATATTGCAGAACTTTTCATTTGACTTCTTTGGTCTGGAATTTAAAATGAAAATAAATTTACCTAAATGGGTAAGATGATTTTCTTTTCAGCAAAATGAGGTCAAGTGCATTGAATGGAGTGATAGATGAGTGGTTATGTCCACAGAGAGCTTGTTAAAAGGTTACTTATGATAGCTAACAGGGATTGAGAACCTTGTGGAAAGCAGATAACTTCATTTTTCAAGGAAAAAATACTTTTAAGTGGAGTTTTGTACTCATGAAGTAGCTTTGTCTATTTATAAAGATATAAATGAGGCCATTAAAATATTTTTGACCAAAATAAAGTTTTTCTGCTTCTGATCAACTGATCATTTCATGCAAAACTTGTCCACTCTCACCTGACCTGTTTTTAAGTATTCAGATAATTTAATATTGGTTTACACCATACTTGTGATTAAGGTTTGGTTAAACTCTGATGTACATTACTTTTAAACATGCAAGGGACACTCATGTTTATTTCAAAACTCAGAATTTATGAGTGACGTCAACTGATGACGGATCTTAGAAATTTTCCTTTTTTCTTTTTTGAAACACAGTTTATGGGTAATCAGTTTTAAAAAAGACAAACACTCAAGAAGATCAAGTAAGGTAAAGTAAGAAGTGATACATTATTAGAACTGCAGTTTTTAAGCAGACGGAGTGAAAAATGATATACTAAGAAAATCAGATACTTTCCCTAGAGTTATGCTATAATAATCTACAAAATCTTATTCTAATAAATGAATTGAAATATGTGTTGAAGAGGAAAAAAACCACCAAAACAACTTCTTCATGACTTTTTGTTTGTTTTATCTTGAACTGGGATTGAACCTGGGGGTGCTCTACACTGAGCTACATCCCCAGTCATTTGGATTTTGATTTTGAGAGAGGATCACACTAAAGAAGCTTAGGGGCTCCAGGGTTGCTGAGACTGACCTGGAACTTGAGATTCTCCTGACTTAGTCTCCCCAGTTACTTGGATGACACATGTCCTGTGCCCAACTCAGAACTTTTTCAAGTAAAAACAAAACATGACACATTTGATTATAAAAGTAAATATCCAGTATTATTGAGGAGTAGCCCCAAATTGGTGCTCAACATTTCTGACCAATAAGACCCAGAAGGTTATCTAAAGGAAAGCTCTGGCAACTTGGAGGAGAGAGAAGAGGGGGTGTCAGGATTCTTCTCCATCTCTTCAATCCCTGGGAGGATGGGGCAGGCAGGGACTTGGTTGGTCCCCAGGAAGAGGGTTCAGGGGAATTTCCCTGGACTGAGATGCACGTGGTGCAAATTCAGAAGAGAAATGCAACCAAATCAAGGAGTCCGTTTCACAGAAAATGGTCATGGAAGGCTGTCCCCTTCATGAGAGCTTCTCATCACTGGGAAAAGTACCTGAGACAAACAACTCGGAGGAAAGTTTTATTTTGGCTCTTGGTTTCAGAGATTTCAGTCCATGGCTGGCTATCTCCCTCCTTTAGGCCTGAGGTGAGGCAGAACATCGTGATGGAAGGGTGGAGCAGAGAAAGACGCTCAGGTCTCAGTAGCTAGGAATTGGAGAAAGAGAGGGAGGAAGGACCTCAGACAAGAAAGCCCCTTCCAGAGCAGGCTCCAGGGACCTGCTCCCTCCAACCCGGCCCCACCTGCCTGGGTCCTCCACCTGCTAGTGGTCCCTTCAGCTATTGAATGAGGTCAGAGCCCTCCAGTTTTAATCAGATCCCCAAGGCCTCATCTCTGATCATTGCTACATTGAGGACCAAGCCTGCAACACAGACTGTGGGATATTCCAGATCCAAACCGTAACAACCCCCTTGCCTGAGGGCTCTAAGAGCTCAGGGGAGGTCTAGCTAAGTCATGACCGTGTCCTTGTTCCTGACTCAGAGAGAACAGGGAAGAAGGGAGTGGGGGAGGGAGTGCCAATGTAATGTATGTACTGTGACCTTGATTAAAGAAGAACATTGATTGTGTCTTTCCCTGAAAGGCATGATTATTTATTTACACTGACATGTGTTGTATAAACATCAAGTCACAGTCTCTGGTACCATCATGTGCCACAATCTTGGGGAAATCAGATTCATGAAATTGTCCTCCTGGGAGTTTAAGTCTAAAATAGATTTACTTTTAATACATCCTTACTTGTTATCAAGAGTCCTTGATTTTATCCTTCTAAAATGAGTGTGTATACACACACACACACATATTCATAATATATAATAATGCATATAATAGCTGGGTGCAGTGGTGTATACCTGTAATCCCAGCCACTCCGGAGGCTGAGGTAGGAAGATTGCAAGTTCAAACCCAGTCTCAGTTATTTAGTGAAGCACTGAGAGAAGTAGCAAGACTTTGTCTCAAAATTTAAAAAAAAAGAACTGGGCTGTTACTCAGTGGGGTTAAGTTCTCCTGGGTTCAACCTCTGGTACCAAAATATAAATAAATAAATAACTGAATAAAATATATATGATATGTCTATATTCTGTGCCTATATTATGCATATTATATAGGATTTTCATCAAGTTTAGGCCTATATAACATTTGTTATTGTGTGTGTGTGTATATATAACATATGCCTAAACTTGCCAAAAGTTAACTTGTATATTTCTTTAAGTTGTATGCTTTCTTGAATTATTAAGTTTTTACTTCAAGGCTAATTTAGTTTTAATGGTGCTTATTGTAAATCAGAGCCTACCTTAAGTACTCAAATAATATAACAGACATCAGTAAGATTTGTTCATCAGGTAAAAATTGAGTTTATGCATAAGAGGCCCTGGACATTGGAAGACTAGGTGAGGCTTTTACATTGAAGTCAAGTGTCCTACAATTTTTATATATACAGTAATGTTTATATTATCTTTAATATTATTTTGCACTCCTTTTAATGACAAAGAAATGGAACAGGAAACTTGTTACCAAATGCTCCAAAAGGAAGCTAAGATTTCCATCAGTGTCTTCAGCCCATGAATTCTCTGGAATACTATTAATATACATAAAATGGAATATTGTTTCAGACATAGAAACAAGGACCTCCTGTTAGGTGGTAGAATGTGGATGACTCTTGCAGACGTTCTGTTGTGTGAAATAAACCCATCATGGAAAGATAAATGCTGCATGATTCCTCTGCAGGAGGCCTCCAAAGCAGTTGAACCTGCTGAAGCAGAAAGTAGAACTGGTTGCCACCAGCTGCGGGGAGGAGAAATGGGAGACACATTAGTGTCTGTAAAGTTTTAGTTGTGCAAGATGAAAATTCTGGAGAATTGCTGCACGGCGCTGTGCTTATGGTTAATACTTCTGCACTGGTCACTAGAAGGTTATCAAGAGCGCGTAGACCCTCTTAGAGGGCCTCCTCCACCATGATAACCATGATAAGAAAATAGCAATGGAAAACCAACCTTATTTAAAAATATAAAATTGAGAGCATAATTGTAATTTTCTGGCATCCATGTCAAGATTAGCTTCTGAATATACTCTCATCATTTAGGATAGTATGCAGATTACAAACCTAAAAGGAAGAGGCCATAAATATTAGAAAATATACACTCTACAGTCTAAAATTGCCTTAATAGTGCCTTCTAGTCAAACCCAGGGCCAGCACTCAAGTTCTACTGACAAGTGCTTCTCCCTGGATACACCATCAGATGCCTGCACTGCTTCTGACTGAGCCTTACTCCACCACCCCCTCTTGCTAGGCAGATGTGGGAATTTGCTCATCAACATATTTGAGCGACCACTATAATTTTCCTTCTCATCCCCAATGTAGAGGCAGGCAGCAGTGTTCAGCATTGAAAGTGTGGTCCTTCGGCGTTCCCATAGTAACTCGCTGCCTGGCTTTAGGGTGCTCTTAGCTGAGCGTTCTTCCCCTCTTATAAAATACTGCACTATCGCCTACTTGTTACTTTAGTGTCGAGTTCTACCCCAAACCCCATGGCCTAGGTAACCCTTCCTAATAAATCCTACCTTTTAATCTGTTTATAATTCCTTTATTTTTAAGAGATCTTTTCTCCCCACCTTGAGAGGATGCGATTGTACCATTTCTTAATGTGGAGCCCTATACACAGTATTTGCAAAAAGAGCTTTCCTTTAAAAAAGAAATGCTTGCCCTTCTTTAAATTCCTGCAAATATTTTATACTACAGATCTGCACTTTACTATACGGCTTCCTCTGGAAAAGAAATATGGATGTGCGACTGCACAGCTTGCAAATTCAACATGAGATTTCTCTGTGGAAGACTGCAGATGCACGGAAATTAAATACAGTAAAATTATGTAGGAAATGAATGATCTGTAAATTCATTTGAAATGCCCACAGGTACCCCCCTTCCAAACTGGGGTACTTTTAGTGATATGCTGCATTGATTTTCTTGTATGTCACATTACATTGGGTTTGTGTGTCTCATTATGCGATGTTATCACTTCATGGTGCTGCGTGCGGCTTACGTGGCGATACTGTGAGCGTAATGTAATGTGATGTGCCATGGCTGTGAAATGCCATTAAACTATGACACTCCAGAGAGTCAGTGAATTATGCTACGTCACTATCCCGGCTTCAGGAGGCTCAGAGAGCTGCGGGAGGCACTCGCCCTATAGGATGAGCGGAATTTGTTTATCTCCCTCATTTGCATCTTGCCAGGTTGTACGCTGATAGAATTAACCAGACTACTAGTGCCACCACCAGTGGAATTTGCTGAGAAGAAACTCGCCTCTCCCTAAAATGAGTTGTCAGTCTTTTTCATTTCAGCAACTATGGGGCAGTTCATTAAACTGTCCTGTGTCATCGAACCCAATACTTTGCTCCTCTGATGTGAATAAGGGAGAGGAAGACTCTTCCCTTACATGGCACTTGCCTGGGTGGGCAGTTGGTCAGCATGCCACAGAGACAACTTGGGGTTTTGACTGTCATTCACAGTGGGATTCACTTTTCAGTTTCTTCTTTCATCATGAATCTTCTATTCCAAAGAGACCTTCAAAATGGCATAACCTTGAGTTTTTCTTTCTTTTGACACAACACTGCAATGATGTGTCGCCTGAAGGACTTTCACGTCACTGATGGTACCGAGTCAGAAGGAGACATATGACCTTCCACATGCGTGTATGCTCTTGGCATCTTAAGTTAAAAGGAATGTGCTTCCAAACCAGGCTTTACTGAGAGCCTTTCACCATGCAATCACCGTGGAGACTCTGCTGGTTACAATTTGTGTTAAAGAAGAAGGGAACAAAAAAGATGGATGCTTTTTAGAGATTGAATCACTTGAAATCAGCAAAAGCAACATTGAAAAAATGGAATCCCAGCCCCTTTGTAAGACTTTTTTTTTTTTTAATATGCAATCTAATTTAATTCTCACAATAAATATATGCAGTATTATTGTATTTTGCACACAAAGAAACTAAAACTTACCAGACTAACTTATTCCCCTGGTTTCTTTTGAGACCTGTTTCTGAATCAATTGCCTGTTGCTGCAATTACTTCACCCTGTTATGAGGTATTAGGTTTTTTTTTTAACCTAATTATTTATGTGCATATTTGTTTAAGTGCAATAGAAACAAAATGTTTACTACGGCATAATCTTGGTGCATTTGTATAAAACCAAGCCAATTAGTGCAAATATTGCCTCAGATTGTATTATCATCTAATTGCAATAAGCATGCAGAGCCTCTAAAAGCCACGTGTGGTTTTCAAACAAGTGAAATAGGCAAAGCTCATCTGAAAATCCTCCTTCAGCTTAAATATGAGGAAGAGAAGCATGTGGCTAAGAGAGGATGTGTCCCCTGCGGGGCCCACGCTCCTGGTTACCCAAGAGTGACCAATCACTATCATTTTCTTTCACATATTGACTGTAGATGACACCTGCAGAAATGTAACGCTATCTGTTAATTTTTCCTAATGATCATCAGATTAAATATCTTTCTTTTAGATGTATACATAATTCAATAAAGGATATGAATTATCCTTTATTGAAATGCCCTTCCATGGTACTGATGAAAAATGTAAAGTGTCACTCCTTCCAAACTTGACCATGCCGTCAGCTCTACTCAATGCCAGGGCCACTACTGAGTCCCTTCAACTTTATGTTA
Organism: Sciurus carolinensis; assembly: GCF_902686445.1. Lineage (NCBI taxonomy): Eukaryota > Metazoa > Chordata > Mammalia > Rodentia > Sciuridae > Sciurus > Sciurus carolinensis. The sequence goes on along the minus strand of NC_062217.1, from coordinate 8,176,313 downwards.
TAATAAATAAATGCATGCTTAGTTTTTATGCTGACTTCCATACATTCAAAGCATTTACCATATCATTAATCAATGAAATAGTCATATATTCTATTTGGATTATTTGCATGATCATATTTTGCAGAATTGGCAATGAAAATAATTGCCGCTTAGTAGTTTGGTTTAATTGGTTTTCATTTATCTCCATAGGATATAGAATTCTTGAATGAACTCATAGCTATTATAAACCCAGTAGTAAATTCTTGGTAAAATAAGCATAAAATATTTTCATAGTTTGATTAATTTTGTTCTGTGTGCCAGTATATACATGTGTGTTGCATACATTTGTGTGAAATGAGAGAGATGGTAAGATAGGGCCATCACACCAAACTGATGCAGATATGATGAATGAAAACTTGTTTTCCTGGACTGACTTTACACCTTAGATATCTCAGACTTTTATTCTGCTTCAGGGACATTGTTGACATGATTGACCAATCCTCTTGTATTTGTTTTCTACTGTATATCCAAACTTGGCACATTCTCACTAACTTCAATTCAGTAGACTTCTCTTATTTCAGTTTCCTGGGTCAAGGGTCAGGGCAATGCTTACTTGAGCCCTCTACTCAAGTTCTCTCCAGGTGAAAACTGGGGTGCTTTCTCTCAGAGAGAGGCCTAACTTACTCAGAGGCCTAATGGAAAGAATCCATTTCCAAGCCATTCAGGTGTTGACAGGTGCATTTCTTCATGGCTGTCTGACTGAGGTCTCAGGTGCTTGCTACTGTGTTCTGCGGGCTTTCTCAGGGCCAGGAGGTGGTCTATAAGTCCTGCTCTACAATTCCTCTTAGGTAGGTTCTTCAAGCCTAGTCAGAGTATCTCTCTCCAGACTGATCAAAGAGAATCCTGTGTAACATGGCACAGTGTGGGAGGGTCATTCCTCTTTGCCACATTCTGTTGCTTAGAAGCAAGCTGTATTTCCACCCTCATTCAGAGAGAAGGGATCATGGAAAGTGTAGTGCACTGGGGATCACCGTGGTGTGGGTAAGCGACACTCTCCATTGCATCAAAGAACCCAGTTGGTTTAGAAGGCACTGAGCTCCTGTCTTATGAGCACTGTTCTGTTTCCTGGGGACATAGGTTGGTCGAAGCTCTGTGTTCTGTGCTCCGATAACCACACCACCTTCTGAAAGAATCTAGTAGCTACAAGTGCTGAGATTTGAGAAAATTAATGTATTTTTTGGTCTGTTCTTTCATATGGGCTCTCCCACCAGGATATTATGAGTGTTCTTTAGGTTTTTCAGTTTTAATTGTATAGAGTTTGAGTAGGTGATATTATACCATATGAAATAATGATAATGACAGTAATAATACCCTTCGGTATTACTTGCTCAGTGTGCTCCTTCTGAATAAAGTCATCTCATAGTATAGCTGAAATGGAAGCAATCCGGCATCCATTTTCTAAATTGAGAAAACTAGGATTAGAATTTGGTGCATGTGCTCCAAGTCAAAAACTAATAATGAGCAGAAATGGATTTTTTAACTGAAGTCTGGCTAAAATCAAAGTACTCATGCTCATTATGGGTATTTTGATGTAACATAATATGATATAAATGTCCCTGAGAAGAAAATTACCTTTCTTTTTTTTTTTTTATTTAGAGAGGGTTTTCTGAACATATAAAAATGTAGGTTTTAGAATTTCTGAACATTCAAAAAATACATTTTTTTTCCCTTTTCTTTGGCAGAGGAGCATAGTGATGATGGGCAATGCTGGAATTCTGAGACCAAGTGTGACAGGCTTCTCTCCTGACCTGTGCTGGGCATTGCTTGGTTTGGGGTGTTCTTTGTGTGTGGTGAGATGTTTAACTGGCCTCTACTTCCTGGTGACCATCATTCTGTCTCAGCAAATGCCACATGTCTTGGTGGTGGGGTGCTCGGTTATCAAAGTCACTTCTGAGTAGGAACTGCTGGTCAAGGGTGAGTCCTATTCTCTTTAAAGCCGACTTTCATTTTAAGTCCTTCTTGCTAGGAAAGTTCTAGAGATTGTATTTCTTTAAATGTGTGACATGGCATTTGCCAATTTTCCCTCCATTTACTCCTTTTCAATGCTAGTATTTTTCTGCCATTGCTGACACTAACTTGTCATTTAATAAAGTCACAACTTTTACTTGTCAGATATTTAAATGGTGGTTTGAACATTCAGTGACTTAGAGATCTGTGAGGGTAACTCTGTCAGGACGAAGACTTTGGTTTTCTCAAAGGACTTCCCTGGACAGTCTGGGAATGTACCTGGACTCCAGACTCAGCCAGGACCTGATGTGTAACGCTTCCCGTGTTGGCCAGAACAAACCTGCTTTACAATTCCCTTTCTAGAACCAGACCTGAAATACAGACTCATGGCCTGCTAAAGCATGATTATGAATTAAACCACATATTCTTTTCTTGTTTGCTCTGCAAAGCAACTTGAGTTCCTAACTTCCTCCCTCTCTCATGTATTTATTTATTTATTTATGCAGATAGGTAGGTAATTTAATGAGGCCCTCTCTCTGTTGACAGTTAGTTATATTGAAACTATTTGCTGAATGATGAAAGGAGGAGACTGGTGTCCTCTAAAGTGACAGAGTTGGTCTCCCCCCATAAGCATGTCCATAAATAGATCTCTTCCCCTGTAACTTGGACCTTCGTAGTTCCAATCTGTGTCTGAAGCAAAACATAATTCTAATGTTTGTGTGTAGATGTCCTTCTGTAACACAAGCTTTTATAATCAAAGTTAAATAAAAATATTAAACTCAGAAATGGAAGAGTTTAAGGAGAACACCATGATTTACAAAATCGGAACTCTTTCAGTGGTCTCTTTTCAAATTGTATATCAAGGTGATAAATGAGATTTTGCTTGGAGTTTTTCTTCATTTAGAGATATGAACATGTGGTTCCATTTTTTGTTGACTTTGTTCAGGACATTTACTGAGTCAAATTGAAAAAGGTTCATTATTCCATAATTCTGTGGTAATTTTTGTCTTTTTTCATTAATAATTTAAAAAAAAATAGTTCCTTCTTTCTTATGTGCATTTATTTCTTTGGTATTTTAATTAAGGAAATGATCTCTGGAAAAATGAATTTAGATCCTTAACCTTATTTTACTTTCTTGGAGAAATATAAATCCATATTAATTCAGAAAAAGACATAAATTTTTCTTTATGTTAGCATTGAAAAGATGAGAGCAACTAAGAAAATAATACTTTAATTCAGAATAAATTGACAATGTTTAATTTCTTGAGAAATAGCTAATAAAAGAAGTGTGATCCTAGTGACAGCTGAGGGTCTGTATGTTTAGGTGGGAAGTAAAGGATTGCCAGTCAATGCCATCTCTGATCCTAGGATGAAGCTTGCCCGGGAAGGGTTCCAACTTACCAAGTCTATATTGATAGGTTGATAAAATTAACTTCATAAATCAAGTTATGATTTTATATAATTTTAATATTATTTGTCAACACGTTCCTAATCCAGAGGGACTGTCTACTAATTAGTCTGTAAATGGATGTAGGTTTTATATACATGGACGCAGAGACCATGAATCAATCATTTGTGGCACAAGTTCCCACTCTTACGATTTATGCATGGCAACTGCAATTAAAACCTAAATTGTAGTCAATGCTCTTATTTTATTTCCGCACACATGTAAAGATTGCATTTAGATCTGAATTTGTTCTCACAAGGTTGCATCTTGTTGCTACTCTGCTCTGGCCCATATTTTGGTGCAAAATCTTTGTCTTAAGAAAACGTATTTCTTGGGGCTGGGGATGTGCTCAGTGGCAGAGCGCTTGCCTAGCATGTCTGAGGCACTGGGTTTGATCCTCAGCACCATATAACAAATAAAATAAAGGCATTCTGTCTATCTACAACTACAAAAATAATTTTTAAAAAAAGAAAGCATATTTCTTGGTTTTTTTTGAGAGATGTCAGTCCTATTTTCTCATCTTTAACCCTCTTTCCAGCATATCCGTGGCCAGCTGCACGTGACTGCAGACTGAGCTCCCAGACAGCTCTGCCAGGTAGTCTCAGTTATGCTTTCCATGATGCCCAGTTCACAGGAGCATCCACTGTCACTGGGATCTGTGAACAAAGGTAAAAGAAACCTGCTGTCCTCTCCTCTCCTTCATATCCCAGATACACAATGGAGCAACAAGTGCTGGGTGACTGTGAGTTCTCGCAACTTGAAAGGGGAAGAATACAAGGCACATAGGCATTGTTAACCTGCAGTCATATGGACTCTCATGGAGCAGATTACTCTTGGTTCCTCTTACCCAGAGTGGAGTGTGTTCTTTGATGAAGCTCTGCTTGCTCCTTGCAGAAGAAGCTTCCCCACCCATTGATTTTAAAGCTTAGTTTCTCACCATCCTGGATGGTACAACTGATGCTGGAGGATGTGAACTTTCCTGGAGACTGAGCGTGTTTCTCAGTCTCCTTCCTAATTGTGACCTAATTGACCCTAATTGTCTTTTTTGGTCTCAAAAACTCAAAAAGTCTTTTTTAGTCCAATAAACTTGTGACTTTGACCATAAAACATTCTCAAAACTAGTTCAGCTTATTGATTTGATCCAAACTCAGCTCCATATAATAATAAGCATACTTATAGTTCCATTCTAGGCATAACTTATATATGGGCTGTATCTGTGACCTTTCTTGCCCCTGGGATACTCTGTCTCTCTTTCTGCTTCATTATAGATAGCTGAGCCAATTGGGCTTTGGAGAGTGGAGCCATGCATTTAGTCTTTTTTTCCTGAGACATTTTGTCCAATTGAAATGAGTTACTGAGTTCTTCTCTCTTGGTTTCACCTTTACTCAAGTGCCATTTGAGGATTTATCCTTTGCACTGTGAGCGCCTATTCTGAATATCTTGTCAATGCCTGCAAACTGGCAACAAATGGATACATTAGTCAAGGTTCTTTATTGCCAGGAACCCACACTGAATCTGGCTGAATAAGCAGAAACAGTGTCTATTGAAAGAATATTGGGTAGCTTGCAAAACTTGGGGTATGAGAGGATCAAGCTTCAGGCTACGATTCCAGGAATAATGCCAGTCCTTCTTGCAGCAGTCACCTGATGAGTCTTTTCTTTACCACCCCTTGCAACTAAAATTCCTGTAGGTGCCATGCCTACCACTGCCTGAGAGAAGCTGGATCTGCACGGGGGAATTGCTGTCATTGCTGCCCTCATAATTTTGACATCCTAGCCACTACTGCTCTTGGGAATGAGCATGAGATGAGATGAGATTTTGATGGACCTACTTCCTAAAGAATTTCACTTCTAAATTGAGGTTCTTGTGAGTTTTATGGATTCTACCTTTGGGGTATCAATTCATAAGTCTGGAAAATAATCAAGCATAGGAAAGAAGTTCCAAAAATGCTTGGCAGGGAAAGTGACGCCCATGATCCATATTCCTTTTAACAGCTGAACTTAAGGTTTAAACATTTCCCAGAACTAGGAATGTAGGTTCTGGAACTTCAAAGAAATCCTATTCATTAATTAGCTAGTATGCCAAAGAGTTCCAATTTGTGGTCACTTCTAATGGACATATCCATGACTGAATGTAGTAGTACCCTTGTGATAATAGCATTCTTATATATTTAGCTACTTCTCATTTCCATTTCCTCATATAATCTTTATTGAAATGCTTTAATGTTTGTATCATCACTTTCACTTACCTTAAGAAGAAATAGAGGTAGGGTTCATTACTTGCTCACAGATAGTATCTCTTATACGGAAGAGCTAAGAATTGAGTTTAGCTTTCTCATTTCAACATGCATGTTAAACACACAGAATTGCCACTATGCATTGATACTAAAAATGGGCAGGCATAGACAGAATGAGATCCAGGAAGACAGAGCTTGATGTTGGTGACTGATCGGGCTAAAGGGAGAGGTCAAGAATGAAGTATGGTTACTGTAGCATGATGGAGCATTAGAAACTCAAACTACCTGCGTCATGGTGTGCATCTACAAAATGAAAAGAGTATGTATGGGAAGGGAGATTAAAAAAAATCAGTATAGCATGCCTCATGCTAGAAGACTTCTGGTTGCTGTTTCTTAGAATCTTGTGTTTTTATGAAATTTGATACAACACCAATATTATACCCATTCCTATGCCTAAAAGAAACCTTGGCTATTTTTCAATAAATTCCAATTTTTTTCTCCCATGATAATAATCAGCTGTTAAAATCTTAACTTTATCTAAATAACAGCATTTGTTGGTAGTACTAAAATCCATTCCCAGGCATTCTGGAGTTGAGAAGTGGATTTAAAATCTGTTGGGTTTGTGGTGACCACCTTTTGCTCAATGATGCCCTTGTTTTGTAGTGATCCTATTCAGCTGTGGTTGCATGGTGACAGTTTCTAAAAATAAGTCATTGACTTTCGCGAAAGACTTGCAATGTTTCTTAAAAAATGAAGTGGAAGAAGATAAGATAGTCATTTCAATGCTAGTTCGTCTCTCAAATATTGTGCACTGAGCAGAAGTTCACACATTTTGTGGTTGAGGAAATTGAGAACATTTGTAGGTGGCTACCTGGGACGAGACAGGCACCATCTTTTCTCCTGTCATTGAATCATCTGTTGAACCTGACCTTCATATTTCAGGTTCTAAAGTATGTATTGAAGTTTCAGCTGTGTCTTTCATCACCAGATGCACACAAAACCAGCAGCAGAAAGCTACCATCAAGCTCCACTTCCAGAGAAACTTAGGCAGAGATCCTCAGAGAAGAGATCCTATGAACTAAGAACATCCCCAGTCCCCCCTGGTTACTGGAAAGAGATTGCATAGGCGAGTTTACTTTCAATAAATCAGGAACCTCCTCAACCTAGGAAAATTAATCTGACTCCTGGTCTTTTCAAATCCACCCTGCTTTTAGACCAACCTATCATATATCCAGTTTACATGTTCTATTGTATTCTTTGCATTAGGTTCTTCTAGATATCAGGATCAGATGGATCAAACTATGATTTAAATGCCACTTTGATGGGAGTTGTTATTGGAAAGAGAAGCTCATTATTTTTATTACATTGACCTTTTCACTATGTGCCTGGGATTTTTATTTTTCTTTATTCATCTGCTATAATGCCAGACTCAAGGAGTCCTGAAACTTCCAGGAGACTTGTAAAGCACATGAATAGATTTGTGTGTGTATGTCTGTGCTTCAGTTTCATGGTGAAATTTTATGTTATCTTATGTGATTTGGCTTTGGTTTCCTTAAAATTTCTCAAGTTCCCTGGTTTTGTTAGTGAGCTCCTCAGAGAGTACCTCCCAGTGTCTGTGCTGCACGGGGTTATCTTATTTACCATGATGATGCCTTGCCTGCTTTATGCAGATGATGCACTGATTTATCTCTTTCAGTGAACTTTTCTGCAGCAATTTCAAAGCTGTCAGGCTTGCAGACTAAGATTAAAGACTGAAAGCCCTAGCATTTCCACAAGAAAGTAGATACAAGCACAACAGCTGGCAAAGAATCTTCCCTGGATTTTACAATCCTATGGTGCACCTCCTGCAAAGTCAAGGTCATGGAAGAACGGACTCTAGAAGTCTTTAACATGGATTGGCCTTGAACATTGCCCTTTAGGATTGACTTGTAAGTACAGAAATAGCCTGAGAGCATATATTACTAGATTAAAAATTAGGGCCTGAATGGCAAAGTGTCAAGAAGGAAAAGAAAAACCAGAACATTCTCTGTCCAGAAATATTTCCTTTATCGTCTTCTCAATGTTGAAGTTAGTAAGATATTGACTTTCAATTAAAAAAAAATATCATGCTACACCTTCCTGGTAGATTATCAAATTCATTCTTGAGGACTTTAATGCCATCAACCTTATAGTCTGACATAAAGTTAAAGTTACATCTTCATTCCTGATGTTTTGTAAAGTGCATCCTTGCCCAATGGCTTATTTGACTATTACACAGGAACATCAGTCACAGCTCATGTTACATTATAAACTAAATGGAGCATTTGCATGTAATCTAGTGTTCCCATCTCAGTAAGGGCACATCTGTCCAACTAACTGTTTCAGCAACACATCCTGGAATCATTGTGAACTATTGCATTATCTAATTCACTAGCAAGTTGGGTTGGCTCTACCTACAAAATATTTCCCAAATATATATATTTTTCAGTTTCTAATATGGACCCTCTATTTTGAGCTACTAATATCTCATATATGTTTTTCAAGCTCTCCTAATTCATTCTTATCTAGCTTCAACATACTTACTATATAACAATCAGAGGAATATTTTGAAAAGCTAATGCACATAATACTTTACTGCCGAGAACTGTGTAGTCACATTTTATTACATTTAGAAACAAGACAACATCACTCATGAGTTAGTAGAACACAATGGTCCAACAATGGCAGATGGCCTGGGTTACTTCCCTGCTCTTTCTTGTGTGAACTTCGGGAAGTAAACTCTTGGTCCCTTAATTGCTTATCTTTAATATGGAAATGTTATGGTTAAAAAGATATTTATCATGGAGAGTTTCTGACAAATTTAAATACAATCGAGGTGCTGTTTTACTGAACCACATTTCCAGAACTTTTTAGTTTTTATTTAGTGACAGGGTCTCATTAAGTTGCATAGGGCTTCACTAAGTTGCTGAGGCTGGCCTTGAACTTGTGACCCTCCTCCTGCCTTGGCCTCTTCAGTCTTTGAGATTATGGGCATGCACCACTGCACCTGGTCTGATCACTGAATTCATGAAATTTTTAATTTACACATTTCTAGGACAGTTCACCTCCTTTACATTCCATCCCACCCCCTGGGTGCTACTCAGTCCCTTCTGCTGACCTTCTTCATAGCTGTGGCCTCTTCATGTGTCACTTCTCTGAAGCTCAGTATTTGAATCTCCCTTTATTCTTAATGGCCTCCAATATCTTTATTTCTAGATTTGTTGCAACTGCCTGTAGCAGCTCCAGGCACCCAATTGTGTTCTCTCTTCCCAGCTCTGGGCTCGTGCTGTCACAGTGGCACCTTGGAGTGAGCCACAGTGAGTCTGTGTACCCCAGGAATTGGTGCACAACTCCCAAGTATGTGTCTGTGTGTGCACCAGACCCGAGCTTTCTTGAATTCCATACCCACCAACTGAGCCCTTGATGCACCCACTTGTATTTAACAGTTTTTCAAGCTCACGCTGCCAGAAACTGAGTTCTTAGTATCCTCCCACACCAAACCGCCCCCAACCCCCAGTATCTGTAGCCTTTGTCAACTCACCTCTCCAAGTTTTAGGTCAAGAAACATGGAGCTGCCCTCAGTGTTTCTCTTTGATTTCACCCTGAATCTGTCCTCAGGAGTGCCTTGGATGGGTGCTTTCAGGATTTGACCACTTCTCATCAGAGGCCTGCATTACCAAACCAACCTGCTGTCCTTCCCACCTGGAATTTAAGCAGCATGCACCATCTCCGTGCCCCTGCTGGGGCCCATGTCGGCCCATATCCACACTGCAAAGCTCAGCTGTGAACACCCTAGGAAATGCAGCCTGTCTTTCCTCTGTACCCTCAGGAGGCAAGGGCTCTGCACCATCTCCTGGCTGCCCGCTCCTGCTGGGCCTCAGGCCCTGACCCTCTGCTCCAGGCCCTGCACTCTCCTGACGTCCCTCTACAGACCAGATGCATTCCCAAAGACTCTGGTCTCCCTCTGCTCTCCCTCTGCCTAGGTCTTCTCCAGACTCCTGCCGGCTGTTCCCACACACCTCCCAGGTATTTCATAAGAAGCTGTTCCTCAGCGAGGTCTTTCTGGGTGACACAATAAATTTCAGCTCCATTTGGAGTTTATATTCCCTTTCCTGCTTCATGTTTTCCTCTTTAGTACTTATCAATACCTTACATGGAAGATACTTGTTTATTTTGTATTATCTGTCCCCTTCACAGGAATATAAATCACATTACAGCAAAGATTCAGGTCTAGTTTTTACTCTTACATTTTCTTCATCACGGTTACCTCCTTCTCTTTCTGCAAACATATTTCTTTACTTCTTATCTTTCTTTTTCTTCCCCTCCTTTTTGCTATGTTTTAGGGTCTTGAACACTGTTGGGACTCCATATTTACTGTTGAATAACAACATACATGAATGAATAAATGAAAAAGATATAAATAAAAACTTATTTGAAATATTATTTAGAAGATTTTGTAATTATAAGAGCTTTTCTCAAAAAAATTTTCACTGTTTGGGGGGTTGTTCAACACATGCACAGCCAAGGGGTCAGTCCAAGATTTTTGCTAATTAATGCTCAGATAGAAGGTGTTTTAGTGAGCTTCTTGGTTGCTGTGACCAAACACCTGATAAAAACAACTCAGAGGAGGAGTGTTTTATTGGGGGCTCATTGATGCAGAGGCTTCAGTCCGTAGATGGTCGACTCCATTGCTCTGGGCCCAACGTGAGACAGCACATCATGGGGGCGGGCCCAGTAGAGGAGAGCTGCTCAGGTCATGGAGGGTCAGGAAGGACAGAGACCGGGAAGGAAGCTTGGGGAAGGTGCACCCTTCCAGGACAGCCTCCAGGGACCACCTCCTCCAGCCACGCTGCACCTGCCTAGGGTACCACCCAGTTAATTCAATCCCAGGTGGGCGGATTAGGTCTCACAGTCCAGCCGCTCTGCCTCTGAGCATTATTTCTGCATTAACACGCGAGCTCTGAGCCAACACTTCACATCTAAACCCTAACAGAGGGGTCAGTGTCCTTCTCCTGTTTTCATCATTCTCTTGATAATTGTGCAGCTCCTTACTGGGACGGCCCTTGGGTAACAAGTAGGAGAAGATAAGAAGAGAAGGAAAAGAAGGAAGAATTCTCCTGTGCTCTCTTCACAGTGCAACCCATTCCCAAAATGGGAATCCTCTAAATCCCTTAAGACAAGGCTCCTCTGAGAGATGTCCTTGATGACCTCAATGCTGCAGACTCATCTTCCAGTCAATGTCAGGGCAGGGAACTGAAAAACAACAACAACAACAAAGCCTATGAACTCACCTGTACAGGTTGCATCTCAAGCTCTGAGGTCATTTTCTGGTGGAGCTGATTTTGGTTCCCGTTCAAAGTGTTCTGCTCCTGACTTTCTCTGCTTCACCAGCACTTCTAAGTGTAGCAAGCTTCCTCTGTCTCTACCAATTCTGGACTTTGATGAGACTCGTTCTTAAATTCAAAGACTCTAAAATATTTAAATGAGTACCCAGTGACTGTGCAAATATGCACGTTGGATTTAAAAGTATTACAAAGATTAAATATTTAAAAAGCATACTTTTACTAAAATTGTCTCATGTGTGATAACTTACCCGAGCTATATGCACAAAATCTAGAAGAAAATGGGAACATCTGTGAAGTTCACTGAATCAGAACGTCCTCCTCCCTGGGATATTCTGTGGAACATGAAGGTGCTTCATGGAGCAATGAGAGCCCTCATGGACACCAGCATATTAACCGCACAGAAAGCATTACCCTAATATTTAAATATAAAAATGAATAGATAGCAACAATATTTGTTTCCTTCAATACAGTTGATCATCTTGTACACTCCTTCAAATCTATCTGTAGATATCGCTGCTTGAAAGTAGACACCTTGGAGTCAAACAGAACTGAGTTCAAGTCCCAACTTGGCAATTATTAGCTCTGTGGATAGGGACAGATTTCCTATTCTGAATATCAGTTACTTCATCTGTAATAGGAGGATTATGTTAATGATTAAATGACAGAGAATATCTTCATGAAAATGCAGAAAAACCTCTCACTGGTGCTTTCTCTCCCTGTGTCTCTCTCCAGACATGTATGTAGGTATATGAGTATGTACATATACGTGTGTGTACATATATATATATATACACACTACTATGCAAGTGTGTTTGTTTATATACATTATGTAACCCACATTATAATAGGTATCAGTTAGAAAAGTCATCAAACTCTTACTTTTTAAAAAAATTTATTTTGCTGTCCTGGGGATTAAACCCAGGGTCTCACATATGCTAGGAAAGTGCTCTACTGCCAAGTTACATCTCCAGTTATTTTTTAATTTTATTTTGAGACCAGGTTTTCTAGGTTGCACAGACTGGTCTTCAACTTGTGATCCTCCTGCATCAACTTTCCGAGTCACTGAGATTATAGGAACGTGTTGCTGTTGCTCATCAGTCATCAAATTTTTATGACCTACATTGATCATGTATTTAAAACAAGATGGGGTCACTGCAGAGCCTCCTGCTCGGGCTCACTGTGATGACGTGGTGCAGGACCACCTCTTGTCCAGGCAGGATCACTACCACTTGCTTTAGCTTTTGGCTTTGCACCCCAGTGGGAGGTCAGGAGCTGCAGTTCCCTGTAACCTCTTGGGAAATAACCGCAGGGAGCTGCGCGGAATGAGTAGGACTCCAGTCACACAGCTTAGGTCAGCGGTGCCGCCTTCTTGGACCTCCCAATTCCCCGTGAAGCACGTTGGTACTGAGGTCATTTGGGGTCATCAGATGCTCTTCCTCCTAATGCTTAAAATTCCCAATTTCCTGGAAGAAGTAGCTTGGCTTTCACTCCCCCTTCTCCAATTATTATGTGATCTTTGATTAGCTACATAAAATCTGTCTAAGAAAAATATTGAGGATGATTTTGGATCTGCTGATCTTGTCCTGATTGACACATGCTCCCTGCATTAGGGAAGAGTAAACAGGAGACACCTGTCAGATGAGTTTTCTCTCTTCCTGTTTTCTTTCTTCCGGGGAAAATATCTCATTTCTTATTGGAATGACTATGCACCTTTGTGTGTGTGTGTGTTATCTTTCTAAGACACAATGAAACAATGTGGAAAATTAATTCACAAAAAGCATTTCGAGCTCAAGTTTGAATAATTTATATTTTAAATATATTAACCTTTTATTATCGCACACTGGCATGTAAGGAAGGAGATTATTTTCTTTGAATAAACTGAACTATTTATAAATTTTTTTGTTATTGTTGGGTTTTGTTTCTTTGTGGTTCTCTGGTGAAAAGGGTATTTTCAAAGTAGCAATGCTCCTGGAATGATAGCATTTGTCAAGAGACGGTTAGTGAAAATATAAATAAAAAGAAGCATTTTCTCATTCATAGAACAGTACTGGGTATACACAGCCAACTCTAGTTATTTGACGAACTTCTTCCAGATCTGAGGGCTGATGGAATGAAAGGAAGCTACTCTGATGGAAGTGCTGTAGGAGCCATAGCAGAGCAAGCACACAATACAAATGCCAGCTCGCTCCAGAAAAGGAGGCTGCAAATGCAAAGGCTGAGGGGTTTTAATGCCAAGAATGTTAATGAGGGAGTTGGATAATGGAAAAATATAATTTAGTGTAAGAGTGAGTATCCATGGGGAGAGGCAGATCCAAGCAGCAGATTAACCTGGCGACTCTCGTTGCAAACGGGGGCCACTTTTTCTGGAGAAAGCCACAAAGGCAGCCCCAGGCTACGATGAGAGCAGCTCTCTGAGTCCCAGAGAGCCTGAAGACTGGGAAAATGATAATAAAATTTCTAATGTTTGTTGCCGGGGGAAAGACTTTCAAAGATGGCATGTAGCCAAAAATAAATGACTTTTAAACACATCCCTGAACTTCTGCTCTCAGTGGCTTGCTTTGGGTGCCTTGTCAAATGTCTCTGGCCTCATAGCCCACTTCGCATGGAGATTGGTTCATCCATAATTTATGTTGGGACTGGCAGGAGAAATCTCCCTTTTACCCTCCATTCAGACTCGTTCCTTCAAAACCATTAGTGATGCTGAGGTCAACAACTCGTCAGGGCTGCTCTTGCCCATATATATTTCAAACTAAGAAGTGTCATTGAAGAAAATAAATAAGAGACTGGATGAACTATTGCAAAATTTAGCCATCGCTTATATCCTCTTTCTTTCCTAACGTGGTGCAGATATACAAATTAAATAAGGCATAACGTATAATAAATCAATTTCAGATACATACCAGATATTCGAAGGTGTATTTGGCTAAATCCTTTTATTACTCATTATTTTGAGTTTGGATGATGTCTACTACATATTGAAGTTTGGTTCTATGGTTTCAAAATATGCGCCAAGTCAAATCATATAATTTAGAAATAAGTTTGCATAAAGTTTGACATAGAGAAGATATTTTCACATAGGGCCTTTTTGTGTACATGTCCTATAATAGACAAAATCCATATTACCTGAGGAAGTGGACTTATGATTCTTCATTGATGTGAAACTAGTGACTCAGGTCTGTTATTGCTGTGCCAGTGGCCAAAACAAACACCACTACCAACAAAGATCCAACCAAAACAAACAAACATAAAACTTGGCACTACCGGTCACTGCGAGGAAGGAACAAAAATGAAGCAATCTGCTGGTATATTGCAGCTAAGAAAGAAACTGAACCCTTCATTTGAGAATATATATATACTACTAATAATTATATATGACTATCTCTTATTGCAGGTGTTTCAGGGAATCTCAATTTACTATGCTATAAATAGAATCAAATTATCTGGGGCAAAAAAATGCTCACAATGATAATGCTTTCTGACTCATAAGAAAAATTTAAATAAAAAACTCTGTGTGATTCAAATTATAAATCAGCACTAATGGTGAAATATAGATATTTTAGGAAATACAAAGATGTAGAAAATCCGTTTCCAACTTTCCCTTCCTTAGAAAGTTACCTGATGTTATACTCCAGCAAACTGAAAAAATTAAAGTAACAAGAAAATGTATAGTAACTCAGGAGAGCACCAACTGAAAGTTCCCAAGCAGTATTTTAGATAAGGAAAGCAGTTACCAGGATGAACTGCTGATAAAAGAAAAACTATATATTATAAATTTAAATACAGATAAAAAATATTCCACAAGAATATAAAAAAAGTAATTAATCATGAGAATATTAAATAAACACATAAGCAACCATAAACTCTAGTAAAAATAAAATCTTTAAAATGTCATGATAAGAAATAAAGCAAACCATATTGCTGCTTTATTTAAAAAAAAACTCATTGAAAGTCTTTATTAGACTGTATATAAATTAATCCATGAAATGTTATCCATTGTATTGTTGAGTTGAAGTGACATTAAAATATTTATAATTATAATACCCAAGAATTTATATCTAAGTATCATAAATTCAAGGGTGATGTTGGATTTACACCAGTCATTATTTATATAATTTAAGTTCCTAAAATATGGTATTTAATGTTTCTTTTAGAATCAACAATAGACACATTATAAACTACTTAATTGTGATGAGAGAGTATAAATTAAATGTCAGATGCCCTGCAAATATAAATGTTCACCTATCTCTGACAGAAATTGGGGAGGACGTGAATAAAGAGAAGTCAAGGGGAGGACTAGAGGCTTCATCTTTTAAAGCCAGCATTTATTTCTTCTTTATCTATTATAAGATAATTTTTCAGTATATTTTTTTAATTTTTGAAGTTGAATAGTCATTGAACCACAGATTTTGATCTAACTAAATTAGAAAGCTAAGAGGATCAGGAGAAAGGATAATATTATAAGTACAGAGGTGAACAGAGAAAGGTGAAAATGTTTGAGTATTTCATAATTAGTTTAAAATTTTTTCCTTTGAAGATTGGAACCAGGAATTGGTTTGTATTAATTGGGACTCTTGCTCCTTAATATTCCCTCTGTTAGATTTGTATGTACATGTTACTTCAGTTGAATTATGAAATCACTTGTAAGTGAAAATTTGGTATAAAAGATGATATACAGAATAACAAACTTGCTTTTTTGCTTAAGAAAAAAGTATAGTAAATTTATTGGTGCTATTTTTTAGTTACACATATCCCTTATTAATTTGCTATCAAATTTCCCAAAGTGTCTTTTTAATGATCAAATAACCTCAATCTCCAAAGTTTTGGTCCTCAATGCCTAGGAGAAATGACTCCTTATTTCTTACTTAAGTAAGAAGGTCGATGAGATCCAGAGAAAAGAGTTTAAATTTCCTTCTCGCCTCAAAATGCTGATCTCCATTTAGTCTCTCTTTCTCCTCTGCTCTGCCAGTTATCAGGTGTTCTTCTCCCAGGCTCTTATTTAAGTAGCGTTGGTCCAGTCTTAGCCGTCCCCTGTTCTGAGCACACCCCTTCCATGTGGGCTTCCATCCTGACCCACTCTTTCCCTTCAGCCTTCTGATGTGCTCCAGCGTTGTTAGTCAGATCAACACTTTTTCATATGGATTATGTTATAGTCCATCTAGCAATGAGCATAACGTACTCCCCATTCTTTCTTAACTCTTGAATTCATTTGCTAACCCTTTAAGATAAAGTATTATGTCTCCTTGTCTAGCAAGGCAACTTTTCTATATGCTAATATTATACTTTAAACATATGTGATTTTCTGTTCTATCTTCATCTTATCCTGCAATTGTTTCACCCAATGATCATCAAATTCTCTTTTTTACTCTGTCCCTGTCTTCCTGCTTTTTGAATATAGCTCCTCTGTCTCTGTTGTTTTTTATTTACTCCTTATTGTTTTTAAACTCCAGGTGATGATACTCTAAAAGGTGTTTCCCCAAGTGTAATCTTGGATGTTCTCTTTTCTGGCAATTCCATATGTTCCACACAAATTTCTCTTTAGTTATAATATATTTTATAATTTCAGTGACATACTTAAGAACAAAACCTTACTGCAGTTCATCTTATTGATTATTGAACTCACTGCATTTCACCACTGAACCAACTGCCTTCAGTTGGCCAGTTGTTTGTTTGTTCTTCCCATCAGCCATCTTCAGGCCCCATTGAGCCAATCTGGTCTACTTGTCCTCTCCATTCCCCCTTCATCCACCTGACACTCCAGGTGCCCCTGTCCTCCAGGTCCTTGCCTGTTACTCTCCACCTCCACTCTCGGTTTTCACGTTTCTTGTGTAGTTTAATCATCCACCCGCTTCCATCTCTCAATTCTAGTTGTGAGCATTCCCTGCTGAGTTGGAGATGTTTCAGTAGCTTCATACTCACAAGGCGACAGCGCTTGAAAGTCAGTCTCCAAGTCCATGGCTTTGGCTGCGTCTGGAAGCCAGTGTGCATTTCTGGGTTCCCTTTGTCACTAGCATGGCTTCCATTTTTCTAGCAAGACACATTCCAAGCACCCATGGACACTACAAACTGCAGCACTTTCCTTACGTTCTGGACCTGCCTCGTCCTCTGAGTTTGGCTTCTGACGTGGCTAGAGCTCCACTGCCTTCCCGATTTGCCCGTTCAGAACAGCATTCTCCTTCTGAGCATTTCCTTTGGCATCCTGCCTTAAGCCTGTCCACCTCTGGGCACCTCTGTGTGCTGCTCCTGACGTGCAATGTGCTTTCACCTATCCTCTTCTACTGGACAAAGTCCTGCTGCACATAGTTGGACAGATGCCTCTGAACAGCCAGCTCCTTGGCCTGGGCTTTGCAATGCCAACTCATGTCCACTAGTACCAATGGAGTCCAAAGTCACACCTGAGGTTGCTGCATTTTAGTCTCCTGTGGGACTGACTAGGCTTCACTACTGGCTTGTTTGTTTTTGCTCTCACCTTGCCTTAGACATGTGTAATCCAAAGCAGATTTTGGTCACTCTCCTCTCGTAGGGTCCCAGCTGCTGTTTCCCAAATACAATACGATAGGAGCCGCATCCTCACTGTAGCCCTCAATACCCCTTTACTCTCTCCAGCAGTAATCATTAGTTAACAATATTCGATGTTACTTACCTTCACTCTTCCAATTGTCCTTGAATGTCACTCTTATATTGACTTTTCTAAGACTGGGGAGTGTTCATGTGTATTAACTGTTATTTCCTGTAGTAGTTGGGTTGTTCAGCACATCTTTATGCATTTATAAACTCAACACATATTTATTAAATTCAAAACACTGAAGTGGTATAATATTCAAAGACTTTCAATGTCTCCCCAGTATCCTGAGAAATAAAATTTAAAACCTTTTTGCTTTATTGAATCTTCTCCAGGTTCACATTGCTGTCTTCAGGAACCAACCTGTTGTAGGTAAACTAAATCTCTCGTCTCTTTGGAGTAATTCTGCACCTATACTTGGCACATTGCTTCCACAGCAGCTGTCTTTCCATCTCACCTCTATCAAAACCTGACCCTCCATTTTTCCAGTACAAATAAAATCCCTGGAGAAAAAGGTTACAAGATATTTAACTGTAGGAATAAGGGAGGTGATTCACTCTCTTTCACTTTTCCTGATTTCTAGTCTTACTGCCTTTGTACCTTAGTAAAGTAACATGATTAATGTGAACTTGCCATTCCTTGTTTTTCACAAAGGGTAAATGATTGAAGAATATCATGTGAATGTCAGCTGTGCCACTTAAGTATAGTAATTATGTTATTAATTGTATTTAGCATCCTTCAGAATAGCCTGTCATTGCTATGGTAGTAAGACATAATGCATTGGTATTGGTTGAATGTTTAAGTGTTTTTATAATTCATTGAGAACCCATATATAGTCATGGTATACTCACCTTTCCAATACTTTATTTTTCTGTTTATTAGTATAGATATATTCAGCATGTAGATAAGAACAAGTATAAAACTGGTACATGAGGTCAAAAAATTATGTTAAAAATTATTTAAGGATCCCCATATGGCAAAGATAAGCAAGTCATGAATGATTTCAGTTTTTAACTGATAAGAGAAGCTAGTGGTCCTATTTTAAGTTATGGCTAAAGTCAGCATTGAGACATGGAACAGAGTTTGAATCATGTCCCTGCCTATGCCATATGCCCAATGAACTTTTTGAAAAAATATATAAGCACCTGTGCAGAAGACAAATAATAAAAACTGGATGCGAGTAGTTTGGGATGAAAATTAAGGAAGTGTGAACATCTAAGATTGGCTACTAAAATGAATTCATGGAAATACAAAGGAAAAAGAGGTTTTCTCTCTTTTACTCCACAAGTGTAAATGGAACACAAAGATGGGCAATTAACGAGGCAGAGAATATCCCCAAGGCCTATGACTTTGGTAGGAATGCAGGTCATAGCTGATAAAATGAGTGAATGTGATACCATCCAGGGTGATAACTGGTTAGAGGGCAGACCTGTGACTTGCCTGCGATCAGGAGGTGAAAGACAGTTTCTTCGGGTGACTTTGAGCTGAGAGATCATGCGAGTCAATCAGGAGAGGATTGTAGGCCACAGAAGGTGGAAAGGTCCCTCAGGTGGGAAGAGCTGACTTCTAAAGGAAGGAGAAAGAAAGCCAATGTGGTCTCATAAAAATAAACGAGGGGGAAACGGTATGAAATTAAATTGGAAAGGTTGCACATAGAGTCTTGTAGACCATGTTCTGAAGTTTCCATTTTACTCTGATGTGTTATTAAGACACAATGCTTTCCTTTGATTGTGAGTGTCTAACTGGCCATTGACCACCAAAGTCTATTTCTGAGTAATATGAAATAAAAATATCCTCAAAAACGCACGTGATTTTCTTCCTCTTTATTCACGGCATCTAATGAAAACATTTATATAACTTTATTTTATTGGATGCTTTTCCATTCCATAGAGTCAGATACTGCCTAAAATTTTAATTACACCTACATCTTATAAGGTTTACTTTAGGAAACAGGTGGTATATTTTCTAAAGGGCTAATGTTATTGAACGAACCATTGTGTTTGCTAAATTAACTGTGTCATACTCATAACTGCTTAGGTAAATCATGTTCGGGCACCAAATGGAATGTGTCAGGTTGAGACACAGAGATTTCCATTTCCTTCTGAGATGTGACCTTTGGTATCGCCGGTAAAAGGGAAGAATGGAATTGCATCTGCCCATGCCAATCAGTGTGAATATAACTTAATTTGTTGATCTAGATTTTTTTTCTCCTCAGTTTCTAAACCTTTAAAAACATAAATTCAAGGGAATTAAATTTCCAGTGTGTAAAATTTCTAGTGCACTATTGCTTTTCATATTACAAGAGAATAAAATAAAACAGGCACCTTTTATAGGTCTGCCGGTCTTTAGCACCTTTTGTTAAGCTGTTAAACAGCTGGGCATGATGGTTTCCCTCACACAGAAAACAACTGTCTTTTTTTTGGTGGGGGGGTGATACCAAATATGTTGATCACATTAAAAATATTTCTTTTATTATAAAATCATAGAGTGTTAAATTTTGTTACTCTTAAATCTGAGGATTTTCCTTAACCTAATGAAAAGACAGATAATGCTTTTTTCACCTTTAGAATAACGTAAATTAAAAAGCATCCTAATACATTTTTATAAAAGTATGCAAGCAAAGTTTATTACTTAGGCTAAATTCAGCTTATTTGATGTATCACCTTAGGTCAGGAGCTTCAGATTGTCATTAACCTGGTATTTTCCTTTCTTTTTACATATTTTATCATAAGTTTTTAAATAATAATTATATTGAAAAAAGCTTAATGCAGAAATTCTGTTTCACACATTGTAAGGCCCTGGAACAATTGCTTGGATTATTACTTTGTTGTGTAAAGACATTCATACTGGTCTGAATAGGATAAGCTTTACTATTAACAAAAGAACAAAAGGCATGGGTTGCCAGCTCAGGCCTAGAACAGCCCAGTACCTGAAATACTAGTGTTCCATCTCTCTCTTTGGTATCCTGCCCTACATCGCCATCGCTCAGGGACTCACGTTGGGGGATCCCCCAACTCCTTCACTTTCCCGTGATTGCCAGGAAGGAAGGAAAGGGTAATGGGCTAACACTCTGGCTCTGAAGCTACTGCCAGAAGAGACACCTGCCATTTCTTTTCTCATTTTTTGGCCAAATCAAGTCATATGGCCACATCACTTCAATGAGGTTGGAACCTGCACCCTTACCCTCTGCTCAGGAGGAGAGCCAGAAGTATTTGGGGAACAGTGCTGACAACCACACAGTTCTTCTTTCTGGCCTTTTAAGCTTTGGGATTGCCCCAAGTCTACATTCCCTGATCTCATTCTCATCGGGCCATGTAAAAGTTCCCGATCTTCTGAACACACCTTAGCATTCTATGTCATCGTGACTGTTCACAGGAACCATTTCCCTAGTATTTCACATTTCCTTCTTTTATGTGCAGTTTGAAAGTTTTTATATTGATCATTTTTATACCGGATTGAAAAGAATAAAAACAACAGATGTTCTCATTACCTTTTTCATGTATTTTAGTCAGTTTTTTAGCTCTATGCCATTGGAATTTTCCTGAGGACTTTCTCTTCAACTATGATATAATTTATATTTTTCCACAAATTGGATAGAAAGAAAAAATTTGGTATTAATTAAATAAGCAATAGTTTGAAGCAACTAATGACTGTGTATAAAGTTGATGTCATCTTTCAGCAAAGCTCCTCTGTTATCACGGCCAGCTTTGAGGTAGGGACCACTTTATTTTACACGTGGGGAAAGGAAAATTACGTGATAGGCTGAATATTTAAGGGTGGATTGTGTCTCCCGCTATGATCTCCACTTTGAAGACCTAACACATGGATTTAGTTATGCATTTAATTGAGACAGCATCTCCCTAATTTACCAACGCTGGCCTTGAACTTGCCATCCTCCTACCTTGGCCTTCCCCGGTTTCTGGGGTTACAGGTGTGCCCCGCCCTGGCTGGCTTTCTTCAAAGCAGTACAAAATGGTCAGGGCTGCCCCTCAACCAGTGTGACTGGTGCAGGCTTATATTTTGATGGAAATACTTAATACAGAGCAAAGATCATGATGAAATATGATGCCTGAAGTATATTCCAAGGTACTACCTGACACAATGCACCACTCTCCCTAATGCATATTCTTTCCACTAGATACCTTTATTAGAAGAAATCTGGCCAAACCAAGGGGTGAGGCCTTAGAAGAAACCAAACCTACTGACTTCTTGATCTTGGACTTTCAGCCTCCAAGTGTGAGAAAACAAAAATTCCACTGCTTAAGCCACCCAGTCTGTGAAATTTGGTGGTGTCATTCTTAGCAAACTAATACCATCTGGAACTGAAAATGCACAGGGAAAGAGGAGGTCTCAGGGAACAAAACTGACTAAATTACCTTGTCGTATTTTGTGCGGGTAGGAAAATAACAACAAATCCCACTGTTACGTATAATTATAAGGCACCAGTAAAACTTTGTAAAAATGCCAAATGAAAGAAGGAAAAAAGGAAGAAAATAAGGGAAATGAACATAATTAAGTTAGAACAACAGTAATTTGATCTTAATAACCAGTCATTCTCAGAAGAACAGCTGAGCACACCTCTGCCTAATTTGCCAGATTGCTCTCTGTAGGTCTGATTCTCCTAAACTGAGTACTAACTGTTGAACTGGATGCTGATTTTTCTGCTGGCCTGATGGTGTTGGTTTTCATGTGGGTGATCACACCACGAAGGCACTTGTGGGATGGGAAATGGGAACGTTTTGTAAAACTCATGGGTTATCATTAGTTGCCTAACGCAATGCCACTTAAATACCTATAGTTTTATAATGCATACTGTTTTATTTGATTAGCATTCAACACTGCTGGAGAGGTTTATTGAAAAATTTATCAACAGTAAAATAAGTGTTAACAATAATAAAATACAAACAAAAGTTATGGACTGATGCTTTTGCCTCTGGAGTCTTATTTCATTTTTTTTAATTAAAATATTTTTTATTTTTACAGACACATTTTGATTTATTGTGCACAAATGGGGTACAACTTTTGCTTTCTATGGTTGTACACAATGTAGACTCACACCATTCATGCAATCCTACATATATATAGGGTAATACTGTCTGTTTCATTCTACTGTTTTTCCATCCCCAACCCCTCCCACCCCTTTTTCCTCTACACTATCCAAAGTTCCTTCATTCGTCTCTTCCCCCCATCATTATATATTGCCATGCACTTGTAAATGGATAAAGTTGGAAGCTTCATATTTCTATCATTGTACCCTACTGTCAAACTATTTCGCCCATGTCCTACAAGTATTTTGTGAATGTCTAGGTTGCAACTTCCTGTTTCCCTTACTGTTACCGCTGACAGAGCCTCAGTGGTTCTATGCTTCTCAGGCCGTTGAGTGGGACCTGGGGCAGCTGTAACTCATTTTTTCACCCAGCCCCAAGAACAATAGGAAAGCCTGCTTCAGCACGTCTCATTTTGTCCTTGAAAAGTTAAAAAAAGAAAGAAAAAAAAAGATGTGTGTTAAGTCGTTTCTGGATAAGACTGAGAAAAAAGAGCGGGTGAGGAACATTTAATGTATACCCTTCAGACTGAAGTACATGTGACAGTGAGAGATGTTGGCTGGATGTTTATCTCCCAGGCTGCTGCTTAGATCCTTCCAGAGCTGGGCACACAGAGTAGGAATCCAACAGACGCCACCTGGAGCATTGGGCTGCTTCTCTTTGCCTTAATGTCTAAAATAATAAATAATAGATTTTGTCCAAAATGTTGGAACAGCCGGACGCTGAGCCGTTTTGAAAACGGGGTGGTGACCAAGAAGTGAATGCTGAACTCAGCTCTGTGGAGTCCACGGCAACCTTGATGTGAGAGGAGTCTTCAGAGAAACAGAGGAGACTCAAGACATAATAGGTGCAGAGAAATTGAAAGAGAAGGGGCAAAATAAAACGGGGGATAAGAAGTTTTAAATGTGGGGTCAAGAGAAGTATTTTAAGGGATTCTTAAAAAGATGGGTAAAATAAACAGGTTAACATTTTGATAGGAAGATTTAATATAGAGACAAAAGGATGATGAAGTAGAGTAACCAAATTATACCATGCTTCTACTTAATACATCATCTTTCTATTACCTCTGACCAAATTACAGCTAGGACCAATTGCCCATGAAATACCAGCAATAGGTCCGAGGCTGTCAAAACCTCACCCACAGCCAAGTCACCTTCTTGTTTGTTTAGGGCGTAGTTTTCTTGGAACCTGGACCTATTTGTTCCCACACTGCCTATGGCTACATTTACACTACGACTGAAGAGCTCAGTGGTTGCAATAGTGGATTTATTTGCCAGTTAAGTCTAAAATATTCCTCATCTAAGCCTTTAGAGAAAGTTTCTGAACCTCTAATTAAATGCAAAGTGCGACCTTCACCTTTCCACAAGGGTGGAAAAGACTTAATATTTTTAAATGGCTTTCTTATCAGGAAGGATGCCATATTATTTATCTTTGCTATGGTCTATCTTGTTTAATTCTCAGAATCAACATATATTGTATATGACATCTCTTTTCAACATGAGGTTCTTAGGGTGGATTAGGACAAAGGTCTCCAAGTCATTTAGCTATATTTGGTATTAAAACTTTCTTTTTTATTATTTTTTATTTTTAAAGACTGCATTTTGATTCATTGTACACAAATGGGGCACATCTTTTCATTTCTATGGTTATGCACGATGTAGATTCATGCCATTTGTGGAATCACACATGTACATGGGGTAATGATGTCTGTCTCATCCCACCAACTTTTAACTAACAATAACTTCATTTTTTCCACTGTTTTATTTCATTTTGGAGTTTCTTTTATGTAGAACTCTCTGTATAAATTTATATAAATAAATCGATTACATATATTGAGGTACATGTGTAGGACCAGCAATATTCCAAATTACACAAGAGACTTGGAATAGTAACTGAATTCTCCAATGAAAAAGTCTTCTCCACATTTGGTCCCCTCTTTGATTACTACCACCATCATTATGTTTCTTTAACCCATCCATATCTCTTTTCCTTACTTTCTATGACCAAACATATTTACATCTTATCTATTACTTAAACTGCGACAGCAGCCTCCTCAATATTTCTGCTTCAAGCATCTTTAGTTTCCAACTGTAAAATGAATCTCGTTTTTTCTCCTCTCCAAAAGGATATACTTATAGACCCTCTCATTAAAAGAAAAAATTAATAAACCAACCTCTTAATACAAGACCCATTACAATAAAACTAACCTAATTTACTGGATATATACGTCCTTTATTTTCATTTTGGGGATTCAACCCAGGCCTTACATTCCAGGTAAGTGCTGTAATACAGAGGTATACCATGAATCCTGTATTTAATTTCTCAACTTTACAGGCCTTCCTATTCTTTAAACCAATAAGATTGAAAGCTCTTGGTCAAAAGAATTGGATTATGTTTAGGATTATGTTTTTCTTCCATGTTTCCATTCACCTGTATATTTTCCTTAATCTTCATCTGATTACTTATCACTTTGACCTCTAATATTTTCTCTGAAATATCTCTCTGATGCCAGGGGTACAGATGTGAACTTCAGTAGAATTTTTATGCCTCAAATGACAATGAACATATATTACTAGTAACAGAGCTGACTCTACAATTGTCAAATAAGTGTTTGAATTCCAATGATTTCATATATAACCCATGTGATCCCTGCCATTTTGCTCCCCTCCTCTTCCCTCTATTCTTTTCCCCCATCCTCCTTCTTTTCCCCCTCTTCCTCCTTCTCTCTCCTCTTCCTCCTACACTCTTGCAATGCTGGGTATTGAACCCGGGGACCCATGCATGCTAGGCAAGTGCTCTACAAAGCAGCTACATTCCAACCCAATGCCTTGCTCTTCTGGTGGGAAACTACTTCATGTATATGGTTAGAGTTGTAATATTTTTCATGTATATGGTTGGAGTTAAAATATTTCTGAAAAAATATTATAGATTAAAAATATAATAGATTATATTAAAGATGCAAATGCATCTTTAAAAGTCCTAGGATAATGGACAGCACATAGAAAAGACCCAATTTATCATCATTATAATTGGAGGTTTGCTTCAAGGGTTTATGTTGGAGAACATATATCATCATTTCCTTACTTGTTGCAGTACAAATGTATGATGTTACTGTATCTTGTATCCAGTAAGCCTTTGTCAAGTTTGGTGACATTTTTTCACTGTGTCTTTATGGGCCCCATCATATTGTCAGTGTGTAATGAAGCTTGTTTCTTAGCGTGGTTGTGGGGATCCACTTATCCCAGTTCCTGTCTCCCCTCTGCCTGCCATCTCTATCTATTAAAGAGAGAGTGAAATGTCTGGAGGTGCACAAGTGGCTGTCTCTGACACAGCACTGAGTCATGGACTTCACAAGTGTGATGTGTTGCTTTTTGCCCTAAAGCTCCCAGATAATGAGAATATTATTAAAACATGACGATAAAAGAGACTATGGCAAGGGTGCATTATTTCCCAAATGAATGCTTTTTCCTTGTGGTATTTTATTCAGAAACTGATCTTTCTTAACCAACCCATGCATGTAAGTATAAATCACTAGGACGAAGAGAGCAGTTGCAGAGACAGGCATGAACACAGGCAGGTTCTGTGTCTGGGTCAGATACACCATGTTGCTTATTGGTCAGTATAGTTCAAAGGGTGGGCAGATGCAGAAGTAAAATCAACCAAGTAAGGTCTTGATCCTTCACTATGTTAATAATATGTTTCTTTAGAGGATTGGCCAACTCAGCTCCTTTGCACTAAAAAGATCTTTCTTCCTTGATAAAAGCTCTCGAAGGCAAGAAAGAAAGGGATGCAGTTTAGTTTATCTCAGAAATGACTGCTGCAAGGAAACTGGCTCAGCACTAGTTGCTCAGATGACGACCCAACAAAAAGTAGCTTGATTAGGGTATTATTAAGAAAGATATTGTGGACTGAATAAGAAAGTTACCAAGGAAAAAATGACACATGAAAACAGCACATAATGGATAGTATGCTCAAAGTGACCATCTTTTCTTTTCAATGAAGAACCTGACTTTTAATTAAGTACTAGAAGTTAAATCTTTTACCAAATGTTCCATTGCCTTGTTTGTCTGTACCTATTATACCAGTTTCAAAAGTTATACATGAAATTTTTAACTTCTTTCACCATAGTATTTGTATGGAATTGCTCTTAAAATTTCAATGCAAAAGCATTGATTTTGTACTCAGCTGTTTTTTTCCCTCCTCTTGATAGCTTTTCCTTTGTTAGACTTTAAGACTACAATTTGCAAAATCAATAAAAACACAGCTTTCCCCAAGAAAGAAAAGTCCTCCAGAGGTTTACCTGAAAGTGTCTAGGGCAAGATTTCTGTGACCTTGAACTATTTGTAAAGTACCAGTGGTGACTTTTCAGAGTGTCACATCAAAATTGGTTTTGTGTCTCCGAGGAAGGTTGAGCGTGTAATGTCAGCAACAGCTGGGCAAAGGCAGCAATTATATGTCAGCTCCGCTTTCTTTTCAAAGAGAGCATTTTCCCAGGCTGACACATTGCTGGGGAGAAAAAGGACACATACAAAACTTTGTTTTCATTTTCAATTATTTTTGGAGACATGGAGCCCATGACAAGCCAATAATAGTAAACAAAAATGACAAGAATTGACGGTGCTGACCATAGAATGTGGAAGCTGCTGTGGTTGGTACACATTTGGTTTGACCACTTTCAATTTTATGAGTTTGGAGAAGAGGAAGAAAAGAAATCCTGAAAGCCATACCCATTTAATAAGATTTTTTAGCTATAAAAATACACCCTCCCCCTGTCTCTAAAGCTTCCACTTTTCAGGGACTATAGAAATAATTGCTCACCATGAAATCATTGCAAAGCCCTTTAAAGATCGACTATACCAAGCATCCTCCTCTTCATCAAGCACAAGACTCTGCCATGGCTCACACATTATGGGGCCTGATTTGTGTTGTTCGAGAACTAGCTGTGAAAAGATCGCTGTAAAAGGAAAATGTTGAAACTTAGCTATGACTAATTAATGTTTAATTGACACTTTATAAAATGGAAAAAAATAAAAACTTTGGTTTATTGAAAACAGTTGTGTGTGTTTGCTGGCAGAAGGAACTGCTATGTTATGTTACGGAATAATCAGAGAAAAACCCTCTAATGCTCTTTTCATAACACTTACAGTAGGCATTCTAATACCACAGAAACCTTGGGGGAGGTTGCAGACAAAAAGCAACGTAATTAAGTTTCAGTTAAAGGTTGCCAGAAAGGGATTCCATCAATGGTGCTGTTATTCTTGGTCCACTCTGCTGCAGCGGCTCAGCCAACAGGGAAAATGCCAATCATTGGAAGTCATCTTGGTGGAATTCCTGCTTGATCGGGATTTTCAACTATTTATTTTCAAAATTTATTCTATACTTTAAAAGACTAAGGTCAAATGCTCTGGTTTTACTGATAAAAACTCCAAGATATTTTAGCTGAACTCCATTTGCTTTGAATGTGTGTGTCTCTACATACCAGAAAAATAAGCTGCCATAGAGGAAAAAAATAAATTCAAATTACCCTTGGTTTGTGATTTATGTCAGGCTGTCACTTACACACTGGCCCGCATCCAGGGCTATTTGTTTGTTTGGTTTCTAACATTTTTCCATTTTAGGACTTCACTCCAAGCATTAATTCAGGCCTTCCAAATAATTTAAGGAGGAAGAGTTAGACATGAAGTCCAAGGAGCTGCCCAGCAGGAGACCTGCATCAGTGTGGGCCAATAAGATCATTTGGTGAGGTTGTGGTTGGCATCAGTAAGAAAGCAAGCGATAGATCTTTCCCTCCCTGTGTGCCTTGGAAGGGGAATTATAAGACAGGGAAAGGCAAAAATGAAACATAAGGACAGGAAACCTGGGAAAATAAAGAGCCAAGTTTCCTGATAATTCTGAATGGAGGAAACAGACCCAGTATTTGGAGGGGCCACAGCTATTGAATATGAAACCCCTAAGTGGAGGCAGGACTTTGGACAGAAGAGGCAGGATTAATAGAGCACTCTCAAAACAAAACAAAACAAAACAAAAACAAAAACACACAGAAAATAACAACAACAACAAAATAAACTGCTCATTCTTATTCTGATAGAGCATTGAAAGAGAAAACTAGTTGGAAGTTATTCTTTGCTTGCCTAAAGCTTTGGAGCTCTAAAAATTCTGCATGTCAGCTGCAGACAGGAATTCATGCAAAGTTTGAGCCAGACGTTTTGCCTGAGGGCATTTAGCAACTGTCCCCAGCAGTGGCTGCATTTAAAGATACTTGTGCAAAAGGATGAAGAACACTATACATTGCAAATACTGCCAATAAAGTCTTTTGCTTTATAAAATTTCACTTGGAAATATATTAACTATTGAGCCTGAGAACTCTTGGAGTAATGTATTAGCTCTGAGCCCAGAAAAAGTCTGGACGATAAGATAGGAGATGAATCAATGAGGGGTATAGAAGCAGATTGGGAGCAGCCAGGAAGCAGATTGCAAAAATAGAAGAGGAATGGTCTGGACCCAAACCCTCACCACATTCAGCCAAAGATTTTACCAGTATTCCAGAATGGTGGGGCTGATATTTAACCTCAGCCACATAAAGTAGCAAGTTAAATGCAGTGTACACTGATAAACATAATACATGCTATATAGTATGCATGTAATACATATACACATATAGTTGTCATATATACATGAACTATATATGTAATATTTAATTTTATATCTAAAATAATATATATTTTTATATTCCTACATATGTACATATAAATACAAACTTAATGAAAGTTTTTTGGTTTGTTTTTGTTGTTGTTAATTTTTTTTGTTGTTATTTTGCAGTGCCTGTCATGAAAACCAGGGCCTCTTGCATGCTAGGCAAGCTTTCTACCCTGGACTCTGTCCCCTGCCCCATTTAAATGTTTTAATGTATTCTGGGATGACATTGTTTCCTTCAAGAAATACAGATTACATAATTTATCCAGATATTTATTCATGGAATTTCTGCTGAACCTTATCAGTAATGATAACCCACAGGTCAGGTGGATAACCCAGATCAACCTTGCCCTAGAGAGAGCTGCCCACAGGTGCTGCTCTTGACACTGACCATGAAGTCCAATTGTTCAGCTGTCTGTGGACCAGCTCTTCCAGTTGCTGCAGGACCAGTTCAAAGCCTGCCTGGAATGGGGAACCTGCTGGACTCCTTTCTCTGAGCTGAGGGTGGTCAGCAATGACCACTGAGGGATGATGCTCTTCACCCCACTTCACATGGGTGAAGTAGGGGAATGGAGGAAGGATTCGTTCCTCTCCTGAACCTTTTTGCTCTCTTCTCCTCCCCTTTCCTTTCTTCTGTTTATGGAGTAGAAAACAAATGATGCAAATGTATACTGTGCAAAAGGAAGAAGAAGGAGGATTTCAGATGTCTCATTAAGGCTACTGACCTAATGACTAAGAAGAGTCACCAGGGCTCATTTGCAGTGTGAGGCAGAATTAAGTTAATGTCTATGTATGAAACAGTAAAATCTCAGACACACATGGACATTAAAACTCTCACATAAATGATGGTCTGCATTTGTGTCCTGTCACCTCCCTCCTAATGTCTTCAGATAATGCTACTACTTAAACTTCACATCTTCATTGAACTTGACACTAATTATCAAAAAAAAATTAGCTAAACTGTTGCACATGCTTGCCTTATGCTCACAATCATCCTGGGCGTCTTACATACACCACCTCCTTCATCTACACAGCCAGGCTGTGATGCAAGAAGCATTTGTTTTGTATTTTTTTTTTTTTTTTGAGGATAAAGAAGTCGAAACTTTGAGAGGTTATGTAAATTGACAGAGTCACTAAGTTGCTAATGGTGGTGTCATCAACAAACATGCCTGACTCCTGCAGGTGGGCTGTTCAATGCTAAATCATTTTCCTCTCTTTTCATACAGTACTGTAATGACTTGCATAAGGAATGCAAGTTTTGCAAATATTTAGTGTAGCATAGCTGAATCCCCAGCGCAAATGATTAGGGCTGACAACTTTCTCTAAAAAGTTGTCATTAAAAAGTTCCTGCCAAGCACAGTGGCACACACCTATAATCCCAGCCCTTCAGGAAGCTGAGACAGAAGTATCTTGAGTTCAAAGCCAGCTTCGGCAACAGTGAGACTCTAAGCAATTCAGTGAAACCCTGTCTCTAAATAAAATACAAAATAGGGCTGGGGATGTAGCTCAATGATAGAGCAACCCTGGGTACTGGGTACCCAGTACCAAAACTAAAAAATAAGTTCAGCATTAAATTTTGGCTAAAGTAAAGATCTTAGTTCTAAATTTGACTCAACAACAGTGAAATTATTTCATGTAAAGTTACCTTAAACAACTGTGAAATAAATGCAATCATATCATCATCAATATTTCTTACAAAGTGTGCTGGCATTCTTGTGGTGTCAGATTTCTTCAGATTCAGATGTCTCAGAATCAGAGGGTTCTGATATTTATTGAATACCTACTATGTACATACAAGCCAGATTCTTAAATATTAAGAAAACATTTGCAAAAAATATCTGGTAAAGACTTACATCCAGAATGTATAAGGTTTGTTAAAAATACACTTTGCCAAAAGGGTTCACAAATAACCATCAAACACATGAAAAGGTAAGCAAAATCTAGAAAAATGAAAATGAAAACCATAATTAGATATCAATACACTCCCAATAACTAACATACGTTTTCATCAAATGTTGCTGAGGGTATGAGCAACTAAAAAGCCCACATTGCAGGTCAAAATTCAGAATGGTAGATTCCTTTTGACAAACAGCTCTGCAGTGATTTACAACACATGTACCATGACACCAGCATTATTATTTGCAGTTATTTAACAAAAAGAAATGAAGACATATTGAGGAAGACTTGCAACCGAGTGCCTTTAGCAGCTCCTTTCATGGAAGCTTCAAGCTGGAATAACTTCCACGGCTAGCAAGAACTAAGACATACATAAATTGTGGTATATCCATAAATTGAATACTCGCTAAAAAGTAAGCAAGCAAGCAGAAAACTTAATATATAGCTAGATACTTAAAAAAGGAATCACTGACAAACACAATCATAACCTCATAAACATTATTTCTAATGACAAAATCGAAGCACCATACATTATATGCTGTATGGTTCCATTTAAATAAAATTCTAGAAAAGTCATGTCTGTAATGATGGACAGGATACCAGTGGTCATCTGGGGCTGGAATAATACAGTACAGAAAGTGAAGAGAGATTTGACAGTGATGAAAATATCCTGTATAATTATTGTAGTGGTGATTGTATGACACTGTACATTTGTTAAGATTCATCAAATTATATACTTAAAACTGGTGATTTTTTTTTTTTTTTGATGCAGAAGATTGAACCCTGGGGTGCTTTCCAACTGAGCTATGTCCCCAGCCCTTTTTAATTTTTCATTTTGGAATAGGATCATGCTAATTTGCTGACACTGGCCTCAAACTTTCAATCCTCCTGCCTCAGGCTTCCAGTGGCTGGGATTATAGGTGTGCACCATGACACCCAGATGGTAAATTTTATTTTAAGCATTATACTTTAATGTAATTGCTTTTAAAAATCTCATACTTTCATATATTCCAGAAATAGCATTAATTCAATTTCCAAGAATAAAATTGTCTACAGTGAGGCAATTTTGAAGTAATAAAATAAACACGTTGACCAAGAATTTTCAGTAGCAAATCTAAAGCTCTTTCTATGGCATCAGGTCCCCTGGTGTCCTATGACCTGGTCCTCAGTCACTGCCCCACCTGCTGTTGGCTGAGGATGGACTCAGCTCTGGTGGCTGTCTGTGGGCTCCTTTCACATCCCACACCCATTCCCTCAGTGTCCTGGGCTTGCTACTTAGACATCACTTCTTTTTCATGATCTTCCTTAACTGAATTGCACATGAGGCTCCTAAAATGGGTGTGATACATTGAATTAAGTAATACACAAGAAAATGAATTTTGTGTGGTTTTTAGGAAGGCAATTCTCAACCACTTCATCTGAAGCAAAAAAAGGTGTATTTCAATAATTATGTAAGATCACTAATATAATAATTGGTGGATCTCCAACTATTGATGTTTTCAATCTTATTTTCCATAATAATAAAACTTATATCTTGTTATATTTAACAAAAGACTATGCTAAGAGAATAGAATCATTAATTACCTTGATTTGAAGAGTACATGTTGTATTTACATTTTGAAATGCAACACTGTACCTCAAAAATTGGTACAATGTTTACACATTAACCACATATTTTATAAGGGGCTCTTGATGTTAATTATCTTGATCTGATCAGTACACACTGTACACATGCATTCAGTTATCACCCTGTACCCCAAAAATATGTACAAGTGAAATGATGATTAATAAAAATTTAAGAAATACAATGTTATACTGTTAAATGAATGCAAAATTTTAAAAAGTAATGTACAGTCTTATTACTGGGAGGAAGGAGAAGACAGTCCCTTAAGAGCCCCCATATTGATTAGGAGGTGTAGGTGACTTTTCCTGTGGATATACTATGCATGACTTTAGATGGGCCATACGCCTTCTTTGCTATCTCTACGTACAAGAGGAAGTCAAATGGATACAGGCCCAAAATACTAGTATTTCTTCTACACGTTTAATAAAAATGAGACATGAGAAAAAAAATTTTTTGAAATTATGGTAAACTCTGAAATGTCTGACTAATAGTTTCTTCCTTTTCTAAGTGTCCGCAGTTACCTGGGGGAGTTGCAGGGCCACAGTGTATGGCCGATTCCATGTCTAAGTAAGGTGGGTACTTGAGTAATGGGCCAAGTGGAGATAAGAAGTTCATGAGCTATGGAACAGGGAACTGAATTAAGAAGGACATTGCCTATATGTCAAAAAAGATAGAACAGCTGGGGCTTTAATTACTTTGAAATTTTTCAAGTTAAAAGGTGATGTAAGTATCTACCTACACAATTCTTTATGTGCAGAAATTTGTAATGTAAAAGAAAGCTAGACTCCCTGAATGAACCAAAAAAAATTTCTACTGTATATTTCTATGTGAAATTAAATATGTTGTTGCTTAGAGTTTACTAATTAAGTTCATTGATATGAATTCTCTGGTGTAGATGGATTATTTCATGGAGAGAACCATACTACTTATAATAATCTTGATTACTGTACTTTTAAGTTTTCTGCATATCCTAGTAAATATTCTTACTGAATACAAAATTTCCCGCTGCAAATCGGCTTGACAAAAAAAGTATGTGAGATGCTTTTGTGTGTGTTTGTATGTATACATCCAAACAAAACAAAATTATACACTGTGCAAAATTTTAATTCAATACTTGGACTGAACATTTTATGAAATTATTATCTTTAGGCTTTTCCAATTTGATTTCTGTACTATGGCCAAGAACCTTACAACTTATATCATGTAGATCTAATTTATTTGATTGCTATAAAAATACTGCAGATTATTTTAACATTGATGTCAATAATCGGGTAAGACTAGAAAAATGAGTTTGTAGTGGGCAGTATTCTAAGAGCTTCACATATTAACAGTTACTCCTGACAACAAGCTTATGATGAAGGTGACCCAAGTTATCTTCATCCGAAAGATGAGAAAACTGAGACTCAGAGGTCACTTAAGAGTGACAGAGCTGGACTTTGGTCCCGGGTAGCCAGGCTGCAGACTCTGGTGACCTTAAGGGTTATTTTATACCTCTTTTAAATTAGCATAGAAACCTAACTAAAGACACTCTTTCCTTGAAACTTATTTTACAAGTTGAATAACTGTATAGTTAGAAAGTCATGTAAAAGCTTTATTTTTCCATCATCCCTTAAACTAAGCATGTGAAAATTCAAAAATTCTGAAACTTATTAGAAAACC
Organism: Sciurus carolinensis; assembly: GCF_902686445.1. NCBI lineage: Eukaryota > Metazoa > Chordata > Mammalia > Rodentia > Sciuridae > Sciurus > Sciurus carolinensis. The sequence goes on along the minus strand of NC_062217.1, from coordinate 8,141,805 downwards.
CACAATTTGGGAATGTTAAGAGGAAGGCATTCGGAATTAATCAGTTGCTATAAACAACATCCCTGTGCGGTGCTGGTAACTACAGACACATTAGCGAACAGCTGTGACCCAGGAGATAGTCAGAGCTGAGAAGGTGTTAGCATTAGGTTTGGGCAAACGTCAAGTGGACGATGCTTCTAGGCACAGTGGTGGCCTTGCCCTCTCATCTTCCACTGTGGTGTGCTCCCACCTGCTGCTGCCTGGCCGCTGAGACTCCACGCCACGTCCTCCACACCCCAGTGCTCTGGCCGTGCCCCAAGCTTTGGAATGACTGCATATAACATCAGATCTCTTCCCCCGACTTTAACAAAATGTTTCACACAGGCAGTGGCGTCCATTCCAGAGGGTGAATGGAATATCAGAAGGCACAGTAGTCCTTGGCCATCATCTCCACCCACCTGACCAAATAGTCAGAGTCAAGGCAAACCTCCGCCTGGGGTCCATTGTCCTGGGCCCTGGCCTCTGGGTAACAGGGTGGCAGGATCTCGTATCTGAGAAGACTTGACTTCAATCATCTGTAACCCTGTGCTAATAACATAGTTTCCTGATCTTCTATTTCTTCTTCCATTGCATGAGGTGATGGAACTAAAATATTTTACAATCTCCTCATTATAAAGGCTTCTGCTTCTGGACAATAGTCCAAGGCAGATGTTGAATTTTACTCTTCCATTTATTCTTGTCACACTGATCTGCTAGTGACTCCTCAAACCTGTCTCTTACCTTAAATCAACACTCAAGGTCGGAAGGGACTCATCCTATATGCTCTATTCCCCAACCATCAATTTGCCCTCTGGTACAATATAAAAATTTCAAAACAATTAAATTCTACTGTGTGCAACCCTCTGATAGCCCCCTGAATGCAGCCAACCATGGTGTCCCTTGGGTCTTGCTTATAATTATAGCATCTCCATGGAGAACCTTTGCTTTGTCCTGGAGCTATTTTTATATCTGGATATTTCTATAATTAGATTGAGCTCTTAAGACTGAAGATGTGACATATAAATGTTTTCAATCACCCACAATGTGTAGCATGTGTCTTTCCTGCAAATGTGTTTTTATACTGATGTCTAAAAAAATGAGAGTTGTCATTAACACACAGCACTGCTTCCACAAGGGACAAGGTGATACCAAAGATACAAATATAAACATTGTTACAGATTTAGAACATACATGCACAGGAAAAAAGAATGAGAGAATAAATATGAAGTTTTGGAAAACATAGAACTGTACATAAATGAAGAGAAAGAGGATTAAGTGAAAAATGAAAATTTATGTCTGCAAATTCTTCTCCAAGGGATTCTTATTCTGGTCCATGATATTTGTCAACATCAAGTTTGGGTAAAATGGAAAGGGGGCATTTATGTTCTAATTGCGTGACTCATTAGGCGGAATTCTTATTGAAAGCAGAGAAGAAAGTGATTAACACCAGACGGAGCTGGTGCGGATGTTTGTTTCTTCAAAACTCATAGATTGAAACCCAGCCCTCCAGCATTGTGCTTTTGAGGACATGGACATGGTGCTTTTGAGGAGGACATGGTGCTTTTGAGGAGGTGACTAGACATGAGAAAACATCCCTCAAGAATGGAATTAATGCACTTACAAATGAGACCCTAGGGAGCAACCTTGAGGACATAGCAAAAGAAGTCATGTGGGAACCAGGAAGCCTCCCGTAGCAGGCATAGACTCTGGGGGCACCTGAACCTCCACTCCACTCTCCAGAACCATGAGAAGGAGATGCGAGCTGCCTATAATCCACCCCGTCTTCAGGGATTTTGTTACAGCAGCCCACACTGACTAAGAAGTGTCTCACAGAGCCCTTCATTAGTCACCAGGTGGGCTCTAGACCAGGGAGAAACACAAACTGATTGAAATATACACAGAGGAGAAATTTCCTGTGGATAACATAAAGTAAAGACATCCCAAAACAAGTCATGGAGGAGAGCAAAATGACAGAGACAAGGATATGCAGTAGGTTTGGATCCTAAACACATTTGAGATGACTTTAAAGGCTATATTTTCATTAATTCAGATTGTGAGAATAAAGGAGGAAGATGTTTTCTGGAAGTGGGCAGATGGTGACCTGCTTACGGAATGACTCTCTTTTAAAAAGTCACTAAAACTGAAGCACGTGATTTCTTTCAAATTGCTGACCAAGGTAGAAAAATTGTGAGTGAATTATGAGTGAAATACGTGTTTTCTGGGTTCCCTCTCCCTCAAATATAATATGAGAAACAGTTTGAAATGTTAAAATGGTTAACACATAGCAAAAAAATATGTCTCTCAAGTGATAAGAATCAAAGGCATGTTTTCATGATATTTTGAAATTGATTTTATTGGTCTTTCTGCTAATGAAACCGGCGGTCTGCCACTATAAAGTGAAAATTACCTAGTGTTTAAAATAGGGGTGGAGAAATACATGTGCAATTCGAGGCATCTAGTTGACACTGTGCTGTGACCCTTGTGTGCCCGCGGTACAGGGCACTTTGTCCTTCTAGGCTCAGTGTTTTCATGTCAGGATACCACGACCTGTGGTTGCCATTATGATACTGCTCTGTTCAGCTTATTTTTATTGGTGACTTATGATTATATGTAGTCTTGGGATCCACTGTGACAAAATCATGCATGCAGGTAGCACAATTTGGGCTGTTTCATTCCAGTACCTCTACTTTCCCTCCTCTCTTCCCTCCCTTGAGCCTCTTCCATTACTTTATTGGTCTGTTTTCTATCTTTATTTATTTGTTCCAGGGATTGAACACAGGGGTGCTTAACCACCAGGCCAGTTCCAAGCCCATTTTGTTTTTTGTTTGTTTCTTTTTTGTTTTGTTTCTTGTTTAACGGTTCTCACAAAGTTGCTGAGGCTGGCTTTGAACATGTGATCCTCCTGCCTCAGCCTTCTGAGCTGCTGGGATTCAGGTGTGCATTACGATGCCTGGCCTCTTTTCTATTTTTCGAGGTCCCTTTTCTTTCTTTTTTTCTATCTAGCTACCATATATGGAATAAAATACATGATCCTTGACTTTTTTGACTCTGACTTATCACACTTAGCTAAATGTTCTCCAGTTCCATCCATTTTTCTACACAAGATGTAGGTTTGTTCTTCTTTCTGGGAGAGTAAAACATACCACCTTCTCTTCACTCAGTCATCTGTCGATGGACACCTAGATTGGTTCCATAAGTTGGCTATTGTGAATAGCACTTCTGTAAATATGGGTATGTATGTGTCATTAGAGTATGCCGAATAACTCTTTTGGATAAATACAGAGGAATAGAATAGCTGGATCTTATGGTGATTCCAGTTATAATCTTTTGAGGAAACTCCACACTGATCTCCATAGTGGTGATACTAATTTACAATCCTACCAAGAGTATATAAGTGTTACTTTCCCCCTACGTCCATTTCAGCAATTACAGTTATTTGTATTGGTGATTTCCATTCTAACTGGAGCAAGAGGAAATTTCAATGTAGTTTTGATTTGTATTTCCCTACTTGCTAAAGTTGTTGAACATTTTTTTCATACATTCATTGATTATTTGTATTTATTCTTTTGAGAAATGTCTGTTCATTTTATTTGTCCATTTTTTAATTTTTTCGATGCTAAGTTTCCTGAGAAATTCATGCTCTGGATATTAATACTCTGTCAGAAGAATAACTGACAAATATTTTCTCTCATTTTGTAAGCTCTCTCTTCATGCTCCTGTTTCCTTTGCTGTACAGAAGCTTTATAATTTGATGTCATTCTATTGATCAGTTCTTTGTTTTATTTCCTGGGTTTTAGAGGTCTTACTGTGGAAGTCAATGTCTGTGCCTAAATGTTGGAGAGTTGGAGTTTTAATCGTTTTCCTACCAGGTATAAAATTTCTGATTCAATTCGTAGGTCTTTGATGAGCTTCGAGTTGACTTTTGTGCAGGGTGAGGGACAGGGATCCAGTTTCATTCTTCTGAATATGGATATTCAGTTTTCCCAGGGACATTTGTTTAAATGGCTGTCTTTTCTCCAATGTATGCTTTTGACACCTTTGTCAAGGATCAGATGACTGCATCTGTGTGAGTTAGTCCCTGCGTCTTCTAGTTTATTTCATTGATCTACAGGTCTGTTTTTATGCCCGTATCATGTGGTTCTCATTACAATCACTCTGTGTGCTATAATTTGAAGTTGTAATTTCTGTTGCCTCCAGCACTGTGTTAATTGTTTAGAATTGCTTAGGCCCTTGTGAAGTGACTCTGGAAAAGACAGATGAAGAGACAGAGGAAATCGATAGAAAGTGAAGCATTCCATGATATCTGGGAAATCAGAGCAGAATACCAACACTATCAGAGATAAAACACTCAGAAAATTCTTGAAGGTTGAACACTCTCCTAAGCATCCTAATATTTAAATTATCAACTTGGGAAACAGAAGGAGCTGTTAAAACCTGAAAGAATGGTAGCGAAGCTTTGGGTGCTTTGTCCTGAAGTCAACTAAGAGTTTGCTATAGACCACCTGCCTACTCTTGCTTTAGTATTTCATAAAAAAACATTATCTTTGGATTAGTCATTATATTAACAGAGTTCATAATTCAAAATGTGTAAGTATTTTGCATATCATATTCTGATCAGTATTCCTCCCAACCCGATACCAGGCTTTGGATTCACTCCAGTAAATAGCAGAAATTCCTTGGGTACTTTTCCCAAGTATTCCATGCGTAAACAAAAAGATGATTCTACCAGTCCTTCAGCTGACTGTCCATGCCCCTCCTCTCCATCCATCTGTGTGTCCAGGCATACATTTCAGTGTCCATCCATCCATCTCTTAATACATTCTTCTTCCACCTCCACCTCTGTGTGTGTGTCTCACACTTGCACCCACACATTCTCCAAAATGACAGACATGTGTGCCCTTACTGTTTTCTATTTAATACCATTTGATGATTGTGTTACTAGGCTATACTTCCCTGTGATCAAAATACTTGATAAGAATCACTTAGAGGAGGAAAAGTTTATTTGGGGCTCACAGTTTCAGAGGCTTGGTGCCTAACCAGCTGGTCCACTGCTCTGGGTCAGAGGAGAGGCTTAGCATCATGGCCAAAAGGCTCGGAGAAGAAAGCTGCTCTTCTCAGGAAGGACTGCAGGCAGAGGGGGAAGTGGCCCTAGTGCAGATGTACCCTTGCAGGCCACGCCCCCAGTGACTCGCCCCCTCCGGCCACACCCAACAGCCTAGAGTTACCACCCAGCTAGTCCATTCAAGGATGGAGTGATGAGGTTAGAGCTCTCACAATCCAGTCATCTCGCCTCTGAAGATTCCTGCACTGAGGTACGCCTCACATCCAAACCATAGCAACAATAATCCCTTCTCATCTCCTAAAAGCCTCAAGTGTTTAAAATCTCCTGCTACTAGAAATAATTCTAAAATATTAACTTCATACTTTCACTGCTTTGAAGTTGGACAATTGTGCCTGTAGGACAAATTTCTAGAAGTAATCCAAGTACAAAATTGTCTTTTATGCCACGTACCAAGCATGGACTGCCCCTATTTTGGACCATTTGACCTGCACTGAAAACTTGCTATCTCAGAGTAGTTGTAATTGGCATTTAACCTTCTGTGACGTATTTCAAATAGCCTGTTTTCAAATATTTAAGAATACCTTCTTTTTCTGTGCATGGTAAGATCCTTGTCTTGTCAGTAGTTCTTTGGACATCAATCTGTGGAAAATATTATTCCCTGATGTTTGATTCACTCCTGATACTTATAATGACTTTTATCATGCAAGAGTGTTTATGTGCATAATTTTATGTCATTTTTACATACATATTTATACTTTGAGCATTTTTAATTCTTATACATATATCACTGACCCACCAGGAATTTGTGCTCATAAAGAATATGAAACACAGACTACTTTCTCTGTAGTAATTTTTATTTTTATCTTTACCTTTGCTTTCCTCTCTTTTCTCATTTTTTCCCCCTATATTCCTGATAGGTTTCAGAATTGGTGTCTATTCCTTTTCCTTCAGATTTTTCCTTTATTTCTATGATAGGTTTTTATTCTGTTTTTTTTTTCCTTAATTCTATTAGCTTCACTTTCACTTCCTCTGAGTGTCTTGCCATCTTTTCATCTTTCTGGTTTTTAATTTTATTTTTTAATATTCCTAGTGATATTTTTGGTGACCTTTCTAATCTTCATGGTGGAAGACTTCATATTGAGAGCACTTAATCTTTCATTTTTCATTCACGTCAGTTTCCCTTTCCAATCCTCTATTATTTTTGCAAAGTCCATGTTTGTTCCTTTTTTGTTAAATATCAATGAAAGAGATGAGAGCCCAACCCCAGCAGTTACTTTCAAAAGATTTGTCTTTGAGAGTTGCCTGAATATCTTCCAAGCTAATTGGTGTTTTGATTGTTAAACGTTTGTTAGTTTTCTTTCTTTTTTTTTTAATTGATGCATCATAATTATACATAATAGTGGGATGCAGTGTGTCCTATTTGTAAATGCACATAATCTGATCAATCTCTTTCCCTAGTACCTTCCCTTCCCTCCACTCTTCCCTCCCCACGATCTGCTTCTTACTCTACTGATCTCCCTTCTATTATTATTGCTGTTATAATTAGTGCATTATGATTATATATGTAAGTAGGATTGATGGTGGTATGTTCATGTATGGACATGTATGATTGGGCAGATTTCCTTCCCTGGTATTTCCCCATTTCCTTCCCACCTCCCTCTCTCTGAATGCTGTTCTTTGCTCTATGGTCTCCCTTCTATTTTCATGAAAGCTCCCTTTTTGATTCTCTTCTCTTTCTCTCCCCTTAACTTCCACATATGAGAAAAAGTTGTTAATTTTCTTAGTCCACTTTTTCCCCGGGTTGATCATGCTTTTCTGCATGAATTAGAATGAACAGTTGAATTAGATGAACAGTTCTTTGCAAAGGACCTCAGTACGAAGTTTCTCTTCTCTTTTACCCTCATGGAGCCAGTAGAGACTCTGCAAAAATGGCTTTGTTCTCCATGAGTCTTCACTTACTTCCGGCTCCTTTGCTCTTAGAACCAGCTTATAAACAGCAATGCTTTGCTTTTGCAAATAAAGAAGAACCTCTCCTCTTTGGGGAGCTCTGCTTTCTCTTGGCTTTTATCAGAGCAGAATCTCCTTCCTGGTGCAGTGGCTCTCCTTTTCCCAGTGTGCCAGCTTCATTTATATTTTTCCTGGTAGCTGCTCCATCTGTTTTGGTGTCTGGATTCCCAGCTGTCACCTTGTTGCACTGAAAATCAATTTTTCTTATTTATTTATTTATTTTTGCTATTTTTTCAATGACCTCCAAGATGACAGTAGAAAACGGATTTTTTCTTTTTTGCCTCCACGTTCACACTGACAGCAACGTCTTTGAATTTCTTATTTAGTCCATAATTTACCTGTGTTTTAGAAATTTCTAAGACAAAAATTTAGTGAGAGAGCTTAAGAGTCATTGCAGGGAATATTTTATGTAAGAAGTCTACCTGAATGAAACCATGTGACTATCATTTTAACACCCTCATATGTGCATTCCATCTGGTACCCCAAGGTGACATTATGGCCTGGATGATCCCGCCACCTTTGAGCAGGACGTCATTCAGATGCGTTAGGTGTTTTCACATGGTCATTGAAATATTTCAGAAAAAATTCTAACTCTTAAGGCATTCTTCAACATCTGATAAAACAAATGACAAACCCAAGTTTTCCCTTGAGATGCATTTCACTATCTTCATAAACAGAGGGGTGGGATTGTCAATGAGGGTCAAAGCATGCCTCTGCTCGCCATCCTTCTGTGGTCTACCTGTCCTTGCACAGATGTAGCTCACAATGCAGCCCCAGATTTTGATGTGCTCATTTTTTCCCACACAGCAATAAGCATGCATTTTTAAGAAACACTATTTGAAGTGACTGGGGTGTTGGAATTCACTTCATGTGATAAGGTATTTTGTTATAAATGAATGATTGAATATAAAGAGTGGCAAAGAAGGGAAACTTATGAAACCACAGCATGACCTGGGCACAGACCCTAGAGACAACAGTACATGCATAGGATGTGGCAGATGGTAGATGTGAAATTGAACTGGGATCAAGATTAATAGGCATGAGTCTAATATCTGAATTCCTCCAATACTGAAAAGGGGTGCATTTGCTCAATGGAATTTGTGGATTTTTTTTTAATAGACTGTGCAGAGCCTTAGAAATCCCCCAGTCCTTCCCTGGGCCAGGACTTGAGAAGGAGCTGGAGGAGTCTGGAAGGGAGAGGGTGGTGCCACCAGGGCCAGGCCACCTTTTTGACATAATCTATGCAGATTAAGGGTGTGGAATTGCACTTAGAAAAGAACCTGAAGCTTCAGTCCATGACGTTAGAGTAATAGTGGATCAGAGAGGAAGGTTTATAGATAATGCACGAACTTTAGAAATAAATGTAGGCTACCATCCTTATGTTTTAGTACTTCTATTGCTTTCGACTGTGACCAGTTTATACTTTGGAGGCAATTTATCCCCAACAGGATTTAGGCACAGAGCAGATGGCGTCTTCCAATGCTGGAGATGGTCATGCTGGCTCTGCACATTTGTACCACCCTGGTCAACCAGCAGTGCAGGATGGTGCTCAACCGCCAGGACCAGGGACCTGGAAACTGGGGAAATAGGCTTACCTGTTCAGGATTTATTTTATTAAGTGAGAAACGGGTCATATATTGGTCAGGGTTCTCCAGAAAATCAGAACCAAGAGGATTATGTAAATTCATATAATGTATGTAATATATATATTTATAAAACACACATATACATATGTTCATATATTTAATTAGTATAGTTATATATGTATATGTGTGAGGGGATAGAGAGAGAAGGAAAGAGATAGGGGGATGGAGAGAGATTGATATAATTCAATCCAGCTAACATGACACTTGATGGAGACCAGACAAGACCAAATCTGCAGGGAGACAGGCAGGCTGGAGACATAGGAAAGAGCTACAGTTGGAGTTTAAATCCAAAGGAAGTCCGCAGTCAGCTGGAAGAACTCTCCTATCTTCAGTAAACATCGGTATTTATCATGAAATTCCTCAACTAATTGGCTGAGGCCTTATATACTAAGGTAATCTGTTTTACACAAAGTCTACTGATTTAAATGCAAATCTTGTTCAAAAGAATATCTTCACAGAAACAATGTTTGACCAAGTATCTGAGAACCGTAGGTTAGTATAGTTGACAAAATTATCTATTACAGTGGGCAATGAAGTCTTGTTACAGCAGCTACATGCTGTCATCAGGGACCTAAAGTCTTTAATATTTTGCTACTTCATATTTAGCGTTTGACTTTCTTCTTCCAGCTTGCCTCATTATCACAAGATGGCTACTAAAGCTCATACAGCCCTGTTGTGCTTCCAGGTAGGAAAAGGAGTAAAAACAAAACACATTCCTTCAGTTGAAAGTGCCTTGCTTTTCAGGCAGTCTCCTTGATATCCTTCTCACAAGGCACATAGCGTGTCATTGACCACATCTGTTTCACAGGATCTTTTCTATCTGCCAATAAGCTAGAAAAAATGTTCTCAGTAAGCATGATGCAACTATTAACAAAACTGATTCTATAGCTCAAAAGAAGTTGAAAATGTGCAGCCATGGGTAGCTAGCCACCTTTGCCACTGCATCTGGTGTTTAATGAGTACTCTGTGCCAGACAGGGCGCTGATTGCTTTGTATATATTACCTAAAGTACAGTTCATAACAACCGTATAAAGTAGAAACAGTTATAATCAGCATAGACTTAAAATCTGTGGTAACCGGGTTCGGGTCAAACACATATCTAGAGGCACACCTAGAAACGGGGCTTACAGGCTGGGGACAGCCCTACTTTGTTTTATTGCTATCTTTTCTCTTGGGTCAATTGATGATCACCCTTGGCCTTCATGGTTTGGAGTACTTGGGGACACATCCTCCTTATTCTTGAACTCCAAACCTTCTACAACTTCTAATCACATACAAAACTGGGCAGTTGTGCTTCATGAAGTCACTCACATTAAACATCAAACTAAACCTGCTCTGTTCCTTTGTCTTGAATTATTTCAAGTGAAAACAACAATTGTCTGCATATGCTATTTCTGCCATATTTTATCATAACAAACAGATTGTTTGAAATACAGATTTTCTTATGCAAGGAGCCCACTGCCTGGGCGTCTTCTTCCATGCCATCATGTCAACCAACCCTCCCTTGATTCTTGCATGTGTAAAGTCTTGTTTCCCAAATGATCCAAGCTGCCAAGAAAAATCAATGGTTTTGTTCTGTTCTGTAGCTTTCTTGAGATAAAATTAACAAGTAAAAATCATATGTATATATGTATATGTGAAATCCAGTGTACGATACGTTTTGATGTATTCATGTGAAACTATTACCAAAAGGGCATTAGCTGGGCCACCCCCTCACCCAGCGACGTTTTTATCCATGGTAAGAACTCTCAAGATCCACTGCCTTCACAAATTTCAAGTATATAAAACTTCACATTAACCTTGGTTACTAGCAGTACTTCAGCTCTCCAGAACTTACTCATCTTGGTCACAAAGCTCTTAGTGACAGCCAGCCCTAGTTTTCTTCTTTGTCCCGGTCTTCAGCAGAGCCAAGCCTCTCAGGCCCCACTCCCAGTGTCCTCTCTGCCAGACTGGCCTAGCCTGATGGGGAGTTGTAAGGGCCTCCTGTGAGCCTCACCTCCTTGGTCCCAGAAGCCCACTCTGAAATGCCTCTGTCCAGCCCACAAGACTGGTGTCTAGCTGCTCTTTATAAATGGGCAGCAGATTTTATCATTTTAATTGAACTCATTGCAGCTTTTGATTTTCTACTGGGCTGACACTGTGGGCTCTGGCTGGATTCTCTTTCCATTAGCACTGCTGCTGGTCTTTGACCTTGCTGCCTCCCTGACTCCAGAGCCCAGCAGCTAATGCCACCAGTGGAAAGTGGATGCCAAGGAAGGCATTCTAGCAGCCAGTGAAGCTTGACTTCCCAAAGCCTCCAGCCTCCGGAGGGCACAGGGCGAATTCCGGTCGGCCTGTCCCAGAGGCCTCTGCAGTCGGCTCCGTTAACTGCTGGAAGGTGCCAGGCGGGTGCTCATTGTCCCGGGGATGCCTTGCTCCTCCAGTGACTCCCTGTCTTCAGTGCAGGCGGATCTCCCTCACCGATGGTCAGCACAGCTCTGCACTTGGTCGCTCAGCACCACCAGCTACTCTACCTTCTCCGCAGATGCAGCCGAGTAGCATCACCCCTCCTGCGGTCTCAGTGGTGGAGAGATGGCGGAGTGGCTGGCACCCGAGATGCTGGCTTCTTTCCCGGGTGTTAATGCTGCCCAGGTTCAAGGAGAGAAACACAGAAGGGATGCTTCCAGGGCAACCTGCACTCTCCTTAAGCACGGAGGACTTGTCTGCAAACTCTGCTCTTGGACTTCTGACCTTGCCACATGAGACTGATACTGAGACGAATTGGAAATGAGAACTCTGCCCAAAACTTGCCCCGTGTGTCTTAGTTTTACATCTTCATTTTGTCTTGTCAGAGCGCGCGCGCGAGAGAGAGACGGATAGGACAGGAGAACCCAAGGACAACCTCGTCAAGGTGCAGGGAGAATTTCCATGTTGCCCATGGCAGAACTTTCCCAGCCGTCTCCGCTGGGATGCTCCACGTAGAGCATTTCTCTGAAATGGCGGGCTACCTGAGGCCCATTGCCCCTACCAGCCGCACCTGAGGAGACAGTAAGCGATAGGAGGAGACCTCAGAGGGAAAAGCAGCGCTGCGTTGGCAGGAGCAGCACTTTCTCTGAGCCGCACGTGGCACTTCTCCTCAGCACCTTGGTCTGACAGGGGATGTGTGCTGTCACATCTGACCCGCACATGTCACCCCGTGTTCAGGCTGGAACATGTGTCCTGGGCGAGGTGCCAGTTGTGGGTCTCCTGCATCGATGGATAGCCACCTTTTCTGGGTTAAGGAATGGTTAAGCATTAAGTATAGATCTGGTTTTGATCCCCAGAAAAATGCCTTTCCTCAATCCAGCATCCTCTAAAATTGTTATTTTCGAGAGCCCATAAATCCAAGAGTCTGCGACCCAGAATTCTAGTTGAGCGTTCACACGCTGGTGGGTACGACATGCCACTAGCAAAAGGACATCTCAGCTCTCCGCTCCTGAGTCTCTTCTCAGTCTAAACTGACAGAGCAATTCACCCTGAAACCTTGTGCAGCTACAGAGGGTTGATGGTGTCGCACTAGACCCATCACGTCCATGGAGGATAGAATCAGGGCTGTACCATGAGGTCAGTCATGACCTCAGCCCACCTCGTTTTCATACACTTTAAGAGATGTATGGAGTTTCCATGCCAGAGAAGCCCAGGGCATGACGCTCAAGTCTTCTTCTTGAAGGCCACAGAATGCTGAAGATGAGAAGGGAAGGAGAAAAGCAGGAAAAGGCAAGACAGAGAGAAAGAAAGAGAGAGCAGGGGGCAGCTGCTGGGCTCTAGTAGAGGGCAGGCTGGGCTCAGAGGATTGCTGACTGGGTCCCCTTCCGGCCTGTTCCTTCTCACAGCGTGGGGACAGCACGTCTTGGCACACGTAGTCCTCCCAGTGCCACAGCTGGCGAGCAGGGGGGTTCTGTGTCTGGCTGGCTGCGTGTGTAGGAAGGGCTACGGGACAGGCTCAGAGCCCGCCTGTGTGACAGCAAGGTGGCCCTGGTGCGCTGCTGCTCCATATCAAGAGCCTTCACACGGAAATGTGTTCCACGGGAGCCAGCAGGGCAGGGAGGACGCAAACGTGATGTCCCTTCCAACCAGGAAATATGCAGCAGACTTAAATGAGGGGCTGGGCTCAGGGGTGGAGCGCAGGCCCAGCTAGTGTGGGGCCCTGGGTTCCAAGCTCCGCACCACAAAAATAAATAAATAAACAAACAAAATAAAGGTAATGGATCCGTCTACGACTAAACACTGATTTTAAAAGAAAACTTAAATGAGCTAAGAGGAAAAGTGATTCACTCCCTTTATCCTTCATCCTGTGGTCTCTAAAGTGGTCAGGAAAATATCTGTTTATGGACACACATCAAACACAGACGTAAGGGAACTCTCAACCTTGGGAGCTTCTTACACACTTCCCGGGGACCGCATTGTGCTGGTGAGGTGGGTCCCAGTGATCTTCCCATCTGTGTTTCTGAAGGGGCTTTTTGTCCCTGGGTGCACAGCGACTGGAGATGAATAGAGGCTGTTGGACATGTACTGATGCGGGGACAGCCCCTCTGCAGTGCTGCCTTCCTTTACAAAGTGCGGTAGAGGCAGAGTCTGTCTCCAAGGTAGGTGAGCCGATCAACAGGGACTGCTGGGCTTCAGGGCAGCAGATTTAACCAACTTGGCTGCCAATCTCGCTCTCTCCACTTGCCATCTGCACTGTTCAACCTCACTAACCCTCTCTTTGCTCACTTCTTATGCAGTGAGAAAACATCTGCCTGTTTCTGACTGTTGTCCTGAGGGTGAAATGAGATAATACCTGGAGCACAATGCCTGAGGCAGTAAACAGGAAGTGTTGAGGGGCAAGGACCTTTAGGACCTTTGTCCTTCAAGTGTCTCCATCCCCATCTTCGGTACACACACATTAGCATAGCTTTTTTTTTTTTTTTTTCTTGGAGGGATTAATGCTGACATATTTGATGGGATAATATCTCATTTTAAGAGGTGAACTGACTTTTTGTTATAAATAGAAATAGGAGGTGGGCGAGAACTTCAGCCTCCGTGAGGGGCCGGTGCTGGGAACCTGGGGCTGCGCGTGGGGAGACCTGGGCTGGGGATGTCTGTGTGGCTGATCCCTGGATGTGGTGGGGACTTGCTCCTGCAGTGCCTTGGAATCCCAGGGTGGGGCTGGGGGGCAGTCAGAGGCACAGGCTGACTCCTGTGTGTGTGTGTGTGTGTGTGTGTGTATGTTAGGAAAAATTGATTGCAAGTTTCCCCAAATCCATCGGGGACAATAGCTGGAATATGAAAATGAATATGAATCACCCAAGGTCCTGAGGCAGCCTCTGTGGTTGTTGCCACCGCCCACCATGCTGCTTTGCAAATTCTCAGATGAAGGTTGTCAGGAACCTGCTGGAATCTGCTGAGTTAGCTGTGTTGATGCATATGCGTGGCCTCATGAACACCGCGGTTCAGGGTCCTAACTCGCCTCTGACAAATGAAACCGGTCCCATGCAGACCCCTCCTATTTCCTACATGTGCCCTACCTGGTAAGACTCCTGTTAGATCGGAATTTGGGCAACTATGTGATGGAGAGCAGAGCAACTGAGGCAAAGGGCAGCATGCCACAAAGGGGCAGGAAAACTCCACTGACCCTTATCTCCACCTGTCACTTAGCAGGAACCCGCCCATTCCGGTCTATGAGGACCCTGGGCAGCTTTCACCATGTGCGATTTTCTCCAGCTCCCTATCTGACCTGTACCATGGCAGGTGGGAATTCCAATAAAGAGCCAAATTCCAATAAAGCTTGCTTCCGCTGCTTTCTGTCCAATTTTATTTGGCCAGTAGCCGTGCCCCCGAGCTTACAACTCCACCCTCTCTGCTCAGAATATTCTACAAAAGGAAGAGCTCAGAGCACGAGTAATTGTGAGAACTTAACAAATATTAATGCTAACCACCCGGTCAGTTTGGCAAAGGATAACGTCTAAAATGAGGTTTTTCACTTCCTGCTGTAACTCAGAGTGTGGATGGGTGGGTTCTTTGCCTTGTGATTCTGGAATGAAATCCACAAACACAGGGTGAGCGCAAAGGAACAGAATGTATTAGAGTAATAGAAAGAAAGCAAGCAGAGCTCTCTGAGAGAGGGGGTCCCAGAGAGGGATGCCGATGATACTGCCATTTACTGGTGACAGTTCTGCTTCCTGTAATGTTGAGGTTTGAACACTAGAGAAGCACGCCAAGGCAAGCAGATTAAGCAGGTTTTATTTAAAAGCAGTAATAATACTGACTTCTCCCAGGAGGGAGAAGGGGACCATGGCTGATGTTCTAGAGTTGCAAGAAGGGAATACGCCCTGCAACTCTTATAGATTAGGGTCTCCTTTGTTCTGTTCTCTCCCCCCATCTCTCCTTCCTGCCTACATGACTAGGTCCAGGAGTTGCCTGTGACATAGCAAAAAGGTGAGCAGCAGATGGCAGGGAGAGGACCAAAGTGATTCAGGCAGGTAAGGGCCCAGGGGGCATTAATTAGCAACCCTGCCTGTAGTCCTCCGTAGGACAGGTAGATTTGGTAATCAGTGGGCTCCAGAGGTCTATGGCATTCCACTCTTCCAGGGGCAGTCTCCGGCTTCCAGATGCAGATGGCTCTCATGGCCTCTATCTCCTCAATTTGACCCCATCCCCTATTTCTACACTAACTGCCTGTTCCCAATTCTGGCTTCACCAAAGGTGTCTGTTGCCCAGGGAATTTTATGGGCTTGATCTGTCCCTGTGGGCGAGAGGTGGGAGGTAGGATTCAGAAAGAGGCCAATCAACTCTCTCCATTTTGTCTTCTTCAACCAATCTGGGGAGAGCAGTTTGAGCCTTTAGTAACATAAGGTGGGGATGAGGTTTTTTTTGGCATAAGAGGAAGTGCTTTAGGGAAGGTTTTGTGGTTGACCCTTGTCAGGGGCAGGGGTCTGGTAACTAAGGAGGAGGTGTTGAGGTCAAAGCTGTCAGGGGCCTATGACAGGTTGCTCTCCAGACCTGATGTCTCCTTCCAGAATGGCCTGATGTTCCCCTCTCCTCCTCTTTCCCTTCCCCAAAGTCCTCATCCTGCCTGCCTAGGGGTGGTCCACCTTCTGACTTCATTCCCTTGGTAATCACCAATACTCTAATTAACCTGCTAATTAAATCATGATAGACACTGTGGTTGGCCCTTGCTAGGGATAGCTAAGGAAGAGCATAGGAAGACCTCAGCTCAGGCAGACTACATTGTATTTATCGCCAAGTTATGCAAGTAGTAACCATGAAAACTTAGTGTGTTTTGCTTTCAGTTGGAAGTGACAGAGCACATTGATTGGAGCATGAACGTTAGAGCCTAGAGCCCAGCTTCCAGGGTTCAAATCCCAGCTGTGACTCCAGTAATCATTTCATCTCTCTCTCTCTCTAGTTTGCTCATTAGTGAAATGAAGACGAAAACACCAAAAAAGGAAACCACATGAAACGAAGTTTACACAGCACTTAGAATAGCCTGGCATACCCTGAGAACTAAGCAAGCCACGGTTTTTACATACGGAGAGAAGTTACATGGAGAGAAATCTTTGTGTAAACTACCAATTGCTTCAGCACATAATTCCCTTTTGTTTGGTCTTGTTAGACACACTTGAAACTTCACTGAATTTTATAATTATCTCTTTCGTTCTACCCCAAGTGAGAAATAATGGAACATAAGACAGAGGCAAGGCGAACTGTAATTGTATCTTGGAGAAATGATGGGACTCTTGATATTCGGGACAAGTGAGAGGGATCCTACACACTCCTGGGCTAGTTTAAGCAGCTGTGTTTCCATGGGCAGAGTCTGTCAGGGACATGGGTTGGGCAGCATTGTTTTTACTATTAGAAAGGTGAGCAATTGGAAGGAGAGAGAGGTGATGTCTCAGCACAAACTCCCAAGGTTTGGCAAAGCCGAGCTTGGAACACAGGTGTCCTTGCCCTGAAATCCTCTGTGGATGAGGTGAACCTTGCAGCGTCATGTCAAGCAATTATCTGCACAGGTCATCAAGGGGAAGCTGGTTACAGACCAAACAGGTCCCTCAGGACTCAGAAATCGGGATATCTTTCCTTCTATTCTCCTCACATTCTGTCCCCCACCCTGGGTAACAATAATTTCCCACAGCTGGTCATGAAAATTCAGTCCTAGACTTTACAATGTACATTTGATTCTAGGCACACAGGTTTCGTTTCATAGCGAAATTTTATAACAGAGTAATTGGAGCTTAGATTATAAACTGCTGTTTGTCACATTTAATTGGTAGTTTGGCTGCTTCCACATCGTGTGGGTGTGAGAATGATGCCGTGGTCCCCTTGGGTGCTCTGAATGTTCCAGAAGAGCAGACAGCTGGGCTAGTGAGGCCTCCAGTGTGGAAGGGAGGCCTGGAGCACCATTCGCTGATGGGCTGCCCTTCCACACGCTGACCACACTGGAACCAGGAGCCTCGTGTGCGTGTGTTTTGCACATATGTTAGCACTCAACATATATGCAGGTGCCCATTGGGCGTGTGAAAGTGGACTCTGTTTTCCCAGCATTTCCAACTTCTCTGAAAACAAGGACTTGGTAAGAAGAGAGAATCAGGAGAGCTGAATTCCTCCTCTCCACACTTTCCCTGTGTACCTCCCGTGACCGTAGGCCCTGCCTCTTGTCCGGTGATGCCTGGAGTCTGTCTATCCATCCCATGTGCACCAAGCTCATGAGTCCAACTGTCCGCCCGATGACTTTACTTGGAAATTTGAGTTCACCTGTCAAAGCACGCCGTTTTCTCAAACTAATATTTATTAAAAACTGACAAACAAACAAAACCTGTACAAAAAATATCCCCAGTCATTTGTGACTTCTGAACAGTGATCATGAGACACATTATCACGTAGGGCCCCCTCTTGCTCTTCCACAGCCTTGTCCCTTCCTCTACCTCAGCCTTGGCCTCTTCCTGCAACAGCTTCCCTTTCCCTAGATTTCACCTGAGCTTCAACATCACAAGCAGCGTATCCAGAGGTAAGCTGTCTAGTAGAATAGTGTCAAATGTTATTTCCCCAAATACTCAATGTTCTAGCTGTACAGGTTCTCTGTTTCAGGGTCGTTTTCATAGCTTTAAGATGTGTATTCAAGCTGACATCTATAGCTGTAATTGTTCCATGGACCTGTGTTCCATTCTTCAATTCAGGGGTTACAGCTTCATGACCTACTGTCCCAAAAATCTCCTGAGCGTCATCCTAGCAGTAGCATTACCCTTTTGTTCCCATAGTGCACAATCTCAGACAACAGAAGATCCACCAACTAAGAATTGTGAATGGCCAGAAACCCTGCACACACTCTTAAAGACTTCCTGTCCCCAGCCCTCCTCATTTCAGCAGGTAATGTTGCCACTCACTGAAGTACTGAAGCCAAAACCTGATTTCCCTTTCTTCAAGCAAACGCAGAGATGCCAATCATTCATTAGCAAAGACCATCATGTAACCTTCCCCAGACCAGACATCCATTCTTTTGCCATTTTTCTGTTTCTACCAGAACCCAAGCCATCACCAGCCAACCTCAGGGTCTCACCTGGATTCTACACCATACCTGGCTTAACCTCTGAACTTCTACTTCATTACCAACTTTCAGTTCTCCAGGCAGCATGGAGAATGATTCAGGCTTTGTCAACATTATTAAAAGCCATAGATACTGACCCACCTGCATTTCTGATCACTGATACATAGGAGTGATGCAAATTATTAGGAAGGGCTTCCCAACTGGCAAGCAGAATTCTCCTGGAATGAGACTTCTGTATGGAGAAGTTAATTGAGGTCATGATTTTTAAAAAATTGAATTCGAAGGAGGAGAAAGCCTATTTGTGATGTCTTGTCACACATCATCCCTGAACCACAGGGTAGTGGTTACCATAAACATGACTCACAGGGCTTGGCTTAACTTTCCTGTCTACCTTCACTTTAGAGGGAAATCAATGAACTGGAACCAAGAATTGCATGACTACTCTTTGTAGAGCCATGGGCTACCCTAGAGAATCTCTGCTTTCTTTGTTGCTGAAATATATCACACCAGCTCCACTGTTCTCTCTTCCTCAAGGGTGGAAATGCTCAGGCAGAGATCAAGGCCACATGGAGCTCTCTAATCCAGAGAGGCCACAGTTGACCCTTTCATGAAGGGGACGGTCAATCATAGCAGATATAGCAGATGCAAAAGTGCTTTTTCAAACTCATGTAGCTGGTGTGGAAAAAGGAAACTGGATCCTATTTCAGGTTTTGAAGCATTTGGCAAAATGCAGATTGGAACAGGGCTAAGATCAGAGTCAGTGGGAAAGGTGACTTTCCGTATCTGCCTCCATTCTGCTTCCAGTGGAAAAGAGAGATCCTAAATGCTTCATGCTATCCAGTCCACAAACCCAGACAGGAGACCAGAGAGGCTCTGGATAAAGCACAGGGCTGTGGCATTCAGATTAGGGATTTTATGGGGTGCTACAACTCAGGGGTGTCTATTTTCCTTTTCTCTTGTTAAACTTGATGTGTGCTTTCTAAATACTGGTATTGAAGCACTGAGTTTTAAAAGGAGGTGGAGGGGCCAGCTTCTCCTAACATCAACAGCCAGCTCTCAGCAGACACACACCTGATGGATCTCTATTCTCTCTGTCAACAGCAAAGGATGGATGGCACGGAGGAGAACATCTGACTATCAGAGTGAACAGAATTATAGGAAAGGGGAAAATGGACTTCACTGCGGCATGTCCGAAAAATATGGGTTGTACTGCAGTATTTATCACTCAGGTAATATGATCCCCAAAGCACGTTTATATGCTCTGATCAGTTAAGTGTGCTGAGCCATTCTTCATCATATTAAAAATGAAGGAATAAAAAAACAGTCTGACACCTTGTTCTCTAGGATTATGGTCTTTTATCAAAGACTAGCAGGCTGTGTTCCATTATCTAACAGGCTGGCCCCCAATCCATTGCCTTTGGAGGGCAGAAAGACAAAATTCAAATTTCAAATGTGGCCAGGGAATGAATAAAAAGTGGAGATGACTCATCCTGGAGCAATATGACTGCTGGAGTATTACCGTAAAACAAGCCCCGCTGTTCAAGCTGTCAACACAAATATCTTGGACTGAGGAAGGGCCGGAGGAGAGGAGGACTCAGATGAATGTGGAGTTCTTAATCTTTCAGCTGGTTATAAAAAAGGAAAAAGAATAGATTTGTGAAGAAGGAGACTTCTTATATATCTAAGTGTGCAAGGTTGATTTAATTTTCATCTGTGAATTGAAATAGGAGATTGCATGAATGACTGACTGTCTTCAGGCAACACCTGGTCGTCAGGATGCCGTGGACGAGTTCTACATCAGAGCTGTACCTGACAGGTAGCACATGGTAATCTATTTACTCAGAGAGAAGCCCTGAGTGGGTGTGTACAATTTTCCTTATTTAGGAATCTTTTTAAGTGAAATGTTGTGTTTTCTAAGTATTAACCCTATGGAACAAGAATTGTTCTGGAATAAATTAAAGAGTCTGTGATTCTAATATGCTCAGCTAATGGTGAATAGAGCAATAAGGTGAACTTTGAAAGTTGAGAACTGCCTGCTATTGATCAGGAAGGACTAGGTTAGTGGGTTTTGTCTTTAAACAACAGTGATTGAGGTCTTAGAAGATGTAAATGAGTTGATGCTATATTATGTGTGTATTTATTGAAGTGTGTTCTTACAGGAAATTTTTAGAAGAGTGATGTTATATAAGCATCCAATATGTTGATAGACTTTTGCATACAAGGCTCAGATGCATCAGCCAATTTATGTTTAAAGAAACAGTTTCCATGCTATGAAATGAGTGCTGTGTATCATTCCCAAATTCACTCGTTGAAGCCCAGAGCCCCAACGTGATTTGGAGATGGCCCTTGGGAGGTAATTAGGGTTATATGAGGTCAGGAGGCCCCAGTGAGGGGTTAGAGCCTTTGTGGTAAGTTGCCAGCAAGTTTGCTGTCCCTCTCACAGTGTACGTGCACTGAGGAGGACGTGAAGAGGTGACCGTCTGCTTGCCAGGAAGTCAGCCCTTACCAACACCCACAGCCACCACAGCCCCAACTGGGAGAAGTACTTTTCTGTTGTTTGAGCCACCCAGTCTATGGTATGTCATGTGTCATCGGAGCCCGGGTCATGATGATGCTCCCTTTTCATGAATTCTTAACTCTGAAAAGCAGCATTAGGGTCTGGCAGTATTGTCTGGCACTAACTATTCACAAACTTTGCCAGTCACTTCCAGGAAGGATTGAGGCCTCAAGAGTGAAGGTAGCATGTGCACCCAGGCACCCCCAGTGGGGTTCCCTAGATCTCCTGCCACAGTGTGCCCTGTGTTTAGTCTTTCCTGTATACAGTACTTGCAAATTGTTTTTATTTATGTCAGTAATGTGTCCTTCGTAGTTCATGCAGAAGCTCAGGTATTAAGAAACCAACAACTGCACTGAGGAAATAGAAGCTCCTCCTCCAGCACACGACTTCAGGGTGTCCACCTGGGTGAAGCTCAGCGGCAGTGACTTCAAAGAGAGGGCAGAGTGGGTATGAATGATGGTGGAGTGAGGCAGACATCATGACCCTATGTACATGTACGATTACACGAATGGTGTGACTCTACATTGTGCACAACCAGAGAAACGAAAAGATGTTCCCCATTTGTGTACAATGAATCAAAATGCAGTCTGTAAAAAATAAAAAAAAATAATTAAAAAAAAAAAAAAGACAGTCTTGCCAGGTCCTGGATTGGGTTGTCCCCTCTGCACTCCGAGGTGTCATCTCCTTCGGGTGGAGGAACAAAGGAACATTTCATCCACTGTGGATGCCCAACTCCAAGGCGTGTGGTAAACTTGCAGGCTGTACCTGTGCCCACACCCCCAGAAATGTCAAACTGAACTTCTGGTCTCCCTTCCTCCTGGGACATGCTTATGTGATATGTGCATTTTTTAGAGTATTTATTTTCTTAAGAAACTATCCCTGACATATGTCAGAACCTGTTTATGTTTGCATTTATCATTTTAATGCCCTTCAAGATTTTGTGAATTTATAACAAACGTATCATGCATTTGAGTAGGTTTACTTTCCTGATAATTTTACGTCTTCTGCTTCTGTTTTGAATGGGATTCTTTTTCTACCACCTTTTTTTTTAGTTGCTATTACTAAAGATTTCTATTATTTTACAATGTAGTTCTGGTCTAGTAAACCGAATTGTCTAATGAACTTATTGAGTGTTGATATAGACAATCGGATCACCAAATGGTTATTTTGTCATATTATTTCAAATTTGTTGTACTCTTTGTAATTAAACCATTGGCCAGGGAGTCTGCTCTAGTGCAGAATAACAGTGGTATTACCAGACATTCAGCTATTTTCCTAAATGTAAAATAAAAAATGCACCAAACCTGTCACAATTTACATTCACTTTAGCCAATACCATTATCAGGTTAATAACTGTCATGTCTAGTTCTCTTCAGCTAAGTGTTTTTATAGTGAATATTTTGATTTTATAAAACATTTGCATAAATTAAGAAGATGACTTTTTCCTTTCTATCTATTAATGGCATACATTATGTTATTCAAATTTCTAGAGTGAAACAACACTCTAATTTAGGTGATGACTGCTAGGTTAGGCAGTATTTTTAAAAAGGCACTGCTGAATTACATGCAGCTAGTGTTACTTCCAGCTTTTGCTCCTCTTCATGTGAAAGTCTGTGACATAAACTGGGTAATCTTCCACTTTTTTTGATTTTTAAAAAGTATTTGCATAAGATGGTGCCCTTGACTACTTGGAAGCACTATAAAACTCCACACCTCTCATTCCTCTTGAGAAACTCATTTGCAAATGAATTTCTTTGCTTTGATTCAGACTCCCACAGCATTTTGTTTTGCTTTGTTTGTTTGTTTAGGTTAAGTTTTCTATAGTTCTTGCAGCTTTCTAGTTCCTTGAACATTTAATTTAGGCTTATAGGGACATTGAAAAACCCATGTTTCCAGGTATTCTCAGAGGATCTCAATCACTTTTATCTCAGATCACAGCCATTTTTAAAATCTCTTCCTATTTTCCCCTTCTATTTTGCTTGATTTTTTGGTCAAGTTGCTTTTTGTTTTGTTGATGATTTCTGTCGATTGTCTTATGTTTGACTACCTGTGTATTTTTCATTTCATGTTTTAATCTTTTTTTTGGAAACCCATTTTTTTCTTTAATTACTAAAAGCTGTAAGACATTTATAAACATTACATTCTTTTTGTTTCACCCTTACTTTTAATCTGTATTAACTCACTTTTTATATGCAGAGGTGTCACCAGTTTAACAGAATTGGAGGGGGGAGATTATAAGACAAAGAAATAGGTAATATCCAAAACACAGTACAGATTGGGCCATCAAAAGTGACATGGGGTATTTTATTCTTTATTATGTTTGTTCCCTATGACTGTTTTCCTTTCTCTTCAATCTAGAGTCAATGTAATATTTTATTGTTTCTTTTTGTAAGATACAACCACTAAAACTATAATTTTAATTTCAGTTTAGCTGTACCTCTGTGTGACTCCACTGTATCTATATCTATATCCATATCTTTATATCTAAATCTGTTACTTTACTCTCATTTCATCTAAGTATTTCATAGTTTCATGATATTCTTTGACTATACATTATTAAGAATGACTTTGACGTTGATTGTTTTTAACTAATTGGGAATGGTAAGTGTTCCATTTATTTACTATCAAATAGTTTATGCATGCATACCATGAAAGTTTGAAAAGTAGAGAAAGAAGCAATGTGAATATTTTTTTCCTTTCTCCTGCCCAGCTAGCTACCTCTTCTCCCTGGATGTATCCACTATTTTTGTATGTCTTTCCAGATGCTTTCTATGTGCTTCCAATTACTATATTTTAATTTTATTTTCCATCACACATAAAGTAATATGATTAATACATGTTCTCCATAAAGTTTTATATCACCATGTTGCAGTGCACACTGAACTTGTCCACATCCGTAGCAGGTAGGTGGTTTAATAACATCCTAGAGCTGATACCGATGTCCTTCCACATATGACATGGATCAGTGCTATGGAATAAATGCCCCAGAGAATGGTTGCCTAGTCACAGGGTGTGCCCACTTGGATAGTTATTGCCAGATACCTTTCATAGTGATCGTGAAAAGGTATATTCTCAGGAGCTTGTTAGTTTTTAAGAACAATTTTTATCTTCTTCCCCAGGAATGGTGTTTTGTTCTTCTGTGGAATTTAATAAACTTTCTTTCCCCTTTTCTTTTAGAAGAATATTTATTATATTGAGATTTTGCTATTGTTTATCCTTTGATCTGAAAAATATTTTTCCCAAATTAACATAAGTCCTTCACCTTGTGAAATCTTAGTTAAGAATCCTAAATCTCTATGTGTTGAAGTTTACCAGTGCTTTATTTTTATGTTGTCTGTGTTTTATTTAACACTTAGAAATGTTGTGCTGAGCACAAAACTGTAAAATAGAATCCGTCTACCTCTCATGTTTTCTTTTATAATTTTCCATCCAACCCCCCCAAAATTTCCATCCTTGACTCATCTGAATTTTTTTTCATGGAAGATGTGAAATAAATTTCTAAAGTGTTATTTTTCCTTCAAGTGACTATCTACATTCCTATTCCCTGAATTGTACACATTTCCCAGTGATGTGAAATATCACCCGATTGCCTAACCCCTCAAACCTATCTAGTTTACAACTCTGCCTTCCTCCTCCCTGAACCGAGTTTTTCAAAAGCAGCACCACTTGATGTGCCTCCTAGACAAGAAAAACAACACGCCTCTGGATTAAAACTCCTGCTTATCTCCCCTGAGATGGGCAAATACCTTTCATTCCTTCCTCTCAATCAAGAGAAAAGCAGGGTATGATTAATTGCTTTATCTAATTGTTCTGTCACAGATGGAATAGATATAGCAATAAACACAAGTGGAATAATTATACTTGAAAATGCTCCTCATAAAAATTGCTATTGTGTAAATCATTGGGGTTATAATTTGCTGTAAAGTAAGATGGTTGAAATCTTATAATGATATTTAATCAGGTAAAATTGTGGGAACTCCCTTCTTTCCCTTATGAAATTGAGCCACGAATTTTAGCCTGTGCACCACTATACAAGACTTAGCAAACCATGAGAAGAGAAAGTGGAATCTGTGGGTATCCTGGGTTCTCAGTCAGGATTTCTATATCAAGAACAGCTGAGGTGCATCTGTTTCCTTCCATAACGTTTTTTAAGTAAAATTATATTTGAAAGAAATTTCTGGTGCTAAAACACTTTGAAACATAGAGAAGTGGACTGTATTATTTGATGGAGACTATAATTTGCATATCTTGAAATCTTTAAGTTAAGATTCATATAAGGCTTTAATTTCATTCAGAAACTATTAATTATATGATTTTTCTCCATTTTCTTATAATATTATGTGAAAACCTTTATTGGCAGCATTCTGCAGATAAACAGAAACAATTCGATGTGTGTGTGTGTGTGTGTGTGTGTGTGTCCATGTGCACAGACAGAGGAAGAGAGAAAAAGAAAGGATGAGAGAGAAAGAAAGAGAGGTGAGACTATCGTAAGGAGCAGAGGCTGGAATGACCAAAGATCTGCAGGTGGGTTGGTGGGCTGGAGCCCCAGGAGAGCTGGCATCTGGCAGCACAGTTCCAGCTTAGAGGCTAGAAGTCTGCAGATCCAGGAACAGCTGCTGTTTTACTTTGGTCCAAGGACAAGAAAAAGATGCTGAAGTTCTGCAGGAGGGATTCCACTCTGTTCAAGGAATGGTCAGTCGTGGCTCTAGCTGGACCTACAACTGATCAAATAAAACCCACCCACATTAGGAAGATCAATCTCCCTTACTCCATCTATGCAGTCAAATGTTAACCCCACCCGGAAACACCCTGCTGAGCACATGGGGAAAAATGGTGAAATATCTGGGCACCCCTTAATTCAGTCAAGCAGACACCTGAAAGCAGCCAACAAGATCTCTAGGAGCAAACTTACCATAGTTTGCATCTAGAACTCTAGAAGGGTAGAGAACAAGTCTCTGGAGAGTTCCATCCTTGGTACCAAGCATTCCATGATAAACTTCAGAGAAGGCTCATTGAATGAATGGACCAATTAACATTGATAAAACTATACTTGTCGAGTTAATGATAATAAATATTTTGGCAAGAATTTCAATTTTCTTTTAATGGAAAATTTAAGTGAATTCTACTAATTGGATATATATTAGACTATGATTTTCATTAATGGATCAAGCTCTTTAGAATATATAACTTGGCTCACTTCCCTGATAAAGCTGGCTTTTAAAACTCTAAAATAATAGTTATTAAACCATAATCAAATCACATAGTATCCAGACATACTTATAAAAATTATCTAAGAGAAATGTTACTATGAAAATGTATGCATATATGTATTTATTTATATTCATAAAGTATAAATTTTTATGTTTATAAAGTCCATATACTTTAATTTATGTATTCATAAAATATGTGTAAAATTTAATACATAAAAATATATGTAATAATACAAATATATAACATAATATATAACAATATATATCTTAGTTTAGTTTAAATGCTTGTTTTAGTTCAAATATTTCTTGATTTCAAGTGTAAAAAAATCTAAATTTATAAGACATAACAGTGACTTTCAACAATATCTACTGATTTGTGTTTTCGTAATTTCTATACTTAATCTTGTGTCTTCGGGTTTCATATTTTTTCTGAGGTAAAAACTCCAAGAAGTGAAATGTTATGAAGTTCCATTTTGAGTATCTGAAGAACAAACCCTTGAACTTCAAAATGAATTGACTATGGAATTCAAGGTGGTCATGAGCAATGTGCCTCCTTTTTAACGCCGTCTCCTTCATTTAGTTCTTTCTGTGGGTATTCAATTTAGGGTCCGTAAGGTCAAGAATCAACAATTTGACATGTTCAAACAATGTCCGAGGTGACCCCAAAAGCAATGAGAAGTGATGCAAAGTTGACTGACAGGGATCCCTTAAGCTGCGTAAACCTGAGCTACCAAGAATAAGCTGGGGATTTTTAACATGTAACGCGGGGCTACCTCCTTTGCTGTAAACTTTTGTTGCTGTGTTGGGAAATTAGTTTGGTCTTAAATTTTCCTTCTGTGAATAATAAAACTGTCCTTGGAGACTTGATTCATAGGCAAATTCTCTTTAGGAAAACATGACTTGAATTTGAAACATTTGTAAAACCATTGCTCATTGGGACGACTGGCTCTGACCCCTGCATCCTCATAATTATCCTAAGGACACAAATAAACATCACCATCACACAGACAGGCCGCCCAGTGGCTCCCTGAATTCCTTGTTCTGTCTGCGGAGCTTGCATTCTTGTGCCCTGGAGTGGGTGTCTGCACCCTGCTCCCCCTGCTCTGTTACCTCAACCCTAATAGTCCTTTTCTGGTCTCTAGCAACATCTTCAAACTGCATTTTCTATGGAAGACGCCTGTCTGAGCTCAGCTCTCCTGGGCTAGAGTCACATGCACATGGAAGTGTTGACGTTAAGCTTGTCCCTTTTACCCTTTTTTTTTTTTTTTTTTTTTTTTTTTTTTTAAATTATAGGAGAAAAGTGCAAAAACAAGGAGATGGCCAGATGGTAACACCTAGAGTGAGTAAGTTTTTACTGGGCTTCCTAGAAAAAGAGATTTTCAACTTACGTGTGTGTGGGAGAAAGCCAAATTTAGAGGAAACAGTTCAAACAACATAATTAAAGAATAAAGAAAAATTTCAATACTTCGAAGAAGAAAATATTTTCATGTATTCTCAGCCAGAATTTTATATTGATTACATTATTTTGTTCTACCTTGTTGACTGTCTTTCCCCCAAATGACCAGCATAAAAACCTGTTCATTAAGAAAACTAAGTTAGCTAGAAATGGAGTCAGAAAAACCACAACTGGGCATATGGTTACCTTGTGGAGGTTCTACACTATCTTAGCCCAAAAATCCTTAACAGAAAGGCTCATGTCTTTGTTTTTGCCTCATATTTAACCTAAGACACATTCTACTTATTGCAATTTTCCTAAAGAAAAAGGGAAAAAATGCTACATCTATAGTAAAACTATTCCTTCCGTGTACAAAGAATTTGTTATACTCTAAAAATTTTTCAAATGGCAAATAGCATATCACTTTTATTACCAAACTTCTCTTTGGAGGGTGGGTAGAAATTTTTAAAGACTGGGTGCAGATGTGCTCAAGGCCCTTCCGCTAGGATGTGGACAGTTGAAAGTGAAACCACTTTCCAGAAGTCCACTCAGTGTTCCCCGGATGTACCTGGCTACTTTGAACATATAACTATAATGGCAAGACCCGGGAAAAATGAGATCCATTTTTTAAACAAGTGATTATCTTTATATCTGAGATGCCTTTGTAAACAGTCCGGGCAAGTTTGGATATGAAGAAAAAGAAGTAGATTTCTTACTTGTCACCTGAGCTGTGTAGCTATGACCTTGTGGGTCAGGTCGTGAGAAAGATTTGGCCCGAGGCCTTCAGTGCTGTGTTTTAATGTGGGCCTTCTCCCAAGGAAAGTCTTATTTCAGAGCATTTCAAATATCTGAGATAAAGAATTTGTTTCTCTTTTAAAATTTCAACACATCCTGAAGCAATGCTGAAGTAAATATAATAAAAATAAATTCATAAAAAACAATGGAAAAATCACACACAAAATGCCAACTCACAATTTTTTAAAAAATTATCGAAGTTCCTTTAAAACTCTCAAAAAAAATGTTTGTTTTCAACTACTATATTTATCTCATTGTGGACATAAACAGTTTACAAAATAGCCCTGGTCTCTGGTGACTACTTGGCCATCACACCTTCAAGTCATGGACAAATCTAGAATTTAGATGCTAATATAGGGCAAGGAAGTTCTTCCCAGAGCTAACCATTTGGTGAGGGAGAAGAAAGCCCTCTCTGTTGACCATGACTATTCCCAGTAAGTTTCCTTACATAGATCACTCTTTCCTCTTGGAACCTCATCAATGAATCATTTAGGGCACTAATTATTATCTAGTTTAAATCAGTGGCATTTCATAGCTGTTTTATTTCTCTTGCTATAATGTAAGCGCCTTTACATTTAAAAGAAGTCCTCTATTTAACTTAAATTTCTGTTCCTCACTGTTCAGCTCAGCTCAGATTAGTCATCAATTACTTGCTTATCATTGATCAATAAATATTGTCTGACTCAATGAGTGCACTTATCCTCATGAATATAATAAGGTAATATAAGCAGATTACAGTTTAAATCAAATTACTGCTAATCAAATACAGTCCATTTATTCATTTATTCTTAATCTCTAAGAGACTTAAACTCCTGCTAGAGATAAAATAATCAGAAGTACCTGCTATTATGGGTTGAACTGTGTCCTCTAAAATATGCGTTGACCTCCTAACCCCTAGTAGATGTGGAGGACTGGATTTGGAAATGGGGTCTCTGCAGATGTCACCAAGTTAAGACAAGGTCTGGAAGGTGGGCCCTAGTGCAATCTGCCTGGTGTCATATGAAATGAAGGGAGACAGACAGAAAGGGAAGAGGGTCATCAGAAGACAGCAGAGACAGGGATACACAGTCCTAGCCAACTATCGCCTGGGGTTACCAGAAACTGCAGGAGGTTCATCTTGATTTCGGACTTCTTGCCTCCTGAACTAGGAGGGAGTAAATTCTTGTTGTTCCGAGTAATCCAGTTTGTGGTCCTTTGTTATGACTGTCCTATAAAACAGTGCACAAAAGATATCTGAAAAAATTGGAATGCTGCATTCCAAGAGGAACTTCCTAAAAGCCTGAGAAACAGAAGATATTCAGTGTTCAGCCTGGGACCAGGCTGCAGGCCAGTGACCTGCTGATTCTGTGCCTAAGCAGAAGGTGAAGTAGGGTGGCTATACTAAGGATCCAATGTTAGAAAGCACACAAACATATACAGACTAGAGAAGAAGAGACCTGGTAGATGATGGACCTGGCTCCAACTGCCTGGTGCAGGGACATTCAAGTCAGCCACTGTAACACTGCAGGTTTTTCACTGTGTGTCTCAGGCTATTTGAATTATATTTTTTTTCCTGAACATCGCTAATTATTTCCTGTAAACATGGTAACACATTTTTCAAGATGCATCTAATTGCCAAGCCTTTCACTCTAACTAATTTCTTTCCACTGATTTATTGTTCATGTTGTTCTAAAGGAAGATGAGAAAATATTGTTATTTTCCCGTTTACAACTTGGAGTCAAATTGCACTTAAAATAACACTCACATATGCAGCCACATTCAAAGAGTACTCATCAGCTTAAATCTTGAATACATATAGATCAATCTTTCATTGATTCAAACAGTTTAAACGCTAGGTGTGTATTACACTAAGTGCAGAACAATGCATTAAATATTTATAGACGTCAGTAAATGAAATTGGTAGTATAGAAGAATATAATATGTGTGAAATTTAAAGAATGGAATTCATGAAGCAGGTAGTTAGTGAATATTAATTCTCAATTCTATATTTATTTAGCCATAATTTGTTAAATGGAAAGATTGTTCCATCCCTAATAAAAACTATAAAAAAATATGAAGAAAAACTCAAGTGGAAACGAAACAAGAATCAGTTACAATGGATGGGCAGGTTTAAAACAAAGTAATAAAAGAAAAGCAAGCTATTAAAATATCACCTGCCCTTAAAAGTGAAAAGGGGACCTTACAATTGAACTCCAGAGCAGAGCTTTTAAATGCTATTCTACCTGTAAAAGAAAAAGCAGTTATCTGCAATATTTTTAAAGGTCAAAGATATATTCAGAACTAGGTCAGGAGGAACAAGGAGGGTGGCAGGATGCCACGCTGGCTCGTGAAAGGTGACTCTGCACCTCCATGGCCCGCAGGTCGGCCTTGATGATTGATAAGGAACCCGGCAGCAAGGGCTATGGGCAGGTTGGGCTGTGCCCCTGAAGTGGCACCCACATGCAGGGTCGTAGAAGAAAGTTTGAGCAAATCTAGGAAAATATTTCTAGCCTGCAAAAGGCAAGTGAATCTAACCACTCGAATTGCTAAATACGATGATTCCTCTGGAATAAAACTGGAAGGGTAAACCTAAGCTTTAATCATATGATTGTTTTCCCTTTGTTATAAAGTATTTTAATTAAACAATAAATGCTATCATTTCAATAATGTGGAAAACAGGAGAAAAGAGCAAAGCAAAATAAAATAACGAGAAAAAGCAAATGGGCCCTGAAAGGCACTAGTCTATTTAGTATTTGCCCCTAGAGGTACACCTTTAAAAGCACCACATAAACGTTGTTAATGAATTTGCCCTTCAGCATCCCAGGGTTCGGGTGGTAGATTGGAAAGAGGTACAGGTCCAGCATCCAGGCAGCCTCTCCAGGTCTGCCACCACTCCTTGCCCTTAAACAATCTGGACACTTCGATAGTTGCATGAGTTTAATGCCATGGCTTTTCAGAGCTGCCATTGGTTTCATATCAAGTCTTTCAGCTTGATGCCGAGAATTATTTTTCATGATATCTTTGCAGTTTCACTTCAACATGGAAAGGTAGAATTACAAGGTGTGTTTATATGGTATTAATTGAGAACTAGGAAAACCCCATTAGCAAATATAAGGTCTTATTCCTTTTTGCTTCACAGAAATTTTTCTTCTAATGTCTAGGCAAAACAACAATAACTCTAATCAATGCCATGATTCTGGTGGGCACAAGGGAATACTACGATTTCATAATCCAAGTCAAATCTGCAAGTGGAACTGCAAGAATGTTTTATTGAACAACAACATTCTAGAAAAGTGCAGAGTGTCCTCGTATGACAAAGTCCACTTGAAGATCACATTGACCTTGGGCTTATGCTGCCTCAGATTCATTATTTATAGCACCGACTAAGGGTTCTTTTCACACAGTAATTTGCATTTATATTTTTAAAGACCAAGATAAGTACTATGCATGTGGAAATACTGATTTTGAAGTTAATTTCTGTTACTAGACACTCCAGCTGTGTTTAATGGATATTATGGAGGCAGATGTGAGTTATAGGGTGATCTCTAAAGATGCAACCAATGATTTTGGCACTTGTACAATTCAGGAACCTTGTGTATGGACCTCATTGACATAGTTAGTAAATATTTGCATAAGACATGGAAAATTTTGATAATGGTCCAAAATCATAATGGCTTAAGTAGAATATATTATATCCTGAATATAACATCTGTAAAGCTCATTCAGTATTGATTTTAAAATGAAAACATAACCTGAAGTTTAAAATTAGCTGGGTTGGCTGAAGCTGAATGCCAAGGGTAGATCACATGTGTACCAATGTTCTGCTCTGATAACAAACTGGCTCTGCTTTGTTGCTGGGCTGCTCATATCTGGGCATTTACAGGGAGAAGAAGTATGCATATTTCAAAGAAATATGCATGATATTTTTATACTGATATTTCTAACTCAAACTTGAAAGTATAGAATTTTTACTTAACTTCTGAACTTATATTTATGCATTTTCTCTACTGAAAATATTTAGCATGCTATTACCTGCTCTCTCATTTATCATCTATTTATGCATAGATCATAAATTCATGATATCAATTAGAAAATAAAATAAAAATGGTAATGTTTCTTTCTGTGTTGTTGCTTGTGGGACACCTCTCACTAGGTATTATATGCAGAATTTATTTACTATTTTCTAAAATCATTTAGTTGATTAGGCCAACCTTTCAAGAAAGAGACTAAATTTAATTCATATTCTATAGTTCAAATCTACCATCTTTGATTACTGAAAATAAATTTGATGATCTAACGAACAGATCTTTAATTCTAAGTAGTATCATTTTGGAAAAAGCCGTAGCTCTAAAGTGCAAGGTGTCTTGCCTTAAATGATAACATTTCTCACATTTGCTTTTTCTGCTCTGTATTGTGGATGGGGAGTGGCCTTGCTACGGCAGAGGTGGACCATACAGTGGCAACCATGGGTGGCTTCTTGTCCCTTTGAACACGTCACAGCTCATCCTCTCCCTCCTAGTCTTCCTTTTTGTCAAAAGATGAATATAATCTTCAACCATCCCTCTTTTACCTAGAGTGGGCAGGAGAAAGAGACTTGCAGAAAGGCTTGATTGTATTTTCATGGACAAAACCAAGCACCCGCCAATTCTACCAATCACTGGGCACATTCCACCAACCGGTGTCATCGGGTACATAGCTACGCTCCAGCAAAACAACGGTGGAGGCGAGGGAACAGTCCTAGAAGGCGTCCCGGCTGGAGTGTGAAGGGGCTCTCAGGCAGACAGGCCCCCCTGGGCAGGACGCTGTTAGGCATTTCCTTCACCTAGCTTCAGCAACTAGCGCGGGATAGTCCTAAGTGCTGGTGGGGGCTGAGGCAGGGAGGACGAGAGCAGACAGGAGAGAAGGAGGAGGCCAGGCAGGAAGAGCAGACAGGAGAGAAGGAGGACAGGGAGCTCGGAGCTCGGCCAGCTGGAGTCCACTCGCAAGCCCTGGCCACTGCTGGAGGCTCTTCACACAATTTACATTCTTCACTTTCCTCATGCAGAAGATTATTGGGAAGACAAATCAGGTAATGAGACGATAGTCGGTAGAATGTCTTACAAAAATATTTATCAGAAAGTCCGAACGAAAGGAAGGAGGGAGGAAAGAGGAGGTTGGAGGGTGTGAGGAAGAGAAGGGAGGGAGATTGCAAACCCTACTCACCATTCCATTCCTTCATCAAGCACAGATTGTCACTTTTCTTCATTTTAAGCATAACATTGAATTCTTGAGTTCTCTTTGACCCTGGAGTTGTCTTGAGGTCCAATGCCTGTCACTTGTGAGTCCATCACTTCTTTTAGTTACACAAGAACTCTCGGGTTAGCAGGTTCCTGAAGGATGAGGACGCATTTCCTGTTTTCTGATGGTAACGGGGCGCTAGGTCTGGCCCAGGCTCACAAGCCGTTCAGCTCAGTCTCTGAGCTGCAGAGGAAGGTCTCAACACCCCGCGGGCTCCGACTTTAGCTTGGAGCCCACAGGAAGGCTGTGTCTAGGGAGGGACCTGTGGGCTCAGGTCCTGCAGCTCCAACCCCTCGTCCACTTGTTCCTCTTTCCTGGGGGCGGGGGGCAACTCCTCCTGCTGGGTCCAGACCTCCCAACAGGAAGAGGTTTTCTCCCTGGAAATGCTCCCTAGTCACTTTTAGAATTGCTTTCTCCTTATAACTTTGAAACAAAAGCTCTCCCAACCTCCTGCCTCCCTGAAAGGGGACAGGAGAGCACTACCATGAATGGGACCCGGGTGGGGGAGATGGTCAAGATGGTCCCAAACCAGGTCAAGGAATGTGGGTGTGTGGAGGGATGAGCTGAGCACGGTGCTACCTCCATGAACAGAAGGCAGTTTTGCCTCTTCAGAGAAACTGCACTTTAGTGAGTGAGGCTGAACTTAACTGAACAAACGAAAGTATTATGAAAGGCCAAGTGGAGGGAGGTGGTCAGTCTCCCAGGAGGAGTGTTGCTTAGATTGGTGGGTGCATGGTGAAAGTGAAAAGCAAAGCGTGTTGGTGGGTTTGCTGTGCCTTTCATTCTCTACAACCACGCCCCTATGTGGCCTGCCCACAGAACTCCCCATTGGAAAGTAAAGTTGTCAATCAAGTGGTGATGAGCAGCAGGATGGGAAAGCCAGGTGGGGATGGGGATGCAGAGCAAGGAGGCAGAGGCTGAGGAAATGGGGGTTCTAACAGGGGTCCTGGGTGAGCACCTGATAGAACCCAGGACGAGGAGAGAGGCCACTGGGGCCCCTCGGCCCCTTTCTGGATTTTGCTGTAACTGTGGTGGACACTTTGCTGCCAGGACAGACCCACCTTGACTCCTAGCACCGCACCTGAGCACTAGTCTTGAGTCATTCTTTCTGCCTTAATTAACCAGAGCCAGGCACACTTACTTGCTGACTGGAGGTTTCTGAGAACTTTGTGGCAGGGCCTGGAAGAAGAGCCCCCTCTGCTGGCAGGGGCCACCCCGAGGTGCACCCTTGGTCAGCATGGCCATCTGTGCAACCCTCCAGGCCCTCACTTCTGTCTTTGGAGGATGTCCAAGGTGAGGTCATCAGTGAGCCCTGCGGTTATCTGGCAGGGGAGTGTTCCAGACAGAAGGATGGACAAGCAGGATAGAGTCTGCCTCCAACCTGGGGGAACTCCAGCCTGCTGGAGAGGTGCGCCAGCAAGGGGAAGGTAAACGTGGTGCCAGAGGGAATGAGGGCCAGGCTGGGAAATCTGGCCGCCCTTTAGGAGATGCCCAAAAACAAGCTCAGAAAAATTAGAAGAAAGTGCTAGAAAACATTTATTTGTTAGTAAATCTTGTGCCATAAGAAGAAGATATGGCATCAGAATATTGAGGTTCAGGGAGGAAATGGAACTCTATTCAACATGCACACCTAAGTATTATCTAAGTCCCCAGAAACCCCTGTGCCCCCTTGACATGCCAATCAATTGAAAGCGCTGTGCTCCTGAGCCTTCCTGTCTTGTCATCTCTTCTTTCCAAATTATACTCTTGGTCTGTTTCTCTTACTTAAGAATCTTTTCCAATTTCTCACATTGGTAGCTTACAAATCAAGCAGTGTGTAAACCCTTTTCTCCTTCATTTCCTAAAGTATGTGACTCTGGCAGAGAGACAGAGAGAAAAGAAAAAAGAGAGTGAGTGAGCCTCCCTTTAATTACATGTTATAAAGTAGTAAATACATATCAACTAGGAGAAAACCAATAAATTTATTTTATGAGAAACTTCAAATAGATATATTTGTACTCAAAGAAAGAACTGTAAAGCTAAATTATCATAACAAGAGTTGCTACTTTAGAGTCTATAGTGTATTTTATAGAATAAACTCACTAAAGTATGATATGCTTATAAAAATAACTATATAAAGTTATTTAGTAATCATTCATAGCCTCAGAACCCTTTCCAAAGAAGTGGTATAGCATCTGCTACATATTTATGCACAAATATAAAGTCTCTTAATATCCTTGGACTCTGAGTGACTGCCTAGCAAATAATATGGACCACTTGGATACATATTTAAAGCTCTGGAAAGGAAAGAGGAAATTGGACGGGATAGATAATAAAGGAGATGTGCAACGAGCTGTTGAATAAGTGAAGGAAGGAATGCTTGCTAAGAATTCTCGTTGCATAGCCTCAGCTGAGCTCTCACACCTGTTCATTTCCTTAGGCAAGCCTTCCTCATCTTATTCTTGCTCTTCTTACTGCTGCTGTTGAAATTTTTCTGCAAGGTCTTTTTTTGTGGTTTTATTTTTTAAATAATTTTTTTATACAGACTGCATTTTGATTCATTGTACACAAATTTCTATGGTTGTGCAGGATGTAGATTTATACCATTCATGTAATCATACATGTACATAGGGTGACAGGTTTTAAGCCTCAAACTCCAGCTGATTTCACCCCTGTTGCAGACAGTTGGTTTTAAGAACGTCTGCATTTAAACTGGCCCTGGACTCATAAATAGTGTTGGTGAAGCTAACTCATTTCAGTACTTTCTCTAAAATTGTTGGATGCTGTGTGTTCTATATTCTTTATAGCACCTGATCCATGAGCCCTTGTATTGCAACCATATGCATGCCCTTTTTTCCATTAGATTTGCTAAATTAGTTAACTAATATTGAAATGCTTTGGCAAAAAGTTATTGGTACAAATACCCAGGAGATAGAAAAAATAAGATCACCTCCTAAAGGGAGTTTATATTCCAAAGAAGACCACAAAGAAAATACAGAAGTAAATGCAGAAATGAGCATGATTATTTGAGATGATGTTAGGTTCTAAGAAGATGATGACCCAGGGATATGAAGGAGTGAAGTTGAGATTCCTACAAAGGAACTGAGGGCAGAAGCAATAGTCTGAAGTGGATGAAATCTGGTTTATTTCAAAGCAAAGGATAAACTCCTTATTATATGCGATGAGAAAATAAATCAACTACTTATAAGCACAATACAAAAAAAAACCCAAAAACTTAAAATACAAAGGGTTTTGCAGGCATATTCTAGACAATTGAGTGCCAACTGGCCTCTCCACAGTGGTGAAGCCTTCAATTTGACCAGCCGGAGTACACTTTCTCTCTCATCTGCTTTACATTCTCCTGTGTCTATCAGCTAATGAGTCGCTCTGTGCACAGTTCAACAGCATCTCTCTTGTTTTCTTCACTTTAGAACTAAGCTTTGATGACACTGAATTCTGTGAACAAGGTAAATCTAGAATAGAATGGCTTCTGCACGCCAGCCAGCCACTTTCGGCTCACGCTGCACAGTTGCAGTCAACTGTGGCCGGCTGTGTCTCTACTGGTTTCTGGCACTCTGAGTGTGGACGTTCACACATCTGTTCACATCCCATCCATCTTGTAGAACTGGAAAGAAGGTGATTTTTCTTTAAGAGTGTGATATCCATCTTAGTGAAACAAGATATTTAGATCTTAGTTTTTCATAGAATGACAAGGGAAATTCCCTTAAAATATTTAGGCTTGAAGATGATAAAATGAGAGCAATGATTGCTACCTGAGACTTACTGTAAGTGCTAACGTAAAGGAGGCTATTGAAAACAGTGGAAACGTCAGCCTATAGGAACTGCTTCATAAATATTCTTCGTTATCCAAATATACTGTGCATAGAATTAAACCCTCTCTTCATGTATATTTAGTACTTTATTTGGAGGAGTTTATCTTATTTATCATGTTGCATTTTCTTCTGTGTTCATAATGTAGATAAAATTGCTTGGATTCTTATTTATGATGTATAATATCTAAGTCAATCAAATAAAGGAGTTTAAAATGTATAGTGCTATAAAATTAGCATTTTGAAAGTGAAAGAAAATAGATTTTTATAAAGGTGAGGTCATTTGATGAGGATTATCAATTTATCTGTTCATTTATTTGCACTCATAGATTGGTTCTCTGAGAGGCATTTGTTTTTATCACTATGGGCCAGGGTTTACACATATGCCCTATACATGATTAAATATTTTTATACTCTATCATGAATATAAACACTGCAGACTTTTATTAATGGAGTAAAATTTTAACTGGCTGTTTCTTCCAATTGTCATAAATTTTTCATGGCACATTTTTGGAAAAGCTACAACAATGGAATTTAACAGACCATCATAATTTCTTATAATATTAAGGGAACGCAATTTAATATTTATCCTTGGAATCTTATTTTTCAGAACATAATTCTAAATGAGGCCAGAGTTAAAGAATACTTTATAAGATCTATATGAAAGATGCGAAAGATCGAATTCAGTCCTGTAATTTCTTAATGCTAGATGCTGCCGTGTTTATGTATGCAATGAAATTTTAAAACCATAAGATGAGAAAAGTAAGCCATTGGGATGACTCAGAGAGAAAATTACTTTGGAGTTTATTTTTAAATGCTCCACATAAACTAGATCTTTATTTAAAGTTTACTTATGGTTTAAGTGAATCGCATAAGCTTTTTCACATCACTTTTTATAAATGAATAGGCATTACTATGAAGACTAGCTTGTTCAGAATGCATTACTTAGTTTTCTTGTTTTCATGAGTCATGCAATTCAAAGGTGAGTACAGCTTTTCTCTACTTATGTGGCCAACCTATGCCAGAAACTGTTTCCCGTACTTGGTAATGGAATAGGTGGACTTTCTGATGCTGCTGCACACAAGCACACTGCTGCACACAAGCACACCACTGCACACAAGCACACCGCTGCACACAAGCATACTGCTGCACACAAGCACACTGCTGTCTGCTGCGAAGAGTGCAAGGAAGGTCATGCCGAAAATGGCTGCTAGGAACCTGCAGGGACAAATTGAAATTTAATCACACAACACTCTAACCTATGGTATATTTGTGTTTTGCAGTTAAGAATGTACAGGCAAAATAAATAACTGACATGTTAAAGAACAAATAGAATAAAATGCTCCTTTCAAGAGGAAATTACTATAAATTTTGAGTCAATTATTGTTCACACTTAAAAATCTCTCTCCAACATTTCTGCTTGTTTCATTATTATGTACTGTAATACATGCTAATACAGTATAATAGTATCGCTTCACATCAACTTAGGGTACCTCTAATTAATGATAATAATAATCACCAGAAAATAGAAAGTATTGGTAAGGAAGTGAGCAAATTGGAACACTCTTATTTTCCTTGTAGGAAAACAAAATAATGCAACTGTTGGGGAGAGCAGTTTGACTGTTTTCAATAAACAAAGACACAATTATTGTTAAACCCAGAATTCCATTGCTAAGTGGAAATATCCAAAAGAATTAAAAATGGCATTTGTTGTGAGAGATCCAAGATGGTGGACTAGAGGGAGGCTGCATTCCTTGTCACTCCGTAACTCCAGTTTCAAGCAGAGGATATCTGTTTCTTGGTGAGGCAGTTTTTGCTGCTTATCGATTCCCTGGTGTTTACCCCATTTGTCCGCTGTGATCACCTGCAGTCTGCCAGCATATGGACGCATTTTTTGAGGGCAGATTGCTCACTGTCAGGTGCCTATCATCAGCCATTTGCCTGCCTCTTGCCTGTCCATCGCCTGCCTTACACCTATCCATCTCCCAATGCAGGAGATTCAACTCCCGATCCTCTGACAACAGTCAGCAATCTGATCGCTGACCGTCAGTGGAGCACCAGCTGCCTGCTGTTGCCTGGAAGTTCACTGTGACAGTACCTGCAGGTTTGATTACACGTGGCTGCCGCCATTTTGAGACAACAGCCAGGCCCCATAGGACCGCTGGCCAGACTGACTGAGCCCAGTCTCCAGGATCCCTCAGCCCGACCCATCACTCCCTACCTCTGGGACCCTCACATTGACTGACGGCTCCCTGCTGCCAGGACCCCCCGACCAACTGACTGCACCCTATCACCGGGACCCCAGACCGACTGCACCCAGCCTCCAGGATCCCCCAACCACACCAAACACACCTGAACTCCAGGACCCCTGCCTGACCAACCACACCCCACCTCCAGGACCTCCAACTGACCACGTCCACACCCTGAGCTGCAGCTCCCCATTTGCCAACATATTTGGAAGCCAGAGTGGCCATCTTGGATTATACTGGAAGCCAGAACTCCAATCTTTAGGTGGGGCAAATCCCATCCTGAGACGCCTGCTGGAGACTAGAAACTCAATGTCAGGTACCTCTCCTGCATCAGGCTACTAAAAACTGGGAGGTTTTATTAAAATATGACTGTTATACTGTTGATTTTCTTTTTTCTCCTTATTGAAAAATTTTAAGTTTTTATTTCTTTACTTTTCTTGCTCTCTTTTCCTTTTGTTTACCTGTTCCCTCAGAGTCTGTTTCTCCCTTTTTTGCATGCTAACATCCAATTTCTTTTGATTACATTCTCATCCATTCTTTAATCTAGAAATTCTGTATATTCTTTTCTTATCCCATTAACAGCTACATTCTACATCCCTCTGCATCCTCTTTGTCCTCCATTAGAAACTGCAGACCTTATTGCAAATTGGTTTGTTTTACTGAAGATGATATTTGAACTCCTTCTGTTTATTATGACAATTTTGTTATTGTCCTCATAGGGCTACTTGGTCGAGGATTGTATAGTGTCTGAATTGGGCACTGCTAATACTGATCTCCCATTAAAGAAAAGGTTTTGGAAACCTATAGGGCCACTATAAGGCTTTAGGGGGAAATCTGCAATACCCCAGATCTGCACTGCTAGAGGGGAAGATACATGAACAACATGAAAAAACAAGGGAAGAAAATGATCCAAACAAATCTAGATTCTATATTAATAGAATCCAATGACAGTATGTTAGAAGAAATGTCAGAAAAGGACTTCAGATTATACATGATTAAGATGATTCGCAAAGCAAAGCATGAGATAAAAGAGCAAATGCAGGCAATGAATGATAATACCAATAAGCTGAAAGAGCAATTGCAGGAAGCAAAAGATCATTTCAACAAAGAGATAGAGATTCTCAAAAAACAAACAAACAAACAAACAAAACAAAACAAAAAAACAAATGGAAATCCTTGAAGTGAAGGAGACAATAAACCAAATAAAAAACTCAATGGAAAGCATCACCAAAAGACTAGACCACTTGGAAGACAGAACATCAGACAATGAAGACAAAATATTTAATCTTGAAAATAAAGTTGCCCAAACAGAGAAGATGGTAAGAAATCATGAACAGAATCTCCAAGAACTATGGGACATCATGAAAAGACCAAATTTAAGAATTATTGGGATTGAGGAAGGCACAGAGATACAAACCAAAGGAATGAACAACCTATTCAATGAAATAATATCAGAAAATTTCCCAAACCTGAAGAACGAAATGGAAAATCAAATACAAGAGGCTTACGGAACAGCAAATGCACAAAATCACAACAGATCCACACCAAGGCACATTATAATGAAAATGCCTAACATTCAAAATAAAGATAGGATTTTGA
Organism: Sciurus carolinensis; assembly: GCF_902686445.1. Taxonomy (NCBI): domain Eukaryota; kingdom Metazoa; phylum Chordata; class Mammalia; order Rodentia; family Sciuridae; genus Sciurus; species Sciurus carolinensis. The sequence goes on along the minus strand of NC_062217.1, from coordinate 8,100,621 downwards.
AGGCCACAAGAGAAAAGCATCAGATTACAAATAGGGGGAGACAAATACTGATAGCAGCCGACTTCTCAATCCAGACTCTAAAAGCTAGAAGGGCCTGGAACAACATATTTCAAGCTCTGAAAGAACAAGGTTGCCAACCAAGAATCCTTTACCCAGCAAAAGTAACCTTCAGATTTGAAGATGAAGATGAAATAAAATACTTCCATGATAAACAAAAGTTAAAAGAATTTACAAATAGAAAGCTTATGCTACAGAATGTTCTCAACAAAATATTCCATGAGGAGGAAATGAAAAACAACAATGTAGGTCAGCAAAGGGAGGAACTACCTTAGAGAAAAACCACTCAAAGGAGAAACCAAGCCAAATTAAAAACCAAAAATAAGCCCAAATGCCTGGGAATATGAAATCATATCTCAATAATAACCTGAACGTTAATGGCCTAAACTCATCAATCGAAAGACATAGACTGGCAGAATGGATTAAAAAGAAAGACCCAAAAATATGCTGCCTGCAAGAGACTCATCTCACAGAAAAAGACATCCACAGACTAAAGGTGAAAGGATGGGAAAAAACCTCCCACGCACATGGATTCAATAAAAAAATGGGTGTTTTCCTCCTTATATCAGATAAAGTGGACTTCAAGCCAAAGTTAGTCAGAAGAGATAAAGAAGGACATTTCATACTGCTTAAGGGAACCATAAATCAGAAAGACATAATGATAGTAAATATTTATGCCCCAAACAATGGTGCATCCCTGTACATCAAACAAATTATTCTCAATTTCAGGAATCAAATAGACCACAACACCATAATTCTAGGTGACTTTAACACACTGCTGTCACCACTAGATAGATCTTCCAAACAAAAACCAACCAAAGAAACCATAGAACTCAATAACACAATCAATAACCTAGACTTAATAGACATATATAGAATATTCTATTCATCAATGAGCAGATTCACTTTCTTCTCAGCAGCACATGGAACTTTCTCAAAAATAGACCATATGTTATGCCACAAAGAGACCTTAGGAAATGCAAAAAGTTAGAGATACTGCCTTGTGTTCTATCAGATCATAATGGACTGAGAGTAGAAATCAATGACAAAATAAAAAACAGAAATTACTCCAACACCTGGAGCCTAAATAACGTGCAATTGAATGAAACATGGATAACAGAAAACATCAGGGAGGAGATAAAAAAATTCTTAGAGGTCAATGAGAACGACGATACAACATATCAAAATCTCTGGGACTCGATGAAAGCAGTACTAACAGGAAAATTCATTGCATGGAGCGCATTCCAGAAAAGAATGAAAAGTCAACAACTAAATGACCTAGCATTACAGCTCAAAGACCTAGAAAAAGAGGAACAGAAGAACAGCAAAAGTAGTAGATGACAGGAAGTAATTAAAATCAGAACTGAAATCAATGAAATTGAAACAAAAGAAACAATTCAAAAAATTGACAAAACAAAATGTTGGTTCTTTGAAAAAGTAAACAAAATAGACAAACCCTTAGCCACACTAACAAAGAGAAGGAGAGAGAAGACTCAAATTACAAAAATTCATGATGAAAAAGGAAATATCATGACAGACACCACTGAGATACAGAACATAATGAGAAGCTACTTCGAAAATCTGTATTACAACAAAATAGAAACTACTGAAGACATTGACAAATTTCTAGAGACATATGTTCCTCCCAAACTGAACCAGGAGGACATACTCAATTTAAACAGATCAATATCAAGCAAGGAAATAGAAGAAGCCATTAAAAATCTACCATCCAACAAAAACCCAGGACCAGGCGGATTCTCAGGGGAGTTCTACAAGACCTTCAAAGAAGAACTCATTTCAATACTTCTCAAAGTATTCCAGGAAATAGAAAAGGAGGGTACCCTAACAAACTTGTCGCCGCCTGCAGCGATGACACCGCGGGTAAGAATCGGAAGCAGACTGGGAATGACCAACTTCTTTATTCTACATTTGGGGGATGCTTCCTTGCAAGCTTCTCTTTGCAGGTCTTGCGGGCTGAAGTGCAGGGTGAAGTGCTGGTCTCACGATGGCGCCCCTAGGAGGCCGGCGTTTCCGCGTCTTCCTCCTCCGATGCCTCACTCACAAGACCCGCAGTGCAAGCGCAGCCGCTGGCCGCTCAGGGGCACCAGGCGCGTTCTCCACCACAGGCTACAGCGTCCTGCTCCCCGGGCAGCCCCGTGGCAGGGGGTGGGGAAGGGCCCGGTGGGCGCCACCGCCCCAAGCTGGCAAGTCTCCATTGCGTCACCCCTGGCTCGCCCACACAGCTATTGCCGCGCCGTAATGTGCCACCTCACATGCGAGGTTGCTGGGGCTACCGTGCACGTTGGGGGAGGAGGTAGCATTCACACGCATGGCCTCCTACACCAACTCATTCTATGAAGCTAATATCACCCTCATTCCCAAACCAGGCAAAGACGCATGAAGGAAATAAAATTTTAGACCAATATCCTTTATGAATATAGATGCAAAGATCCTTAACAAAATATTGGCAAACCATATCCAAAAGCGTATTAAGAAAATCGTGCATCATGATCAAGAGGAGTTCATCCCTGGAATGCAAGGATTGTTTAACATCCATAAATCAATAAACATAATCCATCATGTCAATAGACTTAAGGATAAGAATCATATGGTTATTTCAATTGACGCAGAAAAAGTGTTTGACAAAATACAACACCCCTTCATGCTCAAAACACTAGAAAAAATAGGGATGGTAGGAACATACCTGAACATTGTAAAGGCTATTTATACTAAGCTCATGGCCAACATCATTCTTAATGGAGAAAAACTGAAACCATTCCCTTTAAAAATGGGAACAAGACAGGGATGTCCTCTTTCACCACTTCTATTCAACATTGTCCTCAAAACTCTAGCCAGAGCAATTAGGCAGACTAAAGAAATTAAAGGGATATGAATAGGAAAAGACGAACTTAAGCTGTCACTATTTGCCGATGACATGATTCTATACTTAGAGGATCCAAAAACCTCCTCCAGAAAACTTCTAGACCTCATCAATGAATTCAGCAAAATAGCAGGCTATAACATCAACACGCATAAATCTAAAGCATTTTTATACACAAGCGATGAAACATCTGAAAGGGAAATGAGGAAAACAACTCCATTTGCAATAGCCTCAAAAAAATTAAATACTTGGGAATCAATCTAACCAAAGAGGTAAAAGATCTCTACAATGAAAACTACAAAACATTGAAGAAAGAAATTGAGGAAGACCTTAGAAGATGGAAAGATCTCCCATGTCCTTGATAGGCAGAATTAATATTGTCAAAATGGCCATACTACCAAAAGTGCTATACAGATTCAATGCAATTCCAATTAAAATCTCAATGATGTACCTTACAGAAATAGAGCAGGCAATCATGAAATTCATCTGGAAGAATAAGAAACCCAGAATAGCTAAAGCAATCCTTAGCAGGAAGAATGAAACAGGGGGTATCACAATACCAGAACTTCAACTATACTACAAAGCAATAGTAACAAAAATGGCATGGTATTGGCACCAAAATAGACAGGTAGCTCAATGGTACAGAATAGAGGACACGGACACAAACCCAAATAAATACAATTTTCTCATACTAGACAAAGGTGCCAAAAATATGCAATGGAGAAAAGATAGTCTCTTCAACAAATGGTGCTAGGAAAACTGGATATCCATATGCAGGAGAATGAAACTAAACCCCTATCTCTCACCCTGCACAAAACTCAACTCACAGTGGATCAAGAACCTTGAAATCAGACCAGAGACTCTGCATCTTATAGAAGAAAAAGTAGGTTCAATTCTTCAACTTGTTGGCTTAGGATCAGACTTCCTTAACAGGACTCCCACAGCACAAGAAATAAAGCAAGAATCAATAACTGGGATAGATTCAAACTAAATAGCTTTCTCTCAGCAAAGGAAACTATCAGCAATGTGAAGAGAGAGCCTACAGAGTGGGAGAAAATCTTTGCCACTCATACTTCAGATGGAGCACATATTTCCAGAATATATAAAGAACTCAAAAAACTCTACACCAAGAATACAAATAATTCAATCAACAAATGGGCTAAGGATATGAACAGACACTTCACAGAAGAAGATCTACAAGCACTCGACAAACATGAAAAAATGTTCATTTTTAGTAAGAAGAGAAATGCAAATCAAAACTACACTAAGATTCCATCTCACCCCAATTAGAATGACAATTATCAAGAATACATGCAACAATAGGTGTTGGCGAGGATTTGGGGAAAAAGGTACACTCATACATTGCTGGTGGGGATGCAAATTAGGGCAGCCACTCTGGAAAGCAGTGTGGAGATTCCTTAGAAAACTTGGAATGGACCCACCATTTGACCCAGCTATTCCACTCTTCGGCCTTTACCCAAAGGACTTAAAATCAGCATACTATAGAGATACAGCCACATCAATGTTCATAGTTGCTCAATTCACAATAGGCAGATTGTGGAACCAACCTAGATGTCCTTCAATTGATGAATGGATAAAGAAATTGTGGTATACATATACAGTGGGATATTACTCAGCTATAAAGAATAATTAAATTATGGCATTTGCAGGCAAATGGATGAAATTGGAGAATATCATGCTAAGTAAGATAAACCAATCTCAAAAAAACAAAGGACAAATGATCTTGCTGATAAGTGGATGATGACACATAATGAGGAGTGGGGGGGGGCAAGAATGGAGGAAGGAGAGACTGTATAGAGGGAAAAGAGGTGTGCGGGGGAAGGAAAAAATAACAGAATGAATCAAACACCATTATCCTATGTAAATGTATGATTATGCAAATAGTATGCTGTTACTCCATGTACAAACAGAAACAACATGTATCCCATTCGTTTACAATAAAAATAAATTTTAAAAAAATGGTATTTGTGTGTGCATGTTTACATAAATGTTTGTAGGAAAACTAGTCACAATAGTCAAAGATGAAGCAGCTGACTGTTTGGCAAAGTCTGAGTGGATAGAAAAATTATGGTATGTAGCTGCAGTGGAATGTCATTCAGCCATTAAAGGGGATGAAGTACTGATGCCTGCTACCAGGATTATGAACCTCAGTAATACTATGCCCAGTGAAATAAGCCAGACACAGAAAGTCATGTGCTGTGTGATTTAATTCGTATAGAGTATCCAGAATAAGTAAATCAAAAAGCTGACTGAAAGCAGGTTGGTGGTTGCCCAGGGAGGAGGAGGAAGTGGGAGTGGTTTAATGGGCAGGTGATTTTCTTTTTAGGTGAGAAAGATGTTTGGGAAATAGACAGAGCTGGTGTTTGCATAACAGCGTGCATGTACTAAGTGCTACTAAGGTGTAAATTTTCAATGGTCAATTTTGTGTTATGTGAATTTCACCCCATTAAAAGAAGAGGGGATATAACAAAACGGGTCAATTGTGTTGCATCATATCTGGAGGTGAAGAGAAGAGAGTAGGAACAGCAATAAGGTTAGACTGGAGGGTTGGAATAAAGTGAATGGGATCCTGCTACAGTGTGCCTGGCTCTCAGTTTCTCCATGAGGTTTCTCCTCTGGTCCTTGCGCTGTTCTGCAGAGCATATCCCCCACCTTTTGGTGCAGGAGAAAAAGTTTGTGGAAAGTAGGGCCTTATTCCAGGTTAGCTTGGGTTAAACAGCAGCTTTGGCCTTTTAAGCCTAACACACTTCCCTGAGGGAGCCGATACGTCCTCTCAGGATCCCTCTGTCCAGGAGCAAGGACCTTCAGTGCATATCTTGGCAGAAACCTAATTCAAAGTTTAGTCTTCCGAACTGCACTTTTGGATCATATTTAAAATTGCCAGTGATGTGCTAGTTCACGTTGGATTAACTGTTCCTTCTTAAATAACACAAGCACTCAATAACACTAAATAACACTAAATAACTTAAATAACACTAAATCTAATTGGATTTAGTTTTGAGAGAAAAATAATCACCATGCCATCACTGTGTATCAATTTGGATGTTCTTTCTTGGTTGGGGTCATGATTATTTTTGCTCTCTCACTCTCTCTTTCTTCTTTTGCCCCTTTCTTTTCAGGGGGAAAATGTCCACGCTCAAGAAAAGCAAATCAAATCAATTACATAACTTTTGCAGAAAACTCACGTCACATAGCTGGTGCTACTGTGGTCCTAATGTTTCCTGCTGTAACACATCCACTGAAGTGGAAGAAAAGCAAATCACACATGTGAATCTGAAAATTGTCAGCAGCAGATTCTGCATGCAATGGATTCAATCAGCCACAAGTCAAAAATATTTGGAAAAACATAATTTGTGTTATACTAAATATTACAGATTTTTTCGTTGTCATTATTTCTTAAGCAATGGAAGTATAACAAATATTTATATGATGTTTACATTGTACCAGGAATTATAAGTACTCAAGGTGATTTAAAGAACGCAGGAGGATGTTCTTGGGTCATGTGGAAACACTGCACCATTTTCTATAAGGGACTTGAGGATCTAAAAGTTTTTGGTATCCTGAGGGGTTTCAGACCCCAGATGCCACGGGAGAACTGCTCCTAACAATGAGAAGGGAGGAGTACTCACTCTGATCGATGTGGTGGCTAAGAAGATTGGGAGGGATGCACAAAAGGCAAACAGATACATCATTAAGAAAATCGTCTCCTTCACCCCAGGACCAGAGACTCTGGGTTCCTAGTGACATGTCCAAACAGTGGACAAGCACAGTGTCAAAGCCTGTGTACCACCTTCACAGAAACCTTCCCTGCAAAAACCCATAAAGATACTTCTTTCTTTTAGGATGCTACATAAAAAGTCTGAATTAAAGTCATTCTTACTTCTTTAAATAGTTCCTACTTAAAGGTTCAGTTTGACTAAAGATTTTTGTATATATTATTCAATTTATGACTCATAAAACTAAATTTTTCTCTCATTATCATAATCAATAATTATTAAGTGTTAATGATAAAAGCACACATGTTCTTTTAGCTACATTAAACATTTAAAAGGGGTCAGGAAATTCCCTAATGACCAAATATATATGATATTGAATGCAACTTTTGCAAAATGTTTTCATTAAATAAATTTTAACTATTAATGGTGGATTTTAAAAATTGTACAGAAACCTGACAAATAAACCAAATAAAATTTAAATTTTATTCTTATGTAATATTTAGGAAAATCAGAGAACTTTTGAATTCAAACTAAATGAATTTGCCTTAATATAATATACTTAAAATTTTAATATACTTAACATGCTTTTTGTGAAGTATTAATTTAGGCCAAAAGGGGATAACTTTCAACCGTCAAGTCCGTTAGCAGAGCATGAATTATTCTTTAAACACTATGATTCAGAAGTTGCTGAGAACCATTAGTCTGAGCATGTTTGATGGCAGGTAGATCCTGCACGGAAAGTGCAAGAGTGAAATTTTTACAGACTTATAAAATCAACAATGCATTTTCTTCTGAGGTCAATCTTTGGTGAATGGAAAGAATATTCCAAGATCAGTAGGAATTCTTGGAGGAGAATGCGGTGGAGATTAAAGGTGGAAAAAGATAAATGGACTGGAACAGAAGAGAAGTGACCATAAAATATTAAATCTATGGTTTAGAAATTCCTATTTTCACTGAAGGGCACTTGCACTATGATCCCTAACTCTGCCTGGCTAATTTAATTATTATTAGATGTTAATAACTCTGCAATTACGTTTGGATCCATTACACTTTAATATTAAGTATGATGCTCTTATACTAGTTCATATCCATAAAATAAGCAAGAAATAGACATCCGGTTGGATCTTCTGGTGTCATATCACTGTTGCATACCACTGGAAATTAATAATAATTAAGACTACATCACAGCTTGACATGGACAGTACTAGTATATTATATATTATTATTATCCTTTAAGTTTATTCTAAGTTTGGTTCCAGTTGTTAGAGATTATTGGGGGTTATTTTGTCTCTTATCATTGACCTTGGCCAAGAGGGTTGTAACAAAGAGGTGTCAGGCTAAGTTTACTCTTTAGGAGCATGGAGCCAGGCCGGAGCTGAATGATGACATATGTAGGAATCTGAAAACTGCTGGTAAAGATAGAAAACAGTTGGTTGACACCCCTGGTCTTTGACTCATGTAGGATATCAGAAGCTACAATATGAAAAATATCTAAACAACAGTGCATTCAGATACAAAAAGAGCCACACAATCATTTACTCAACAGGTATTGATGGAGTTTGTGCTCAATTCTAGCCACTGTACCAGCTGCTGGGGTTACAATATGGCAGTAGCTGCGTTAAGGGTTTTTAACACATCTAGAAAGGCATGAAGATTACCTTTATTAACAAGAACAATTAATTTTTACTAGAAGAGGATCATTCTCAGACATGGGATCCAGAATAGATTTTTCCATCTGGTCACACCTCAGATCTAATGAGTAGCATTAATGACCTTCCAGCTGTGTGCAGATTATTTCCCAGGTCTTCATTTCTCCTTCCTTATCCGTATTTTTCTGTCTCGCATCTGGTGTACCTACATCTTGCTATCTCATGCATGATTCTTGGCTATACTATGGGAAGTGACAAGCAGGTCCTCAAACACTATGGTTCCTTAGAGTTTTCCATATCACGCAGACATTACTAGAACTGGGAAGAGCTTTGGTCTAGGGAAAGGGAGGCAGGTGGAAAACCTTGAATAAAAATCATATCTTGATTAAGAAGAAAATGTGTGTGTGGCATTATACATCAAGACTACAATCCTGTTCCAGGCTCCATTTCTACAAAAAAACATGACCTTGGCAAACTATTTAACATTTCTGTACTATTTGAAAACTGATAAAATGGGAAGGATACTGTTTAAATAAGTTCTACATAATTTATGCTTCTGGCAATAAGATAATAATATCTGTAAACAAAAACTAAAAATTAACCTCTATAAAAACTTACATATTACATATATGCAGTTATTTGTAACTTACATACTTATTTTCTGATATTTTTGATAATTCATTCTAAATAGTTTGTTACATAACCAATTTCTTTGGTCATCTTTGAGCAAATTTTGCTTTCAGTTAGATATTACATAGATGAAAATCAATGATTTTCAAAAGAGATTAATAGCAATTTTATTCTCAATCTGTATATTTCAAAGACAGATAACTTTTATTTCTGAAAGTCCACATTTTATAGTTGTAACATTAAAATAGAAAAAAATCCTTACAACATTTTAGGGTATGTTAACTTTTGAGGTTGAGTTAGCTCTAATTCACAAAGTTTTAAACAATTCGAATTAGATGAATTTACTTTGTACAATAGCTTAAAAAAAAAGTGAAAATTGATAGGCAATACCATTTCAAAGTGTTTCAAATGAATCCAATTTTAGTAAGAAAAGAAAATACAAAGTAAGATTCTCGTTCTTTTGAGGGCAGTATCCTTATGCCTGTGGTATTGAGGTCATTTAAACTAATAGTAACTAAAAGAAAAAGGTAGGAGTGTACAGTTAGTTTTAAAAATGGGAAAATTTGTGGTTTTATATTGTATTTGGTATTAGGGGTGCTGTAGTGGAAGCTCACTTTGAAGGTAATGGAGGATAAACTCGTCTCCCAGAGAGGACTGCCCCTGGGAACCCCAAGGTAGGCAGGGAGCAGCTTTCTGTCCACTGGAGCACAACCACAGATTTCAGCTTCAATTCTCAACCCTTGCAGAGATCAGGAAAGAAAAAGAGAGTGAGTGAGATGGCAATGACAGAAAATTCTACAAATAGGGAGGGAGGTGAGAGAATCTCACCCTGCTTAACACTGGGTTGATAGGTTTTTACATTAATGTTCAGCCTGTGGCCTGGTAAATGTTCCCAAGAGCTGTTGGGAAGCAAGATCTCAATAGGAATCCAACTACAGTTGTCAGCCTCACCTCAGTAAGACAATGTGCTCTCCCGGCTTTGGATTGGGTGTTCTCACGACTAAAACAAGCACCCCTTCCACAAGGGTGCCAAATCTTTACCATGTTTGAATTTGTCACCATTCCTATCAAAGTGTTCTACAAAGAAATGGGACCCAATAATTGAATTGATTCAAACTTTTCACTCACTAAGATTAAATAAATTCATTCAATGTTTGAGGGCAAACAGAACAAATAGTTTCCATATTTACCACATATATTCTGAGAGAAAATTAAGAGATTAAAAATTCATTTTGTGCCTCTCTTCAGAACAGTATTTAAAATATTGAAATTTGGACCTTAAATTTACCACTGGTAAATACAAAATGAACATCTTTAATCCATTTCTTACCATTTTTCCAATTGTAGAAAGAATTTCTCTTTCTTTGTAGAATCAGTTTTGAGAGGAGTAACCCCAAGAATATCCACACATGTGGGTGATATGTAAGGACTGAATAAAGCATTTCCCATATGGTATCCAATTTGACTTTCACTTTCACATAATGAGAATTACTGCTACTATCATAGTCCTCACTTTGAGCCCAAACTAGGCTACTCCAGATTTGAAAATTGAACTGAGTTAACAAGTGAATCTGCTATCAAGTTGTCCCCACCCCACTTACTACCAAACAAAAGGCCGTATAAATTTTGCTAGCAATATTGAGCACACACATAAGAAGACAGGGTTCCCTAATGCCTCTCATTCTTCCTATATATCCAAGGGACAAGCCTGGCACTGCAGAGTGATAAACAGCTCAGACGTCCCTTCGCCCTCAAGGATCCACCCTCCTAACATATGTACATTCTTGCCGAGTCACAGTTGCTTTCCTCTCTAAACTGCTGATCATATTACTAAAGTTATTGTTATCTTTTTCACACTGTTCAAGCTGTAATTTTTTTGGTAAATAAATAATTATTAGAGTATTTGAAATGTGCAAATTTCACAAAATTTAGAGTTGCTGTAATTTTATCAAATTAAGCCTTGCAGAAGTAATTAAAACAACAAAATAATCAACTCATATAACTTTTGCGTGATACATGATGAATAAGTGACAGAAATACAAATATACACAAGTGCAGACACATAGATATCTGGAATTACTGAGTTTATAGAGGTTGAAAGGTGATTTTATGGTACTATAGATGACATGGCCTATCATCATTTATTGCATTCCCTCTCTATATAAAACACCAAGACCAATATTAATGTTGTTTCTTTTATAAAACATTCTAGTTTAGGTCTATAGGAGACCCAATCTTCAGGATGTATGAGATCCATCACAAAATAAAACTGTTGACATATGAGCCTTGATAGTCTTCCTCACTGGGACCAAAGACAAGTTTATGTCTGTCTGGACAACATTCCAGACACATTGGTCAAGGCATGCAATTGTCTACTTGGCAGGCTCTGGATGAAATATGGAAGTATTTGAAAATTAGCATTAAAATTCTCCTCTTAATACTTCTTCAAAGTGATGCTCAAAATTCATCTCCTGCAGGATGTTTCCCTGACAGTTTTGGCAGGGAGAATCATCATGCTTCTTCAAATGCTGCTGCTGAGAAATGTATTTTCCTTTCAAATTTGCATAAAATCTTCACAAAAGCAGCAAAAGTATCAATACAGAGAAGGGGGAAACTTATAGAATGATTTTTTTATGTTGAAACTTTATATTGGGATTCTTTGTTAGTAATCAAGTTGTGTGTATCTATCCATAAAAATAAATAAATATGTGTAAGCTTGGTTGCCTATTTCCATTCACATAATCAGCATTTAAGGGGTGAAAGTGGACAGCAAATCATATTTACATGCATTGCATTGTTCTAACAAACATTTAGTTGCATCCAGTGGAAGGAAGAATAGAACCTCAATATGATCAAGCTTAACAAACATACAAAGGGTATATAACTGGGGCTGCAGTCATTTGTAAGAATAAAAATAAAACTGGGTTTCTCCTGTCAAGTGGCAGTTGCCACCTCCCACACACCCACAATTTACCCCTGATGTGGGGCAAGGTTCAGAGAAGTGAGGAGCACAGTTGTGAAGCAATATGGAGAAGGACTTGAAGGAAAGAGCATTTGATGCAGGACTTCTGCTTCAGTGGAGTTTGGAATCTACATAAATCATGATTTAAGATCTATGTAATGATGGGAAAGAGTCATTTTGTCAGAACAGGGCATCATGTGTGTAAGTTTGCTATTTGAAATGAGGGATCAGGAAGTCCTTAAAGATGGAGTGACATTGGAACAGAATTCTAGAAGGAGGGGAGGAAGAAAGACCTTGAAGTAACTTACTAATAAGAGGGAAGCCTTTCAGGCCAGGAGAATAAAATTAATAAAACAATTGTCGGTAATCACAAAGCCCTGTGACTTCCACCTTTCCTCAATAAAACATACACATAACTGGCTATAATATGTATTGATGGAGGACTTCACAGAGAAAAAGAAATTATATTTTTATTTGTAAATGGGAAAAATGACGGCATTCTACTAAGAATAGGGAGTGGGACACATTCAGTTCTCTCAGATTCTTTAAGGCATCAAAAGTGGCACCACTTTGCTGGAGAACAAATAGATGTCCTTCTTTTTAAAAGCATCTAAATCCCAATAGAAATGAGTAATCAACTTGGAAGAACCCCATAACCAGAACCACCATTGATCATCTTCCTGTATCTCCAATTGCTTGAGGGAATTTGAACCAAGACATGCACACGTTCACTACCTGGGACATTAAGAAATGGTTCCCTGAACTCAAAGTATTTTAAGATTCACATTGAGCACATCTGTTAAAACTAACATTGGGATGCTTCAACAGCTCTCTTCACTAAGTTTCAAGACAGGGAGACTTAGGAAACTCTGTCTAAAAGTATTTTATGATGAAACCTATGCTTCCAGTTCCTCTTTTTTACAGAACACATTTTGAAATTCTTTCTTAATGTCTCATTCTTGTGTGAAAGTCTGATTTATTGCCTAAATTTGTCTTCTAGAATCTATTTATTTGAAGGTGACAAAAAATTTAGAAATTTTGATTTTATTATACCAGTATTTTATTTTTAGAGACTATATCCATTGAAGTCCCCTGACTTTATATACACATTTATCTTTGCTCTTTAAAATACCAACCACTTGCTTTATATTGAGTTCAATAAACTATTTATATATGCCCCAGGGAAAGATCCTTATATAAACTAATCCCTTTAATGGTGCATAGATGGTTTCTGTAAGCCATTTAGACCACATCAATGTTTAAATAATTTCTGGGGTTAAACTTATTTTAGGACTGTGATTGAAAAGCCCAACTTCAAAAATTTTATGATCTTGCTTAAGTGAACTTGTTTTAAAGGCAATGATGCCTGAAAAATTAGAATTGTTACATTGGAAAATGAAATAGCAAGAAAAAAAATAACAGTTTTTTTATTAATATGATCTGTATTTATAAATTGAGAACAGAATTGGAAAGAGAATAAAGTAAGCATGTATTTATGTGTTTAAAGTGGGAAGTGTAGAAAAGGTTACTTGAGATGTTGGGAGAAGATATAAAAATAGTCCTTGATTTTTAAGGTAGGAAACTGGACTGTGCCTCAGGAAAGATGACTGGGACAATGTTTGGCATCTCTGATGCTGAGTCCTTTTGATGATTTCCCCTGGACAGACTTGGAGCAGAGCCAACAACGAAAAGTGAAGTTACAGGTAGGAAATATTTTTGCCATTCAAGGGGAGGCTCAGGATCACCAACATAAGGAGAAAACGTCAGTCCTTAGCCTTCCCTGAGTGTCTCTCAAGGCAGTTCAACAGAAAATGCGAGATTGAATAGTGACAGTTTTGTCCTGTGTCACTTGAATTTTGATCATGCATGTTCTTTATTGTCCTTAAATGTTCCAGGACATTACTAAGTCCCACATTTATAACAGAGAACTGATACCATCTTGAACAGGGTGGTGTTCGGGCACATGGGCAAAGCAAGCTCCTGTACATGTGTGGGGAGAACCACCCTAGCTACCCAGAGACATGTTTCTGCAGACCTTTATTCATCAAATGCCCACAGAACCTACAGATTCCTGCATCTTTACCTCCTTTCCCAAACCCAGAAAGTACTAGATAGTGTCCGTCGAATTTGAGAAGCATGTGAATCAGCCATGATTCAAGAAAATACAAGTGATCTGGAGAAAAATGTTTGAACTTTTGTTTGATCTTTTAAAATTTTATTTTCAATATGTCATAAATTTCATGAATGTATTTAGATAGAAGTAGCATGTTCACAATGTACATAGTAACAGACATGTAACTATTAGAATGTATAGTCCTATTTTTTTTGTATATTTGTGATCACAAAAATTCAGATTACCTAGGATGTATAAGTCAGATTTTCAGAAAAAAAAAAAAAAATTAGATGTAAACATCTTTTGAAATACTAGGTAGGGAAGAGATGCAAAGGGAGTCCTTGAACAGAAATGCATTGCTCTAATGCCCAGTATTCCTTGGTTATCATTCTTATTATCCAGCTTCTGACAGAGACTCTCTTAATCCTTACTTGGCTAGGAGGTTACTGCTGGATGCACTGTAGTGAGGACGCAATGACGCAGATTCCCGTTTTCTAACTTTGTCAAATTTCACAAGTTTTTTAGATATACCTAAGACAGGAAATAAAAACTCATTTTTTTCTAGTAATGTTTTGTTCAAAAAATGCTTTTTACTCTTGTTCCAAGGTTTTATATTTCTAGAAAAAAGGATCTATTTCAAAAATTCTACATTTACCTCAGGGGAGCAAGGCCCAGGGGTTGGCTCCTTGCAATCTGGCACAGCCTCACACCTCAGATGAGGTGATTCCATGGCCCCCATCAGGGCATCTCCACCCATGCCCCACTGTTGGGGATGGACCTCCGACACCAAGCCTTTGCTCTGCACTGTGACTGTGTTCCCAACCTTTCTGCCCTTTCACATATCATCTCTGCATTGCAATGTATGTCTGAGAATTCAAGTCTGTCATTTCTTGTGGTAAGTATAGCAAAAATATTCTCCTCCTGCCCTCCACAGATTGAAGTGTCTCTTCTGACTCTCTGCAGGTCCAGCTGCTACGTCCCACCCCCATTCATGTTTTGCATGGATAATCCATTTGCATGTTAAGAGTCATCTGTTGTTTTGATTCTCTCTTCCATAGCAATTTGTTTGATTTCTTGTCTAGTAAAATCATTTTCATCGAGTTCTTTCTGTTCTAACTTCTGCATTATTTTACTAGAAATGGAAGTTTGCAGTTGAGACATCTTGTCACCCTTAGGACAAAAAATGGCTGTGGGTTTTGAGGCAGTATCAGATCATTCCCTCTTTCACTCCCCAGCATGGAAAACAATTTGGCAGAGATGCAATGTGAGAATATGTATTGGCTTGTGAGTCATCACAACATATGCCAGGTGTAACTGATGCTATTTTCCACATGACGATTTATTTTTATATATATTTTAAATAACTATAAGTTAATAAAGCAGGATGTTAACTTAAATAAAGCACATTTTAAGTATCTTAAATTTTTTTTAAACAAGGAAAGAGAGATACAAATTGACATAGAAAGAAAGAAAGAAAAACTGCAAAGAAATAACAATGAAATTTTTGTCATAATAAATTTATGGTTGGGATTGACATTTTTATTTTTGAGTCAAGACAATGTGTTGATAGGCCCAGTTTTTTCAACCAGGATCATGTGTTCAAGCATAAACTGATATATCTCGGTTTTTAAAATATATATTACAATTTAAATGTTCATGAAGAATATAACACATGTTTAAATATCAAAGTTTCCCTATCAATGCCAGGACAGGTTCTCCTCTCCATTTCAGATTTTACTACAGTTTCCATAATCTACACTTTGACAAAAATATGTAAGTAGATATTTTTCAATATTTGCCTGTAATTGAAGTATATGCGTCTAGGTCTACTTCATTTTTAAAAGGTATGTCCCTAAGGTTAATTTTCCTAACTAAACCCTTGCAGCATTTGGGGCTGGTTTCCACAGCCTCTACTTCAGTGGTGATGACTCGGTCACTGAGCTTCCAGCTTCACTGCTGTGACTTGGTTTCCCTCCACAGGAAGCACAAGGCACACTGGGAAAACAGAAATGCAAATGCTGCAATCTGAGCTCTTAGGATTTTGAAGTAGCACTCGTCCTGACTTTAAGGGAGGCAAGTTAAAGTAATAATGATAGTCATAACAGCTGGCGATCCTTCACTTATGCTGGGCACCCCACATGAGGCAAGTTCGCTCATGCTCAGTTCCCTGAGACCCTTCCCCAGACCCCCTCCTACCTGTGAGGTGACTGCATTCGGCATTTGGTCTGTGACGTGAGTGCTCAGGTGCAGAGGGGGCTGGACCTGCAGTGCTTCTCCTGCTTACCTTTCCCTGTGACTTGGATTTGGTTTCTTGTTCTAAATACTTCTCTCCCTTCAGGTGGCATTTTCCTCAAGGTTGATGGCTGCTCTTATATCCCCTTTTGTAATGACACTTGTTAAAACTGCTGAAAAGCACGTGTGATTAATGGATTCAGAACACTCTGCTGTGAACCTCCTTAAAATAGCCAGCCTAACCCAACCGACCAGAAGCATCACTGAATAACCAGATACCTTTTCGAAGAAAATTTTCAAAAACTTCTACACGTTTTAAATTCATATTTTAACAAGTGATCAGGAATATTTATTTCATTAAGTAGTAAGTTAGTAAATTAGTTAGTAGGCTAGAAAGAAGAGAAGAGAGAAGAATTATTGGCCATTGAATAAATATTCATTATTGGTGTATGTGCAAATATATTTATTTCGGTATCGTTCAAAAAAACATAAAAAAAAAATTAGAGGGAGCAGAATTGCCCATCCATTATGGGATGGTCAGCTGGATGGTGAATTTGGATGGTGAATTTGGCATACACTCAGCATGCCGGAAATGGTGAGTGGAATTTCAAAAGACACTGCAACAGGATCTACTAGATTGAAATATCTTGATTTTATATTCCTTGAGAGGTCATATTAATCATAAATGCTTGTGTATCTACATATGCATGTATACGTGCATGTGTACATGTGTGAATTATCATATTTACAGAGTTGAAGATATGCCACTACTTGGAATACTGCTAATCCTACATCTTTGTCATGGTCCACTCTTGCACATATGTGTAGGTGTGTAGATAAACACATGCACACAGAAAATAAAATATGATTTAAAGCAATAAGAAATTAAGATTGGTTATTCAATATTCTGTGTTTCCACATAGGATACTTGCTTTTATAATTAATTTTGTGAAAAGAAAATACTTCAGCTTAAGCAAATTCAAGGGTCCCCTAAAGTATTTAATGACTTTTAGAATATGCCTTCTATATAGAAATAATATATTTATTTATGCAGAAGTCATGCATTCATTTACACTATATAGATTTATTCAGTGTTGTGTGTCAATTATGGTATCTAAATATTCCCTGTTCTTGTGTATCTAAGTTCTGTTTTTTCTTTTACAAGTATTGTTTACATTATTATCTTTGTACACAATTAATTGACTGTGTTAGAGCAGAATCACTGGATTAAAGTATATATACTTTCAAAATATTTTTAAAATATCATCAAATTTCCTCCCAGATATGTATCACTTACAGAAACATAAGTCAGGTAAAGATATATTTTTGCCTTGTTTTTCCATCTTTTCCATTGTTGACTATCAAATCAAGTGGATCAAATATTTTAGTGATTTTTAAATCAATTTTAGAATTCTTTTGTTTGGGGACATTTATGTTCTTTATAATTTTCTCTAAACAACAAGGTAATCCTCTTTTTTGATAGACATTGTCTCTGAATTTTTTAAAAGAATTCCCTAAAAGCAGTCATGAATCAGATTTTCTTTTTCATAAACTGTGGTTTTCAAAATGGTAGGAATTATAATAAAAATGATAGTTGTGCGACAAATACTTTAATTTTGAGTTTGAGAACCCAAAAACTCATTTCAAAAACTAAGTCACAGATTTTATTAAAAACTCAACAAAACAGGGTTGTTTCAGATAGTCGTAGGTTATATGTGTGCTGTATTTAAATAATAATAATAATAATTCCTTTCTTTCACTACTGCCTAACAAGGAGAGAAGAGTTGGGGAGTGCGTAAGAGGGAAGAGGGGGAGCACTTTCATGATTAAAACCAAACAAAACAAAACCTTGTTCTGTCTTGATCACAGACCATGAGAGTTTCCAGTACCCACTGCAATTCCTGACCAAATGTTGAGCCTCCCGGAAACTTGGACCACACCCCGTTAGGACAAAAGAAAGGTCAGGAGAAAGTCAGCATAAATCAACAGGAGAGCTGAAGCAACGGAGAAGAATAGAACCTACATAATAGCATATCACTGATTGTGCTGGATTTGGGTTGATAAAACATCCCTTTCCTGTGGCAGGAAATCACTCAAGAGCAATACTGAGTTAGGCTGTAGAAAATAGCACCTTCCATGCCTAATTTTCAGAGCATATTCATTTCCCCTCTGTACACATAATCTTCAAAGTTTATTGAGAATACACTTTGCCCATGAGGGGCCTGCATTTGATGGTAGGATGCAGTGAAATTCGGGGAGACTTGGTAAAGTTGTGGAAAGCAGCCACTGCGGATGAATTACTAGAAACACACAATTTGTAGTGAGACTGCTCTTGTGACTGATTCTGCCTCTGCCAGTCTCTGTGTGACTTGGACACATTATTTAAACTTTCTGTGCCAGGTTATCTAGTCTGCCAGATGTCTGACTGTTCTATATATACGTGTGGGGAGGAGGCATATTCTAGGAATGTCTTGCTCAGCGCTCTATTCCATCCTGGGTCCCTGGTTCCTGCTGAAAGGATATCCTATCTCTGAGAGATTTCTTATAAGATGTTCCTTGCTGCTAACATCTCTCTTCTTTCCCAATTACCAGGAGCAGGACAACTCACCAAATCCCTGTGACTACTTTAAGTCTTAGATTTGGTTTCCCTGAGACCTGAAAAGGGATGAAAGGGAACCTGGGATGACAAAGGACATGCATGTAGCACACTCTACAAAAATACAGATCATCAAAATAAAGCCTTGTCACTTTGGAGTTGTTGTCTTTGGTGTTTGAACAGAGGCAATAGTAGAAAATGGCGTGCACATGTGTAATTTGGAAAAGAAGTGTAAATCAGGTGAAAAAGACCAAAGACCCATGGGAGAGTGAAGGCCAGACATGACTGAAGCCAAAATCAAATCCTGAAGAGTGGTATGGAGGAAGTACATGGACCTTCATGTGCTGCACACTGGTGTCCTAGCGAGTGGTCAGCTCTGGTAAAGACGAAGGTAAGACTGAGTGACAAAGTGAGTCTGAACTCTCAGTTGCCATATTCAGTGGGATATACGAGTTGTCAACTATGGAGGAAAAGCATAAAAGAAGTGAGGAAGCCCCTTGAAAACTGTGTACAAATCAGACTACCCAGTTTCTTATAAATTTAGCTGCAAAACAGTTATCTGGTTCAGGAATGATTACAGTTAGAGAAGAGAAGCCACTGTCAACCAGCTGGGAAACCCACCCAGATCAGGGCCAGCACTCTGGTCCCATAGTTCATGGTGGTCATTCTACAGTCATCAGGGAGAATCTGTTTCCACAATAGAAATTTTGCTCAAACAGTCATAATCATATGTGTGTGTGTGTTGTCTGTAACTAACTCGTGCTACAGTATCACAGTGCAGTAGTTACAACCCACACTCTGTACCCTGAAAAGCTTAAAATTCCTAGTATTTGGCCTTTATAGAAAAAAAAAAATCTTGGTTGTTGGCAGTAGATGATACTCCTTAGAGTGAAGTTTTGAGATAACTTGATCTTCCTCCTCATACTCCACATCGTGGGGAAAGGGTAGAAATCTGAGGGTGAAATTTAGATAGCTTTGCCCATTAGAGCCACTGGGGAGTCAGGAAAAGAAATGGAAGTTTCCCATCCAGGCCTGGTTGATTAGCCATTGCAATCTTTTAGATTCTGCACTGATTTGCACCTGGTTTCCTGAAACTGTGCATATTACATTTGAAGTAGATTGTGATCCTTCAGGGAAAATCAGGCATTCCTGGCTTTACCTTAGCAGATATGCTTTTGGAGTGAAAGAATGTTAGGGTAGGTACATAACAAGGAAAGTAATTGTAATTCTTCCCGATTTCTGAAATTTACCATCAACGTTGGATAGTAGCATTTGCCTTAGAAGACCAGAATGCTGCTCATGAGTTTCTTGAGTTGCTGCACTGCACTCTATTGTATTTTTAAATATTTCAATAAAATAAATGTGCTTCTTCAAAATAACATTTCCCTTTGCTGAGATTTGCATATTAAGTGGAACATATAGCTGTTACTTACAGTAATGAGATAATAAATTATCTTCTAAATTACTATTTATCAAATTGGAAATTATCCAAGAAGACATTCTTAAGACCAAATTAATAACATTGAATTATAATTGTAATATAGTACACTTTAAATATATTAGTTCAACAAAATCAATACTATATTGTAGATCCTGAAGGAATACTAAACTACCTAAGGTATTGAAATGCCTTTTGGTTTTTACCGATTCACTTGGCTAAAGAGAGTTCCACTCCTAGCATATGGTCTGAGGGGAAATTGAAGGAATTTTCTTTTAATTTTATCTTTCAGTTCATAGAATTCTTCTGTAATGAATACAAAAACATTTACAAATATGAATTGATAAAATTAAATTTTAAAAAGAAGAGTGCCAGATTTCTCAGAAGAAATTTTTCTGATTTTAAGAATCATTTCACTATAATAGCATTCTCTAAGTTCTGGAAGTGATGACTATGTAGAGATAGTAATAGGTACCACTGGAAAATTATGGACTGCACTACATAAAGATAATATGCTTCTATTAACTCTATGTTGAAACATGCTGAGATTAGATGTCAAAGATTCTCACCACAATAACAACTAAAGAAGTAATGCATTTATATGTATATTTCAGAACATCAAGTTGAACACCATAAATTCAATTTTATTCAACTTGACATATAACTAGAACTTAAAAAATAATAAAAGTAAAATAAAATTCCAGATCTTTCAAATGCTTAAAGAAAGACTTGAACTATTGTTTCAATTATAGCAAATAAATATATAAATAAACAAGTCATTACAATTCAAAAGGAAAAAGAAAATATATTTCCGTAGTCTGAATTATACACTCTATGTTCTAGTAAGTGTCTCTCATACTTTGTAACTTGCCTTATTTGAAACGTGCATTACCATAGGGTCCTAAGGAGCTGTTCCTCTGAGTTAATGTCTGCTTCATTGGTGAGTGCAGTGGTCAGTGCAGTGGCCACATAACTGAAGTCACCCCTAAGTCATTCACCACGGGTTTAGTGATAGGTCCTGCGTTTTGAAGTTGTAGGAATGGCATTTAGCTGGCTAGCTCAAGGAGGAATTATTTTTATGAAATCAAATGACATCTACTTTAATTACATTAATTGATTAGGCAGCATTTATTAACTGATGAAAATCTTAATTTTCAATAAATCCAATATCACTCATTTACACAGTGAAGCTATTCTAAGAGGCAAGGTTACTTAGTATAAAAACTACAGATCAGAAGGAACAAGGATACAGAACAACTGGAACAAAGCATACAGTGCTATTCTATAAAGACAAACTTTTCCAATCTGGTGATATCCTTTTCTTTAGAGAAAGGTTATGCCTCACTAGAAGTAGGACTGCATTGAGCAATTCAGATACTTTTTCTTTGTTCTTTCATTTTTCTGAAGCTTATGCAACTTGCATTATCTTTCAATATTAATATGATTTTGATTAAAACATTTTGACAGTAATTCTATTTTATTTTGATATATACATATTAAAGATTTTTTAAATTATGCATGACAAATTTGATAACTATGGTAGAAAGTAGCATAAAAACTGTAGGCCTATATAAAATTTGTATTCAGCTATGCATAAGTTAAACCTGATAAAATGATTCATTTACCCTGATCCTTGTCAATATTCCCTTCCATGACTACTTTTTACTTTTTAACAAATATTTTAAAGAACCTGCTCCAAGCCAAACACCATTCGTATTTGTAAGACATTAAAAAATAAGGCCCTAACTTCCAAATAAATATAGTTATTTTAAGTAGTACATTTAATTTTGTTTTAGAGATTTCATTCAGGGTTTTTAGTGACTAGTTCAATAAAATTCATCATGAGACTAGATTTTTAAAAAATGGATACTGTTTTGAAGTTTGGTGAAATACAGAGTATTAAAATGTATTTATCTGGTACAAGACTCTAAAATTAATGTTGGGTATGGTTCTGCATTTAATTTGTGACCAACCTCATTGTTAATGTAAAAATAGAAGGGCAATAAATTCCTCCTACCTGCATTAGGAAACTGCATTTGTGTAAATATCACCAAGAGAGTGTAGACACAAATCAGAGTGAACGACTTTTTTCTTACATTAAAAATTCCCTTTAATGGCAGTTTATTATTAAGTTATATAACTTCATCCTTTCCTCCTAACTGGCAGGATATTTCATTTGCGGAAAAAGCATTTAGATGTTGATTATTTCCTAATCTTGATGTATTAAAATGGAACAAAATGTTTCCTCCAGAGCATCTTAAATGCTCTCTCCAACTTCTCTTTCTCTGCCCCTGATAGCTTTTAATGTATGAGTCCTTTTTATTCCTAGTAAATTTAATAAATTAGAGATTGCATTTTAGAATTTCATGTATTATTATTACCCACACTAGGAACATCCTTTATGTGATGGGTGGTGTGTTTGCCTGTTGAGGACCCATAACACAAGAAGGAAACACACTGCAGCAACAATAAAGAAGATTCTACAGGGAACAGAAGCTCATTCCGTTCCCGTAGCTACACAGAGATGTGTGCACATACACCCAGCTATTATCAGTCTGGCTAATACAGACTTCTGTTAAAAGACATTAAAATTACTTCCAAAGAAATAGAGTGATAATTTTTTTATCCTTTCTGTGAGGAATCATCAGACACTACAATAACATGGTGATTCTAAGGGGAGAATTGCTTTGGGTTAAATCTTTAAATACCTTGTAAGCCCCCATCTCCTTTGAGAGTCAAAGAGAATTTCACCTGGCTTTGCAAGAGGTGGAGCCCGCTCACCGACAACATTATCTTATGGTGCCATTTCTCCTGGGGAGACTTTCTCTTAACCTCATTTTATTCCTGTGGATGCACATGCAGCAGTGATTAGTCTGAGCTTTGAAGCTGAAACGCCAGATCAACACTTGACAAAATTGTTCCAATCCATAATATCAAATTTATAAAAAATAAGTATTATATTAGTTCCTATCGTTTAGGGTAGTTAAAGTTTTAAATTGGACATTTATTGTGAAAGTGCCTATGAATATAGTTCCTCTTGTATAATAAGTTCATAGTAAATGTTAGCTGTGATGGTTATTTTGTCATTTAATATTGACATTATAGATGTCTTTTGTTGCCTTATACTAAGTAGGTCTGGCTTCTCATTTAGTTTTGATGATCATCGTTACTTGTGACCTAAATAAAAGGCATCATTTCTGTTTGGTAGTTATATTACATGGCCTTTGAATAGAATTTAATTTTCTTCTTTCACTTCCTTTCATGGTTCCCATTTCAGGGTGTCCTAGTAAAAATTTGGGTTCTGGTGCAGGCAACGTATGCATGCATGTTTGAATGTGTGTGTGCATCTGTGATTGTGTAATTGTGTATTTTTATATGCATTTTAGGTGGCTGCCAGAGTCAGAGAAGACTCTGACTTCTGAATCCTTAGGGGAGACTCGTGCTAGGACCAAACCTCCCCAGATCCCCATGGAGACTATCAGCCCTCCAAGGGACGCTGGATCCTTCCCAGGCTCCTCTGCCTCGCCGCTTGACCTTCCCTTCCACAGCTCTCCCTACTGATTTGTTAAATGTTCCGCCAGGTTCTCACCATTGAATGCTGAGTGGCTTAGTACTCTGCTGCAGGCCGCCTTCTACCTCTCAGTTAATCCTGCTTCCAGGGACCACTGTACTCACCCTCATGGTTTCAATTACCGACGCCACTCACAGGCTACCTTTAACACAAATCTCTCTGAAGCTCTTGAAGTATGCCTAATTAAATATTCATTTGATGTCTATAATTCTTGACTCACAGACATACTAAGAGGGCAAAGCTGAATTCATATTCTTTCTGCTAAACATGTTCCTGGCACAGTATTTGATAATATGTGGTCTTTTGCCTACAGAATCATATTTTTCACATATTTCTATGGTCTTATACAATTCATTGGACTCAGCCAATGGCTCCTCAATGGGTCTATTAGCAGTGCTTATTATGAATTAAATGAAAAGAACCTTTGCTATAATAATTGATCTGTGGTTAAAGATAAGTAAATTATTTTAATAACAGTTAGCTATTAGTTCTTCAAATTTGCATAATTCATTTTCCTATTCTGAATTCACTTAGTGAACCACATTGTTCATTAAGTATCATGCAGGCAAAGAACAGATATACCACAATAGCAAATGCTTTGATTGGTGTCTAATTAGTTAGCCACTAAGACAATGTCTGTATATGCAGATGAAGTTGATAACAGATTTAATTTTCTAAATTATCTGACACAAAGCACGTGTTCTAATTATATGGATGGCATGCCATTGTCAGGGGTAAGCTTTTAAAGTATGGTGTTGACATTTAAATAGGGCTTTACTGCACACTGAATATATCCTTCACCAGGGTATTATATGAGTAATATACTGAGTGTTTACTTCACCAGGATGCAATTCTCAATTCCTTATGTCATAGACCACAAGCACTTGTGCCTTGTCTAACTTTGTGGCATAATCAACTTATATTCTGACACTGGCAACATTCAGCAATTGGAAAAAGTATATATTTTTCAATTCAACTCAGTAACATAATTTGATTGCGAATTTAATTTTTAAACAATGTACCTCTTATAAATAGCCCTGATACATTTTGTCAAATTTCCGTGTTCTGATCAGCCAATTCTTAATCTATAATAGGCAGAAAACTGTGTTGGAGAGTATGTATCGAGTAGCTTCCTGCAATGACTTGATCTACATCGATCCTTCCTGTTTCTTTTCTGAGCTGCCAAGCCTTGCTATGGAAGGGCAAACGTGTTGGGGGCCTGCTGCAAACAGGACCTTCAGAGCTGCTCAGCAGTGCTTCTGCTGGTCCCTCCTTAGTCTTTGCTTCTCTGTCCCCAGGTGGCTACTCTCCCTGTTAACACTGCCTCCAATGAATTTGCCCTAGCAGAGGTCCTTTTCTAAGTCAGATTTTTCAGGGCCTTAAAAGTTTAATTCAAACACTACCTTGGCAAATGTCACATCCTCTTTTTACCTTATATTCCTTATAGGTTAATTGGAAAATGGTAATACTTATATGATCATGTTTTGGATAAAGGCTGAATGACTTAATAATGTGGTGACCAGAACACTTTGTGGCACCTGCTGAGTTACTATCCTATAAGTAAACGCTCTTATTGTTCTTCAGTCATTATCACCATCTTCAGCAGCAACAGTAACATTAGTGTTAGGATTAATGATCTTAATGCTTAAGTTGAGAGCATTCTTCTTTCATTAGTTGGAATGTCTTCTTTATAAGGCAGAGTTCAGGTGTATGCTTTTATTCCTCAGTGCACAATAAAATGTTCAATTTGACTTGGTCCAAATATCATTACCAAAAATGGAAGCAGGGACAGCTACATAGATTCAATGTGTTCTGGGGAGAGAAAACTTATCCCTTGAAGCTTTAGAAATAGTTTGGATTCTTTGTGTGAATCCCTAAGGTGTAGTATAGAGATGACTTCCTCCCAAGAGCAAGCACAGACATTTTTTCCTCTTGGCAACTGTTAGATGTTGCTAATGTTGGGAGCCTTTCTTGACTGACATGAGCAGAAGTCCCTTGTGAAATTTCTCAATGGCCAAAGACCAGGCACATGTAGGTTATAGAGAGGAGCTTTTCATTGCTAATATAGTTTTGCAAAGAACTCATGAAGATGTGAGTTCTTACATTTTCTTTCATAACTAAACCTAGGGTAATTTGGGTACAGCCGGTCAACTTTATCAGAGATGGAACGAGAATGTGCTACCACAAATGATTTTCTTCAAAAGAGAGGTGGGGTGAAGATATGGCTGTATGGTACTGAAAGGACTGCCAGTTTGTCAAGTTCTGCCCCTCAGTGGGAGAGTTCATTGCTCTTGGCGGCAAAGCTCATAACTTTCAATCTAATGTTATTTCTACGGGGTCTAATAGTAGGGGATCCTACATAAGATAAAGCCTTTCTGTTTTATTATTTATTGTTCCATATTTTCAGAAGTTTTACAGTAAGCATGCATCAATTTTATAATTTAATATATTACCAATATTCATTTACTTAAAAATTCATAGATGTAGAATACTACAAAATTTTAAAAATAATTGTTGATTCACACATGTAACCCTCTCTGTCTCTGTCTCTTTCTATCTCTGTCTCATTATAGAGACAGACAAGTAAGTAGGTAAACACACACACACACACACACACACACACACAATTCTCAATTATAAATTAAAAGGTATCAATTGCTTGTATGATTTGCAGGAAAAAAAACACGTATCCTATGTCCCTGCTTTCATTCTTACATGCAAAATATTATAGTGCAGTGATTCTTGTACATAAATCTTTGTAAATAGTAAATGCAACTATCTGCATTCCACACTTCACACCATGTCTAAATTTGGGAGCAGTACCACCTACCCAAGAATATTCTCTAGACACTTATTTCAGACATGTCCTGTGTTAATCTCTAGTGTGAACAAGAGTAGGATCAGAGTGTTCCAGGAAACTAGGCTGATCTTTGCCCTCTTAACTTCTGTGATTACTGCAGTTAATGTCATCCACATTCCATTGATGATAACATAGAGACATCATTTAACACAAAAGCACAGAAGACTGAGGAATGTGACTTTTTCCTGGGCATCTGGGTGCTTAGGAGGAAGTCAGGAATGAGTTTGTGCAACAGCTGGCAGTCTCCTAAACATCTTATGAATTAATCTTGCAGATACTTTGCTCTACAAGTAGCGCAAATACAGCTGTGTTGATTGCTGGTACCCAGAGCATCATGGTCTACCCAAGGGTCTACCTACATTCTCTAAGCAGGGACAAGATGTTAGAGAGAAAAATGGAGAAGAGAAAAATAAAAGGGGTACAATATTGGAGATGCTACTATAATAAAACCAGCAAACAAAAACCAAAACAAAATGGGAAGACCAAATGTAGATTTTATTTTTTCAGCAAAATTATAACATTCATCACATATGTTTGTAATAAAGGTATATAGAAAATAACAGATAATAAACAGAAGATTTAATTATCTTCTCTAACCTATACATTGGTTGCTTGTTGAGAAGATAATGCGCAAGTGGGTCTGGGGTAGGTGCCATTAATAGAAGTTCGATCAGCAGTTTCTCAGGCTACTATGTCTTTCTTGAATTGAATGGTAGAAATAATGGCAGATTAAATCCACCAGCTGGTGGAGAACAGAAATGAAGATGGCAGCAGAAAGCTACTGTTGTGGCCCATGTGTGAATCAACCCTAATATTCCATGAACAGAGAAATAGTATCAGGATTCTTGTTCTCCTGTCAGTTAATTCAAAAGACAAGGACTGCTTGTTTTTCTACTGCTGTTGTTAGTTTTCCTGCATTCTTCTAACCTGGAAGAAGAGAAAAAAAATAGGTTATAAACCCATAAATTCCCAAGTATTCAGAAAGGGAAATAACATAAAGGTGTATCATGGGAAACTCCCAGAGTTCTAAGCAGGGTAGATCATTTGTAGACTGAGATACACTTTAGAGAACTTTCCTATTACAGAGAGGAATCTCTTCTGTGAGGCAATGAAGTGAAATGTCCCTGCAAGAGGATAAGAGATTCTCCAAGTGCCAATTCCATTTTAAAATGCAATATTCACAACTAGGCTCCTCAAAAATGCATGCTGGTGGTCACAGGCACCAGATGAGAAAGGGACAATTAATCTGCACTAGTTCATTAGCACTGTGGGAAAGCACTCAAGCACGCCACCTGGCTGGGTCAGAGCGGCAGCCACACCTTTGGCAGGCAGCGCCATCTTGCTGTGTCTGCTGAATGGGACACATTTCTTCTTGGCTCTACTAATTTCTACATTTGGTTTTGTTATTCTGTTGTTCTGTGCCTTTACCTTGGGTAACAGAAGGCTGACAATTGTTCACAATTGATTTCTCTTACTGATGGTCCCATTGAGACGCACCCCCACACTTTACTCTGGACAGACGAAGTCTTGCTGTGAAATGTAGGCCCACTCTCCTCCCCCCACAGAGTCAGCTGTACAGAAAGCGCTTGCTGTTAAAAGTCTTTGGCCCCAACTGCGGAAGGCAGCAACCGTGCCCACTCCCACCTCCTGGCAGCTGCCCTCTTGGTTTTGCAGCTTTTTTTCCTTCAGGGGCTGGAAGCCTGGGGATGGCAAGCTTCCCAAAATGCTCCAACATAAACTACCGATGACAAGACTTTTTGAAAAAATATCAAAGGCACAGCTGCATCAGATCTTTGTGCTGAAGCATTCTGGGATACTTCAGTTTTCAATCTGAAATTTCAAGCAATAGGGACATGACCAAATCTCCTCAAGGACCTAACAAGGCAATCTCTCCATTCCATTGTATTAACACATGGAATTGATTTGAGAATTAAAATGACATTTAAACAAGAAGCATTGGGATATGAAAAGGCACAGGGTTTTATGATTTTGCATGATTATATTGAATGATGAGATTGATTACACAGCGCTTTTGGGTCTAGAATTCTAGTTGCGTATGCCTTCAGAACTTAAAAGGGAAAAAAGCTTTGTGTTCTGATATTCTCCAAATTAACTAGTACTTTCTAAAAAAAAAAAAAAAAAAAAAAAAAAAAAAAAAAAAAAAAAAAAAAAAAAACAGTAATAAAGAAGCAAGCAAAAACTGCGACCTTCTCTTGTAGAAGTTACGACTTACTTAAGTTCAATTCACCATCAGGAAGGATACCTGATATGCAGCACATATGTGACACAATCCGTATTTGTTCAACAGGTGGCAAAGGACAAGTGGACTCCAGGAGTTAAGAAAACTCCACGTGTTAAGAAAGCTCTGGAGACTAAAGAGCAATCCCTGCTCCCAAACTTCTCCAATCTTCTGTGGAAGAGGCAGTTATTTCTGTAATGTGTTGATAATAACAAGAGCAATGGTCAACTATAAGCTGCAGCAGGAAAATAGGGAAAAAATCACTAATTCTAAATGAGATGACAACACTTGATTGAAGCCTTATGGAGGAGGAAACATTTGAATTGGACCTAGATGACAGGTGATTTCTGCAATGAGAAAGCAGAGGCAGAAAAAGTAGAGGAAGGAAGGGTAGTAATAACATTTAAAAATCAGTTTTAGTGTTATTACTTCTCTGGGAATATTGTAGGTGAATATATGGAAGTGCTTTGTCTTGTAATTCAGGCCTTTCATATCTGTTTGGTGAAGATATGGGACACCATGAACCATAAAGTGTTGTTGAATTTTGCAGCTTTGCTTGTTCAGGGGTGTAGAAGCGAACACTCTCTCACAGACAAATCCCCTCTTTTCTGTAAGATGAGCAAGCTTGCAGAGGGCTGACCACGGCCTCGCTGGCTTGTGGATGTTGATAGATCCTGACAGTCCAGATAAGACAGGGTCCCTGGCAGGAGTCCAAGAAGGATTAAGGGGCCTACATTAGGACCCCAATCCAAGTGCAACTGTGGAGTTCCAAGGAAAGGCACTGAGAGAACACTGAGAGGTTCCAAGAGTTCTAAGTGGGCCCACCAGGTGACATAGGGTGTCCACTGCCCCCTACCCCTTCCTTGAGAACTACTGTTTAGTAGTTTCTCTGTGGTTTGTTGTTGTTGTTGTTGTTGTTTTCTTCTTCTTCTTCTTTTTTTTTTTTTTCTCAAGCATAGAGATTCTGTGTATGTTTCTGCTGACTTGGATACTTTTTCCTCTTCTCCCTCCATACGTAAAAATGAATCCCATTTCATTAGCATTATTTAACTTTTCACTTCCATAGAACTCCCCACTCCACCCTTGGACCCCACTGTACAAGCAGCCAGTAGGTTCATAGAGGGAGTCTCAGCAGCGGGTTGAAAGAATCCAGGCAGATACCAAAACCAATCTTTAGAATGACTTGGATTTGTGAACCAGGCCAAGGTCCGCCTTTAGTTAGACCTGAGGCCACAGCGGAGGACAATAAGGACCTGTGTGGAGGAAAGGAACACAAGAGAGAGAGCTGTCCAACATCCCTTGGTGTCTCTGTTTCAGGGGTTTTAGCATCCAGTTCAGGATGCCGAAGCTGAGTGCTTACTATAAGATAGTTATTGAAGAAATCCTTAGAGGTTGTTTAAGGGAATTGCAGAGAACTTCATTTTTCAGTCACAATCTACCAATAATTTAAATCATACAGTAGCATCTCCTAGGGTTAGAACCAATGCCAATACAAAATAAATTCATATGACACTCCAGAAACACTATCTTTAATAAAATTCATACTGACCTTAGTTAACTCAAGATGTAATTTCCTCCATCCAACTTGAATACATTTTTAAAATAATTGAGAGGAATTGAGATTGTGATTAAGCATTGAAAAGCTAAAATCTAAAACAGAATAAAATATCATCACATAAACATTGCAGAAATAGTTTGAATGATTTAAAAAATTTGTCTCTTACATTCTACTTTACATTAAACCTGACAACAACATAAAAACATCATTTTAATTTGTGATTTGTATCTGAATAAAGCGTACATTATTACTTTCAAGAACACAAGTTTCTTAATAAGGATCTCTATGTTCATGGAGAAAGATTATTCTTTTCTTTCTTTTTCTGTGTGTGTGTGTGTGTGTGTCTGTGTGTGTGTGTGTGTGTGTATGTGTGTGTGTGTGTATGCATGTATGCACATGCATGTGGGCTGGAGGTTGAACCCAGGTCCTTGTGTGGTCAAGCAAAATGGGACCTTTAGCAGTTTATGGGCTGACAGGCTGTGGTTTTGCACACCGACACACAGCAGCTCTGCATACTGACGTTTAGCCATAGAGACTTGCAGCGCTCACAGGCACCTGCAGATGATAAGCGCAGTAGCACAAGCAGGAAACAAAGCAACCAGGACAGAACAACTCCCCTTTGGACGTAGTGCAGTAAAAGTCCCTACGCTGTAGGAGTTAAGAGTCCCTAGGCTGTTGACAAGCTGCATCCACGAAGGGAATAGTAGAATGTGCCTTCCAAAAGAACTGCACCAACTCCCTTGCCTTAATGTACCCCAAACTTATTTATGTATAAAAGTAAAAGCTCTGCTGTGCTTGGGACTCAGACTTGGGAATTATTCCTCTGGAGCATGGTGCCACTCATAAAGTGTTGCTTCCAGATCTCAGCATCCTGACTCTCATTTCTGGCTACACTACACTTGCTAAGTATGTGTTCTACCACTGAGCTACGTCCCCAGCACTGGAAAATACTGGAATATTAGAACATTCTTTCTCCTTGGAATGGTCTTGTACTAATGAGTACAGTGCCTAAGAAGGTTTATGGTAGGGATCGAGAATTAACATAGAAATGGTACTTGGCATGGATTGGGTATTTTTTATTTTTTATTGAGTTAAAACTTGCATAACATCGAATTAACCATTTTAAAGCCTAAATTCAGAGGCACTTAATACACTGGGTATTGAGAATCCATCACCTCTATCTAGATCCAAGGGATTTTCAACACTCCCTGTATCCATTAAGCAATTACTCCCCATCTCCTTTTCCCTAGGTATTGACCATCACTAGTTGACTTTCTGTCTATGGATTTTCCTATTCTGGATATTATGTAAAGGAATCATACAATAGGTGACCTTCATGTCTGGCTTCTTTCACTTAGGGTTTTCCAGGTTCATTCACATGGTATCGAGCATTTAACTTCATTCCTTTTTGCTTAAATGATATCCTATTATCTGGGCATAGCACATTTTGACTATATAATCATCTATTAATGGACATTTAGTTTTTTCCTTCTTCTGTCTATTGAGACCACTGTTACTATGTACATTTATGTGTAAAGACTTGTGTGAATGGTTGTTTTTAGTTCTTTTGAATAGAAACCTAGGGTGGAATTGCTGAGTTCTGGGACTTTTTTTTTTTTTTAACTGATGAGGAAACTGCTAACCTGCTTTCCACCATGGCCATACCATACTGGATTCCCACTGAAATATTCTTACTCAAGAAAGTATCCTGCATTATATTTTTCTGTGTTATTCTCACCTATTCACTTCTATTTTTTTTTTTTTTTTCTAGTTCTGGACTCGAAACCAGCGGAACACTCTACTTCTGAGCTACATCCCAGTTCTTCATGTGAAAGTTTTATTTTAAGGCAGGGTCTAGCTAAATTGCTCACACTGGCCTATTATCCTGCCTCAGTTTCCCAAGTTGCTGGGATTACAGATGTATGCTGTAATGCCTGGCTTCCCTCTTCCAAATGTTTGTGTCTTCAAACATCAGCCACCATATTTTATCAGGTCAATTCATTAAGATACTTTGTACTTGCTTCCTCATCTCTGTGTCTACTAATCACTGCTTTGGTTCAGATATGCATCTACTATTAATGACCTGCTTCATGTGTATGTCAACTTCTTCCTCAACAACTTAAAGAATGCCAGGTACGGTGACGCAAGACTGTAATCCCAGCGACTCAGGAGGCTAAGACAGGAGGATCTGGAGTTCAAAGCCAGCCTCAGCAAAAGTGAGGTGCTAAGCAACTCAGTGAAACCCTGTCTCTAAATAAAATATAAAATAGGGCTGGGGATGTGTCTCAGGGATCAAGTGCCCCTGAGTTCAATCCTTGGTACCAAAACAAAACAAACAAACAAAAACTAAAGGAACAACTCAAAATTTCTGTTGAATGAAAGTGTACATAGGGGCAGTATTCAGATAAATAAGAAGAGAGTTCATAAATAGGGAGAGAAAAAAGGACACGTAATCTCTCCACAAGAAAATAATTTTGATTATCCTTTCACACCTCACATTTTAAGAACAAATGTGTGTTTTGTTCTTCAATAGGTTAACTTAGAAGTCATGAGCATTAAAATTGGTTAAGCAGCAAGGTCAGGGAAGATTTACCTAGCTAGACTTAAATCGATATCAGTTTGTTACTTTTTATCCTAAGCTCAAAGGCCATATAAAAATCAACAATGTATTGATGTAATTAAATCTTCTCCAGTGAGATTTATGAGACACAGATACGAGAAGAGGTTGGCTCAGCAGTAAACAGGAATATGAAATCTTCATTTGTGTTTTGAGAGCAGCATCATTTATATCTATTTTCTTTATTAAAGTCCAAACGTGTATGCCCAAAATATATAGCATTACTAAATATAATATGGTATTTTATAAATATCTCCATAAAATATCATTTTTAGTAATTATATATACCACACATTTGATGCTGCAGCTAATGGTTTGTCCTTCAGGTAGAAACATAAGGTGAAAGTTAATTTCATGAGCACAAAAAATGCACTTAAGTAAGATAACTGGGTATTCGTAAGGCAAATACATGAGACTGTATTTTTAGAGAAGAAATGGTGAAAACAGTTGTCTAAGGAAGATGCTGAGTTGATGAGTATTATTAAATTTTTTCCATCTCAATCTACTTTTGACCTATGAGAAAATACTTCTTTGAATTATTATTGTATATTTAATATGCATTTTAACTCATTTCATATATAACACTGTACAGATTTGGTTATAGAGTTGCATATTATTTTGTTAGCTCAATTTTTTTCTGACGTTTTTTTTTTCTTTCTCATTTACATCAATTCATATGCATTGGAGTTGCAGAATAAAAGCAGAAATTGCAATTGATTTTAAGGTTATTTGGAGGCACTTTTCAGTAATATCTTTTGTTTATCAAGTTTTATTGTTTGTTCCAAAACTACCATTTGCCTGTAGTTAGCAAGATTGGCTCTATTTTTTGATGTTTGTTTATTGGAGTATTTATTTATTTTGAGCAAGATTAGGGAGTCTGATAATTACAGTCCTATCCATCATGAGTTGAATATCCATTGTAAAATCTTGTGGTAAACATTAGGCAGGAGCCTCAAATTTGATGCAGGTGAGTAATTGTACTATAATTATCCCTAAATGCACTGCAGGCAAAAGGCTAAGTGACACAGAAAGACATGATGGTTGCTTAAGATTCTGTTTTGGTGTGATTTTATTAAATGCAAATTTAGTGAATTGCATACATTTCTCATCCAGTACTCAAGCCATTAAGTAGTTTTCGTTTTTTACTTTAGCCCCAAAGCCCTTTATATTTGGACCATAAATCCATTGTTGTACTTGTTATAAGGGTGACCATATAATTTATCCTCAAATAGTGACATTTGTGAGAGTGCAAAGAGCTGATAATAGTAATTATATTGGAATCCTTAAGTATAAACCAGTTCTGCCCCAGGCAGCCGGGACATGTGCCTACTCTGACTATAAGATGCCTATCAGAAGAGAATCAAAACTGTTGATAGCTGTGCTAGTCTTTCAGGGTCTATTCTTTTTAGCCACCTTTTTCTATGATAAGTATGTCACATTTTTTTTTTCTAGCTCTGTGCTTCCTATCAGTCCAAATTTGTTCAATTCTCATAAATACATAAGGAATCCCTTAGTCCCCTGACTGCTTTTGCTAAAACAATTCCAACAGGTCACTAAATGATTCAGATCCTTTTGCAATATGAAGAAGCTCCTTCTATCTTTATCTGGTTGCAGAATGTAAAGTCATTTTACTTCTTGAAAGAAGCTAATTATGATTTATTATCTCTGGTGGATTAGAATATGTAGAAATATATCCATATTTCTATACCGCAACTCTGGTTGAAGCTGGATCACTCAGATCTCATTTCCTTATACTTACAAATATTTAAGAGATTTTCAGGATTGTTTTAACATATAAAATGGGTCCTATAGTTTAGGTGTTGAGGAGTTAATTTAAACAGTAGTGAAACCTTGCATATAGCATCTCATGACATTCAATAAGAACTTATTGAATAAACACCTTAGTGACCCAGCTATACACATGTAAACTCTTAAGTCTAAATATTATGTGAATCAAAACTTAAAACATTTATTCTACTGAGATGGAATCTTGCTGAAGCTGTAGACACTGGAATGTTAAGAAAAAAGATTAGCTTTCTAAAAAATTTAATTGTGCTTTAAGAGGAGGAATATATTTCTCAGGCTTGATTTACATAAAAAGACATGTAGATTACACTTTACATTTATTATAAATATAGATTTGTAACTCACAATCAAGAAGTAAAGATAAATATTTTAAAATTTTTGTTCTATCAAATATGATGGAAATTCTGTATTATCAAACTTGCACAAAATTTTGTTCATCTATAAACAGATAATGTGAAAACAATTAAAAAACGTAGAAAATGAAACATTTACCCTAAATCAAAATATATTAGCAGAAATAAAATTTAGAACAATGGTTCTGTCTATTGAAAGGTATATTTTTAATTGAGAAACCCACTATGGACAAAGCTCTGAGAAGTGTTACCAGAGTGAATACAAATTACACAATTAGAAAAAAGATAAATATATACCTATAGAAATAAACATATTCAACAAGATATAACACATACAACTCTTACAGAATATCTCTTACTTTTATACTTAAAGGTATTAGAGCATTCTCTATGTAAAGTAGTATTTATAAATATAAAATTAAAATAATAAATAACTGGTTTAAATGAATTATTATAGGTAATTTATTTCAATATATACATGCATCATGCCCAATTAACATACAATATGATCTCCACCATTAAAACCATGGAAATGATATTTTTCATGTAACTGTAATGATTTCCTCTGAGAATGAAGTCTAGAACTAGTATTCTTTGGTAGAGAAATGTCATTCCCTATTGGAATTCTGCAAGTGGACATTGTTGCATTGACAGAGTAGGAATACATCAACACAGGAGGATGTGGGAAACATTTCAGTCTACTTTGTTTGCCTCCGTGTTTTACTTATTGGAGAAAAATTCCTGTGGATATGGGTCAGACGTTGTGCTGGGTGAGTAGCAGATATTTCCTCTTCCCAGTGTATGTTCACTCCTATGGTGGTCTCCCCATTCTCACATGGTGGCATGGCTAATCCGTGTGTTATTTCTTGGTGTTCCATCTCAAGCAAGGGAAGCCACAACTTCCAATGACCTGGTGGCCACCTCAGACTCATTAAGACTGTGGGGAAGGGCCCGTAGTGAGATGGTGGGATGCAAAAATGCAAAATTAAAACCGGGTGGTCTCTACATGAATTTTGATGTCTTGGAGATGGTCCAAATGCACAGATTTTCCTTGATCAAAGTTTTCAAGTTCATTGTGTTAAGCCCCTGAGATATTTGGAATTATTTGTCACCTCATCATAGATTGACTCTTTTGACCTGACTTAATATATACAGTGATATATAGTTAACATACAATATTATGATTACTGATAGTAATAATATCAGTAATGATATTATTCATCATTACTGATGAATATTGTGTAATTATAGTTCCTCAGTAATTATATAACATAATAACATGTATCTATATGTCTTAACACTTTCTATCTCCTTTGGTATTTTTAATTTGTTTAAAAATTTAAAAACAGATATAAAGATGAAAGTTGTCAAGATAATTACCATTATGTCAGTGGAGTACTTGGGGATCTCTTAATAATCAATATTTTTTTCACATAATTTTTTTTGAAAAATAAAAGCATAGTTTAAAATAAAAGTGCACAGTTAAGACCCAATTTTATTTAAACGTGAATCTGTTCAGCAACAATCAGAGCTGCACGTATTTAGCAGATGATTTTAAGCGTGGTCCTCTTCTGCTTGGCGTCCTGAAATGCGTGCCCTCCCATCTGGGGGCACGAATGACACAGTGCTTTCACATTCTTTCTCACACATTGGTTTTATCCAAGTTCAAAAGATCTAAGAGTGACCATTTGGGGACAACCTCCATTTAAGGATTAATGAGAAAGAGTGAGAAGATCAATGTGTGAGGATGAGGAGAAGATAGGAAACAGATCTATTTCCCTGAAGTGAAGGAAGAAGGGAGAGAAGGAAGGAAGGAAATGAAGCCATGTGCTGCCGGTCCCAGTCCACTGCTCCCTGAGTCTGAGTCGCTGCTCAACACTGGCTTTTCATGAGGTAGTCAGACCTATAAAATGTAAGCCTCCACCTTTGGGTAGGTAAAGTACAAATCAAGGCAGCACAAATTCTATTGTTGAAAAATATCTCAGATATTGATGAGCATTGAGATGCCTGGGGTTTAGAGTTGTGTTTCTTTTTTATTTCTGCAGTATCTTAAAATTATTTTTATTGATGACACACATTTGCACCAGTTCTTCTAAGACTTTATTCTAGATTCAAATATAATGTATAAAGTTCTGACATCATTTTATAGGAAAATTGTGTAAGTATTTTGTGGCTCTCTGTCAGTGAGAGTTAATTCACAATATTTCCATGAGGAATGGAAACACACTCACCAATGTAATTGTACACATCCATAAATATAGATCAGGGCAACTAAAAGATCTCTTGGAAGTCACTGTGGCTATCAGTGTCAGAGACTGGAGATCCTACTAAGATCAATGTCAGGGCTGTTAGTTTCCCTGCTGTGTCAACTGTCCATCGTTTTTATCTTTGCTAATTTGGGAAATATTTTTGAGTAAACTATTTATTTTATCAGGCAAAAAGCAGCATGACATATCAAACTCATTCTATTTCCCCTTGAAGAGAGCTGGTTCTATATTATCTTTCTCTGCTTGTTCAATCCATCAGAAAACCATCTGCCTTCTATCTGTCATTTTTAATGACCTGCTGATTTTTCACTTGAGTGTATCCTATGCCACTTGCCAGCACAGGATCTGGGTTTGGGTTATATTTAGATAAGATTATATTTAGCATAAATTTGAGAGGTTTTAAGCTAAATTGATGTTATAATCAATAAAGAAAAATAGAATGTTCTTAAAAGTAATATCCTTTCCAAATTCTCTGCCTTGGGAGATTTACAATAATGTTCCTACCAAGACCCAATTTATAGGCATCTAAGTTAGTTTATGGAAAAATGATCAGCAAAAGTCTAGAAAGAAGCAAAATTCTAGAAAGAATTTCCAGCGTAAACATTTTGCAATAAGTTAAGGAAGTGCAGGTGACCCGGTTGGGGGTGACTTTGGTTCGGATTATCTGTTTTCAAATACCATTTACATTAAGGATTGGAATTCTCAGCATTTAGACTCAGATTCAGAATGAAGAAATATAGGAATTCAATTTAATTAAAGATGGAATGGATAAATAACTTAGATATTAATTCATAATAGAACATGATAGCAATAATAGACCTATAAAATAATTTCTCAAGAAAAAATTGCTTTCAGCCATCATGAAAATATAAATGGGTTATATTTTATATTAAACCATTCAAAAATGATTGTTACACTTACTATTTCATACACTTTCAGGAATATCTTTTTGTACCATTAAGGTCAGTCTTCATAAGTAAACCAACACTATGTTTAAGGCATTTCCGTTTTCATAATAAAGATAAATGATTGAAAATACTGGTTTTGGATAAATAAATTCCTATATAGTGATCAGATTAATTTTATAAATTATGAATCAAAGTTTAATTGCAGGTTATCTGTGTTACTACAACAGAAAGGTTGTAATAGGGATTTTCATTGAGAACAACAACAAAAAAAAATCAAAAAATTTCCCCCAGAAGAATGAATTTTATGTTCTTATTGATAACAAGGAAATATATCATTTTTCCAGGTCATGAATTTGTAATTAAGTGATTCAATTTGGTCATTTTTGACCCAGAAGAGATGCTGAGAACCTAGGCTCTTGTGACATTTCTGTGCAGCTGATTGTCAGTGGTTATATGATTCATTCTACTTGAAAAACAATGATTTCTAATGGAAAAAGTGAATAGGCTTAGCATTTCCCTCTGGGTACCATCTTGCAGTTCCCTACTTCCCTGAAAAAAGATGAAGATGAAGCTGCACTGTTAGGCATTTTATTCTTATTTCCACCTGACTTTTCACTCAAAAGGCAAGACGATCACTTTTCTTATTGCACCATGAGAATGGGGCTGAGTTCCTGAGGGTGGTCAGCCTCCATCTCTTCCAGGCGAACTTGAAGAGCCCGGGTCATAACACGCAGGCAGCATTGTGACAGAGTGCCACGTATACTGACATCATGACAGCCGAGAGGCACGAGGACCCCTGTCGGTGCCAGAAGTAGTGACTGGTTGGAATTACAACATCACTATTTATTACAGAGCGCAGCTTCCAGACCCAACATGGCTAAGCTGATTGTCACACGAAACTTTATCAATAAGTTTTAAAGCACAACACCATTTACCCTGCAGAATGGGTAGTATTTATAGCACAGAAAGGGAAAGGCAGAAAGGGAACTTGGGAGAGCTCATGTCTGTGAGAAACAGATGGAGTACTCCTTCCATCCTACTGCACTTAGTTTAAGATAAATCACTCTGAACCGTATTGAAATTGTGGCATTGTGGGTCATGAGGAAACAGAGGTAGCCAAACCTAACAGCGACAGGGAATAACTGAAATGAATGAATGAGATTACAGCCAAGATCCCTGAATAGTCTCTTTTTAAATTAAAAAAAAAAATGTAATATGTAAGAATATAAAAATGTATACATCTTAAGCAGTTATGAGTTATATTTTGATTCATTTATGTGCTCGTAACATCTGGTTAAACCTCTAACTTCATAAACTTTATCATTTCCTTTTCTAATTTAAATTTATTTTAACTGATTCATAAAATGATTAAAAATGCATATGTTACTGGGACATTATGTGGTGTTTTGATACACATATTCATTGTTTAATATTGAATTCAGGGTAACATTTCTATCTGCACAAGCATATATCATTTCTTTATGGTGAAAGCATTCAAAATGCTTTCTTGAGGCTTTTAGAAATATACAGTACATTACACTTTCCTGTGGTCAACTTGCTGTCCAATAGGACTCCAGAACTTCTAACTTTAATGTAATACTCATTGGCCACCCCTCCCCGCCTCCTTCCACCTTCTTCTTCCCAGTCTCTGGTAACCACCAGTCTACTCTCAACTTTTATGAGATCAACCTCTCTACACAGTGTCATTTTTCAGTATTTGTCTTTCTGTGCCTCGATTATTGCGCTTAACATCATGATCTCCAGTGCCACACATGCCGTTGTAAGGGGCAGGATTTTGTTCTTCCTTTATACCGAATGGTTTTCCACTGTGTATATGTGCCACATTTTACTTATCATTCATCAGTTGGTGGACACTCAGGTTGTTTCTGTTTCTTGGTCATCATTAGTAGTGCTGAAACAAATACAGTCTGTCTTTTCAACATTTTGATCCCATTCCTTTTGGACGTACATCCTGTAGTAGGAATGCTGAATCACATACTCGGTTCCATAGTGGCTATATTAATTTATATTCACTAACATTGTGCAAGAGTTGCTGTTTCTCCACATTCTCACCAGCTTGTTGATCTTTTGTCATTTTGATGAAAGTCATTCTAAAAGATGTGAGGTGATATATTACTGTGGTTTTAATTTGCATTTCTCTCATGATTAGTGATGCTGAGCATTTCTTCATGGACCTGTTAGCCATTTGTATCTCTTCTTTTGTGAGACATATCTACTCAGGTCTTTTGCCCATTTTTACATCAGGTCATTTTTCTTGCTAGTGAGCTACTTGAATTACTGGATTATTTTGGATATTAACCTTTTTTCAGATGTGTGGATTGCAAATATTTTCTTCCAGTCTGTGAGTTATCTCTTCAATCTGTTGATTGTTTCCTTGACTGTGCACTAGTCTTTCAGTTTGATAGAATCCCTTTTCTTTATTTTTTTTTACTTTGTTTCCTATGCTCTTGAGCCTTGTCCTTTTTGCCCATCCTGAATTTCTCAAAATTTGCTTTGAATAATTTCATAGTTTTAAATCTTACACTTAAGTCTTTGATTATTTAAATAATTTTGTGGCCCCATCCAAATTTTAGGGTTGTTCTTGTCCAGTTCTGTGGAAAATGCTATAGGTATTGTTGATGGGAAATGCATTGACTCTGTAGACCATTTTCTGTAGTATGGAAATTTTAACAATATTCCTTCTTCAAATCCATGAAGAACACAGTATGCTTTTGTGTTTATTATGTTCTCTTCAATTTCTTTAATCCATATTTTATGCTCATCATTTTAGAAATCTTTCACAATTTTCATCAAATGTATTCCTAGGTATCTTTTTCACAGTTACTTTAAATGAGGTACTTTCTTGATTTCTACTTCAGATATTTCATTATTAGCATACATCAGTGCTACTCCTCATGTATGTCATTTTATATTTTGCATATTTGCCAAATTCATTTATTATTTTTAATTTTCTTTAAGATTTAGTGCTGGGTTTTCTGAATATAAGATCATGTCATCTCAAGAGTCACAACTTGACTTGCTATTTTGTGGTTTGAATGCCCTTTGTTTTTTTTTCTTGTTTAATTGCTTTGGCTAGCATTTCTAGTTCTATGTTGAGTAAAAGTGGTGGATTTGGGCATTCTTGTCCTGTGATAGGTCTATAACGTGTCTAGCCTTTCCCATTTCAGCTATGTTAACTTATTGGGAAAGCCCTTCCTTGCTTAGAGGTGCATTCCTTCCAAACCTGATTTGTTCAGTACTTTTGTTCATGAAGGATGAAGGGATGATGAACTTTATCAAATACTTTTTCTGCATATTGAGATGATCCGACCTTTTTCCTTTATTTTGTTGAAGAGCTATATCCCATTTATTGATTAGCATATGTTGACGCACCCCTTTTCTCCCTGGGATGAATGAGTAATTTTTACAAACATATTGTTGGACTCAGTTTGCTAAATTTTTTTGAGGATTTTTGCATCAATTTTCATCAGAGAAATTGGCCTGTAGTTTTCTAGTTTTATTTTGACCTTTGTTTTTAGTATTAGGGTAACACCTTGTAGAATGTGTTTGGTAGAATTACCTCCTCTTCAATATTTTGAATAATTTAAGAAAAAATTTTATTAACTGTTCTTTGAATGTTAGCTGACACTAAGAATGAACCCATCTGCTTCCTAACTTTTCTTTAATGGGAATGTATTTATTTTTTATTCGATCTCATTTTTGTTTGGGGTCTATTTGAGTTTACTATTACTTC
This sequence comes from Sciurus carolinensis, assembly GCF_902686445.1. Lineage (NCBI taxonomy): Eukaryota > Metazoa > Chordata > Mammalia > Rodentia > Sciuridae > Sciurus > Sciurus carolinensis. Next base: position 8,058,393 of record NC_062217.1, on the reverse strand, counting down.
ATGACTCAATCTTGGTAAAGAAAATTGCCCTTTTCTTCTAGGTTGTCAAGTTTGTTGGCATACAGTTGTCCACAGTAATTTCTAATGATCATTTGTGTTTCTGTGGTGTCAGTTGTAATATCTCTCTTTTAGTCTCTGAATTTATTTGAGACTTCTTTCTCTTTTTTTTAGTCTAACAAATAGTTTGTCTATTTTATCTTTTTGAAGAATCAACTGTTAAGATTTTGTATTTTCTTTTTGTATTTTTTAGTCCCTATTTCATTTATTTTTTCTCTGATCATTATTATTTCCTCTACTAATTTGGGGTATGGCTTATCTTGTTTTTCTCTAGTCACTAAAGGTGCAGGAAAAGGTTATTTATTGGAGATCTTTCTACTTTTATGATGCTGGCTTTGATTGCTATGAGTTTCCTTGTTAGGACTTCTGTTTCTGAATTCCATTAAGTTTTGATGTGTTGTGTCTTCATTTTTGTATACTTCAATGAATTTTAAAATTTTCTTCTTGATTTCTTTCTTATTCATTGCCTATTCAAGAGTAAGTTGATTAAACTACATGGATTTGTATAATTCCCAAGTCATTCTTGTTATTGATTCCTAGTTTTATTGCATAGAAGTCAGAAAAGATAATATGATTTTTATTCCTATGAATTTTTGAGACTTGTTTTGTGGCCCACCCTAAAATCTGTCCTGGAGCATGTTCCATGAACTTATGAGAAGAATGTCTATTAGTCAGCTATCGATGGAATGGTCTTAGATATCTGTTAGGTCCATTTGGTCTAAGGTGCAATTTAACTCTGCTATTGCTTTATTGATTTCCTGATTTTCCATCTGGACGATCTTTTCATTGCAGAAAGTGGAATGTTAAAGTCCCCGACTCTTATTGGGTTGTATTCTAGTTCTCCCTTGAAGCCTATTAGTAGTTGCTCTATATATTTGGGTGCTCTGACAGTGAATGCATAATATTGAGAATATTCTTTTGCTGAATTTACTCCTTGTCTCTTTTTTACTCTTTTGATTTAAAGTGTGTTTGATCTGATGTCAGTATGGCTACTACAACTTTCTTTTGGAATCTCTTTGTATGTCATTTCTTTTTCCCTCTCTTCGCTTTCAGTCTATGTACAACCTTAGAGATGAAGCCAGTTTCTCATAAGCCACATACAGTCTTGATTTTTTTATTCAGTCACTCTATGTCTTTTAAATTGGGCAATTTAATCCTTTTACACTCTAAGTAATTATTCTAAGTAAAGTTGCAGTCATTTTCTCACTCATTATCTAGTATTCTTGTTTCTTTTTTTCCCCTCTATTATAGTCTTCCTTGGTAGGTAAGTAATTTTTCCCTTCTAGTGTGCTTTGCTTCCTGGCTTATTTTTGGCTTGCCTGTTACAGGTTTTGTCTTGCGGTTTATCATGAGGCTTACATAAACCATCTTTCAAATTGTAACAACTTGTTTTGAAAAGATAGAATGATAATATGATCATAAAGGCAAGAAACAAAACAAAAAAGCAAGAAAGGAAATATAGTAATAATAAACTGGACTTACACTCCATTCCTTTCCACATTTTGAATTTTTGGTATCCACTTTTACATCCTTCTATATTGCCTATCTTTTATTTATTTATTTATTTTTAATTTTTACAGATGGCATTTTGCTTCATTGTACACAAATGGGGTACATCTTAATAAGTGGATGCCTACCTTTTAATAGATCAATATAACAACTATTACTTTTGATTGTTTTGTTTTTAATCTTCACACTAAAGATTTGAGTAGTTTATGTACCATGCGTACAATATTAGAACATTGGAAACTAGTGTATATAGTTCCCTTACAGTGAGATTTATGATTTCTGACATTTCCTTCTTACTTAATGTATCTTTCAGTTGAAGGAATTCCATTTAGTCCTTCTCATGGAACAGGTCTCCTTGTGATATTGTCTCAGATTTTGTTTGTCTGGGAATATCATTCTCTCTACTTCATTTCTAAAGTATAGCTCTGCTGGGTAGAGTGTCCTTGGTTGACAGATTTTTTTTTTTCCCCTTCAGGATTGCAAAAATCTCATACTATCTGCTGACCTGTAAAGTTTGTGCTGAGAAATCTGCAGGCAGGCAAATTCATGCTGATTCATATGCCCCTGTAAGTTACTAATTTCTTTTCCCTAGTTTCCTGAGAATCATTCTTTCTCACTTTTGAGCATAATTATAATGTGTCCTTGAGTAAAATTTGTTTAGCTAAATCCTACTGGCAACCTTTGACCTTTCTATACCTGTATATTCTTGTCTAGGTTAGAGAGGTTTCTGTTACTATTTCATTTAGTAAACTTTCTACTTCTTTGGTATTTTCAAGTCCTTCTTGAACCTTGATAAACCAAATATTTGCTCTTTTAATGTTGTCCCAAACTGACTATAGTCTTTATTAATTATTCTTCATTATTTTTTCTTTTTTTCTCCCCCAGCTCTGTATTTTCAAATAGGCTTTTTTTAGCTCAATAATTCTTCTGTTGATCTAGTCTGCTATTTGTGCTTTTTATGGTGTTGTTTTCTTAATGTGATTTTCACTTCCAGGATTTGTTTGACTTCATTTTATTGCTTCCATCTCTCCATTAAGTTTCTGTGTTAGAGAATTCACTTCTCTCTATTTCCTACTTCCTTAAAACTCACTACCTGTTTTAAATTCACTACCTGAGTTTTCTCCCATATAGGTTTCTACCTGGTCAATTTCTAGCACCTTATTTTTATGATTCAGAGAGGTCTTGTTTTCCTAAAAGTTCTTGATACTTATTGGTGTGCAAAGACATCTGTGCATTGGAATAGTGGGCATTTATTCTGGTATTCATGATCTACCTTTGTTTATGCATGTCTTTTTTTTAATGTTTTTTTTAGTTGTTGATTGACCTTTACTTCCTTCATTTCCTTTATATGTGGTGCTGAGAATTGAACCCAGTGCCTCACACATGCTAGGCAAGCGCTCTACCACTGAGCCCCAGCCACAGCACCTATGCATGTCTTTTCAGGAATTATTTTCTCTGGAGCCTGTGATAACTTCCATTATTTTAGCACTAGATGGTGGTCTAAGCCTAGGTTTGCTGCAAGTCTGCTGTTGATGTGTTGTCACTGTTTCAGCACCTGAGAGTGATCTAAGCCTAGATTTGTAACAAATCAAAATTAGTGTGTTATTCAGTATAGATAGAGTACCCAAAAAGTTGCTTTTAAATTAATACTGTCTTTCCATTATCATCAAGATATTGATATGAGTGATGTGATTAAAAGACTCCAACTGCTTCAGAAAATATTCCTGCACCATACCCTTACTCTGCCTCACCTGTTTGAAGCAGAAGATGATGCTTTGCTCATACTAGCACTTAATCTCCTTTACAGTATGGCAAGGTCATAAGAATTTTTTACCGATTCAAATAGTTCATGTAATCTACTGTTATTGAACAAAATTTTAGTGCATTTTGAAGTTTTTTTTTTCCCACCAATGTAGGAAGGCAACCCCTAAGCTCAAGCAGTCTGAACAATTCCTGCTCACTATTGATATTATTTGGCAGAGTATTTCTTTGGTAAAGAAAATAAGTTTATACCATTGCCCTTTTATTTATGCAGACCCCAATTTTTCTGCTCTACCATTTGACTCCAAGCATGAGCACAACTTTTTGTTTTCCTTTTATTTGTTCCAAAAACTCAACTGAGATATTTGATACCAAGATAAGACTTTCCATGAAACAATGGACTTTTCACATCCATTTACTAAATATGAAAGCCTCAGAACACCACGGATAAATCTGTCTTTCAAAATCAGATCACCTTTCTTAAATAAACAAGAAAACACAAACTAAATGATACCAATTTCTCTTACTAAACAGAGTATATAATATTTTTATAGGATAACTATCACTCTATTCTTGAAAAACAATGTGTATCTTCCTTATACTACACGTACACACACACGCACACACAAACAGACACATATACATACACTTTTCACTTCACTAAAGTTTTACTGGCCCAAAATATTAAATATGCATATGTCTATGTGAAAGTATATATTGTGACATGAATTTATGCCTCACTTCACTGCTCAGTTTTCTCTTGACTATTGTCCCCCCACCCCCAACACACACACAAAAATGCTCCATCTCAGCACCTTCCCATGGCAGGAGCAGACCAGATAAGCCCCAAATCTTACAGCTTCCTGTGGTTGAGTCTCTTCCTGGGACATGCTCCCTGAGATGACCATGTGGCTCAGTTACTCTGCTTGCAGTCTTTGTCCATTCTTGGATACCCTGTTTAAAATTGTGATCTGTGCCTCCTCTTCCTTCATCTGATACCAACTACCTGGATGTCTTCTGATTTTCCATGGTACCCAGCATCTTATAAGTGATAATATGCTTTCTTCATTATGCTTATTATTTCTTGGTTGCCTTTTCTCCCACTAAAATGTAAGCTTTTTTTTTTTTTTTTCTTTGTTTGCTGATGTACTCTAAGCACCCAGAACAGTGACTGGCACATTGAAAGTATTTATTAAACATCTGTCAAATGAATGAATGAATAAAAAACATAGCATCCATCTTTCCAGGTCCAGATTGCAGCAGATTTTGCCTAGAATATTCACTGTGAAAGCAAGAAGCCCATCATCATATCTCATGTGTTTGCATCTTCTTATTCAATGCTTGATGGTATTGGGTTGGGGGGAGGCATGAGATGAGGGTTAGTTCAAGGCCTGGAACAATGTGCCTGATATTAGTGCTGTCCAAGGAGGGTTACTGGGCTCACTAACTCTGAAAGTCAAATTGAAAGAAGGAAGGAATTCCAAATCATTCACATTTCAAGCAACATTCAGAGTGTAGAGGAGGCACCAGTGGTCAAAGCAAAGCAGAGTCTCTTAGAACAACTGGAACCAGCACACCCTCCCAGCTACATTGAACTCATTTACACTTTAACGCTTAGCAGCTATAGGATATCTGGGCTGAGAAGAAAACTTGTTTAAATTTCAAATGTGTTTATATAAAAAAGAATTACTATTTTTAACCTAGTGTTGGGTATTGAGCCATCCTAGAACAAATAAAATACCTGGACAATGTAAATATAAGCACATATACTGATAAGATTTACATAACAAAAATGGAAGGAAAACCATTTCCTTTAAGAAATCAATGAGCAACAAAAAAGAAAAGGAAAAGAACAAAATATAAATAAATTAATATATTGTATATAGAAGTTGGAAAATGACTACTTCTCAGATCTTTATTAACATTAATAGGTAAAACCATTGTCAAAATTAGTTTTCATAGTGTATCTCAATATTTCAAAGAAAATCCTTAAGTCAAAATGAAGGTTTAATCTTTCATAGTAGTGTGTTTAGTGGAGTGTCTGGAGTTATTTTGTTTCAAAATCTGATGTAATTTAGTAAACTATCACATCATTGTCAGATTTTTTTTCTCCCTCATCCTTGTCACACTGGGTTGAGTTTTTCTTTGTGAGGAGTGGTTTATCTTCATGGAGTCAATCTGCTTATTGGAAGGTCACAGGCCATGTGGGGAGAGGAGGGCAAAGTCGACCTGGAGGAGGCACACTGTGGGAGAGTAACTGTCCCCGGGGTGGAGAGGGTGGTTTGGCAGCTCTGCCAGTCTTGACTGTGCACCTGCTCCTAAGACCTTCTTCACACAGAACCTAGAGGAGCCCGGTGGCTTTCTACTTTCTTGTCCTTGCTGTGAGTTGATTCTTCCATACGTACCTATCCTACTTCAGGATCTTATCCAGGGCAGAACCTTCACAGAAATCATTGAAGAAACTGAAACTAATGCTTAACAACTAATATTGAATTAACTTAAGCTGTGAAAGTTTCAGTGTATGAATGTATTGGTATTATAACTATTTCAAACATAAAGAAAAGCAGAGAAGACATCTTATAGGTGTCCATACAACACTAACTCAGATAAAATAAAGGCGGAGTCACTGTGGCAATTACCTGAGGTAGTGTATTCAATTCATTGTCTATAGGTTGTTCCTTTTCCACTCCCCTCTCTCCTTCTCCAGAGGTGGGCTCTATCTTTAAGTTGATTGTATCTTTGCCATATTAATTTTTGGTAGTTATTACAACATGTAGTATTTTTCAAAGTTTGGTCTAAATGCTATTATAATTATCTTCTTCTAACTTGCTTTTATAATCAATATTGTTTACAAAATTTGCTCACTTGTATACATAAAGCTCTAGTTCACCCAGTTTTAACTGCTTTTATATGTATGAGTTTATGAAAAAAAAATTCACTCTCCTAATAAAGTGCAATACAGAAGATCTAAGTTTTCATTAATGTAAGTAATACCATAAGGAAAATACACACTTCTCATTCTGTACTTTGTATATTTCTGTTATAGTCTTTATTACTAAAAAGCAGGGTTGTTGGATCTTTGACTCCCTCAATTATTGCTGAATTTCACTCCAAAGGGTCATTATCAAATCATAATTTCACTGGGCACATATGAATCTCTGGATCTCTGCACCTCCACCCAGTCTTGGAGTTATCAGACTAAATATTCTACCAATTGGTTGACATCACTGTGCAATCTTTTTTTTTTTATTTTTTGAGGTGGGGGAGGGTACCGGGAATTGAACTCAGAGGCACTCGACCACTTAGCCACATCCCCAGTCCTATTTTGTAATTTATTTAAAGACAGAGTCTCACTATGTTGCTTAGTGCTTCATTTTTGCTGAGACTTCTTTGAACTTGCTATCCTCTGGTCTCAGCCTCAGGAGCCACTGGGATTAGAGGTGTGTGCCACCGAGCCCAGCTAACTGTGCAATCTTAATTCATACTTTTATTTTTACTTGTGAGGTAAAATGCATCACATTTTATATATCTATGGTTATAAACCTTATATTTTGATATAAATATACAATTGTGTTTTTTATAGAAAATGTTTGTCTTTTAAAATTTAAATGTGCATTGCTTTGATTATGAAATCATCTTGCATGTGAATGATCACATGTATATATTGCAATACTTTTGTTAAAAAAGTTGAATTGCCCATATTATGACACAGTCAGATAGATTTTGTTAAACAGCTCAATTTTTTTTCTTTTTTTCTTTTGTTTGTAATGCGCCCAGATCCATGCACGTGTCTAGGCAAGCACTCTACCACTATGCTGCACTCCCAGTCTCAAGGTTGATGTATTTTTATCATTCTGTGCATCGCTCTGTTGAGATCATATTATTTTTATGTTTCATTTAACTGTTTCACTTTATACCATACGTATTTTAAGTTGCTATTAAAGCGATTTTTAAGCATCATATTTAATAGATATCTAAATTCCATTAAGACAATGGAATGTAATTATTAATCATTCATCTACTGTTTAACAGTGGTGAATCCAATGTTGATATCCAAGAACTTTTTCTGACAACTAAAATCATTGTCATTTTCACCTTAGATTTTATATAAAGGAAGAAGCAAATGAACAAATACCAAACAAAACAAAAGACAAACCACAGAAGATCATTTACATCTTGAAAAAAAAAATTTGGCTACAGATCTTACTAGAAGTATTTGTGTTTGTATGTGCTTTAGTGTTTGCTTTTTTATTACTCCCAAATAATAAGAAGGGACGATGATGTTTTGAGTTACTTTTACTTATTTTTTATTAATAATGGAATATCTAGATTGATGTATTGGTTTCTATTGTAAAGGAAAGCATTAAATTTATGCTTTTATTTTTATCATTGGTGGTATGCTAAAAAATAGGTAATAATTACACAAAGTGCCTTCTAATCCCCTTGATTTATTTTAATTTTAATTTAAATTTGAGTAAGTCCCAAAATTTCATTAAGTCCCAACGTCCTTATCACTTAGACTGAGGTCCCAAGATGAGTAATTGGTAGTGAGGAGAGAAGAATAAAAGGCCAGAAAGAAGAAGCAAGGCAAGGTCACATCTTACTACATCATTGCTTTCATTTCTCCCTTCTCGTAAGAGGACAGTAGAAGAATGGACAGTCTTCGCCGTCTTTGGATGGACGACGTGACCTCTGTCGACAATATCACTTCTGTCTGATGATTGGGAAGACCCTCTCTCTTTGCGGGCATCTCTGCAGTCAGAAGGTTGGTTGGAAATTGGGTTATTTTCCAGGCTACAGAGAAATCAAGCTTTTTATCTCCTTTCTTTCTTCTGATGCTGTTTGATGGCATGTGAAAGACACACTGCTCATGCCAATGCCTATGTGTCGCTTCTAAAACAGGTTTCATTTTCAGCAGAATACGTTTCAAGGAAACATTATAAAATAGTATAAAGATATTTCCATTTGTTGATTAATTGGGAAACTAATTATAGATCCCTTTTTGGTGGGATCTATAATTTGGAAAAATCTGTGAGATTGTGATTAGGATTAGAATTTTAAAAAGTCATATTTAGACTACATTTGCTTAATCACAATCTGTCTTATGTCTTGACAGTTTTTGTTTTCAAAAAAAAAAAAAAAAAAGGAGAAACAAGACAGAAGAGAGAGTATAACAGCCTCCATGCACGTGAAGAAAAATGGGAAATTTAGAGTTAGACCTTGCCTACTAAAAGAACAGTTAAGATCTTTTTGGTAGGTTACAAATGAACACTGATCTTCAGCCCCATAGTCTGAAGAGAATGGGCTTTGCAGTCAAGTCCAAAAAGCCTAATTCCGAAGAAGTATACGGTACCTTTTAATTTTCAATGGACAACCAGATCACCTTCAGCTTTTTCCTGGTTTTGCCTGAGCAACAAAAATATTCACAAGTGACAGTGCCAACAAGCTGCCAGCACTATCCTACAGAGCCAGCGCTCAAGAGGAAAGGGTGATCTCCTTAACCCCTCAGGAAGCCTTTTGAACTGTATGTGCAACCAAATTCAACTCTGGCACATCATGCCCCTTCAAAACTCTCGAATGTCTCTTAAACAAGTCCCTAAAACTTGTCCCTAAAACACACTCCTGTGCATCTTTATCTTACATGGCATGTTTTCTCCTTTGTGTTTCTGCACATAGGGTTGTCAATGATGCTAACTTATTATCTTTTCGTATTTTACAGACCCGGGAAAGAAGTGCTCAGCACAGGCTGCAGGGTTCTGGTTAATAACAATCCCTCACCGCAATGTTTACTTCTTTTTTTACATTTTCCGACATGCCCTTCAGACTCGAGAAAGCGATTCACAATGTTATAATAAATTGCTTTTGCATAGGTCAATAATGTATTTGCTTCTTCATCAGGCTGCTAAAGCCTCTCTGATTATCAATATTTAAAAATGCTCAAGCTTTGGTTTGAAGATTCCCTTTTGTGTTTTGCTGCTTAGTTCTGGAGAACACTTTTCAGATGGTGGGTGTTCAGTCCTTTGAGGTGGGTAGTGGTCTCAGTTTGGTGGGTTGTGATGAGCGTTTCTTCTCAATGTGAGAGAAAAGAGCAGAATACAAACCAGGGTGTGGTACACAGGGGAGAGGAAATATTATTTCAAGAATCTTTTGTTTGGCAGATGTATACAGTTTGTGGACTGGAGTCCTAGGTCTTGTTGTGAAATGTATATCTATGATAGGCAGAAAAAGTTTATAATCCACTCTTCTGGGGCATTTTCTCTTCTGTGTTTGAATAAAGACTTTTTATTCACATAAAATGCATTTATTTTTAGCTTAACTCTAATGACATGGTACATTTTATTTGACAGCTTGATATTCCTTTGTATTCTCCTGTGGATATCTTCCACAATTCAAAAAAAAAAATTCAATAGCAATTATTCAACATCAAAATGTCATTATCACTGCTCGTCTCTCTAATTCTGCTTGAAGAGCCTTCTCTTTCACAGTATTTACATTCCATTGGCTCTTTCTTCCAGTTCCCTGCTTTTTCCTTCCTAAGCGTCATTTTTGCCTACCGTTCAAGAATGGGTCAAGTTTAGCATGAAGGGAGTTTATTTAGGATTTATTCTAATTGACAATAAATAGCCTGGGGATTTAGCTGCCACAGCTGTCCCTTATTAGATCATAGTTCAGGTCATCAAATTAAAATAAGCTGTCCTAAATTCTGCACTGTACAAGAAAGAAAGAAAATACATTAGGCTCTCTCTGAAAGCCCTTTAGAGTGAATTATGTTGACGGTTTGCTTAGAGAATGGGCCAGATGACAGCTACGCCCGGACAGCCTGTCACTGCAGCTAACACTCACGTGTCCTGTCTGGGACTGGGGCGCGACTGGGGCTCATGGCCCTCTACTCTGTCAGCTTTGGTTCAGAAGGTCAAAGTGCACAGGGTGAGAATCCCTCCAAACTTTCAGCATCTTGCTCCAGTCCTCCTTTCCCAAAAGTCTGGATTGCGTAAATCATGGGATGCCATGAGTCTGGGTTTGGAGTTTTAAGCTGCTGTCTGGTTGAGAAGATGTTTTACTTTCATCCAAAGTTTTCTAGGTGACTTTCTTGGGAGGCATCCATAAAAATATCTGATGTTGAGGGAGGCCTTAGGCAGGAGTAAGCCAGGTTGGACGCTCACGGTGGAAAACAACGTGTTCCGCTGCCATTTTCTCTAACAATTTGACTTGGCTTTCTACAATATATGTAGTCACTGTGGATTGATGGAGTGGTATGCATTTAAAATCAACTAAATGGGCTCGCTGTCTCTTTTAGAGATCCCAAATGCCAACGCTGGCATGAAAGAAATCTTAAAGCCAGACTCGGAGAGAAGGAAAGAGGAGGGCTGCTTTAAAACATGCTGTTTCTTTTTTTCTTTAGTCTTGCCAAAAATAAATGGTAGGAAAGAAAAGACAAATCTTGAAGCACAGCCAAGCAACTTCCATATTGCAGGGAAACGATTCTCTCCAGAGCATTTGCCACCGCCTGCATCCTGGGTGCAGTTAGGGTACAGTAACGATTTGGGATGAGTTGAAGCTGTGCAGTGAGCCAGGCTAAATTTCTGACCACTGCCCAAACTTTCTCATTCAATGTAGCACTGCATGGGATATGTCCTTTTCTTTTGGAAGATCTGGCTATATCCTAACAAAGTCACAGCCGAGAGTATCATAACCTCTCTACCTGAAAACAGCGCACAGTCACAAGCCTTGTGGGACACAACTGGCTTTCCCTCACTCAGTATGAGACCACTTGTTAGAATCCAGGAGCTACCAGGGTCCCATGAAATGCTGAGATTTTCATTTCTATGCAGTTTTCCTTTTCTCTGACTTGGAGAAACCACAGGTAAACCTGTCATTCTTTTTTGTTTTGTGTTTTTCCTCCTTACAGCAAATAAAAAGAAATCAGTCTTTGAAAAATATACATTTTATGTGACCATTCTGATTAGTAAGTGCACATGTACTCTTTCACCTAAGACTGGCAAATAACAGGATTGAGTGAATCTTATGTTTCAGGAAACTGCTCAAAGTGAAAATCAGGGACACAAGAATCTACATATGTTTTCCCTGTTTACACTGATCATGTGATATATCTATAAACTGAGCCTAATGGGCTCTGCAAAGTTAAAAATCCAGGTCATAAAATGATATGGCTAATTGTCTTCCTTTAATCTGTTTCCATATCAAATTCAGGTACTATAAAACAACAAGGGAAACAAAGCGTTTCTGGTCTGGCAAGTGGTGTCCCTAGTGATATAAAAGTACATCTTTGTCTTCTCACCTTGTAACATGAGCGGATGACGCCTTTAGTAATTTTTTTCTTGAGATGCTGCTTAAAGGACATGTGTTGCTCAGAGATGTCATAAAGAAGGGCATGACACCAGCCTGAATTATTAGCAGCAGCAATAAAACTTTTCCACATGCAAGAATTATTAATGTATTTTTATTAAGTTTAGAGAAAGATAAAAAAGACATTAAAGAAATCAATTTCACCAAACGCATACTTTTTATTTTTATTTAAGTAAATGGTATATAAGCCTATTCGCTCAATTCAGAGAAACAGACATTTTATACTGAATGATCCTCATTAATTTCTAAGATGACTAAATATAAAGCAAATTAGAACATATTACTAATCAATCAACCCTGTTTTGAGATGATTTCAGCCCATTAGATTATAGTTTAGAAATCTATCTGGAGCACAAATTTGCTTTATGAGATTATAAAGAGAACTTCCATTTGTACAATAAAGACTGTGTAGATTGGCGTATCGCAAACAATGCAGCCACTGAACACAGAACTGGAGCACAGAATCCCATGAAGCATAATTGACATAATTATATTTGAACCAATTTGGCTGAATTTATGAGAGCCTTCATCTTCTCTGAAACGTTACACTCCATCTTTCAAATAATTGTTGCACACATAATATTTTTAGTTCCTATTTCACAAGTATCCATTTTATTTTTTCCACAATATGAAAGACCTTCTTTTTCACCCTTGCCTTTAATCGTGGGCTGGGGGGTGGCTGGCCTGTGTTTGAACTCTGAGTCGCCCCCTTCTTGCACACTGCCCCGAGGTGCCGCTGACATGCTGGCTGGCGTGTGGCCCTCGGCTTATCTCCACCAGGGAAAATGCCTGCTAGTCAGTCGCCAAGTCCAGCTGAAAGTACAGTGCAAGGCTTATTAATTTGGGGTCTAAAAAGCTTCTGCCTCAGTAAGTAGCTATTGCCTTTTATTTGATACAAATATGTCATTTATTTAAGTGGCACCTGATAGTGGGAAAAAGCTTTTGTAAGAATTTTAAAGAGTGGAAACAAGCACTTTATTATATGACATGAGAAGGGCATATATTCCTTTCATTAATGAAGCCCAGATGACCCAATAGCCGACCTTATATGACTTCCGAAGTATGTACTTGCCAATTTTATTCCAATATGTTTTCAGAGAATCACAAATGTTTTCCTATTTTAGTGTATTTTGCTTTAAAATGTTTGCAGTAACAGTGGTTATTTTTTATTAATGTAATTATAAAAATGCTCTCTCCCTGTTTCCTCTGACCTCATGGTACCGCATTTGAAGGAGTAGTAGAGAATGTGGTTTCATCAGAATTGAATGGCCAGATATTGGGTCCATCAAATTCTTTAGCACAGAACTACCTCTGCAATTGTTTTTTTTTTTTCAAATGTTCATTATTTCTGTATCAGTAATAGAATTATTTTCTCCTGAAAAATCTGCATACAGAAAAGAGTAAAATTTTGATAAAAATTTCAGTAGCTACTTTGATTTGATATGACTTAGTTTGCGAGTCTTATAATAATTAAATTTAATTCATACAGGAAAGTATTGGCATCCATTTCACATGCAAAAATAAATTAGTAGAAATAGTAGTTTTATTTGAAAGTAAGCACACTTAATAGGTTTTATTTACTGACCACTTCCACAGTGATACATATTTCAGACAGGTTATTTAATTTATTCAAAGATGCTGAGGTATGGATAATTATACACCTATTTTAAAATTGAGGAACTTGACACTTAAAATGTTTAATTTTTAATTAAATTAATTGTTCAATTCAAAGAACTACTAAATGTCAGAGATGGTTCTGGACTGCAGAGTAGTCTAATTAAAAAGCCCCTGTTTCACTCTATCGTATTATCTTTATTTCAGATTCAAACAGATAAAATTGAGATATTTAACAGTTAATGAAGGATTTAGTGAAAGAGGAAATCAAAGCATTTGAAATACCATAGTGGAAATCGTTGATTGTTTAATCATTTACTTGATTTTAATTTTACTGTTAAATACATTTCCACATATTTTGCTAAGATCATTAGGTCTAAATAGTAAAGAAATATTTCTTGCTATGTTGTAACTCATACACTTACAGCAAAACATTTTGAGGTAGTTATGTAATTGAAACTTTATAAAAGTATGATCGAATTTTCTCACTTGCTAGTAAGACCTAGACAGTCTTACATTTCAAGGCAATAAAGGGAGAAAATGGGTTCTGAGTTTTAATAAAATAAATACATTAACTACTAAAAAAAATTGGTAATTATTGAGTTTATTTGTTGCTTGTTTTATTTGTGGCAATTTTGAGAGGCCATCCAAATTTGGCTCTCTCTCTTATTCATCTTATTACATTTATTTGTTTTTATTGGTGAAATGTGCCAGCACTAAATACTTCAATGATTTGATTAGTTGAATGATCAGATAATATGAATTACATTTTTTTTAAATTATAAATTAAAAAATAATTAGAAAATTAGAATAATTGAATAAAATCTATATGTATTCAGATAATAAAACATTTTCATATCATCAGTATTTTAAAAAATCATCCAATTCTCATTGATCCACACCATATATGCATCAAGAAAACAGCTTTTAAATTATGTAATCATTTGTCAAAAAATACACTCAGGTTCATGAAGCAGAATCAGTTGAAGCTGAGATTTCCATATATTGAGAGGATCTTGCAGGTCTCTTTCTTAGAACCCAAGAACTTCCTCTTATCCTGTCTGTGCTTTGAAATTTCTATAGAACTAGAGGGCCCTGTATTCTGGGGACTATGAAGGACTGCTACAGAACAATTTTACCTTTTTATCAGTGACCGAGACAGAGAAGCTATTACTCTAATAAATACAAGAGGAAGAACTGGGTGCTTTGCTAAAAAACAAAAAAATCATTGATGATTAATTAACAATTTGTTTATCTCTAGGAATAATCTAAGTCTACTGTTATCCCTAAGTCTACAATTATCCTAAATTACTTTGCTTAAAATTCTTCAAATTCTAAAACTTAAAGACATTTTTGAGTCATAAACTCAAATATTTCTGGAAATATGAAGACTGAAATATAAAGACACTAAGACATTTCAGAGTATTCTTCCTTACTAGTGACTAGATCTTACTTAAAAGTTGTAGTAACCCTGAGATGTTGATTCTGAAGCAATTATATCTATTTTCTTATTGTTTAGAAATAACATAAATTTAGCAGTTCAAGTTTTAGAAATCAGATTTTCAGCCATGCATGCTGATCCACAACTATTGCTTAGGAGGGCATTATAAGTGTTGACTGTTGCCCTACATTATGCAAAATAACATTTTTGAGCATTTATCTACAATGATTTCCACTGTGTTTTAACAAACCCAATTAGCATAATGGTTCAGGGTGCTGTTTCCCCATACCTCACTTTAGAGTTTACATAATTAACACCATAACTCCTGGTGTTTTATGTTATGTCTGAGTTAGGGAATATACACAAAATTAAACATACATTAACAAAATCAGTACCCACAGCAATGACCAAATAGTTCTAAATGCAGGGGGAAATGTACATTGAATAGTTCTAAGAGTTTCACATAGTTCCAAACACTTGCCTGATGTCATACTGGGAAGTGCCAGAGATCCAAGTAGGAAAGGAAATGACGTGGATTTCATAGGACTCCAACGAACATAAATAAGATTTGGTCATCAGGAAAGCAGCTGCCAGTGATAATGACTGTGTCCACAGGAGCATGGGAGACACACTGGACAGTGGCTGCGTCTGCTAATGGGCTGCTAAGGTCCTGGCATAGGAGGAAAGCCGGGCTCCATGTGCCATGCATTCCATCTCCCCACCGCTGCTGTCCTTTCTCAGGTCCAGGTCATCTCAACCTTCATGACAGCAACCTCCTATCCCAGGTTGCCTGCCTCACCCCTCATCTCCCATCTACATCTCTTTTTTCTTGAACCCCAACTCTAAAAACGTCACTGCAAAAGTGAAGTCACTTCATTGAGATTTGTTAGAGGTAGTATGTTCAAAACAATTGGCAAAATTTTGCAAAATAGTTACTGTCATATAAAGAAAACACAAGTTAATGCCATATACTTGGCTACTTGGAAACTAGAGAAACAAAATAAATATTCTAAAAAATAATGTGATGCCCCAAAACTGTCCCTAGAAGGAAAAGAGAAAATTAAAATTGTTTAGCCTTGACATTTTTATAATATCCTGTAGCTTGAGGAAAGTTGTTTCAAAGTAAGATTACCAGATTGACCACTCATATGGCCTCAGCAATTCACCAGAGAAACTAGAATCTCCCAGTTTTGATGGTGGAAGAAGGCACAGGGACTGATTTTGATGCTAGAGTCAGTTACTGAAAATGACAAACAATGGATATTAAATTTTATTGTAATGTTGCAGTAATTCAAACATTTGAAAATGAATAAGATAATAATGGAATCTCCCAAAAATAGTTTAATTGATTTGAATGGATATGCTAATTTGTGATATAAGAAACGTGACATCCCAGACTGATAAAGTAGATTTTTAATAAATATCCTGAGGCAAATGGTTTACATCAGTTTACTAAAATTAATTTTAGATAGCTCAGTTAACATTTAAAGATTATAGTCAAATATTGGGAAATATAAAAAATATTTTATAACATGTAAATTGAAAAAACATTTATAAATAAGTAAAGAATTGTAGAAATTGTTAAAGTACAATGCTGCCAAATGTCATTCATAATAATTTAAAATATTTAATGATAGAAAAAATAAAAAAGATGAGATTTTTCACCCAATATTTGCAACATATGTAGCATGATGAAATTAGATAGCATACTAAACACACAAGAATTCCAAAAATTTACTAGGAAAAAAGGGAGGAAAGATGGTGGAATGATACTGACATACTTTGCTATATACATATGTGACTACACCACAGTGAAACTCCTCATCATGTACAACCACAAGACAGGGATCTTAAATAGAATAAGATGTACTCCACATTTATAAATAAGTCAAATTATACTCTACTGTCATGTGTAAACTAAAAAGAACAATAACAACAACAAAAACAACTACAAAAAAAACGTCAAAGTCTATTTAAACATAAACATTCAGTTCATGGAAGAATATCAAATGGTCAATGACAAATGGCTTGGGCAATAATTTTCCAAAATAAAGCAATTTTCAAAAGTCATTTAGGTATCTATTTCAAAGTAAAATATCCATAATCTAACAATCTACTACATCTACTCCCAGCAAGTCCATGTGTCTAAAACTCCATAATTTATATAAAGGGATATATACATCAATGCATTCATTAAAATTAAAAATAGGACTGTATAGAGGGAAAAGAGGGATGGGAGGGGTGGGGAGGAAGGGAAAAAAAATAACAGAATGAATCAAACAACATTACCCTATGTAAATTTATGATTACACAAATGGTATGCCTTGACTCCATGTACAAATAGAGAAACAACATGTATCCCATTTGTTTACAATAAAAAAAAAAATTAAAAATAGAAGCAGCAGCAGCACACCTGTAATCCCACTACCTGAGGGCTGAGGCAGGAGGATCCTAAGTTCGAAGCCAGCCTGGGCAGAGTAACAAGATCCTGTCTCAAAACAGAAATGGGCTGGGATGTAGCTCAGTTGTACAGCATTTGCCTAGCATGCATGAGGCCCTTAGTTTGATCACCAACATTGTTAAAAAATAAAATGAAAGAAAATAAAAGGTAGAAAGAGCAGGAAGAGAAAAGGAAGAAACAAAACAAAATAACCTAACTGTACAGTGAAGTTATGGGAGTGGATGGAAGGACGAATGTATTACAGATGAATACATGAAATCATGGTACAGACATAACAGCAAACTTTGAATACTTTAGAATCTACAGTACACGAAGAACAAATGTATCAATTATGTATATCTCTTTGTATATCATCTGACGTTTACCGATAACATTGAAAGCAAGTTTAGAAAACAATATAAAATGAATCATAATTTACAAAGTCACATTGGTGGAAACCCTCTCAAAGGTGCAGGGTGGTAGGCACAAGTCTATAACACTGGGTACCTTGGGTGCTAAAGTCTTTCCTAAATGTGATGCATAACTAAGGCAATGTCAAGAAAAAACACTAATAATCTAACTACTTGGTAAATTCTACTGTGTGGTGAATATGAGAGGAAATGTAAAATGACTGGTAAACCTTGAAAACTCTTTGCAGCTTATAGGAGAAAGGTTCAATCCCCATTGTCTGAAGAGTTCTTACAAATTAGAAGGGGAAAAATAAACTATCAAAGATGAAAATAAACATATGAAACGGGTTCAGATTTCATATCTATTTTCCCAAATGAAAATCTAAAAACAGTTAAAATTAAGGAGAAGTTTTTATGAAGGTAACAATGGTTTTCAAGAAGAGACTAGAATGGATAACTTCCTAATTTTGACTAAAAACGTGCTGCTTTTAATAGCATGCAAATGAATGAACACAATATAACTTTCCTTATATTATTTTATAAAGAAAAATTTATTTCAGTTGATTAAATTAAAAAAAAAATTCTGAAGGTTCTTACTATAGGAAAAGACAGTGGGACACATTATTAGTAGGATAAGAATTAAAGAACACATAGGACCCGCTTTCCAAGAACCTTCAATTTACTAATGCTTTACTATGATATAGTGTTCTCATAAATCTAACAACTCATATGGTCAGCACTTTCCTGAAAGTAGTGGGGAGAAGAGCCTAATTTGGATTGGGGAATCTGTTAAGGCATCCAGGATGAAAAACCTCATCCAGAGGATGGGTGGTCCCTGACAGGCTGATGAGATTTTGGAGTCATTGACTGGGAACGTTAGGAATTCACTCATTAAAGTTCTCCATAGAGAAAGTTGGGGCTCTATTCCGAAAACAGAAAACAGTCCTAGCTATTTCTAACTGGAGCTGCCTCACCTGGGAATTATTTGTTTACAAAATTAGTGGAAGGAGGAAACCTCAGGCCAGACCACAGTTGGCACTCGAGGTCTTTAAGGACTCTTTTTAGAAGAATCTGGACATTGCTGGGCAGTTTAGGAAACTGCCCCTGGTGCTACAAAGCCACAGGTCATTTGAGGACCATGGGATTTAACAGAACAAGAATAGATGCAGAGACTAAGGAGAGAGGGGTTGGAAGGAGCTTAAGAATCCTACATCCAGTCATTCCAGGGCCCTGTGCCCCGCAAGGTGTTTTACATATTTATTTATCTCTTGCATGGTTTGAGAAATTCGGCCTTTTGCCTCAGGTGGTTCCTGTTTATTTTCTGTCATAGGCCATCAAAGGAACCCTGATTAACATCCCCACCCCCACCACAGTTTCAGGGTGTTGCCTCCTTGTGAACATAGACTTTTTTTCCAACAAACTTTTCCATTTCCCAAATTATTCTAGATTTTTCTTCAACAGAGTGAGTGATGGGACTCTCCATCAGCTATGGATGAGCTCAGAGTTTCTATTCAGGTGCACTGACAAGTTTTGTGTTTCTTGCCACTCCCACATTTTCCAACTGATTTTCAGAGGAAGCAGTGTTCAGTGGTTAGGGACAGAGGCATTGCCAGAGAGTTTGGGAGCAAGTCAGACTTGCTGATCCTGGTGGTGGCCTTGAGCAGCTTAGTGCACTGCTCTAAGTTGGAGTCTTCACTCCAAATGGAAGTAATAAGAGCACCAGCTTCTAGGCACGTGGGGAGAATCAGATGGAACAGTGCCGGAGAGAAGTTCTGTACATTAACAGCACAGAGCAAATGTTTCTGGAAGGCATCCAGGATGGTAAGGACTTCCCAGTTGCCCTTGTGCAAAGTGAGACGCAGTCTCTAGAATGCTGTAGTTATGATTGAGGATTAAGGAAGGAAAAACCTAGAAGATACCTGCCATCAAATGTATTCCTCATTCCTGTCTCCATGCTTCCCTAAGTAAGGGCCTTCTTCCCCATTACTTAAAATCTATAGAACAGGGACAATAGAACCAGGAACATGGAAGAGTTTGGCTTTAGGACAGTAGGAATATATATATCTCAGATTTTAAAATATATTATATATAAATATATATATTTCTATCCAGGTTTCACCTCCTTTACGTGCAACATAAATGGAGGATAATCATTCCTATCCTGTGTTTTCATCTGATACAGGAAAATTGCTCAGCATCCTCACCTTCATTCTCAATTTAGTTTAGCATCTTCTTTGAAGAAAAAAAACACAAGTAACTCTGGAAAAAAAGAAAATGTAAGGAAAACAAAGCACCGCAAAAATTTATATGTATGTATAATATATGTGTATATGTATATGTTTTTATCTTTAGTAGATATGCCAAGTTTGTTATTCTTAACAATCTTAGAAAAAAAACTTGTAGAAAATAGTTCTGAATTTTCTACCTAACCCTAGTTCCCCATGAATATTTACCTGGAGAACTTTGCAAATAACCAGGTTATGCTGCCACTCAGCCAATTGCAGCAGGTGATCTAGAAATGAGACTTGGCTAGTGGCACGTCAAAAAATATATATATCTCAGATTTTAAAATAAAAGTAAAATTGAGACCACTGACCTCAATCTCATGTATAAATTCCTTCCTCTAAAAACAAGATCAAATGAAGGTGCTGGTACATGCTCTGCTGTCAACACACACTGGAATTTGGCAGAATGAGGTACATTTACTTCACTCTCATTAACAATTTTGCCTGTTAAATCTTCCCTATCTCTCAGCATGAAAACATACACATTCAATTATAAGGAAAGGGATAAAAAAAAATAGAAAAAAACCATTACAATGTCAGATCGATCTTTCAGGTGCATAATTTGTTGACTATTGGAAAGGAAAGTGGAATTTTGGGCAACTGTCCAGAGGCATGGACAGAGATGGGAGGATTGCTTAAACCGTAAGAGTGTGGACAGGTAGGACAGGCAGCACTGCTTACCACTTATTTGCCTTAAATTACTCAGATGTTTCCCATTCAGTTTTTCATAGGATGCACCCTGTTTAAGCTGAGTCTCTCACCCAGAAATCTTGCCCTTTGAAGACATAATAGCAAGTTGAACTCAATTTGCTGGGTGAATCTGCACCAGGTTTCATGCTCTTGCCTCATTCTGCCATTACAAAACTGGCCAAAGGATCTTGAAAATTCTGAATAACAGTGTTTGCATTTTAACCTAAGTGAGGAATGAAATGCTGAGTTTCACATAAAATGAATTTCTGTTTCAGAAAACCAGTGAGAGGGAACATTCTCAGACTGTCTAACCTCTGCATTCATGATATCTGGATGGTACCTTATCCTTCCTATGTCATGAACCCTTTGTCTAAGAATGCATTTCTCAAAACTGGTAAACCCAGTCTCTGGTTTTATAATCCTATCAGCTCTGTATAATCCTATAAGCATAATTAGTCAGAAATAATAGAAGCCAAGTTGTTTAATGAAAATAAAAGATAATGTTTCCTATCAAGAGAATATATTAATATATTATTACATGTGAAAAGAAACTAACAAACATCTAAATTTCTTTCCTTTATTTCAATTAGTGCATTTTCAGTTTTGAAAATGAAGTAATACAATATAAAATCATATATCAATGAAAATGGAAAGTAAATGTTAACACATTTGAGTATGTTTATAATTTGACTATCTCCAAATCTATTTATCTGTCATCTAGTTATCCAAATTCACCAACCGTAAGCATCATGAGCAATAGACATTTATAACTTTTTTTATTCCCTTTCCTTGATCCTTATTTTAAGTTTAAAATTTGTGTCAGAAACAAGTAGCAAATGAGCTCCTGTCATCTCCTCACTCTGCAGGGGCCTGGCGTTTCCTGTTACTCTGTTCCTTGAACTTACCTTTCTGGGTAGCACAGAGTTTCCTCACCTCCCTCCAGGAGGTGCAGGATGCCTGTGTGAAATGGGGAAAAATCTAAAGCAAGTACAACTTTCTCTGGCAACCTCTCTTTACCATTCTCCAAGTGAATTAGCCACAGAATGTTACTGCTTTCTGCTCCATGTTACTTAGACTTACTTAATTTTGTTAAAACTGAGTTTTCTGTGAATTGATAAAGTACCTGAACTATAAACATAAAACACAATCACAAAATAAGCCACTTAAGACAGTTGAATAATTAATAATTTTGGTCCATTTCCACAGGAAACTTATTTTCCCCTTCTTCTCATAAATCAGAGAATCTGAATTCTGATATCCTTAAGCCTCAATTAGCAAAGTGGAAAGAAGGTCAGAGACTTAATTTGGATAATGAGGGTTGCAGATAAGGGTGGGAAGTCCTTAATGTCAATGATGCATGAGAGAAAGGGGGCTTTATTCAGATACAGAGCTTCTCAGATAAGAGGCTCACAAAATCCACTTTTCTGGGAGTTGAATACAAATGCAGACCAAAATGCAATTAAAACCAGTTAAGGATAGATTAGTACAATATGCAGATAAGAACACAGAGAGAGGCCAACTGGGTGGATGTAGGGCAGCATGTTTCTTCTCATGAAAAGTCTTCCATGTTCTTTACCTACTTTGGTTTTATTTGAAAAAAGAAAGGCCATGTGCTATTTTAAAATGTGGAATTTTCTCATGGGCAAGACCATTATGGAACACAAACAACTTGGTATCAAAATGTGCTGTTACAATAAATACTGAGATGCTGTCTTCCTTTTTGGTCCTTACGGACTCTACTCAAGTTATTCTTGGTTCTCTTCCAAAGCCTTTACAGCATCCTCCATTCCGTTGGATACTGTGTTTGTGTCCATTTGTTGCTAAAATTAGCTGCTCAGCTTAGTCAATTCAGTTAAAATAAAACCCACTCTGAAAAATACGAAAAAAATTTTGAATAATTCAGGTAGTCCTTTATTATTTTTGACCATATCATCATCTGCTTTAAAAAATTGTCATGATTTTACAGGTAACTTAGTCTTACTGAAGAAAAACTAATGTGTATAAATGGCGAGAAAATAAACATAGGCTACAAATTCTCTAACTTAGCCCTAAACATTCTTGTCTTTGTATTTCTAAATATGTCAGACCTATATACTATGTGAAAATGTATCTATATTGTAATAAGATGAATAATGAAATTAAATTTACTGAATACTCAGCTCATGGTAAATTTATTTTGTAAAATATCTAGAATAGTTGCCAGACAATGGAAGATTTTTTTATAAATATTAGCTTTTTGATGACACAAAAGTTTATATATTTCCTATATGATTTTGTCTTTTAAGTAATTTTGCTGCAGCTCTAATCTATTTAACTCTGTCTATAGTATGTTTATTGTGTCCTTTCCTCTGGGCCTGAATTTTTCTTGGCCATGCTTTCTCAGAGATAGAAAGAAAAGTTAAGTTCTGAGATAATCGCAAGTACATTGGCTTATGTTTACCTGTCTCTGGCCAAAGAATTATTCAGTCAAACCAAAATAAAGTCCAGACTTTATGTTTCAAAATTCAGCCAGAAGAACGGCTTCCTCTCATTCTTCAAGGGAAGCTGTGACAGGAAGCAAGCTTTCTCCATAGCCTCCGCCCTTGCCACCTTCCAACCTTCCCTACAGCAAAAACCTATGACACCAATTCTTGTCTGAATGATTTTTTTTTTTTTAAGAATGTACCCTAAAAGTAATGGCGAGAGTCAAGAAGAGCACCAGAAATGTCTCAGCAAGAATGTGATCTCGGGTGTGGTCTGAATTCAACTTCACTCTACAGGGATCTGTGTAGTGTGACTGTAACCCCAAGCGGCCCTTTTATTGGAGTAAGGGGCCAGGTAGCATATTGTGTCCACATGTTGGTCAGACCCTGGCTGAAGGCTGAATGTGAGGCAGGAACTGGTGTTGGGGTTACAGGGAGGATACTACATAACGCCTGGATCATGGTGGCATTGGCTGAATGAGAACAATTTTTGCAACCAATATTCTGGCAGCTGGAGAATAGGTGTAGCCAGCCAGTGAAGACCAAGACAGTACCAGTAGTGTCTGTGCACCTTCTTTTCTGCTTTCTGTACAGCTAACTAAATTTAGTCATTTTGTTTCAGGTTTTCTCCCAATGACTTACTTATGTTTTAGAACAAGAATCAGAAAACTTTTCTATAAAGGGTATATGGGAAAAATTATATAACATATGGCCTCTCAGAGCCACATGCAATCTCTGTGGGAGAGTCTTCTTTGTTAATGCTTATTAAAATGTTTTTAACAACCCTTCAATAATGTAAAACAAAATTCCTAGCTCTTTTATACAATATAAGTTCACAGGGTGGATTTGACCTACAAGCCAAACCTGTTGCAGAATTTCTTGAACTTAAATAGCATCTTTATTTTTAAACATGATACTGCCTACTGACAATTCAGGAGCAAAAGAAGTAATTAGAAAGTCAAGGGTCAGGTTAGAGCCAGTCAGACTCCATAAATTAAGCATGCACTCAGAAGCTGGGATGGAAGAAGTAGCATGTAATGAATGGGGCATGATATGAAGAATATCTGGATCTAGGTAATCAGAACTAAGGCCATGGAAGGTATTCTAGAGGAATCCAGACTCTTCTCCTTGTTCTCTAATCTACTGCTTATACTTCAGGTGCTCTGGAAGGTGTGAAGATTATTCAAGCATAAAACTACAGGTGTAATCAATTAGGTTATGTTGGGCATTAAATCCAGCAGAATATATTGAACCCTCTTGCTCCAGCAACCACCAAGAAACCAAAAGTAAAGATTGCTCTGAGCCTGGGTTCCAGGGGAAGACAGGAGGAGCCATGCTGAGCTCTAATCAGAAAGCACAATGTTGCATAAGCATTGCAGCATTCAAAGCCTCTGTGGTATTTTGGTTTGTTGTTACCACAACAAAATGGACCAATACAGAAAAGCAGACAAACTCATTTTCCTAATTCAATGAGTCTGTTTCATAAACATTTTGGAATGAAATAAAGAATGAGTTAACTATTCATTATGCTATAAGAGGAATTAACATTTATATAGGCAAGAAGGGCTTTGAATATTTCATATCAGTTAACTTCTTTTTTCATTAAAGTTGTACTGAGTCACAGAAAGGTTAAGCAGTTTGCTGAATTTTACCCAGCTGGCAAGTGGCAGAACTGAGATTTGCATGCAGATGTTTTGCCTCAGAAGAGCACATGCATGTAAGATGTATGCTCTCCAGATGCCATAGCACAATGTGCAAGTTCACATGAACTCAGATCTGTGGGTACCACTTTTTGGTGGCTATTTTTAGACAGGGAAAACTGTTGAACAAATACAGAGTTCATGGCAGATTGAAGAAAAGAAGAAAACCAAGGTACAGAGAGCTGTAGAACTGAGAGGCCTTATGTCATGAGAAAGAGGATTTCGGAGTCCTTTCCTCTGGTAGGAAGTGTGCTGTGCATATTTCTTGTTGTATATGGGTCCTGGGTTTTTCCTAAGTAAGGTTGAATTTGTCTCTGTCCCTCCCAACCAAATGAGGCTTAACTAAACCAAGTGGCCTAATAACGTTGGAAATACATTTTATGTGGTACCAGATGTTGAAATGAAATGTAATTGCTACAAAATAAACATTTAAAGAAGAATTTTTATATTACTTATTCAGAGGAATGAGAAAACCAAGGACAGCTACAAACATGGGCATAAAAAGATGATAGGATTTTGTTTGAAACTTGAAGTAGTGTGATAGTTTTGGTCAAGTGAGTGGTTGGAGACATCTCAGAGGTAAGGAAATAGGTAAATCTGTGGAAAGCCCGAGAGCATAAATGATGAAGAAAGCCCACTGAAAATATCAGCATCTTTAAATGTGTTTTTAGGAAATGTCAAAACAGGCTGAAAGAAATTCATTGTAGCACTTAAAACAATCAATAGTAATTATTTTAAAAGAGCTCCTAGAAAAAAAATAAAAAGAAAAAGGAATATATTTTGACAAAGAATGTGAATAGGCAATCCATAGAAGAAAAACTAAAGATTGACAATAAACAACTGAACATATACTCCACTCCCAACTAATCAGGGGAACACAAATTATAACACTAAGACACTTTTTTAAAGAACTATTTAAAACATTAAACCAAATATAATACTGGTATAATTACAGACACAACAGGATTCTCATCTGATGTCAATTGCAAAGTAAACAGCTAAGTTTTTAAATTGATAGTATCTATTAATATTTTAAATTTGTACAGCTATGCTTCATAAATCTAACATCTAATCATTTCTGTTGAAAAATAAGATTATGCAGATTAGTAAGTGTATTGTGTGTGGTGTGTGTGTGTGTGCACATTGTTGTTAAGGACAGATTCTTAGTATATCTCTATAACGTGATATCATGCAATTGTTTATGAAAAAAGAAGTGGATACCTGTATATTTTCCAGGCTTTGTTTAGACAAAGAATCAAATGGCATAACAACTTCTTAGCACGATTTTCTTTAAGCAAAGGGAAAGGTTTCTATGGGACATGTAAGCACATATCGACATTTTTATAACCAGTCAGTGGAGTAATTTGATTTCTATGTAGAATGACCATCCAAGGTTTTCATATTGCTTCTGTCACTTCACATTCTTAGGATTCAGTTCAGAAGAGAGAAGCCACTCTATTTGTTCCAACTGGAAGGGATCTGAAACAGGGAATGAAGGATGTGAGCAAGTGTTCGAACATACTCAGACCCAATTAGCTTTTGCTAACCCAATGACATAAGCAATAACCTATTATAGCTCAGGAATCTGTCATTTGGTCTTTGGGTCCTCTTTTGGTTTTCCCTGGGTTCCCCCATGCAGTTACATGGAGCTGGAAGGTACATGTGGCCTAATTTACATGTTTGACCATTAGTACCAGCAAATGCCTGGGAACACCTGAGTCCTCTGCATGTGAGCTCACATCCATGGAAAGTGTAGACCCCCTTTCCTTCACGTAAGCAATCCGGACAGTGAGATTTAGTGACATGGCCTTTTGAGGCCTCGTCTCAGAGGTTGCAAAACCGCAGTCAGCTCCATCAGGTCAACTCACGTCTCTGGGTCACCTAAGATTCCAGATTCCACTTACTGACAGGAAGAGAGGCAAAGTCACATTGAACACAGGTAAGCAACCCAAGATGGTGGAAACGTTTGATGCTATTTGTAACCTCCTTCTCCTACTCAGAGCTAAGTGTCCACACCACCACGTTATCATCCAGGCTGACCAATGTGTGCTTCATGCAAGCAAAGGCAGGCTCACCCAGCACCAAAATTCAGAGGCTCCACAAGAGGAGACAAATGCCCCGCAGTTCTCTTAGCCTTTCCTGGGTAACTACATTGTTGGAATAGTGTAGAAAGAAAATTAATCATAATATGCTTAGAGGGACTTGTACCAACTCCATTGTCTTCTTTTCTGCAGTTGAACATAAGACCAGTAGGTGTCCAGTTTCCTGCCCCAGTCCTCATTCCATGTTCCCTTTCCATTCAGTCTTCAGGAGTTCATTAAAGTCTCTGAGTCACTGAATTAACCAACTCTACTGAAAACTTTGTTTCATAATATGTGGCAACATTATGCCAGCTTGGGTTCAGTTTAAAACCACAGGGTAATTTAAATAGGAGAGGGTTAATATAAGTAATTACTGTAGTGTAGTGAAAGTAATGATATGTTACCCTAGAATGAGAGAGAGTACCCAAGGATGTCAGTCCATGGAAGGGACCTTGCCTACCAGGCCTGGGCTCTGACTTCACCAGAGAGGCTATGGGTGCAGGTCAGTGCCTGACAGTATCTTGGTTTCCCAGGACAGAGCTGGTAATTAAGTGTGTTATGGTTTGGATGTGAAGTGCCCTCCAAAAGTTCATGTATAAGACAATGCAAGAAAGTTTGGAAGAGAAATGATTGGGTTGTGAGAGGCTTAACACAATCAGTGTTCTAATCCCCTGATAGGGATTAACAGAGTGGTCACTGAAGTGGTAGGCTGTGCTGGAGGAGATGGGAATTGGGGCGTGGCTTTGGGTATGTGTTTGTATTTGGTGGGTGAACTCTCTCTCTTTCGGCTTCCTTATCTTTACATGAGCTATTTCCCTTTGCCGCACTCTTCCCCCATGATGTCCTGCCTCACCTGGAGCCACAAGGAATGGAGCTGGCCTTCTATGGACTACGACCTCTGAAATGGTGAAACTCTTCTTCCTCTACAGTTGTGCTGGTGGGGTCATTTAGTCAAAGCAGAGAAAAACTGACTAAAACACAGCTACTGGGCAAACAGGAAGCACCCTTTGGACAGAGATGAGCTGTGTCCAGGATACCATGGTGCAGAGTGGAGGAGTCGTAGAGGCGGGAGGTTTGCCATGGATGGTGTTGTTTTGGGGATGGGCTGCAGGAGACAGGAGAGAAGGGGCAGGTGAGCAGAGCGAGTTGGACACCAGTATGGAAATGGGTGCGAGAACACTTGGGTTAGAAGGTCTGCGACAAATGATGTCTATGTCAAGTGGGAAGATTCCATGCTGCTTTGCGGTTGCAGGATTGTTGCGCTCTAGGATTCTCAGGCAGGTGGCTGGGGCAGAGCACTATCTGATGACCTACTCTGCAGTGGCTTGATGTTCAGCTCCAGGAGGCTAAGGGAACTCGTCCTTCTGCTGTGTCCCTCCAGCACCTTCTGCTGAGGAAGCTGATCATCACACACACTGACAGGGAGAAACACCTAATGCCATCTGTTACTGGGAAGCCAGTATTTAAAGGATGAATGAGGAAATGAGTTCCAACAAATGGATAACTGCACAGTAATGTGAGGGAATAAATGCTTTTTAATTAAATTATGGATTTAGGATTCTGTTCAGTGCAGTATGACTCACAAAAGTCAAAATATGGAATTAAACTGAATATCCATCAATGGAAGAATAAACAAAATGTGGCAAACGTACAGAAGGAAATACTATTCAGCTTTTTAAAAGAAAGAAATTCTGTCATTTGCAAAATATTGATGATCACAGAGGCTATGTCAGGTGAAATAAACCAGGCACAGGATGACAAATACCAATATTCTCATTTACAGGTGAAATCTAAAAAGACTGAATTCACAGAATTACAGAGTAAAATGATACTGAGCTTGGTGGGGCAGGTTTGGGAGACATTAGTCAAGGATACAAAGTTTCATGTCAGAGGAATAAATCATTGTAACACCATCATTATAGTTAGTAACAATATAGTGCATTCTTGAAAATCAGTGAGAGGTAAGTGTTCTCACCACAAAAATGTGAGTTAACACATTAATTACCTCAATTAAGATATTGTGCTATATATATATGTATATACATATACTTATTATATGTATTTATATGTATATGCACTACACATCTTTACAAAATCACACCACACGTGAAAATGCATATCATTTTATTCAGATATATAATTAATTAATTTAAAGAATATGATTCCTACTACCTTTATCTAAAAACATACTTTCATTATAAACATGTTCTCAGTGTTAACATTTATTGTGTTCCTCAAATATAAGACATATTCAGTATTGTAAAGCTATTAAATAAAGGTTTGACTCACAAGAGATATTTAAACTAAGAGCTTTTTAAATATATTTTTTATTTTACTTATACTTTGGCTAAGATATTTAAATAATTAATTCATTACTCAAATTTAAAACATACATTTAAAATTTCAAAATACAAAACTAAAGCAATTACTAGAAGATGGTTGATAGTCATAATGAAAACCTTTAAATAATCAAAAAATTCTCAAAGGTTTGGATTCAATTTTTAATGTCACATGCAGATCTAAATTCTAAATTTTATTATCATTGTCTATGTATAATTCTATTCTTAAAAATGTTTGCTTTTGTCATTTATGTCTGCTATTTATTCTATATACTTATGGAAAAAAATGTCAGTGTTACAAAAGTAATATTTTGCAGAATAGTATTTCAAAAGCTTAGCTTTAAAACAATGAGAAATATGCTTTAAAGAGATAATAAGATGTTATGTCAACTGATAAAATCATGAAAATGTCCATGTGCTGACTGGTTTTTAGGTCGTTCCTGAGAAAAATATGTTATATTTCTCTCACATTATATTATCAAATATATATATATATAACAAAAGTTATAAGACATATCTCCAAATTTTATAATGGTAAAAACTGAAAATATGAATGATATATCATTGGCACCAGGAACAATAAAATTCTCTAGAGAAAAAAAAATGGTTTTATATTTTACTTAGACTATTAGAGTAGAAACATGTGTAATAATTTTTCAGTGAATGAAGCACTGGAGAATTTAAATCTCCCATGAAAATATCAAATTTCTTAAACCATTATTCACAGTTGGTGAAGAAAATGTGATATCAACATCAATGCTAAATTTAGAAATAATACGCACCTAATAGGTTCTGTGCTTTAGGAAATATAATGGTGTTATTTTATGCTTCATCATTTCATGTTTTAAAAATATTCCCTCTTTAAGTCTAGCCTGAGTATCAAATAGAATATGATTTTCATCAGTTTAGTGTAAATGAAAAACGAGTGCATGATTTAAAGGAGATATGAAATTATATTTTCAGTTTCTCTTCTACAAAATGATTTCTAATGACAAAGGAGTGAGAAGCCTGACATTTGCACAATGATGTGGCTCATCCTCCAGCTCCTCACAGCCAGTCCTCTGAGGGCTTTATTTTTGTCAATCATAGGAAGCTCTTGAATTCACATACTTTTTCTGTTGTGTCTAATTTTTAACTTTTAACTTTTAGGAAACGTTAATTTCCCTGCACAACTGATTATGTAAATAAATGATAAACTTTTTTTAAAAATTTACTCCTTGCTTGTCTTGGTATCGTTGATTTTCTTACTTGTTTTGAACCATGTCTCTCAGCATCTCTGTCTCCCCTTCCCTGGACCTCGAAGGAACCCCTACCCCCATTTATACTTAGATAAATCTCAGTAATGAAGCTGATGAGAGAGCTAAATAACTAATTATAAAGACCTTCTCTTATGAATTATCTCCTGAAGAATGCATCTTGACATTTTTGGAGCAGGTCTTTTATGTAGTGAGTGAATATTGAAATTATTATATTCAGTCCTGTATAAAGAGTAGCATGATTAGGATTTTCACCTTGGTCTCTATAGTCCTTTTCCTTGACCATAAAATCTATTAGTAGGTAAAATTCCATTGTCACCTTCCTTTATCTCTGGTTCATGGCCTTGGCAGCATCCAACACACTGCCACCAAAGTCCGCTTGAGGCTGCCTCGCCTCAGCTAGCATCTTCCCAACACTTTGACTGTTACTTGAGGCTTCTTTTTACTTAGCTAAAAAAAATCATCTGATGTATTTGGAAGCATGTGACCTGAAAACAAAAGACAATAGAAGGTGATTCTAAATCTCTAAGTGGAGGAAGGACATAAAACATGGACCAAGAGGAAGATGCTATTAGAAGGTCAAGTGGTAAGTTCAATGATGGCCAACCACTGCTTCAAACATGGGTTGCTGAGGGCAGATATTATTCATTTATTCTCATTTTGTTTTTCATTTCATTTTAATTTGGTAATTACATATGAGAACAAAATGAAAAATTTTGTCTTCAGAATTCTGAGACACCCCTTAAGTTGATAAATATTTTCCACTATCCCAACCATAAAATTTAAAAAAAGAAAAAAAAAAACCTAGACATAAGCTTTTGCTAACTTATGTTGGGATTATTATAATTAAAATTATATTGGAGATTAAGAGCATATTGGAGTTGTAGATTCTCCTTTGAGCAAAATAATCTGTGTAAAAAAGAAATGATTGTAATGGTGATAATTACATGTGTGTTTGTTTCCACAATAAATTTTCATTTACAAAGGTATCAATAATACTCCTTTACAGCTAAAATTTGCAAGTGTATATCTTACTCATTTCAACTTTTTCAAGAAAGGGAAACTACCCTGTGTATATAATTTTCAACTTAACTATTTCCTAATTAAGTCTTCGTCTATTAAATAAAAATTTAAAAGAAAATTTTATTATACCCAGTTTCATCTTACAATCTTTTCTCTTTGTATTATCATAACTTGTGGTTACACATCTTAGCTGCAGTGTTTCTTTAATTGCTCAATCCAAAATCATGTAGGAGATGTTCAGTGTGAGGCAGAAACATGAAGACTAATGCCCCCAACACACCATTTCTTATCAGTGGAGATCAACAGGATCGTTTCAATTGAAATTTGATACAACTCCAAACACGTAGTAAACGTCTTTAAATTTATCTTCCTATAAGACGATGTGATAAAAGTTATTTATAATGTTGGGAGAAGTAAATGAGATCATGTGTTCTGAGTGTCTGGGAATCTCCCTGGAATGCAAGGGGCTGGCAGCTGGTGAACCTCATCTGCTGGCTGGGGGTCCCACACAGGAACCTGGGAGCTCTACTCAGACAGGACAGGACAGAGATGGGAAGGTCCTAAACTGCTTTGTCCCAAGCATAGTACTTCGGGTACAGCTGACATGATCATTGCTAGAAGGATTGCATGTTTCTCTTGGAGGCGAGCCTTCTCCTTGTTTGAGAACATTCTGACTGAGGAGGAGTCTGCCTTGTAGGGTTTTTTGGACAACACTGAAAAGGTATCAGTGTACTGTTTGCTAACGTGGATATTGTTTAAATTTGCATTAGACAAACCATTTAGAAAACAACTAAATGCTGATGATTACAATGTGTGCATTACATTAAAACTGTTAATTTGCAGCAGTAATAATTTAGGATGCTAATTATAATCCTGAAAAGCAGATTTAAAAGTGTAGCTGGCACAACTAATGTTAATTTGTCCTTTAACGTTTATTGAAAGCAATATATCCAATGTAATTACAGTGCATGTCAACTAGCCTACTATTTTATTGTTTAAATGTATGATCCCTTAATTGGCTTGATTAAGATGACTTACCATCTGTTGAGAGTTTTGTTGTGTCATTTTCCTGGGTTTTACATGACTTATCAATGATAAGAGATTGCCTACAGCACTTGCCATTGATTTGGAGATCATTTTCCTGATGTTTATCCATTAAATTTTTCAGTATTGTTTGTCGTCATTTCCTCTCTGCTTATGAAATCAAGAGTCATGGTATGTCTTCCTCTCTGGACACTGAAAATTATGACCAATACCAGAGGGTCCTAGGTCAGTATTTCAAGAACTACAATTCTGTGACAAGAAGGCTGTTCCCAGCCACATTTGTTCTGTGAAAGTCATGTTTCCACTCCTCCATTACTGCTTCACCTTACAGTTGCTTGTTGATGCAATAGATATTCAATTTATGACACTAAAATTTTGTTCTTCTTTTCTTTGGTCCTGGAGACTGACCCCAAAGCCTCAAGCTTGCTAAGCATAAGATCTACCACTGAATTGCCAAGAGCATTCTAACTGTCTTCTTGATTTTCCATAGAACCTACAGAAATAACTGAAAAATTTTGGAATTAATTAAGAATAAGCTCTCATTAAAACAGAAAATGTCTTTCATACCACTTGATGGACCCTTTCATTCTATTTTTTTACTTATTAAATTTTTATTATCACTGACAAGAATAAAAACATAGTCTCCCTTTTCTATAAATGAAAATATAAACATATCCTAGAAAATTTAAAACAGTGAGCTTTAAGTGTGCCAAATGCTTTCATTTAAAAATGTGCTTTCCGATTTTATTTGCTTTTATGTACCAAGTTTTTATTTGGAAGTCATTTTCCTTCATATTTTCAGGGTCAAATAGCAATCTACATATCTACCCCTCCTATCCTCACTCTCAATATTGTCTCTGCTAATAGCATAACTTTGATATTTGTATTGCACCTGGAGCACCTTAGGTAATTTGCAAAAATTTTAACATTTTTGTAGTTGATTTTTGTTAGTCAACAGGGTCATATAAGATTGAATAATCTGTGAAGAAATATTTAAAACCAGTAGTTTTGTGTGGAGTTGCTTAAAACGATCTGCTATTTAGGGCAGATATGTTTGCAAGATTACATCCTAATTTTTTTTCAAGACATAGTTCCAGGTAAACTAAACCTTATTTTGTAAAACTTAATGGAAATGATTTTGAAGAACATAGCCTTGCTCCAGGATGCTGGTAATTTTCAGTTGACTGGTCATTCAATTTGCCTTTTTAAAAATGTCTCCGAAGAAATTTTGCTTTAGATTCTTCCTCAAAATATCAAGGGGAAACCATTTAGGATGCAAGCACGTGGACACACATGTTCAAAGCCCTGGTGGGATATTCTGCAATGGCAGGTCTCTATTTCTGTTGTTCTAAAACACCAGAGTCACATCTGAAAAATCCCACTCTTGTTTAGAACCATGAAGAAATAAGTGAAGTATGTGTGCAAGAGATTCTATGATGTACTACTACTAATTTATAGAAGAAAGAGAGACTGGAGTTCCTATTTTCCCTGAAGACTTGGTGTATTAAACACAGAAGGTTTGACATTGAGCAATATTGATACGACCAAACACACACATGCCTATATCTACACACTCAAACGCATGTTTCTCTTTTTGGATTAGTTGACATTAGTGTCAAAATAAGTGTGGCATTATCTGTCATGTGTCTAATACCATGGCATTACTGCAGAGGAGACATAGTACTGGATGATTCATGAATATTATTTTCAGTGAGGGCAATAATGTTGGAAAATAATTATCACTAGCCCCATTTGAGAAATCAGGAAATTTATTTGGAGAGATTATGGAGTTTAAGTGTATCCAAGCACAGGAAAATATGGCTGCCTAGTTTTAATTACAAATTTTGTCCAGTCTCATAGAGTTTATGAAACTACATTAAATATATATACACAGCATTCATTTTTAAAGTTCTCATGACAAAATTTTCTAAGCTAAACCATAATTAATTTCAAGCACCCATATGAATATACAATATGATAAAATATTGTTCTTCAGTGCAAAAATAAAGTTACCTTTGTTCTGAAGACAAATAAAAGTTACTACTCTATTCAAAATATATTTGTATGTTCCAAAGCTATTGTAAAATAAATAAGTACACACACACAAAATACACAAACTAAGGATGAGGATGCTTAGTGCTTCTTCTGAAACACATTTAGGCACAACTTAAAAATGCCCATGCATGCAAATTTGGTGCTTATTTCTGCAAATTGAAAATTATGCTGTCAATCAAGGGCACTCAAGCACATAAGCTCATGTACACAAAGTACGGACCCAGATCTCATCCCACCAAACCAAAATTATTATGGACTATTCTAAATTCACTAAAGCATGTTTAAATTCCTCTACTAATATTATTATAGAAAATGACCTTCAGTGTATGTTAATTATGAGAAGATGGGAGTGATAATTAGATACTTTGACTTTAAAGAAGCAAGTCTTGGAAGTTATACCACCTTCTCTCATGAAAGTAGCATTCAAAGTTCAGATGTTAAATAGAGGCAGTTTCCATCATAGACCAACGCCTTGTAAATTTTCTTGGGAGGCACTTTAAAGAAAAAAATATGTTTGGCACAGGAACTTGCATTTAACTAAAAGCATCTTTTAAAAATGGGCATTAACATATTAGCAGGGAATGCTTCATCCCAGTCTTTAGCTCTCAAGCACTTAAAAATGCAATGGCCCCACAAATCACATTATCATCACTTTGCCTACCTTCATCACATGTCAGAGCAACAGCTGCCCCAGTACCTCTGAGTGTGCCTGAGGCTACAGGAGACATCTGTTTGCTGACAGCCTCAGATCAAATGACAAATGGGAGACAGAGATGTCAGCGCTTGGCAAGGTCAGAGGCCTTACCTGTTGTTAGTTTCCATTGTAGACACAGAGTTTTTCTTCATTTGATGGACAGACAGGAAAATGATGAGCATACAGTCAGTTGATGATGATACTAATTCTTCTTCAATTAACATTAGGCGTGGTATGGAAAGAAACATGATTCTTTTATGATGGACAGGTGTTTGCTGACACATATTTCTTTCCTTTTGTGTTGACTTCCGTTCATTATACTTTAAAAATAATCATGGGGAAGGGGAAAAGTCATCACAGATGTTTCTTTCAGTCTGATCAAAGTAGAATGAGGATTCCAGATTTCATTTATTTTGAGCAATAACTGAGTGGTCTTTTAATTTCAACTTTATACCTCTTTCTCATTTAAAATCTTAGTCTAGTTCTTTTAAACTAGGAAAAAACAATTTTGCACCTTATATTTACTGAATATTACACTGATTATTATTACTACTATTACTATTATTAGTAGTATATTGTCAATTATTACTATTATTATTACTATTACTATTATTATTATTGTCATTTTACAATAATAAGGATTGAACCCAGGGTCTCAGGCATGCTAGGCAAAGGTTGTACCACTGATCTATAACCTCAACTCTCAAAACTGTTTTTTTAAGTGAATATAATACATGCCAACACCAAGTATGTTTTTATATTGGTCATTCTTAACCTGTGTTTTAAGTTTGGGTGAGAATTTGATTTCTCTATGAAACCAGGTTGAAGAATATTATTTCCTCCCCACATGCCTATGCAAAGAGAAGTTCTCAGTGCTCAAAGAAAGATGCTGGAAGCCTTTCTGCATGGTCTTTCATTCTGTTAAGTTTTATCACCCCACTTGAGATACAGCCTTTTTTGAAGAACTCTTGATGATAAGAAAAATGTGCCTGAATTTCCCATAGAGAGGTGTTTTATCTTCCACCATCCCTGTGTGACTGTTATAATATTTCTTGGTTATTTTATGCTGTTTTCACCTATTTGTGTTGTTTCTTTCATTGCTAATTTTGCTTGAGTCTAATGTAGTCAATATTAATCAATGATTTACTGGCATTATTAAACCATGATTAATTATGAAATCTACAGTTTATAACGAGTTTTATCTTAATGCAGATGAAATCTGTCAGATGTGCTTGTAAATTTAGTATTTTACTTTTCCTTTCAAATCTCTATATTTATCTATTTATCCAATCCATTAAATCACTAATATCTGGGAAAATGCCTAAAGTAAACACCTTTTGTCTTCATGTTAGCCATTCTTTGATGAACAAGTTTTGTTTAGAAAATTTTCACTTTTTATTCCCTTGGCTATTTTCAAATTTGTTTTGCTTTATGTCTTATTCAATACCTAATAGCCCTTGTATCCTCCAACCTTATCTTCTCTGTAATAAGATAATATTAAATTTCAGACTTTAGTTCAAAATCAATCTGATGTAACAGTTGGGATAGATTCCTTCACCAAGTGCAGTGAACCGCCTGAGTGAGGGCTGAGTCCATCCTTGAGAATCCACAAGACTCATTTAAGAATTGAAGGTGCGAGTGATATCCACACACTCTGTCTGAGTGCAACAGAAGAGTCAACACAAACCAGTGGTTGAGCAATGAACTCTGGAAGGCTTTTAAAAGTATTCATTTATATCTGGTCTTGAAGAATAAGCTTCCTTTTTTTTATGAAATCTTAACTCATTGTCTTTCAATTTATATGTCTGTTTATAAATTTTTATTAAAGTATTTGAAGCACTGTTGTCTTTAAGTCTTTTTCCCCTGTAGATGTCTGTATTTATATGCACTCTTTCAACTTTCTGAAAAGAAATGTGAAGCGCAAGACAAGATTTAAAAGTCCATAGTTCAATGAACTGAAAATATAGGAAGCTCTTTACTTTTCTTGATTTGGACAGGACTCTTACTAATATCACCTACAATCTACTGGTGTATTTTAGAAGTCTCCTTAAGTTATTTTAATTTGTTAACTCATAGCTTACTAAGACATTGTCTATTTCACATGAAATGCCTGTTCTGTTCTTGTGAATTTGTTCTGAATTAAATTCAGAATTTAGCATTGTTTGGAACGTACTTCTACTTTAAGTATGTTACTGAATAATTCAATAAGCTATAAGACACAAAATACCTAGTTATAAACTTATTAGTTGTACAAGATGTGTTTCATCTATTATTTAGGAAGTAGAATTTAATTCCATGTAGATATGAACTATGACAAGGAGGTAACATTCTCACCAAAATACCCAAATATTTAGTAAATTCCCAATTAAAAATCTAACCTAAGTTTCTGATAAATCTTTCAAATGCTTCAGGAAAAGTTAAAAAAAAAAAAAAAAGAAAAAATACAAATATCATTTTCACCCTTAGGTATGGGAAATAGCATAAAATTACTGTAGCTGATACAGTATAGAAGTCACTCAGGCATATACAGTTTAGAATGAACAGAGATATGTATTTCTCAAATAGTTTATGCTTCATACTAAGGATACAATTTTAATCCCTGTGATATTTCCTTTGTGACATTGATGCAAATATGGACAACTCTTTAGAAACACATGAAAAGAGATGCCATTCGTACAGAAGCAGCAAGGACCAGAAGATTTGCTCCCTAGATTCTGAACCACGCTTTCCAACCGCTGTGGGGACCACTGAGACCTTCATCCGCGAGAGTCAACTGGGTGAAACAGGAATTCGTTGACTTTTATCTGGCCAAAAAAAAAAAAAAAAAAAAAAAAATCACAGGAAAAGACAAATCCACATTCAGAGTGAGGTGGTTTAACAGGCCTCCCTCAGTAAATGTTCAACTCATCAGACCAACAGTCAGATCATAGAACATTGAATAACACTATTGGGACACTAGAACTAACTGACACAAACAAATTATTTTTCTCTGCTCAGAAATGAGTAGATTTCAAGTTCTGTCGACATACCGGTCACTCAAGAAAATCTTACCCTGGCAGTGAAGACCTGAGCACTGAACTGGCTTCTCTGGAGTCCTAAGTAGTATTTGCATCTCTCTCCAGCTTGCAGTGGGGCTGTGGCATCTTAAAGCACATCTCTATTGGTGGTTATTTGCTTACAAGAAATTTTGCTCCTTAATCAATTTACAATGAGAATTATATTTATAATGAGAATTGTATTTACAATGAGAATTTTATCCTTTGTCAATTTGCAATGAGAATGCATTACCATATATTAATCAAGATTAAATGAGAAATACTAAAATAATTTGTTAAATTTATAATTTATAAATACAAATAGGAAAGCTAGACAAAAAAAAAAAAAAATCTTTATTTGAAACAAACTTCATACTCTTTAAAGCAATAATGTTGACCAGTATCAAAGACCTTTATCAGCTAATTGTCTCTTCCCATGACATTTTTATCCAAGGTAGGAAGGGAAATTTTAATTTTTCAAAATCATGATGAAAAATAAACATCATAATACAAAATAGTCAGAAAATGGAAACTATTGATACCTTCATATATTTATTTAAAAAGTGACTATAAGCAAGCAAATGAATGTATTATTATAGTATTGTTGAAAATTTTGAAGAAAGTACTGTATTTTACCTTTGATGAATATTTTCTGAGCAGGAATCACATTAACTAAAGTAGCATATGGTGCATCTCTACTATCCTTATCTAAAAAGGTGTTTATTCTTTGAGTTATCATAGGAATTTATATAAAAATAATAGAAATGTGAGTATTAAGGATAAAATCAAGGGGATTGCTTTCAACCCTTTCTGTTTTATTTACATGTGACCCAAACTTTATTTAATAGCAGCCAATAATCAATCCATTTTCATCCCTGTTCTAAACAGTATGTCTCTGATTGGAATTGAGAA
The DNA here is from genome assembly GCF_902686445.1 of Sciurus carolinensis. Classification (NCBI taxonomy): domain Eukaryota; kingdom Metazoa; phylum Chordata; class Mammalia; order Rodentia; family Sciuridae; genus Sciurus; species Sciurus carolinensis. Next base: position 8,019,218 of record NC_062217.1, on the reverse strand, counting down.
GATGGGCATTTGACCTCATATTTTGATCTGGAAACAAGGTCCTAATACATAATAACAAATTTGGAATTGAATATTGCTACTGCTTAGAATACACACACACAAAAAGAGACACACCTACACACATATAATTTCACATGAAAATTTTATATATTTTGGTCAACATTTTCTATATTAACTTTAATCAAATGAGGAAAGTCTTCTTGAATTCTAGTTCGAAATGACATCTAGCTTTTGCTGATTGTTTACAGTGGTACAAACCTTTGATGCAGATTACTAGCACTCCTCATAATGGAGAGTAAAGAAAAATCAACATCGGACTCCTGGATTAATTTCTACTAACTATAATGCTTGTAAGGGTAGATTTTAAAATAACATAAAAAAATGTTCATATAGCTCCTGTCCTTATCTTCCTACTCAGCAAAATAAAATTTTCTGAGATCTGGGGAAAAGTAGAATTATTACAAAAACTTAGTCTTCCACTGTGACTGGTGTTTACTTTGTATGATTTCCAAAACTAATCTCACAACTTCTTCATCACTAGCACACAAACATAACCATTGATAATCACGTAACTTTGAAGGTGCAATAAAATTAAGGGGGGGGGTGTCATAGTACACAGAAACATTTTTAATAAAATCACAAGAGGGCATTTTTAGAATAAACAAATAGCATTGAAAAATGAAAGTAGCAAATTTCAAAACAAAACTCAAAAAGAGTAAGACTGAAAGACAAAGTTGAGAAAATAATACAGAAAATGTAACAAAGAGACAGAAGAGATGAAGTAAGAAAGAAATTATCAGCTCGTCAAAGAAAAAGGACACTATACCTCAAACTCAAATTGGAGTTTCACAAAGAGAGAAAATTGAGGTAAAGAAATTATCAAAGAAATAAGTCTAGGAAATTTCCCCAAATTGAAAGACATAATTTTCTTGACAAGGTCACGTAGTTCCAAGTCAATGAACAAAAACAGAACTTTGTCAGGGCACATCTGTTCAAATTCAGTTCGTGGAGAACAAAGATAATCCTATAGTCTTGGAGGGAAAGCATTAGTGTGAATATCAATGTCTCAGAATCAATACAGGAAGCTGGGCTGAGTGAAGCCCTCCCATCAAAGTGAAAGTATCCCTGAAGAACAGGAATTCCAAGAACTAATTCTGCGCTCAGTCAACTCAGCAGGAGCCTATGATGCAGGCAATTCCACGTACTTCTTCTCAGCATTTCCATTGTTCTTGTCCTGGCTTCTCTTATAGAAAGGAGCAAAGAAAAACATGACATTAGTTTGGAAAAGAATTTACCATAGAGAGAGAAGAAAATTCCCATGTGTCTGAAATGCGTCCTAGAGACTTAGGAGTTAATTTTTTTAAAGAGCATAAAAATAAAGTGCATTTAAATACTAGATTACTATTGACTCCAGGGAAAACAAAGTGGTTCCATGCAGTGTTAAACTCCTACTGGACTCACCTGAAATGACGTTCACCTGTGGTCATCTGTAAATATAGACCGGTGTTGGGCCAAGTTGAGGAGAACTGGTTTGTCTAATGGATGTGAGTGATCGTATTATTCACACTGTGGATTGGAATGTGAGATGTAGTTCTCTATGTTTAGAATTTGAAATCAATGGTCATACCCAAACTTGAAACCTCAAGAACTAGAATAATGCAATTTCTGTTAAGAGATAAGGAGTTAAAGTCTTGCTAAAGCCTTAGAAAATTAATAAAATTTATTTCTGAGTATTGCTACAGATGGGAGAAGAAAAGACAGAAAACTCTCCTTTCCACAGTAATGTAAACAATTTGACTTTTAAAGCAATGTGCTTATATGACTGTTCAAAAGAATACTGATAGTTTAAAAGAAAATAAAGAGATGCTAATAAAAAACAATAAAACTTTCACAAAATATTCAAAGATGCATATGTATAAGAGATGTTCATTTCTTACATGGTAGTAAAGATCAAGTAAGAGAATGAGAACAAAATCTTCTCAATGACACCTAAAATTAAAATAAAACAGTTTAGCTTGGTGCAGAGGCACATGCCTCTGATCCAAGCAACTAGGGAGGCTGAGAGAAGGATTGCAAGTTCCACCCAGCCTGGATAACTTAGTGGAACTCTGTCTCAAAATAAAAATAAAAATGGACCGGGAATGTGGCTCAGTGGTAGCAAATCCCTGGGTTCAATATCCAGTGTCAAATAAATAAATAAATAAATAATAAATAGAGAAATACCAAAGCAATCTTGATATTTAAAACATTCTTTAAGTGGTATATCTGACATTTATTAAAAATCTCCTCTCAAATTTACTGAATACAAACTTAATTTAGAAAACAGGAGAAAATTTAAAATGCAGAGTGTTGCTCCTCAATCCTAACTGTGTTGTACCTTGATCACCACTGGCACCTATAGCTTTCATTACTACAAAGAAACCAAGCATCTGTCACACAAACACAAACTAGGAAGAATGCCCAACATTGCAACCGTGCCCATGTGGAAATGAAGAAAAAAAAAGAAGATTTTTTTTGGTCAACTAGTATTATTCTATATTTTATCAGTTCTATATTGTTTCCATGTGTGATATTACATATCATAAGGAAATTGTTATTTCTATTACAGTAATTTGCTCACAGATACTTTTTTTTAATTGTGCTAATGCCAACTCTACATTTAGGATAAGCTCTAAAACACTTCGTATGTTTGCTTTCATAAATTAAAAATACCCCTCAGTGTTAAAGGAGATCTTGATTTAATGAACAAGAGGAAGCAAGAGTACATCTTTAATGCATGCTGGTATGAAAGAATGCTGTTAAGTTTTAGCTAAAGGGATAATTTAAAACACAATTGTTGTCAAAATGTCATTGCATTAACCTGATTCGCCATTTCTTATTGATTTGAAAAATTTGTTTATTTTTTCATTTGGTTCCCCAACAGGGATTGTATGTGAATATTCATAATTTTTACAGTCAATGGCCATAAAAATAATGACATTCCTTTGTATCAGGTGGAAGTATAAACTATTTACTGGTTTGTTGCTTCTTACCTCTGCCTTCGTTTCTTAATACTTGGATTGCTTGATCCATTCGAAATTACCTTCCATAGATGTGATTTCTATCACCCAGCATAATGCACCCATCACAAAATGTCATTTTAGATGATAAAGTCATGAGTAGGTTACTGAAATAAATCTACATGCACTTATGAAGAACATAAATAATGGATTTCCAATGCAAATTTGAATACTAGCAGTGGAATCCTTCAGACATTTTTTATTTGTAGCCTCTTTTTTTATTGTGTTCTAGAAGATAAATATATCAGAAAATGTTTGCCACCGTCACAGATATCAGCCTTAAAAATCCCATCTAAGTCTAGGCATTATAACATCAAACAAATCATATGTACTGACATTTGATAATTTTTCACTCTGTTTTTCTGTTTTCCCCTTACCTGGCAATTGGATTTGATTCCTTTCGACTGGTGTCTGTTACTCAGTGTAGCTCAGCCATGGTACTGAGGACTGAATGGGCTACGCATTGATCAACTGGACACTGTTTGTGGCCTCCAATAATTCACAGTGACCTGATGCGTGAAAACACAGATGTAATGGAAAGAGTCTAGGTGAAGTGTGGTGACGTCTACGAAATACAACGAGAAAGCAATACAATGAGAATTGCTTGTACCAGAGCACCTGGCTCACCTTGTGGAATTCGATTGCAGCTGGAGTTTCTTTCACACTTGCCACATTTCATAAAAATTTGGGTTGGTGATGCTAGCGGTTCAAGGAGATGGGACATTAATAGCCCATGATGGAGACTGGTGTTTTTTGATGAATTAATTATAAGAAAATACTATGCTCAATGCAGTGGCCACTAACCATAAATGGCCATAGAGAACTTGAAGACAGATTTATATGACAAGCTATTTTGTATATAATAAGCTAAACATAATAAAGAAAACTTAATATACACATTGGTGAACTCAGTTCTGCTGCTTGAGAGCACTGTGGACTTCCTAAGCCATTTAATTTTTATGATCTTGACCCTTTTTTTTGTAGAACAGGGTTAATTGTCCCAACTTTAAATGGTTGATTGAAGAGTCAAGGTACCTCACGTAAAGTATCAAACTTAGCGAGGCGACCATAGGAAATGTTCAACAAAGGAAAGCTAGCACTGTGACCACTTTAGAGGTAAGGATAGTCTGAAGTTCAGGGCCTTACCCAAGGCCAACGCTGGTGAACCTTGGGTAGGGAGCCCTACGGGCAGCTGTCCTTGTTCTTCATCTGTATTCTGAGCTGATCACCTTCTGAACTTTCTTAGTGTGCTGGGTAGGTCCTGGCAGCGCTGACTTTAGGCCTCCTGTGCCTCGGTCTGTCTTTCAGGGTTTGTCTGGGGCACCACTGTGGGACTGGATGCCCCAGCGCGAGCCGATCACAGCGGGTGGGGCCGAGGAGGGCAGTGCACCTGGAGGGAGTTCCTTCACACAAGACCTCTGGACCCTCCACTCTGAACTTGCTTCTCCACAAAGGAGGGGACACTGATGCTGAGTGAGGATGGGGCATGACGATTCCAAGCTTCTTAGAGTAAAGCAAGCAGAACACACTACCACTTGTCTTCAGGGCAGTGAGTGTAACCCTGCAGAATTCTCATGCAAGAGATTCATGGCGACTCTCCCGTGGCCCTCAATTCAGAAAAGCACAGGTGTTAGGAACTGTTGCTTCTATGCAGATCCCATGTTCAATGAACCTCAATAAAATATATAAAACTTTCTGTGTATATAAAAAAATGATGAAGATACATTTTATTTTTCTATTAAAATCTTACATTTTTAAAATTCACTGTGTCATCACTGTGCAAGTGGCCAGCAAGGGAAGGTCTGTGTATGTAAACCATTTATCCAACTTTACCTTTTCAGTCTCTCTCTCTCTCTCTCTCTCTGCTTCTCTCTCTATCTCTATCTCTATCTCTCTATGTCTCTATCTCTATCTCTTTCTCTCTTTTCCACAGTAATGTCTTGTATTCCTTCATGTCTTAAGTGTAATGTAATCTGCTAACAAAATCAGTATCTTGCCAGACTTGTTCTAGAGAGTTCCAGTTTACCAATATGGTAATTAGGAAAAGTACATTTCTTCAAAGAAAATAGGGATATCCCAGATTGTTCATATTCAACACATAGTATATTCTTTTCTTTTTGAGTGTTCTGCTTCTTCAAAATTAACCTCTCACGAGCCATAATCGAAAGGACACCTCAAGCTGTGAAATCCTACAAATATTAAAAGGATAATAATGTTCTCCTAATCTCATATGTGAGGGGAAGTGTACCAGGACCCAAATACCCCACCTAAAATGCTCACAGGCTGGGGCTATGGGGACCCTTGTAGCCTGGCAGACACAGTCTCTTTCTGGCTGCACGCAGGTACATTGAGTTGCAGCAGGTGTGTGGGGGACATGGATCAGATGCTTCTGTTCCCCAGAAACTGGCATGCACTCTTTCAGAATTCTGCCTCTGGACCTCATGATGGAGAGGGAGTTGCTGGCCCTGTTTGCTGGAGGTCAGAACTTGGGTTGATAAACTCTTCTTAGTTGACAATGCTGCTTCCTATTTGCTTTGTTGTGAGCTGAGAGAAAATTTTAAATTTTAAAATGCTTCCAGCGAGCAGATAGCAAAGGGATGCTCAAGTTTTATTTCTGCAAGCCCCCCACTGCATCTGTTCTGAATACCAATAAAACAGTCAGTTAAGCAAGGCTTCCCTCAGAGGTGAAGGAAAGGAGGTACTGAAAGTTAATAAAACCTTGGACACCAAAGGTGATCAGATGCTCTCAAATTCTAGGACAGCTGGGGGCTTACCAGGTTCCTCACCTTTGCTCCTCTGGAAACAAGATGAACCTGGGCTCAGAGTAGATGTAGTCAAAAGCAGTATGATTTCAGAAATCCTCAAGGCACCTGCCTCATCTGCACATGGTTAAGGTGATCTCAAAGCACTTACATGCTGCAGGGGCTAAAAGCTCAAGTGTCCCATGGGGGAAGAGCACTGAACAGGGTTGACACAGGTGCCTCTATAGAGGTGTCCCCACAGCAGGGAATGAGGACACAGGGAGAAAGCAAAGAGCAGAACCCACATCTGTATCTCAACGTTAGCAGAACAGAGAACGGATGTGCCTGTTTCCAGCTCTTTTCTACCTGCTCCACCACCTTCAGTCCCTGCTACTCTCCACCCACCTCATGGCACAAGGATTTCCTGAAACACAGCCACCGTGTCTATGAAAATGATGTTATTTTCTTTCCACACGGTTCTTGCTTCTTCGCCAGATTTGACTTGGCCAATCACCCTTAGCTCTGACAGCAGCCTGCCTGGGTTCACTTGCACTGCTCCAACACAGCACCACAGACTGGGAAATGCAGAAACCAGAGGAATGTATGTCTCATATTTCTGGAGCCTGGGGAAGTCCAAAATCAAGGAGCCAGCAGGTTTATGTCTGGTGAGGGGCCCGTCTCTGCTTCCAAGATGGTACCTCCATGCTGTACGCTCCTGAGGGGAGGAACTCTGCCCTGACCTGGAAAAAAGCACAGAAGTGAGCAAACCCATCCCCTTGAGCCCTGCACAGTAGTGTGACAGAAGATGGAGCCCTCAAAATCTAACCATTTCCCATTCGGTCCCCTCTCCCTACACTTTTGCAATGGAGATTAAAGGTCCAACACATGAAATCTCGAAGGATAGAGTTAGACCATACACAGCACTTCCAGGAAGCCTTCCTCAACCTCTACTGGCCCCGACTCCAGACCTGTCAGCAGGTATGAATGCCCATAATAGAAGTGACCATGGTTGGGTAGCTGATCAGTTGTGAAGGGGTAAACAGGGAAAGGACAGTGAAGGGCAACTGAGAAACACAGGGAGCATTTTCTGACAGACAGGCTCTTGGAAGACGAGGCCTGGTATGTGGAAACCTCTCCCAGATATGATTACATCCCCTGAAGAAAAGCTATTGCTGCAAGCTCAGGTCGCACTCCATCAGGTGACCTGGACTCTCCCCCACCGCCTGAATTCTGTCACAACCCCCAATCACCCTGTCAACCAAAACATCAAGACAAAGGAACATCTACAAAGAAAGCTACCTGGTGGCTATAGAAGGGGTAATAAACCAACTAAGGTGACAGGAAACTGAAGCAAAAAGAGGGTACTCGATTTCCTCAAAAACTCCACCACACCATCCTCTCTTGGAGGTGGTTCGTGCAATTCCTATGTTGTCGGTCAAAAGTCTCAAGGTAGTCCTGAGGTAAGGCTCTCTGGAAACTTCCCTGGGATCCCAATAAAATTGATTGACAACAGGGTTGCACCACCCTTTTCCTCTCTGAGAAGACCCACTCTCTTCCTTGAGAATGTCTCATTTTTCCCCATGTGCTGTCCATTTGGGGTCCAGGTCCTTGGCATCCAGAACAAATTGAGCAAGACAGGCAGAAGTAAGAGGCAAAGTACAGATTTATTGAAAGTGAAAATGAGAGTTATAATAGTGAGAGCGTCTCAAGACCCCAATATCTGGGTGAGTCTGGATTCATAGGCTGAGCTATGCCTGGGTCCCACCTCCAGGAGTCCTGATTGATTGAAGACCTAGTAGGACTTGTTCCCATTGGTTTTGGTATTTTTGCTGAATTAGAATGCAGAACTTATGGTGAAAGTTGGCAGGAGCTGTCATGATAATGGGACTTATCTTAGAGTTCTGATGACTCCTCCATCTTGTGCTCCCCCAGCGTTTTTCTTGTACCCTGCTCCGCCATCTTGATGTCTCTAAACTCCTACCTCTCTGTCCCTTCTAGTAAACTCATACTCTGAGCAATAAGTCTGAAATCTTTCTGGCATGTTTGCAGAAACTGGGGAGAAAGAACAGTATTCTGCCTTAGCTTCCTGGAAAGCCTCATGCCCTTAGCAACCTCCAAGTCAGAGATGGCTCCCTCCACATATCTGTTTGTGCTCAGCTACTCCAGTTCCAGGAGGTAAAAGGTTGCCTATTGCATCTTGGTCTCCTAGAACAGAACCCCATATGTTGTAAGTGCTTAGTAAAAGGTTACTGGAAGAGAAAACTTTAAAATAGTGCTGAAAATGTTTTCCTCTGTATATTCTAATGATGCATTTGAATCAAATTGAGCAGTATATGTAGTCGTTGAAGGTTTACCAATGGGAAGCATATTATTTTAGTTGCTAAACATTGTTAACAAAAATGGTAACATTCTTGTTTTCTGTCAAGAGAAGATTATAAGTGAAATATGGTTGATATCAGAATGACACACATGTAGAAAATGGAATATACAAATGGACTCCAGCATGTAAAACAATCATGATAAGTTTGTGGGTAGGAACATATGGACCTCACTATGTTAGTCCTTAAATGGCACTGCACTGGCAGGGGACGTCATGAAATACACATTATGTAATAAATTAAAATACTCAAGTTTAGGTCTCTGATTTTACATCTTTACAAATCTACTTATCTTCTGCTTCTAATTTACTTTATCTCATTTCTTTCTTCAGTTTCCATATGAGCTCCCTCCTCTCAATATAGATCCATATGGTGCTTGTGCACAGAAAGCCTCCTAGCTCAGAGCAGGCAAGTGGCTTCCCTCCCAGGCGCTGCAGTCCACTCGGTTCCTCGCGCATCCTTACCAGATGCTTACTCTTAGCTCTAAGAGGGTTGCTGAGAGGCATATTCGTCAACTACTGCCTTATGTAACCACTGGCCATCTGTCTTGCCATTGCCTCTAAGAGGCTAAAGATTCCATTTCCAGAAATTCCACATGCACAACATGTACATTCAATAAAAGTTTCAAAGATGTTTAACCACGTTCTGCCAAATGATGTTTGCTGAAGTTGTTTTGAGATGCAGCAATCAAATCACAATATGAAGCAAAAAATGGCCTGTGTGCAGGCAAATACATACGTTCCTAATATATATGTTACAAAGTATGTGTCTATACATATTAACACAACTTCAACATACATACGACTACTGTTGGACACCTGGCTTGAGACAGTTTTTATGTAAATTTCATTGTTTTTCCACACATGTATACAGATTTTTAAAATGTAACAAGATTTGATCTTTGACCCATTCTGGAAGAAACTTGAGTAATCACTTGTAAAACCCTATGGTGAATAATATTTTATCGGTCCCTCCCTGAAATTTGTCATGATCCTTTTAACTTCTTTGTCCTATCCTTTCTCACCACTCCACACTGACTCTAGTTGACCTCTGATCTGCTGTTTCCCTGGACCCTAAAAGGCACTTCCAAGGACTTGATATAAATAGGATCATACAGCAATTGCTCTTTACTATCTTATCCTATGTTAGTCCTTAAATGGCACTGCACTGGCAGGGTACGTCATGAAATACACATTATGTAATAAATTAAAATAGTCAAGTTTAGGTCTCTGATTTTACATCTTTACAAATCTATTTATCTTCTGCTTCTAATTTACTTTATCTCATTTCTTTCTTCAGTTTCCATATGAGCTCCCTCCTCTCAATATAGATCCATATGGTGCTTGCGCACATATTTTATATGAAGAATCATTCATCTTAAAGCAAATATCAACTGTTTATTCTTTTGAGAATTTTAGCAGTATCCTGTATAGATATAACAGGATACTGTTATACCTACTCACCTTTGTTGATGGATATTTGGGTGATTTACAGTTTAAGGATGTTACAAATAAAGATTTTTATGAACCAGCATGGTGTATGACTTTGCTCAGACAAGTACTTATTTACTCCACCTGCATTACGAGGGCGTAGAGTTGATGTAGTAATAGACATATGTTTAATAAGCTGCCAGACTTCTTCCCGTCAGCTGTAACTTGGTGTCCTTTTCTTTCAAATTCTCACCAAAACTCAGAATGGTCAATTTTTAAAATTATAGTCATCCTAGAAAGTGTCCTCTTGTATCATGTTGTGGTTATAATTTGCATTTCCCAATAATGATAAGCATCTTCTCATATACTTATTTTCCACTTTATATATTTTTTGAAATATCTATCCCAATTTTCACTTTTTTTCATATTGTTGAAATTTAGAATTTCATCACATAATTGGAATACAAGAAAATTATTGGATATGTGATTTAAATCCTGTTATAGTGACTTCCCACAAATTTCCATAAGTTGTTATCATTTTCATTCAGCTCTAAATCCTTTTTAATTTCCCCCATGCTTTCTTCATTATCCCATGGGATATGTAGAAAGGTGTTGTTATTTATTTACTAATTATTTGGAGATTTTCCAGGGATATTTCTGCTATCAATGTTTAATTCAATTCCATTGTGTTTAGAAAATGCTTTGTAGGACCTGATTCTTTCAAATGATTGTTCTGTCTTCACAAATGTTCCAGGTGCAATAATAATATTTTCTATTGTTGGTTTGATTGTTCATTTTGGTCATTGTCTACAAAACTTCTGTATCCTTCCTATTTTCTGTCACTCTATGGATTATTTAGAGTAGGTTATTGAAATATTCCCTGCCCCTTGGCAGTTGCTTCCATCTGTATTTTATGCATTTGGAGTTCTGTTACAACATCATGAGGATTTGGAATTGTCATGGCTTCTTGACTCATTGGGATCTTTTTCATTATGAAGTGACCTGCTTTACCAAGACAATATCCTTGTTTTTCGAGTTGAATGTGGCCGATCTCCACATACACATTCATGTTTCCTTTAATTAGTTTGGCATCATACATCTTCTATTTGTGCTCCTGTTAAGCTATTTTTTCCTTCAGTGATCTTCTTCCAATCCAGTCATTCTTCGCTTCGTGAAAGGCTTGTAGAGCATTTACATATAGAGTGATTATCAGTCCTTTACCTGCTCTTTGCTTCCTATGCATTTCCCTTCTCTTTCTTTCCTTTTCTCTGCATGATTTAGGACTAATCAAATATTTCTCATGATGCAGTTTCATCTTTGTTGGATTTTAACTGTACCTCCCTGTTTTGTATTTTATTCACTGCTATAGATTTCACATTACGCAGTTTTAAGTTATTACGACTTGCTTTCAAGTAATATTGTACTACTCCATGTGCAGTGAAATGACCATGGTCATAAGTCTCATGTCTTTCTTCTCGAAATTTGTGCTATTACAGTCATATATTTTACTTTTCCTATATCTTACTGTTATATATGTCATAAACTCCATATTACAATATGGTTATTTTTGTTAAAATAGTAAATATCTTATAAAGAAATTTCAGTAATAAAAAATATCTTAAATACTGACTGAAGTAGTTGTTTCCTAGTTCCCAACTCAGGGTAAAATGACTGCATAATTTGCCTCAAGCAATATTTAAGGGAATGTTAAAAATTTTTTTAAAAAGTAATAATAAAATATTTAGTGCAATGTTTAATATGAATATTTATTCAAAACATCAACAATGTACACAATACCAACATCTCTAATAAGGCAGGACCTGATCTTGCACATCCATATTGGGGGGTATAACACATACCTGTCTCAGGGTGAATCTTCTTATAGCTCTTGCTCTGTTGCTTGGGAGGTTGACGATGGTTTCTGCTGTTCACAGTTCTTTGGTGGCAATGACCAGTGAAAGAAAAGGTTTATTTTGTTGTAAATATATGTATATGATTTAAAATATAGTTAGAAAATTGTTAGATTTTTATTATTTTTTTCATCAATGACATTTGATTAGCTATAATTTAAAAAAAAATTAACTGGGAAAATAATTTAAGAACAAATACTTTTATAGACCTAAATCTGTAATAGATAATTCATGTTGTTTACATCCTATATTTAAAATATATATTTTGCATTCCTTTTTTTATTTTTTACAGACTGCATTTTGATTCAATGCACACAAGTGCGGTACATCATTTTATCTCTGTGGTTGTGCATGATATGGATTCATACCATTCGTGTAATCATACATGTACATAGGGGAATGATGTCTGTCTCATTCCACCATTTTTCATACCCCTCCTCTCATTTCCCTCTACATAATCCAAAGTTCCTTCATTCTTCTCTCAACCCCCACCTGCCCACCTTCATTATATATCATCATCCACTTATCAGGGAAAACAAAATTTTCCCGCTATTTTGGTAAGATAATTTTAGAAATTCTGAAACTGATCATTTAACAGTGCTTTGTAGGACCAATAAAATTAGACAAATAAAAAATGAGAATATTTGGTGAATAATTAAAATAATTATGTTCTATGCAAAAAGGAAAAAAAAAAAAACCCTCACCTTTCAGAGTTGGCAGACAACAGTGTCTGGCAACATATATTTATTGATGATATTTTGAATCTTATGGGGGAAATTTAAAAGTTCTACAAAGAAAAAAACTTGACTACATATAAATTTTCATGATTAATAACAGACTATCATTTTGCTTGAAACAAATGAGAGAAAGTGACTTTGAAAGAACATTTGACAAGTGAAAAATGTTAGTAAAAGATACACATTATTAGTTGATCTTGAAAATAAATGTACATGAAAAAGTAAACAAAAGGAAAATGTGTGAGTCACTAGATAAGTACATCAAATATTGTGAGAAAAATCACATCATCAAACAGAAATCAAGGAAATTATACATATCCTAATTTCACATTAGAAATGGGGAAAGGAGAAATTAAGAGTCTTCAGATTTTTAATTTTTAACTGAGAAACATAGTTTTTATGAAGACTTCTCAAAAAGTAAGCCTCTTACTTGACTCGTAAATGTTCTTATTATTTAAGTTCAACAGACAGGTTTATCTGAGATGGGTATTTGCAAACACATTGCAATACCAATAATTTACCCTTTAAAACTTACCTTGTGTCTGGATATTCTAAAACTCATACATTTTATTTAGAATAACATTATTCAAAATTTAAAGCACCTTGTACATTTTTTTAAACAATTTTATTCACATTGTTGTCCCACAATAGAAATGTTGTTAAGATTAAGGTATTTAAAATTTATTTATTATCATTTCTTGGTTAAGAGAAATTGCCACACATGACTATTTTCTCATGTGAAAATGAGATGATCAAAGTGATTGATTTTTAAACAGCTTTATTGAGTGATGATCTTTACACAATAAGCTGCATATGCTTAATGCATATCATTTGACAAGTTTAGATATATACATACACCTTGAAAATGTCTCCTTACTCAGGGTAACATCCATTCATTATGGATGAATTTGTTGCAATTAAAAGCATTAAGTCATAAAAGTCATAAAAATGAAATTGTAATCAATTCTTTTTTATGTATACAATGAAATAAAGTTTTATGTTTCAATTTTTAAGCTACTTTTATGTTGTAGAAATGCTACCATTAAAAATGCTTCTAGGGCTGGGGAGATAGCTCAGCTGGTAGACTGCTTGCCTTGCAAGCCCAAGGCCCTAAGTTCGATACCCAGTACCACAAAAAAAAAAAAAAAAAGCTTCTAAACACATTTCAGATTCCTTATTTTTCCTTGTACCTTAAGCTCCAACATGGTGCAGTCTGACGCTGATGGTTCCATAGCTACATTTCTATTTGGTGCCATTTTCCTTCTGCCCCCAGGACATCTTTTAAACTTTCTGGTGGTATGGATCCACTGGTGATGGATTGTTGAAAGCATCATGTGTCTTTATTGCCTGTTGGCTTTGAAAGAATTTTTGCAGGACATAAATTCTTGGTTGATAACTCTTTTTCTCAACCCATCATAGATGGTGCTCAACTCACTTCTTGTATAATTTTTTTTTCCAAAAAGAAATGTGTTTTTATCCTTATTTTTATTATTTAATATGTGGTACTTCTTCACACAGTGGTTGCTTTTAAGATTTTCTTTTTATCCAAGCTGATTAATTTATGACTTGCTTGGGTGTTTCTTTTTTTTTATTTTAATTTTACAGAATGCCTTTTAATTCATTTTACACAAATGGGGTAAAACTTTTCATTTCTCTGGTTGTACATGATGTAGATTCATACCATTCGTGTAATCATATATGCTCTCAGGGTAATGATGTCTGTCTCATTCCACCATCTTTCCTTCCCCCACCTCCTCCCCTCTCCTCTGTACTTGTGTGGAAATTTTATGAAATTTCATAGATCTGTAGAGTTATATCTTTCAACAAACTTGAAATTCTTTAGTCTCTATTTTTTCATGTAGTTTTCCTGTTCCTCCTTTACTCTTTAGAGCTCTAATGATAAGCATATTAGGCCACTTGACATTACCCCATTGCTCAGTGATGCTCTTTAGTTTATCTCCTTCTCTTTTCTTTCATTTTCATTCTTTTAGTTCATTCTGCAGCAATACCTTCAAGTTCACTTTTCCTTTTTTCTTCAATGTTAAGCTAAATGTGAATTGACTCCCTCTCCATACATTTATCTCTGATGTCACAACTTTCCATCTTGGGTTTAACTCAGGTGCTATTTTTCTACCTTAGGAGTGGTTATACTTAAGTTTTGAACATATGGAGTAGCTATAATAGCTGTGTCAATGTGTTCATTTGCTGACTCTAACATTTTTGCCAGTTTGTAATTGTTTAAAAATGATTGATTTCTTTTTATAATTATGGGCTGGAGTTTCTTGCTCTTTTGCTTGGGTGCCAGATATTGTGAATTCTATCGGGTGGGGTACTGTATATTTTTATATTCCTGTAAATATTCTGTGATGTCATTAAATTGCTAGTAAACAGTTTCATCAGTTTATTGCTTTTGAAATTATATAAGTAGAATCAGATCAATGTTCTAAGTGCAGTAGGATCAACTAGTGAGGCAAGAGATCCCTGTGAAGTTTATCACATGTCCCATAATCATAAGGTTTTCCACTGAGCCAGGAAGGAAGGGACAATATTCTGTGCTTTTTGTGAATAATAAGTATTTTTCCTTCTAATCAATTAGGTTGGTTCTTTCTCTCTTCATTCTATTATTTTTTGGTTCTCGGGGCTTTCCGCAGATCTCTGGGTTTGCTAGGGACGTATGTTCTTGTTCAGTAGTGACCTGTGAGTTCTAGTGTCCTTGGTTTTATGTGTCAGGCTTGGAGCAGTGACATCCTTAGCATTGCCCCAGTTCCCAGTGTGCACAAGAGAAAGCCAGGGTCCTGCAGGAAGCTATAAATCTGGACTTTCCAGGAGGATATATATCTGGACTTTCCAGGCCAGGCTAGCTCTTGTTCCCTTGATTGGTTTTGGGGACAGGAAGGGTACATTCAGGGACTTGGTGGCTTACTGTCCTCTTTCTTTAAGGACAATACACCAGCCATACCAGATTGTTTTCACTACCCTAGGGCTCAGAAGTGCAGGAATGCACATGCAGGAATGCAAAGTAGAGGAGCCAGTACACAGTTAGATTGCAGTAACATGCAGCTACTGCTTCTCGAAGGAGTCAAATTCCACTGAACATAATTTCTTGCAAATTATCTAAGCATATGAAAGTAAATGTTTAAGTCTCAAGCTGCTGAGACAATTTCAAGGCATATTATTATTTTTAATTCAAAATAGACATGTCATTCTAAATGCAGTTGAACTCTTTCAGGAAGTGCCGCCCAATGGAAAGGCTCAGCCTTACCACAGCTCAGCGCTGCACCCCTGACTCTCCCCTCTCTCTTCTTTTGGTTGCTTATAGGCGCCCTTATGTCCCCTGCAGAGGTTAACAGAAAGATTTTTCCTTCAAAGCTCTTAAAGAAGACTTCTCCTCTTTTTTAACCATTAACTCTGGTGACAAACATATTCCAAGTAAATCCCCTCCCAAGGATAGTCTCAGCTTCATTTTTGGGTCAGTAAGTGGATGAGTTTTAGTAAGATGGAAAGACAGTAGAAAAGAAAGCTGTGCAAAGTTACCATACAAATGTCTTTAATTTCAAAATTGCCCATTAATCATGAGCTTTCAGGAACCTGCACTCTTTTAGCATAAATTCAGATTTCACCTCATTTACGGTTTCAACAATTTTCTCTTTATAGACAAAATAGATAGAATCAACCCATTCCCACCAAAAAGTCACAGGAAAATGATTTTACCTCTAGTTCAGACATTCTTCACACCAGTTCATGTTTCCACACAAGAAAATCATGAACTTGATATGGTTCACTCAATGTCTGGTAAAAGATTCATTTGTTAATACCCATAAGTTATTAACTAGCTTTAATTCACATCATATTAACACACTTTAGGTATACATATAAATCCTAATGATGGCCTCATATTTGGTAAATGTCCTCAAGATGAGAAAGTCTAAGCATATAATTTAATGTGTTTTTCCTTAAGTTGAAAGTAACTGGGATTAAACCAAACATTTATATCCTGGACAGAAGCACATTATTCAAAGACATTTCTTTGAAGGCTTCTGAGTGAAAATTAACATCAGAAATTCTTTTCCTTGCTGGTGGTAAATATGTTGTCCCAGGCAACAGACCACAGGTAGCTGTGAGCTCAGTAAGAAAAGTCCACTGTGCACGATATGAGGCACACGCAGGATTAACTGGGATTCTTCAAAGGACGTGGGTGTATTCCACTTTAAAGCATCATATCCTGCTTGCTTATGAAGGCACTATTTAAGGGGCAGTAATTAAAAGAGCCATAGCTTTGAAGGGAACTGTCTTTGGAGACAGAACAAACAGAATTTTAGGTTGCTTCTATTAATGGGCTTTACCATCAATATTTATACAAATTCACTGAACTCATCACCTTAAAAAAGTATATTGCATTGTGGTTTTTATGAGCTTATCACTTGTCTGTGCAGAGAACAATGTCAACAGCAATTAAGAGGTTAATGTCATGTGTCAGAGATAGTTTCCTCCCTCAAATAAGTAGCGTTTTCATGTCTAATATTTTATTTACTTTTGCAAATTGCAATGTTCTTGTAAAGGAAAATGATATTATCCCTAATTTATGAAAATAGCAAAAGCATGAAGAGGTTAAGTGGGTTAGTACACTTTCAAATTTGAGGACAAATTTGAAAAAACTACAGGACTTTTTCTTAGTTCTTACTTTTAAATAATTAGACAATCATTGAAAGTTGCAAAAACCCCTTTCCCCATTCACTCCAATAGTAATATCCTGCACAGCCATAGGTCAATACCAGGAAATTACTTTGGCATTTTATGTAAAACATATTCAGATTTTGCCAGTTTTACATACAAATCTCTGTGTGTGAATGTGTGTGCCAGTTTCTGGGCAATGCTGTGCCATGCATGAGTTCTTGTAACACCACACGTCAGGATACAGAGTGGCTCCCCGCCAAAAGACTCCTCAGGTCCCCCCAACTGACCCCAACCATGGAAACCATTTCTCTGCTCTCCTTCTCTAAAATCTATGTGGGTGGAATAAGTGAGTAATACATGGCTTTTGAGATTAGCTTTCTCCATGCATCATGGTACCTTTGAGGGTTACACCTCGTTCTTCTAACTCATCAGTCATTCATTTATAGTGCTATAGTCCATGCTATGATGTACCATGTTTTTTCTAAACATTTGCATATTCAGAAGCATTTTGATTGTTTCTGGTTTTTGACATTTTCAAATGAACATTTTATGCGAAAGATTTGGAGTGAAATAGGTTTCCATTTCTCTGAGGTCAATGATCAAAATTGCACTTTCTGAGCTGGGCATGGTGGTATGTGCTTATAATACTAGTGACTCAGGAAACTGGGGCAGGAGGATCATGAGTTCAAAGCCAGCCTCAGCAACTTAGTGAAGCCCTAAGCAACTTAGCATGAACTTGTCTCAAAATAAGAAATAAAAGAGGCTGGGGATGCAGCTCAGTTGGATAAGTGCTCCTGGACTAAATCCCCAGTACCACCCCCACCACCACAACCAACAGTTGCATTTTCTGGGTCATAGGGTAAACAAATGAACAGAGGAAAAGACAAGAGTTCAGAGTGGCCACATTGCACAGTAGAAAAATATGTGTTTTCTCTGACCCAAGCATCTTGGTTTTAAATATAAGCTTCCCAACATAATAACTAAAAGAACCTTATTGATAATTCAGATTTTAATGATAATGATAGTTGATTGAGTTGGGTGTTTTATGAAAAGTTCTTAGAACCATATCTGATAAACATCCTTTCAATAAATATTAGTGATATGATAATTTGCAAGACTTTAACCAACACCAAGATTAAATATTTTAACCTTTTATTGTTAACGTGTTGAATTTCTTCTCTTGTAGATCAAATATCCATGCTTGAATATATTAATACTGTGTAAGTGCTTTTATTATTGATTTGTTTTATTTTTGTAGAGTTTTAAAAGTAAAATATTGTTTCAATCAATATTCAAATAGAAAATAATGTCTACCAATCAATAATAAAACAAACTTTTCTGGGAATGTTATCTTTTATATAATGTTACACTTTCATGTTTGGAAAAAGCTAGTTGAAGTGTTGAGAGAGGATTTTAATGAGACCAGCCAATATGTGGACCAATATGAGGACCTAAATTTCCTTATGTCTGCACAATTTAATGGCAAAATGTCAAAATTAACCAAACTTGTTTCTGTGTAATACACTGGTGGTATTCAAATAATTTAAATTCTGGCTCCAGATAGAATATAAAACTCTGTTGAATATAAGGAAAAAGGAAACCTCAAAACCTACTTCCAAACATATTGAAACCTTAAAACATTTCTGAACTTTTAAAGGGTCTCCAGAGGAGACAACAAAGTCTGGGGATAGAGACTTGAAATGAACAGACAAGAGCTCTCAGGCCACAGTCCCTCAGGTCACATAAACACTGTGATTTGACCCAGGGCACTATTTCTACTTTCTATTTTGTTTAATTTCAGTGCACTTAATAGAATCTAACAATAATTTTTTTTTCTGTGAGCTTATTTTCTACTGCCTGCCCAGTATACCCAACGAAGTATTCACAGAAAAACTTGAGTTTTGATAAAATTATTATGAGTTTGGAATTTCTCATTCATTCATCCATTCATTCAACACAGAGAGTGAGATCGTGATGTCCATGACACTTATCTGGCCACAAAGATTATAGAGTTGACCAAGAGAAACAAAGACTGTTTTCATGAGACTTATTCCACTAGGGATACTGACAGCCTTAATGATAAACCAGCAGAGGAATATGAGATGTAATTTCAGGTAATGATATGGGCTTTGAAGGGTACAGAGGCAGGGTTGGGCCATGAGCAGAAGCAGATGTTCAGTTATACTTGGTCGGGGAAATCCTCATTGACTAGGTAATGGGAGAGAAGCAACCCAGATAAATGGGTGACTAAGACTGCAATTACTTTTTTAAAAGTTTTTAAACCTACTTCTAAGACGGTGAATTAGGATGAGTAAATGTCTCTTTTAATGATATGATTGTGCATGTATTATTACAGTATGTAGTTATAAGAATGTGAAAACACACATGTGCAAGAAGCAGTGTTGTAAGGCAGCCTCAAGCTCTTTCCGATCTTCCCATTAAATGCGTGAAGAGCCCCAGAACTAAAGAGTTAAGCCCTGGGACACTGCATGCTTTATGCAAACCTCCAAATCAAAAATGGTTATTGCTCATCTCCACATCCGGAAGATCCCAGCTCTGTGTGGAACAGATCAGGGATCAGGTCAACGTCTGCTGAGTAAAATACTTCCCAGTTCATTAGATTAAATAGATTATACTTTGTTCTGGAGAGCCAAATGGAGCCCATGTTTGAACCTGATTTACAAATAGAATATCTGTCCATTCTAAGAAGGACAGTCACATTTATTGTGATAGTTTTTCTCTCTTCTTAATTCCAACTCCTTGACCATGTTGTCACCAAACCTCATGAGCTAATGACTCATTAGGTTTCCTCATTAGAATGGAAGAGGAAAATGTATGTGCTAGTGTTGTTTGATTCTATGTCACGTAACTACTTAATGGAGCTAATCATTATTTCCTGAGTATCTATTAGAAATTACCTATTAAGTGCAAAGTATGTGCCAAGAAATGCACAAGGTGCTGAGAATATGCAATGATGATGCCACAAGTAATTTACGAAATACACACTGTAGGAGGATTAAATAATGACAGCCAAGTACTTAGTGTAGCATTGATGACATCAGGAAGGAATCCCATGCAAGGTAACAGTCTAGAGAGTGACTGTACAGCGGATGCCTCCAGTAGGTAGATATTAATTAATAAGGGTTTTATTAAGCCAAAAATGCACGTAGAGAATTTTATGGTTATCATTAAATGCAGGCTTTTCAAACAGTAGTGGCAATAAAAGCAAATCAACAAAAATTGGTCAATTTGATAGAAAAGAATGGAAAAAACAAATAAAATAAAGATGGTAAATAGGAAATGCAAAATAATATAATAAGAAAACTCCAAGTATATCCATCATCACAAAGGATGAAAAGTATATTTGAGACGATCTGAATAGTCAGAATGAATTGAAATCAAACATAGCTTACAAGGAAGTCTAATAAGTACAAAGGTGAAAGTGTTCATATACAAACACTTATATGAAAATTATTTGAATACTTATTCTAGGAAATATTTCAGGAAATAAATAAAAATAATTCTGGCATAGCATTAATATTAATAAATAAATTAATATTTATCCAAAATACAGTATTGGATAAAAAGTATTTCAGGAAAAATGAGAGATGTTTGCATAGGAATACAATAAAAAAGTGTAAGGGCTATAGACCACAGAATTTTGCAATTGATTTTTTGAGGATGACTGGATTATGCTGTTTGTCCTTAGGCTGTGGTTTGCTTGATTTGGAGGGGTATTAACCATCCTATGGCCACGTTAATGTCAACAGTCTTACAAGTTTCTTGTGGGAGGTTACTGGGTTGACTGCTGTGAGAGCTCCTCCCTGGGGCCAGAGCACTTACTTAGTGGACATCTCTCATCCTTCACAGTGAAACTGTAAGAGCCCAAGTACCACAAAGTACCTACTGAACTTACATACTTTCCAGTGCTCCATCTTAAAAGGAAGTATCTATTAGTCTTGAGGGGGATTATTAATTTATTCAGGACTTTGGTAAAAATCTTTTATTTATTAAAAAATATAGTCTAAGTGCCTTCTTGGATTTAGCAGAGGCATTTGAGAGGTACCAGTAGGTAGAACAACCACACCTTTTCCCTTAATCCACTTACGGTAGAAGAAATTTATCTATCGATGCCCATTGTCATGGTTACTCTGAATCGCCAGCTTGATGGGTTAAGAGATGCCTCAGATTAAGAGGAGTTTGGGTCTCGGTGAAGGTTTTCGAGGAATGATTGGTGTGTGGGACAGCAAGCTCCACCAGAGACCCGCACTAAGTGTGGGCAGCACAGTCCTGTAAGTTGGGGATTGGATGGAACAAAAGTTGGAAGAACTAGGAAGCAGAAGCAGACTCTAGCTCCACCCTTCTTGAGCAGGTTCTTGATTGCTCCTGCCTCATCAGATTTCGGTTCCTTCACTCTCCCAAAGGCACTCTGTACAGTGACTCTCCAGGGAGTTTCCAGGCCTTCTGTCCTGGACTGGGGTGCCTCATTGATCTATCTTGTTCTGGGGCTTCCGATTCTTGGACGGCACAGATACTGGTTCCTGCACGTGTCCAGCCTGAAGACAGCTTCTTGTTGTGTAAGCCAATCTAATAAACCCCCTTTATATAACTGCACCTATACCTGCTGGTCCTGTTCTTCTAGAGAACCCTGATGAACACATCTATGCACACTAAACTCTACTCTGTCCTCCACTCTGTACTAAAAAATATTATGTAAAGTTCAATTTTTAAAATATTCTTTTTAGCTATTATCATTCTTTCCATGTTTAATACTTCTAATGCATCTGCGCCTTTTTAGAAAAATAGGAAAACAAGGCAAAAGTGCTGATATAGTTGTGTGTCTCATAAACACAATATAAATGAGTCAGAGTTGGAAATTATTAGTCATGCTAAACAGAGACCCTTTAATCTTAATTGGATGCTCAATGAACTTCAGCCAATAAATCATGTGGTTAATTGTGAATAAAAAGAACAAATTTACAGAACATGAAAAAATGTCAAAATGATTTTGTTACTCCATGTGTCACGAGAAATTTGACTTTTGGTTTAATATAGATAGAATAAGTCTCATAACATGTGCCTTTATGTCCCCAACCCCAGTGTGATAATGTTTGGAGATGTGGCCTTTGGGAGGTAATGAGTTAGATGAGGTCTTAGAAGTGGGGCTAACACTGTGTATACTCTACTCCAGAGGCGGAGACCTCCACTCAGACCTTCCAGGTTCTTGACCTCAGAAAAAATTTTAGAACATGTCAGGTTTTAGCAAAAAGAGCTTTATTAAAAAGCAAAAGACTTGAGAGTGAGATGCACAGTCAAGTTTTAAGGTCCCTTTGTGTTCGGATACACCATTAGGAGGAATATGTGTGACCCTAAGGGGCTCAGCTTCTCACATTGCTGGGAAATATCAAATAAAATCCTGATCACGTGACCGTACAGCAAAGCGGCTGCTTTGTACAAACCAAGAGAAGGAGGCAGTCCAATCTGGGGAGAGAACTTGGCACAGAAATGGACAATGCTGGACCCTCATCTCTGACCTCCTACTTCCAGAACTGTGAGAAAATAAATTTCTCTTGGGTAAGCCAGTCAGCCTACGGTATTTTGCATGGCAGTCAATGCTAAGGTGATATCTTTTCTATTTTACACACTTGTTATGTTTTTCAGAAACAGTCTGACTTTCTTGTTTGGAAAAGATAAACTCTCCAGGGATCATGATTCACCAGACAGGAGGTCTCTGTACCCCAAGAACACTGAGAACTGGACAGTCAGAGCAGCAGTTCATGTGGAGCTGACCACAGACCCTGGATTCTTCTCCATAACACCATTTCTATGGGCATTTCGCCTTCAGGATTGCCCCATGGCCGCCCATCTCCAGGTTTCTGTTGGTCTATCAGGCAGTAAACAGGGGAAATGACCAAAAAAAAAAAAAAAATTAAGTGTGTGTGACAGTTAAGAGCATTTTTCTCAAAAAGCAGACACTCAGAAGTGACCCCGGCCTTGTTAGATTGCACTTATATTCCACTGGCCAGCCCTGGGTCATGTAATCATTTTTAGCCTAAAGCTAATCTGAGAAGTGGCTTGTACAGCTGATGGACACGCTGCCATTGTGAACAACTAGGGGTCTAGAAAGAAAAAAGGAGAGATGCATACACAGTGGGAGACTTCGCCTGCAACTGCCGTCCACACAAATTCAGTGTGTAGTTCATAAGTAGTCTAGTATTACTTTCAGGATGAAATTTTGTATAAATATAAGCTTCTCTCTAAAAGAATCCTCCACTTAGACCACATAACCGCCTTTTTTCCCCAGTGTTAGTTGGCCACACTCACAACAGATTATTCTGTCTGTTTCATGAATAGAATGATGAACCTCAAGGAAAATGCAATAAAAATTAGGAAAACAAGAAATCTCGAGGTAAGTCAAGTTGTTCTATTGGCCTCTCATCGTAGGATATGAATTCATATCCCAAAAGATAAATCACAAATTCTGATCATAGAACCCTATTTTTATTCTTTTTATAAAAATTTCAGTCAGTTTCATGAAGAAGAGTCATTGGTACCAACACGCAAATGGAGTTAGGACTACTAACATTGCTTTCCTGTATTTCAGCAGTCTCTGTCTGGTCTTTTTAAATAGTTCAGAGTGCAGAGGAACACAAAGTGGCAACTATTTCAAACTTCTAAGAAAGTTTCATTTGACATTCTGGAGAGTCCAATTAAATGTTTGTGAAAGCCTTGGCAAATGAAGGCATTGGAAGGATAAAAAAGGTTATTTCCAGTTTCCCAGTTGGAACAAGGTTCAAGTTAAATTACTGAGTCTTCCAAAAAGTCGAGTTTTTGTGTATTAATTTTATTAATCTCTTTAGGTCTATTTCTCAGTTCAAATATGCTCTTTTTCATGCTAATTATTTATATTTTTATGCAGGAAAAGTTGGTCTACTTAGTTATTATGCTTACCATTATTTTCATTTTAGCAAGAGTATCAATGTTTGAATCTCTTACAGAAGATAGTTGATTTACCATATGAAAAAATTAAGCAAAATTAACTTGACCCAAAGGTTAAACAATATCACTGTTTACTCCTTTAAGATTGTCCATTTTACTTCCCTTAGTTCGTTATTGTGATTTAATTAATTTATATTTTATGCAGGATCCAAATCCATGCATGGGAGGAGAAAAGTTGATGCATTTAAATCAGGTGCATTTGGTATGGATACACCCAAATAGCCTGGAGGCCATAGAAGTGTATCCAGATAGTATGATAATCAATCTATAAATTATGTACACCTGAGCCCTTTCCACCCTAGGCAGTTTGGGGTTGTCCAAAAATACACGAAACTTAGCACCCTCACATCAATGATTGGAGACATCCTAATGGCTAATTAGGATCACTGTAGGAATAGCCCAATCCATTATACACAGTTCATGATTAACAGTAAAATATTTCAAAGGATTTTACCCTAGACTTATAAATATACCCTTTGACTTTCTGGCTTTAAACTTTTACTCATTTACTACTGTCTGGGAATATTTTTCCAAAGATGATAAGAATTTGTTTTCTCGAAGAAGAGACAATGAATACTTGCTCCCATGACCTTTGTATTAACAGAATACTAAACCTGGAAGAGAGATGGCAAATTTTAGAAATGCACTATAAAGGAAGCTTTGGTACACTGTGGCCGATGAGATGAAAACAACCCTGCTCAAGAATTCTAATGATTTCACAGATTGTTTTTGTCTCACAGAAAAAGAAATCAGCAAGTTTCCATATGCAGGGCATCACCCCATTGCTGAAACCTAAGTGTGCATGGTAAATGATAGTTGCAAACACTTTATCTTGTGGCTGCATATTTTATAAAAAATGTTACTAGATTTTTAATTAATTGATATTAGTTATAAATACTCTAAGACTGTAAATACTCTTAGTTGCTAATACTCAAGAACAATTTATTGGAGAATTACTTTCTCAATATTAAGCATACCTACTAAGACTCTTAAAAAATTGAAATGGACATGGATTTATATGAAGCCAATTTTTAGTAAAAAATGAAATGATTATGAAAGTGAATAGAATCTCAGAAAAAAATAAGAAGAGATACTAGATAAAATCTAGTATCTATTGATAAAATCAAGGAAATTTGAAACATTAATGAAGCTTATTATTGAATGATTTCTGGTAATGACAACTCATTACTTTTTTGGAAAATAATTTTTAATTGTCAGTGGCCATTTATTTATTTATACACGATGCTGAGAATCAAACCCAGTGACTCACATGTGCTAGGCAAACACTCTACCACTGAGCTACAACCCCAGCCTTCCTAATTACTCTTTTAGGAAACCAATTCAAGTTCTCATAGCTTTAAATATGGCAACATTGCTAATTTGGTCTTTGATTTACTTACAATTTTCAATTGCTCATTTACCATGTACTAAGGATGGCCCACTGTTCTCTATTTGGCTACTAATTTTTTGCCCCATTATTTAAGTATTAGAACAAAAAATCGTGCTTTATATTTCCACAAGGAAACCATTAAATAGTTGAAAATATTCATCATGTTTTCTTCTTCAAAAATATTCTTGCTTCCAGTCAACCACGTCTTTCAGATGTTTTTCCTATAAAATGCTGTCTGTAACCCTCCACCTCCTGTTCACGTATCAAACCCAGTATTTCAGATATTTCTCCTTAACATTCCTGAAGGAAGCTATACTTTCCATAATTTTGTATACTCCACTTTTTATTAATGCAGCATATGCTTCTATTCTCCACTTCCTCTCGGCACGGTTGGTGATTATTGAGTTATAGCCAAGTCAGATCTCATAAGCATGAACTACTGTCTACTAGTCACTACTTTACTACTTTGCATTCCATTTTCTCATTTTAAACCAAAGAATGACTTGAAAGTCATCTTATCAAATTCTGTGTTCTTGGTATTCAGCCAGCTTTCCAGTTTTCGAGATAACCCAAATCTCTATTTTGTCATCAACTTCTATATTATTTATTCCTCTCAGTTTTGAATCATCTCAAATTTGGAAACTGACACGTTCAGCCTTGTTCATAATCTGCACCCTGTCTCTTCCTCACAGCTGGGGCCAATTGATCTGTGTCAGTAGGCATAGACTATTGCCTAACTCCAAGAACTATCTTTCCCCAGCAGGAAATATCTAAACAGTTTCAGCCGAAATTTGACAGGAATCTTCCATGGTATCATGTGGATATGATATAGAAATACAGACTGAATGTGGTGCCATTATGTGGATTTTAAAGAGATTTGTTTTCTGTTGTAATGGATGCTATGTGAAATATTAGACCGGATAGAAAGAAAATCATAATATTTTCATATGGAGTTGTAAATATTCAAGGCAAGTGAAAATAATAGTTTACTAGTTTTACTATGTTTGTTAAAAATGATTAACTCAAATATCAAATAATGCATTTTTAAATGAAACTGAAAGCAGAAAACAAAGAAGCAAATTGTATTTATCTCTAAAATTAGGCCCTTTAAATTATCCTAGAATCTACTTAGACCATCAGACTCAAAGTGGCTGTCTGATGCTGAGGTGATTAATTTGCTGTAGTACCATACTTACCAAGTGTAATTCCTCCCTGGTTCTTTTTGTTACAGATTTGAAATAGTTTCCAAGGATATTTGCAAAACTTTTTATACTAGAAAATATTTGTGTAATAATGAATTTGCACTGGTGAAATGGTGCCAAGGTTCCAAAGAAAACCTAAGGCATTTCAAGATGAGCTTGAGAAGGCGAGGGTAGGTGAGTGTGCTTGGGAGGTATTTGTTCCCAGCAAGGGGCTGATTTAGAGCAACCGCCCCTCCCCCTTCTGCCCCTGCTCCTGTGCTGCCCCAGGAGCAGTGGGAACAACTCTGAGAGTCTTAGGAGGAGGGAGGGCCCCTTGGCTGGGCCTTCTCCTTCACCCTCCGTGTGCCCAGGTTCTTATCCTCTCTTGATTCTGTTGTGTAAAATTAGACGTCAGTCACTAATTCTTTGCTGGGTATTAGAAAAACCACCTCTCCACTATAAACTTTTTCAGTCTTATAAATTTCAGTATTCATTTTTTTCAGTATATACGTTTCTATTGATCTAATTCCTGTGATTATCTCTAGTTGATAAACAAGATTGTCATTTATTTAGCACCCAAAATGACTTTATTTAATGAACAAATGCATTAATTCTCACAGAAACAAATTCCGTTGTTGTAAGAAGAGTTTAACATGAGATTGACGCTCTTAAGGCAAGTTCTTGTGAGTGTATAACATTTTGTTGCCTGTGAGTGCCATGATTATAGGAGATAGCTAGAGCCTTCTTATCTTGCTTAGCTGAAACTTATGCCCCTTGATTAAACAAAACAATATTGTGGTATATATGATTGAAAAAGAGTTACACATTTAAGCAAAAGAAAATTCTTCCCACACCTCTGCCTTTCAAGCATCCTCACCATCTGTAATCAACTCACTGAAACCACAGTGGGAAGTAGAAATTTGGGCTGGACACTGGACACTGGTAGCCTATTTGGCCTCTCTTTGGAATAGATAAATATTGTATTTACTGTTCACAGCATTTTGTATAATTTTCCCTCATTTTAAATTTCAGCCTCAAAATCATAAGTCCCTAGAATTGAGAGCTATGTCTGAAAAACCACTTGATTTGATACCTTCTTGTACAAGGTAGAACATCTGAACAATAATTTACATGAAACAGACATCTTTGACAGACTCTGAAAGAGCACCAGTTTTTGATCAGTGCTTTGTAGATATCTATCCATTGATCTCTCTTCTATTTTCATGGAATCACCCTCCCCCATATTTTTCTCCCTTTGGCTTCTGCATATGAGGTGAAGTATTGACCCTTGACTTTCTGGGCCTGGCTTATTTCACATAGCATGATGTTCTTCAGTTCCATCTGTTTACCAGAAAATGACTTCATTTCATTCTTTGTGGCTGAGGAAAACTCTATCGTGTGTGTGTATCACATTTTGTTTATTTACTCATTCATATATTGACAGTCACCTGGGCTCTTTCTATATAACACAGATTTTTTTTTTTTCCAAAGTGTCATAATTGAGCCTGGCAAGGTAGTGCACACCTGTAATCTCGGAAGCTCCGGAGGCTGAGACAGGAGAATGGGAGTTCAAAGCCATCCCTGCAAAGGCAAGGCCCTAAGTAACTCATTGAGTCCCCGTCTCTAAATAAAATACAAAATAGGGCTGTGGATGTGGCGCAGTGTTTGAGAGCCCCTGAGTTCAATCTCTACTCTGCTCTCCCCCCCCAAAAAAAGTGTCATTTAATTGTTTTAATCTTAAAATAACATTAGGTTGCTTTCCCCTAATATATACTTACACTGTTATATAATATAGGTCTTTTAGAATGCATTGAGATTATAGGACAAATTCCTCAGACTGGAGTCCTTTACAAATACCTACATAAGTAATTTTAAAAGATAAGGATGGAAATTGTTCATACTGTTAATAACTGATTTATTACTAACCAAACAAATGTAATTCATTTTTATCTGTTTTGCTGTATTCAATGTTAAGAACAGAAGTTTCTTTATGAATTTATTTTATTTTGTCTTTTCCAAGGTCCCTGCACAAACAGGATTAGTCATGAGAAGACAGTAAAATTTTCTTATTTCAATTCCATTTCTGCTTCTCTAATTTCTAGCATTATTTTATCAAAAATATTAGACTATTTTGATGTTATGTAATGCTCTCAGGTTCTTTGGATAGCAGAGATCATTATATTAGATCTTTATTTAGCTCAAGACAAGCTATCTTTTTCCTCTTTGTTTATCAATTGTATGTCTAATCTTCATGCATCAAAATTTGACATCACAGTAACTTTTATGTTCCAGAAAATAAGGCATACTATATATTCTGAAAAATCAAATTTCCTAAAAAAAATTTGTGAAATACTGATGTTATCTTACACTGACTTTTCAAAAGATGACTAAAGAGTCATTGACTTAACGATTGAATATCAATAATTTTTGAATCCTCTATTATTTTTATTAAGATTATTTTGTTTTAGAAGTGCCAAAACTAGCAGCATAATGTTAAAACATAAAATAAAGTTCAGAAATGTTGAACTGGAACTCCATCTTACCACTCTGTAAGCAAAATATGTATCCGAGTTTGCATGAAAAAATGAATATTTCCAACACACTTTACTGGAAAAAAATGAAAATAATCCAAATCATTAAGCAGATTATTTTTCTAAAGGAAAACATAATACAAAGTTAACATTAGGAGCTATTTTCTGCATTACTCCAGCAAAATAAAATCTTTCAATGAAAATACTTTAAATGAAATAGTTTTAATTAGAAAAATCAGAGAGTTGCATACTTCTTTTTCCTAATAATCATTATTACCGTCATCTGTTTTTGACAGTGAGCAAGATTTATTTATTCATTTATTTTATTTTTATTTTAGTTACACATGACAGTAGAGTGTATTTTGACATATTTATACAAATGTGGAGTACATCTTATTCTAATTAGAATCCCAGTCTTGAAGTTGTATCTACGGTTGTGATTCACTGTGATGTATTCATATATGTGCATAGGAAAGTTACAACCTTCATCTTTCTTTAGGAAAACAAATTATTTACCAAAAAGCTGAAGTGAAATTAAAAGAAATAATAACATTAATTTTATATGGAAAATCAGTGAAAAGCAGGGCTTTTAAATTCATTCTATGGATGCAACTTCAAAGCTGCGGAGACAGGAAGAGGAGGAATTGGGGTTTTCCTTCCTTGCTCATCAATCGAATTAATATTTCCACAAAGGTGCCCAATCTTCTTGAAAAATCAAATGATCTCACATGCAGGTGAGTTCCGGAAACCATGTGAAAATGATGTCGGGGATCTTGGTTCGCGCTGGGCGGTTAGATCTGCAGCGCGGATCAGCCGCCCACGGCTCGCTCTGCCTGCCTCCCGGGACGCGCAGGTTGGAGGCTGGGACTGAGCCTCGCCTGCTCCCGGCCGCTCGGCCGTTGGACAGCTCTGGACACTAGGGAGCAGACTTTCCCCAGGAATCGTCCTGGGCAGGTCGGCACCCAGCGTCAGGCAGGGTGCCAGCGCTCTGCTGTGGGGTGACAGGGCACAGCGATATGACAGCGGTAATGGTAAACAAGGACCGATCCGTCAGGACCGCGAGGCCTCGCTGCTCCCGCTTGTGCCCGAGCGCAGCGGAGCTCCTCTATCGTGGCATATAAAAATGACGGCTTGAACTCTTCACCCCCCCCCCTTTTTTTTCTTTAAACAAATCAAAATTAGAAGAGTGTTAGCAGCTTTATGGTGGTGGGAATGGAAAGGGGGAGGCTTTAGGAATTTTGAAATTAGAATTTTTTTTCCTTAACTAAAAATATGAACGCACATTAGTTAATTCTTTATGTAAATGTCCTTACGTGTGTGATGCGCTTTACCATAAGTGCTCTGCGGTCCCAGGGGGCGTGGTAATGTCCCCCTGGAGGATAGGGATCCTGCAGGTGCACACAGAGGATGTCACACCCTCTGTAACCTACATGACACAGAGTCTGACAGTATTCGGTAGAAGGGAAGGTGGGTGAGTGTGCAAAGTACACCCCATGTTGAGCTGAGTTCATTCGAAGCTTTGGTACATACCCCAAGTATGCAGAACATCACCTTCAGGATTTTGAAGGGCGAAAACAAGGAGGCAAGGTCTTTGCTCTGGAAAGTTGGCCATTTTTCAAGGAAGTCGATGAACATGTAAGGTGTGTGGTGTATGAAAAAAAAAAAGCACAGCCAAGAGTTGTATGTTCAGTGCTTATTTTATTCAGGGTATTGAGCGCTAGTCATGCTGGGTATTTAGTGACAGGAAGGTGAAAAAAATATGAATACTTTGCAAGAAGTTATGATGCAATGGAGGGCATAAGACACGGATAATAGATAATATCGGTTAGAACTTAAAAAGCATGATATGATCAATGAGGCACCAAGAGGAAAGAAGGAGTGGGAATAATGATAGCATTAATAGCAATATGTTTAATCTCTGAGAGCAACCATGTTATGTTGCTTAAAGAAAGTATACTTTGTCTCCCAAAAGAATTTATTTTACAGATATGAAAATCAATGTTTACAGTAGCTCAATTCAAAATAGCTAGATTGTGGAACCAACTTAGATGCCCTTTAGTAGATGAATGGATAAAGAAACTGTGGTATATATACACAATGGAATATATTCAGCCATAAAGAAGAATAAAATTATGGCATTTGCAGGTCAATGAATGGAATTGGAGAATATCATGTGAAGCAAAAACGAAAAACTGAATGTTTTCCCTGATAAGTGGATGATGATATACAGTGGAGGTGGAGGGGTGGGGAGTGAGAGAAGAATGGAGGAACTTTGGATTATGTAGAAGCAAATGAGAGGGAGGGGGTATGAAAGATGGTGGAATGAGAGAGACATCATTACCCTATGTACTTGTATGATTGCGCAAATGGTATGATTCTACATCATTCACAACCATAGAAATGAAAGTTGCATCCCATTTTGTACAATGAATCAAAATGAAGTTTGTAAAAATAAAAAAAAAGAAAATCAAAGACGAAGGAGGTAGTTGGTATGTCACAGAATGAAGATGCAAAATCCCATAAATACAATGATTTCTTTTTTTTTTAATTTTTCAATTTTATTGAAATGTGCCAAGAGTACATGGGCAGCACAAATGTATGAACAGGAAAAAAAAATCACAGGTACAATAATCTTTAAAAAGTGAAAGTTTATCTGAGGGATATGGGTTCCCCTCTCCCCTCCCCTTCCAGACTCCAGCATTTACATTATGGTTAAGCCTCTACTAACCTAGCACTAAAAAAAGGAATACAAGAATCTTTGCCAAAACAAAACAAAACGAGTCAAAACAAAATAAAACAAAAAAAACCCAATGGCATAAAAGAAAGAGAAAGGTTTTCCTGCTCATTAGGAGGCAAGCTGAAAGGTGGAGAGGCACAACTTTAGACTGTTGCTATCACGTGACCATTTGATCCTGTGGTCTTTTTTGTTTTATTTGTCCCAGAGAAAGTTCTTTCCCATGTTCTGATGAAAATCTTTATTGATGGCAATTCTGAGGGGCCACCGTCAGTTATGGTAGTCTGTCTCTCTGGATGGAAGCATGCAAATATGACCTCAGCCACCAAGCCACTCAAAGGAGGCCAGAAATGGAGACATGCAAAACTAGGGCAATGAAACTCTGTCTTTTTAATCTTTGATACTGACATTGGGAGAAGGGCCACCTCTCCTTCCTCTGGGATTTCTGTGTTTGATGACATATGCTAATACCTCTGGTAGCCTGTCTCTGCTCTCCTGCTGCATGAAAGACCCCAGACACTGCAAGAGCAAAAGAGACCAGGGCTCAGTGAAGAGGTCACCATGACTCAGTCCATTCATGCCGTAGTCTTCTTCCTTCTGAGGACTTCCCACTAGGTTAATCTCTGCTGTTTCTGTCATTCGCAAACAACATAAAGCCTAATTAATGTACTAATGCTTGGAAGAAGAAAAATACAGGAAAAGTGACTTATGGGAATATCTGAAGTGTGAATAGTATTCCAATGAGGATCTTTCCAGCGACAGATAGGATCGATTTGCACAAGTAGAAAATTACAAGGCAAGATAAAAATGATGTGTCAGGCTAACTATATATCCCAGTGTGCCTGGGACAGACTTGATTTATGCTTCTTATCCCTATTTTCCGCTCCTTGTTTTTCTTGATAGTTTACTAAACTGTACATTAATTCATATTATATAGTCGCCCTCCTTACATATGAAAACATAAACAAACCACACATATGTAGTACACGTAATTTAGAATTTAGATTTGAACCGGATTATGAAGTCCCATAGGTATTACATTTAAGACATAGATATTATATTAAGGATATAAGTATCTATGTCAATCAGCAGGGGTATGATCATAACATGCACATATTGTAGCCAGTGGTGTTAGATGTGGATTGGGTTATTAGTCTGTTTTTGTTATTACCAGAGACAGACTACTTGATAAAGAAGAGATTTATCATAGCCTGTGACTCCGAGGGTCCAAGGTTGAGGGGGTCAAATCCAGCCAGGGCATTTTTGCTGGCAGAGTCCTCAGGTGGTGCATGGTATCAGGGGACAAGTGTGTGTGTGTGTGTGTGTGTGTGTGTGTGTGTGAGAGAGAGAGAGAGAGAGAGAGAGAGAGAGAGAGAGAGAGAGAGAGTAAGAGAGAGAGAGAAGGAGAATGGAAGCCAGGAGGATTCCATCAGAGGGGCTCTACCTTAATAACCCTATCGAATCCTAATCGTTTCCCTAAGATCTCCCTCTAAACATCATGGCCAGATTATTTCCTCCCTCTAAGTACTCACACTGGGGATACATTTCATATATGAAGCCTCAGGGGACTTCCAGTCTGTCTCTAAACCATAGTGATAATAACAAATCCAATAAGGAGATTATTTCTGTAGTCTGTGTGAGACATAATAAAACCGAAAAATAGAGGCACAAAATGAAACTGAAAAATAGTGGCACAAAAAGGAAGACCAAGGGGGGACAATCTTCTGAATTCAGTAGTTGAATAGAGTGGTTTTTCTCTTTGGATTAGAATGTCAGCAGGTAGTGATATAAAGAACAGAGTCCAGTGACCCCTTTCTCCACTAGAGAGAGGGTTGAAGAAAATGGTCTTATGTCAAACCAGATTTGTACTCAGCAAACTTCAACATAAACTCTGTCCAGAAAGTTTACAAATCCACAGCAGTTAATGAAAGTCATGGTTTCCTGGTATCTAGGTTGCTTTTCTGGCATGTTCTGTTCTGAGATGATGAGATCACAACTACTTTCAAAATACACCAACTCTTGCATCTAATATTATTGTGTATTTCAGTTCGAATTGTCTCAAGCTCTAAATGGAGCTACTTAATGCCTTGACTGAGTAGAATTGAAAAAAGTGGAAATCGATGTGGCCAGAGATGTTGTGAAAGTGGAACTGAGGGGAGACAGGCTAGTGATGCAGTAGGGAGGTCAAAAGAGAGGGAGAGGTGGAAGTGAGGGATTCTATTCTCTGTTTAAATGCATCTATAGACATTAATTCCTTCAAACCCCATGGACAGCTGGACAGACATGCTTGTAGGGAAAATGGTGGAGACAATGATAAGGCTAGGTTAGATCTGAATTTGAGATAATTGCTAATACTGATGGAACTTTTCACAATGTACTTTAAAAACAGATATGAAACTCAAGGGAATGAGACCATAGATATATTAAGGGACATGTATTATTCTTGCAAAGAAAGAAAACTGACATCAGATTTCTGTGGAAAGGTCAAGAGAAACACTCAAAAGAGATGCCTTGTTAACTGAAGGCAAAAACATCATTAAAGGAGTAGTTGATCTATAATGTCAACTATTTTTGCAAGTTAAGGAGAATGAAATGCATTTAACAACATGAGATGATGTTTGAAGAAACACAATTTCAATACAGTGAAGGCACTTATAAGAAATTCAGAAATGAAAAGGGATCAGTTATTGGTAACAATGTAAAACAGAAGAGCAAACTACATTAGGAAGAAGTTTGATGGTGAAAGGGAAGTAGCAAAGCACATAAACAGAAATCTCTGGGCGAGACTGTAGCGAAAACTAGCAAGAGTGAGCTAAGTTGTGCTGCGGTGACAATTTAATAACAAACCAGAGCTGTTTGATATATTTATTTCTGACTCATGCAAAGTCTGTAGAGACTGGAGAGACCACCAGGAAGACTCTCCCACGTGGAATGGAGCAGACTTCTTCCAAGCAGCTCCACTCCAGCAAATGGCCTCCACAATCATCATGGCAGAATACAGAGTTACAAGGCTCATACACAGCTCACACCAGCTCTTCTCTGCTTTTGCTTGGAAATGACACTCATCATTCCCATTTGTCCCCTACTGCCACAGCCTACCACCTTGATGCAGTTAACTACAAGTAGCTGGGAAGCAGAGGGAGAATGATGCTGTTTGAAGAGCACCACGTGGTCACATTAATACTTGAGAGAATAGTTAAAATGAAGCAAGGTCGCATTAGTCACCAAGAATAACTACAGTATAATAAAAATGCTATATCTTTAAGGAATAAAAGAAATTTGCATGAAATACTTGTTCAAATTTGCGGACTATTTAGATGTCAAACTCTATCACTTGCCTCAAAGGTCAGTGACTTATTTCCTCTCTTTAGTGGATGTCACTCTGTAAAATGAATATTTCACAAGAGATGATCTCTAAAATACATTGCAGCTGTAAATTTATAATTCAAAGACATTTATGGCATGAAATCAAAAGTCGGTTCACCTTAATAATCATTTAGTATTCAAACAACTATTGACATTTACAATTGTTCCAAACTATTTGATCTCTGCAGGGTATAGAAATTGGAGTGCAAAATAACTGGGAAAATATATGAATGCTGTCATCTTTCTTTTTTTATTAAATGTTTCTGTATGCCATAAAGGCATTTTTTCTTTCTTTCCATAAAATTTTCACCTCACCACTAATTTTGTTTTATTCACAACCTTTCACTTAGCAGTTGAGTTTCCCTGTTTATTTTTTTGTTTCAAAATTGTTAACTTTTTGTTTCTGAAGAAGTTGTTAATGAAATAGGCAAAGTAATAGCAGTACTCATCTGGTATCGGAGCAGACGGAGAAATGAACACTTCAGCATTTATTTTTTATGGCCTAGTTAACATCACAGGATTTATAGAGCTGCCAGAATTTACCTTTTTTATTGCTGATACAAATTGAAATTTACTCCATAAACTACACAACTGATCACTTAGAAAAAAAGATGGAAAATATGACAAAACTTGATCTGATTCCTGCGTGCATGATGTGTATATTAAATCTTTAAATACAAGATTAAAACAAATAAATAATATAAATCTTGTGGAATGTTGAATGAATAAATACACCATTACCAGAAAATTATATGGAAGGGAAGATATTTCAATCAAAAAGATGTTCAGTTATCCTATGTGGGATGAAATTTGGTTCAAAATAGTAAAAACTGTTCATTTTAATTAACTGATTGATTTAAAAATTACTACTTAACTTTCAATGCTTCCAAATTGAGTTTTTCTTTTTCCTGTTAGAAAGAAAAGAAGTTTAGACATGCTATGGGCCTATGTGTTAAAAATGTACACTTCACACACCAAGGGTTTAATCTACCGGCAATTGATTTGTATTATTTCTTGGGTGCATTTAAAATCAGATATTTAATAGTAAAGAGAATAAATATCAAAACACATAATTAAAATAATTTTATTTTAAAGCATAATTGACTTCTGGCTATTTCTTACTATGAAAATGGGAGTTGTTTTAAAGACCAATTCTTTATAACAACAGACTTAAGGAGTATTAAGAAAGAAACGTGCTTTAAGCTTTCATTCTGGATGGATAAAATATGTGTTTATTACTTGTGTAATACTATCTCATGCACTGCATTTTATAATCATATTCTTACTTCAGCTTTTAAATTTCCTTTTGTAGGATCCAGTACTATGAAATTTGATATGAACATTTAAGATATTTTGACTCTTACAATAAAAACAAAAATGAAAATAATCTATAAAAGGAGATGATTATGCTGATTATTATGCTTATATGAGTAATCTTCTGTTCATATATTTTGTTCTATTAGTTTGGGAAGCATTGGTATAAATTTAAAAAACATGTCCTTCTAATTCGTAGGAGTTTGTGTAGACTTTTGCTTTTGAGGGAAAATACCTTTGCAAAACTTTCAGTCATCAATTTTGTAAATAAAATGTCACCAATGAACATGAAAGTTCTCTTCTAATATATTATACTGACTCCTGATGATGAATTGGGGTAGCACACAGAATAATTTCGATTCAATAGTGCCAGCTGATTCATTTGAATTATTAGTAAGTGGACAGAATGTTCTTAGTATACCATTGCAAATGATATTTTCAGCTAAATTTATTCCTTATTATTCCTATTATTATTATTATTGGAAACATTTCTGTATGAATGCCCATCATGGATTTTTTCCCAAGATAACATAGTTTTGAGATTTCTTTCTTTCGTTATAAAAGGCTGTACTATAGTAATTGCAGTTAAAAGGTTAAATAAACTCCAAAATCGTAGTGGATCCTAAATCGCCCTTTTTGGTATTCCAAAATCTTATCAACATGGTTTAATAACTGGTGGAGACAATTATGCATTGTTTTTTTCTTTACAAAAAAGTAATATTCTTAAGCTAAACTCTCTCTCCATCATCTAATGGATGATAAAATGGAAAAATGAACGTGATGGCTGAAATTAGCTCCTGAACTATCTCAGGGAGAACTGTCCAGGTGTCAGCATGCAGCATTTTAGTAACACAGTTATGAGCACCTCAGGTTTGCAGTTGGGCTCCTACTGGAGAATGAATTGCTGTAGGATGAGGACTGATAGGATTCTGGCCTCCTTTCTACCTGTGTTTGGGTTTCTAAGATTTCATTTCCTAATAAGTAAAGAACAGGGATTGCTATTCATAGGCTGATTGGTAGTATTTAAATAAATTATTTTCATTTAATAGTTTAATTTTAGTTATGCTATGATAATGCATAAGGTAATCATTATGCTCACTTATGCTATGCTGAAATTTTGATGTAAACTAAGCCTTTGTTTCAGGTAATGCATTGAATCACATAGAGGGCTCCTAAGACTTATTGGTACATTATAAGCAATTTTAGCTGTTTTTCCCTTCTGTACTTTTTTATGAGGACGGGTTTTATTTCATTTGGGGAAAGCATTGAAATTGTCTAGAAAGACTATTGAAATAGAGTGAAAGGAGCATTAGATCTGAAATATGGTTTGGATAATCAACCTACGTTGACCTGCCTTCTAGATTTTCTTTGTGATGCTTATTAACATGTGTGTGTGTGCCCCATGAAAACTGAGTTGAAGCTCTCCAAAAATTCAATATAGCTTCCCCTTGAGAAGGAGCTAAACAGTACAAATCCTGAAAATTATGAATTTACCTTTGTTTCATCTTCTTTAGACAGTTAAATGTCTGGCTGTATACAAAGACTGCCTTTTTTATTTTCATTATGATCATCTCTTACATGTGCATTCTCTCTTGTTGAACTTCCGGACTATATAGCAATAACAGGAGAGAGGAGATGGGAAGTTCAGAATTCTACCCTTTGATCTCATCCAAATGTTCTTTTAGGTATGCGTACCTGGTTAAAAAAAAAAAAAAGAAGTCGTTTATTTAAAATTCTAACTCAAACTTATACAAATTATAATGTGACGATCAAAAATTTTATCTCACAAATGTGGTTTAGTCTTCTTAATTTTCTTTCATGTTTCAAGAAGTCATTTAATCTTTCTTGTAAGTAGAGAGTAGTGTAGCTTTACCCTTTACTTTTATCTTGCATTTATCTTGTTTAAAAAGCTTCTGTAGGTTAAATGTTCATTAATTCTAAGTTCAATTTATAAACCAGAAGTTTTAATATTCAAGGTGAGGTAGGGGAAATATGATCATATTTTCTGACAAGGACATAAGGGTAGCTATCCTTAGCTCTGCCCTTCGATTGTGAGTCTTGCCATTGAATATTGGGTTGACTGAACTCCACCATCATGGCGGATGAGCGGCTTCCTCTGTCTCTTGCTGTGATGTGGAAAGCGCTGCTGCTGACTGTCCGCCCATCACCCCACCTGGACTCCTACAAGCCAGTGATTCTGGAAGCAGGTGATTGTGTCCTCCCCAGAGCACACAGAAATGCCTTGATGTTCCGAATGCCTGGAACAAGTTGTGGGGGATTTCATCATCAGTTATCTGGTAAATTCTCTCTTTTGCTATCTGAACCTAATACCACAGCCAACGTGACTCAGGAAATTTCATCTGGAGGACTGGTAAAACAGGACGTGCTCTCTGGGGTTGCCTCAAGCTCAGCTGGTGTTTGTGGAGTGGTCCACCCACTCCTCCATGGCCCCACTCAGATTTCTGCATCTGTCTGCTTCCCTTTCTCCACCAGGAGCAGGCTGGCTTTCTGGTAAGTTCTTTCTAATCTGACCAGAACCATATTCTTTTGTGCAACCTTCATTACTCCTTGAGTCACCAAGAATACAGTCACAGTTAAATCACACAAAGAAGATCCTTGATATCTTCTGAAAAAAGAGTTATATCTTTAGCTCACACAGCAGGTTGACTCCCAAGCACTAATCAGCACTTAGATCCTCTGATCTTTGTGAAACAAAAGTCACATTTTAAGTCCTCTCAAATATTACATAGCTTATAGAAAATTGAAGGCAATAGACTGACCCTTTCTTAAAAGTACATGAACTTAGATCTGATTAATTCTAACCATGTTAGAAAACTACAAAGTTGAAGCAGAAGAAATTATTATTTCCATTCTAAAGCAGAGAATATTGTCAATGCAGGTCCAATTATTTCAAATCTTTCCTACTTCTGTGGTGATTGATTTTTGGGAATTTTTGACCAAATGTATGCACAGAGACACACAATATTGCCTTTGTTAGTTATATCTTAACACACCACACAAAAAGATTGGCTAACTGCTACATCTTAACTTTCTCCTTGATCATCCATTTAATTATTTACTGAAAATAACTACATCATGTTGTGTTTCCTCATGTTATAATGAAAGCAATACTCTTATGCATGCATTATATATAAATATAACATGTAATATATAGCTATCTATGTAATACTATGTGAATTTTGTTTAATATGTGCTAGGATCATACCTTATTTCTTGGGAAGCTTATTTAGGTAGTTTTGTTTATTGTCCTTTGTCTTATTCTTTTATGATCAAAATATTGATTTCAGTATTTCTTTAACCTTTTGAGCACACTAACAAATCTATGTGTCCCATGTGAAACCTTTTTTTGGAGGTTTCTCAACCTGGACTGGTTGCTTTCCAAACTTGTGCACAGCTGTCTTCCTTGGACTTCTCATTATTTGCTTCTTGAATACGGTATACTATTTTCTAGACATGGTGTCCCTTCCTATTTCAGGTGTCTCAAGAACACCCTGAAGTAAAATACTAAGAAATGGCACACGCTTTTAAATGCAAAAGTCACTGATTATTAAATATATATATATATATATATATATATATATCTATATATATATATATCCTACTGTAATTTCTTGGTCCCTCATTCCAGGTAGAAGTTGCTATGCTCAGATTCCAGGGCTTCTCTTCTCAGTGTTCCACCCAGACTTTCTAAGGGTCCAGTTGCAGTTCTATCCTTGAGACATCAATGCCTCCGTCCTCTGAAGCCAGGTGCATATTTCCTTGGAGCTTCTGTAATGAAGTACTGCAAAGTAGGTGACTTGAAACAAGATGAATGTACTGTTCCGTGGTTCTGGAGGGCAGCACTTTGAAATCCAGTGTCCCCTGAAACATACTTCCTTTGAAGGCTCCAGGGACCATTACCTCTACCTGTCCCCCTGGGCAGTTCCCCATCCTCGGCATTCCTTGGGTCATCAATGCATATACTCAAACTTTGTCACCATGTGGCATTCTCTCTATGTGTTTGTGCAGCTCTGTGCCTAAGACCCTCTTAGAAAATAACCAGTTATTAGCTCTGGATTGCCCTAATCCAGTATGAACATATTCTAACTTGATTACTTCAACAGAGATACTGTTTCCACACGTGGCCATGTGTACAGGTGCATAGGAGAGTCAGGACTTGAACACAGCTTTGGATAGATGCATTACTATCCATAGTAGCCTGGAAGGCTTAGGTTTTCTTTTGTATTTTTCTCTGTTTATGTCATATTTTGCAATTGTGTATCTTAGTATAGCTTTCTTTGTACTTTCAGTAAGCTTCATGTAATTTGAAAATACGTGTGCCATTTTGACTGAATGCTTCTGTTATATTTCTTA
Source organism: Sciurus carolinensis (assembly GCF_902686445.1). Taxonomy (NCBI): domain Eukaryota; kingdom Metazoa; phylum Chordata; class Mammalia; order Rodentia; family Sciuridae; genus Sciurus; species Sciurus carolinensis. The sequence goes on along the minus strand of NC_062217.1, from coordinate 7,978,400 downwards.
ATGACTTTCTTCTCTTCATTTTTGCTGTGACTTCTTTCTGGAACTCATGGTTATTGGGCCATTCATTCCCTTGTTTTATGATTTATGGTAATTATATTTCCCTTTTTTTGTAAAAAAAAAAAAAGTTCTTTTTATTGAGCAAATCAAAGAAAATTTCCAAATGGATTCTAAGGTTTATGTTGAAATTTGTAAGATTGTCTTCATTTCTCAAAAAATCTTCTGTTTTTATCTTTCTTACACCATTCTGCTTTTATTTGATGAATATTTTATCTCCTTTTCTTTTGAGGAAATTGTATTTAAACACATTTTAAGAATGTGTCTTCCTTTTTTAAATTATGTGGATTTTTTTTTTTGGTATTTATATCTCTTCTCCCTCATTTCAGACTTTCCTAAAATGTATGACTTACCTATTTACCTGTAAATATTTTACAACATAGTCACAGAAATATTATAAACTTTAACTCTGACTACAGATAGGGGTAATCATCTGCTTTCCTGTGGTGGATCTCAGAACCCTTGGGCTGGAGACCACTTAGAAGCAAGACTGGAAGAGATTTTGGGGGGTATCGGTACTATTCCTAGGTACTTTAATGTGGCATAGTCTTAACTCCTTTGTAGGAGAAAACATTTTTCCCAGAAAAGTGATCACCTGGCTGCATCCTTTTTGCTTAGTGAAATATCAGTTGAATTGAGGTGTCTTGTTCTGCACCTGACCTTTTACTTAAAAGTTACATGTAAAGCTCACCATTTGGGGTTTTGGCACCTGCCTTCAGAGCCCGTGGATCACATTTATTGTTTCTTAGCTTAGCCTCATTTACTACTTATTACCTAGTAGCTTACCTTCTTAAGTAGTTTTTTTGTTTTGTTTTGTTTCGAAATATCTCTTCTGTAGAAGTCTGCCCTATGCTTTTGTTGTTGGGGATTATATGTGTATTATTTCCTTATACTTTCAACTTGGTCACAGGGAGAAGACTTTCTACAAAGGTGTGGAAACTCTGCCATGTAACTCCTATGCAAATTGTTCAAGTTGATACTCTTGAGAGCAATATAAACCCTATTAGTGATATCAGGAGGACAGCTGGTATAGATGGGAACTGATTTGAGGAAAACAGGAAGGAAGTTCATTCTATCTCACAAGAACTACCGAAAATTACATATGAACTGCAGGGCTAAAAGAAGTTAGAACGTTCCAGAAGAGATGAGTGTGGTCGACTCATGGAAAGCAGCACTGGACCCAGGAATGCGGCCAGGGAAAATGAACAGTCTAGAAAGTTGAAATTTGAGTGCAGTGACAAAGAGGGAGGAAGCAATGGGGTAATGTTCTTACTGTGCGCTGACAATATTTTATGAGTATGGAAACTCTGTCTCATTCAATTTAATCTTCACTGAAATGTTGGGAAGCCGTCAGTGAGATGCACATTTTTTAGATGGCAAAGGTAAAACAGAGAAAGTCCTGCATTGCACATGGCCATGGGGTGGTGATCATTCGAAGGGATTTCAAGTCTATTTCTATCAGATGCCACATCAGGGCCCTTTTCATAATCCAGGGACAACACACAGAACAAGGTGGTCCCTGCAGAGTCACTTTGCTAATGTTGAGCCCATCTTCCTGACGAATACCTGCAGACAACTGGTTTCTGTGTGAAAATATTCAAAGCACATAAATGCTCAGCTAAAAGAACCACTAGATTATTATCAAGGTAAGACAAAAATATACAAATCTGACTTTCCATGCAACTGTGAACCTGTAGCCCCAGAATAAAGAAAGAAGAAATCTGTACACAACATTTACAAATAATTATGGAACATAATTCAAACTTAAAGCAGGAAAGTGTATCACTGGCAACAACATGGACCAAACTAGGGAATGTGTAGTACAATAAGTCAGGGATAGAAAAAAAAAAAAAAAAAATACTGTAGAGTCTCACTTAAATGTGGAATTTAGGAAAGTTGAACTTGGTTGTGATTTGGATCTGAGGTGTCCCCCCAGAGTGCTTGTGTCAAGGCAGGAGTATGCGGAGGTGAAATGTTTGTGTTGTGACAGCTGTGACCTAATCAGTCCATCGGCATTTGAATGGACTAACTGGGTGGCAACTGTAGGCAGGTGGGGCATGGTTGGAGGAGGTGGGCCACTGGGGGTGTGCCCTGGAAGGGCTTATCCTCCCCAGTTCCGCTCCCTCTTGCTCTCTGCTATCCACCATGTCCTGAGCAGATTCCTCTACCAGCCCTTCCACCATGATGTGCTACCTCACCTTGGACCCAGAATGGTGAGGTGCCGTAACCGTGCACTAAATCTGCAACTGTGAACCGAAATTAACTTTCCTGTCCTCTAAGTTGTTCTTGTCAGGTGTTCTGATCACGGTAACAAAAAGCTGATTAACACAAATTTGTAGAAGGCAGAGTGTGGGGGCGGGGGTGATCCCAGAAAATGGGAGGGCATAGAGGAAAAACTGCATGAAAAAAGCAGCTGGTGATCTAGGGACACAAAGTCACAATCACAAAGGAGGGGTAAGTTCTGGGTGCTGCTGCACAGCAAACTGACCACAGTTAATAAAAATGCATTGTACATTGCAAAAGAGTGAAAGACATTTTTAAAACTTTCTCCACCAAGAAATGACAAATATTTGAAATGAGAGATATGCGTTACTCTGATTTGATCACTGCGCAATATTTACATGAATCCAAGTATTACTTCGTACCCTATAAAACATACAATTATTTGGCAATTAGAGCAGACTAAAATTGAAAAAGTAAACATACCAGCTATTATTCTACTTCACTTAACTCTTTCCTCTTCGTGTTTATGTCTTTCCTTATTGCCTTTCTTGTTTCCTCTCTTTCCCAGTGACCTTCAGCACCCCAAAAACCACACTCACTTGATCCTTCATTTTGGCTCTTGCGTTTGGCCAGAAAACTAGCTGCTGGCTTGCTAACCCGGCAGCCTGCCGCAGTGGAGGCGTGTGCAGCGTTGGCTCCTGTCCCCAGAACTCCCAGATCCCTGTCTCCCATCCTGGGCTAAAAATACACTTGTTTCAAATACAGTCAGGATATGTATTTATAACTTCTGCATACTATACCTTTGAAATGAATATGAAATCTTTGTTTGAATGACTGATGGGCAGGTAAATCCATGGATTTATAAATACTAAAGTGGAATGTATATAAAGAAAATATATATATATATAAAGAGACTGAAAAATAATCTATTAATTCTGGTTTGTTTCCTTTCCTGTTTATCATCTCATACCAACTTAAAATCATTCTTTATGACCTTTATATGTTTTTAACATATCTCAAATATTCTTTGAAGGTTCAAATATAAAGTAAATAAATGAAATACATCTAGTTAAGCAAAGTAAATTTACTGTGGAACAGATCTGCAAATAATGAGGTCAGAGAGACTAATAGGTAATGTTCTTATTTAGCATAAATAAGTAGCTAATTTAGAAGAAAATAAGCTAAGCATGAAATGACTATGCACCAGTGATAGTGTAGTATACTAATTTCAGAGTCAAAAGTATTCCTTATTGCCTGAAATAAGGAATCGCTGAAATCGCTCTTCTTCCCTGAATCAGAAGCAGGCAGGTGTGAGGGTGGGGACTGAAGTGAGAGACAGAAGACCCCTCTTTCCAAGAAGGTAACTGGCTAATTGAGGTTCCTTGTCTGCACCTCCCCGTCCGTCTCTCACCCATGCTGGCCCTACTCACTCCTCCTGGTCAAGCACAGTGGTCCTCCCCCAGGATGCTTCCTCTCCACCCCCATCACAGTGCCGTGACCCACGTGCACAGCAGCACCCTGCAGGACAACACGTCTGTTGGCAGGATCTTTGTATTCTGTTATTAATGTTTGAGGAAGCTCCACACTGTCTTCCGTAATGGCTGTGATCATATCCCGATCAAGAGTGCACAGGGTTCCTTTTCTTCCACATCCTGGCTGACTTGCTAACACATATTAATTCTGACTTTTCAGATAATAGTTATCCTATCAGTTGTTCAGCTCATTGCTTCCATTTAATGTTTGCTGTTAAAAACCATCCCTGGTGTTTACTTGTAGTGAGCATTTTTTTCTTATCCCTCTTGGCATTTCATGTCTTATTTTGGTAAATGGCTACTTAGGTCCTTTGGTCCTTTTTTAATCAGGGCCTTTCTTTCTTTCTTTCTTTCTTTCTTTCTTTCTTTCTTTCTTTCTTTCTTTCTTTCTTTCTTTCTCTCTCTCTCTCTCTCTCTTTCTACCTTTCTTTCTCCCTTTCTTCCTTTCTTTCTTTCTTTCTTTCTTTCTTCTTTCTTTCTTTCTTTCTTTTTCTTTCTTTCTTTCTTTTTCTCTCTCTCTCTTTCTACCTTTCTTTCTCCCTTCCTTCCTTCCTTCCTTCCTTTCTTTCTTTCTTTCTTTCTTTCTTTCTTTCTTTCTTTCTTTCTTTCTTTCTTTCTCTTTCTTTCTACCTTTCTTTCTCCCTTCCTTCTTTCCTTCCTTCCTTCCTTCCTTCCTTCCTTCCTTCCTTCCTTCCTTCCTTCCTTCCTTCTTTCCTTTCTTTCTTTCTTTCTTTCTTTCTTTCTTTCTTTCTTTTTTTCTTTCTTTATTTCTTTATTTCTTTATTTTCTCTTCCCTCGTCCCTCCTTTCCTTCCTCCCTCCCTTCCTTCCTTCTTTTCCTTTCCTTTCCTTTCCTTTCCTTTCCTTTCCTTTTTGAATTTTTTTTCTCTTGCTCTTCAGTTACTCAGGTTCCTCATGTGTTTTGGATATTGACCTTGTATTAAATGAGTGGTTTGGAAGTATTTTCTCCCTCCTGTAGTTTGTCTTTTCACCACTCTGTTGATTATTTACTGTGCTATACAGAAGTTATTTTTCATAAAAAAAATACACAAACTTACATATGTAATTATTTGTATATAGCACATTTATTGCCAATTTCATGCATAGGACATAATTTTCTGAACTTAAAACAAAATAAAGCCTTGTAATTAAAATATTTTGAGACTGATTATAATTTTTCCATGTGAAACTTTTCAATTCATCAATAAGTTATGGATAAAGCATGATTAAAATGTCTGTAATTTAGGCAAATGGCACATTGCTAGATAAATTTGCAGATATCATGCATTTAAGCAAGGACATTAAAGGTAACTAACAATTAGGTTTTTTTAAATCCTTTTGGAAACATTTATAGACTAAAATATTTAGAAGTGCTTCGAGCACATATGAAAGACTCACCAGTCTAACACTATAGCCATAGACTTCCCTCACTGCAAAGGAAAATGAATTCGCACCACTTTCTCTAACCCTCCTCCTGATCTGGCAGTGCCCACAAGTTCCAATGATCCCTGTTTGACTTGTCACTTGCAAGACAAATTTGCTCATATATCATGACAGTCTGAATCCCTTTTCAGCAACTGTATCAGTAATTAGCTATACCTTTTTAGTGCCCAAGGCATGTGTAACTGTCACTTTGATGAAAAAGGACTAGTATTGTTGTTGATGTTGTTTTCCTTTCAAGTAGCATTTTAGCCTCTCAGCATTTAAAACCAACAAAGAGCCTCAATACTGATTAAACTCTCATAAATGACCTTCTATATTACCTATAATGCTCAAGACAATATGAGCAAGTATATTTCACCACCATGAGGAGTTTTAAGATTTGAAAAGAAAACTGTTAATACTGATAAATATTAGAAAACATTGTCCTAAATTCTTTGTATAATTTCTTTTCTGATTAGTTAAACTATGTCAAGTTTCTTTTGTAGAATTTTATGGGAAATATTAGTTGATGAACTGCATACACCTATTTTCTATTATAAAAAAATGGTTGATTACAAGGACTTCATTTTCACTGGGAGAAAAATGTCATTTCAGGCATTATTCAATGTTCAGAACAGATAAAAAAGGGACATAGAATCACATATATCACATTTTCTACATAAAGTCATCAACAAAATCAAATGTAGCATTTTTCTATCGACATCTTCACACAAAAATTAACTGAACTAATTTATATTAGTAACAAAAAAGGAACTACAAGCAAAGGAAAGAGGGCAGAAAGAATCTGAGATAAATGATTTGAAAAAAATGTAAAAGGCACTATTTATTGTTTATACCACCTAAATATTTAACACATACTTTTATGAATAAATAAGTTATCACTATTAAAAGTATGAAACATTTATGAACAGGGAATTTAGAAGAAACACAAACAGCAACTGAATATCTAACATTATATTCAGTCTCACTTATGATCAATGGAAATCAAAGTTTTAAAAATATAATTCCTCATTTTGTTCTTCAAAATTAACAGATCACTAGTAATTCTAGCCATTCATGGCATAAGCAGTTTAATAACACCATTTACTGTTGTTGATATTTTAATTTTACTAACTTTGAAGAGAACCATTAAAAAATAGCTAGCTGATCTTGCCCGTCATAAAATAAGCAATACTATTCTGTTTACCTCTGTATCCTTGCATTTGATAAAACAATGACTAAGACTAATTTATTACTGATTCTTAAATAAAATCCATGAAATTAATTATTATTTACTTCTCTGACCCAGTTATCTCACTTCTAAAATTGACCATATAGAAAACATAACATGAATTATAAATATGCATGAGAATGTTCATTGCAATACTACTTTCTTGGAAAGGTAAGCCAGGTAAATGTGAATCAAATACCAAGGGGGGAAAAATAAAATAGTTCTCATATGATTCAGAAAGATATCTAAGTTTTTAAGATAAAATAGAAAGTAAATTCTCAATTTATGAATTGCATGGTTGTGGATTCTCTGACATGTTTGTTGGGAAATTAGCTAGCTGGGTTAACAGATCTGTTGGTGCATTTCAGAATTGGGAGGGGGTGGAAATTAAAGTCAGACAAAAAATAATCAAATTGAAACAAATGAATGAATTATTAACTCTCAAAAGTCAGTGAAAAGGAAACATTATATTAATTATACTGTAGTGTCCTTAACTCAGTCATAAAATATTAACTATATATATGACAATATAAATTTCTTTGAAATGGGTTGCTATATTCAAGGCAGGAATATCTGCAAGAGACCCAGTGTTCAATCCCCATAAGAGGTAGTAGGAGCTCTTGTCTGTAATTAATTAACCAAGAATTTGTAACTAAGTATTATCATTAAGAAAAAAATGGCCGTAAATACCAAAAGAAGCTTTTAAAAGAAAGACAATCAATTGGGTGAGACTTAGGAGGAAAAATGATTACACAAGATTCTGTTGCTTTTCATTATAAGTCTTTGGTACAACTAATTTTAGGATTCATTTCCATTTGAAAAATAAATAAGCTTTTGTTTGCTTATTTCTTTGTTTTAATTTTTTTAGCAAGGGAGGGTTAAAGATTCTTAGTATTTCTTTAAGAGATTCAATCAACTCACTTACCTGCCCTGTATTTTCAATATTTTTTCTCCAATTTCTACCATGAAAAAAGAAGTTGGTAACTGCTTGGGGTTATCAAAGAAAAAGAGTCTTAAAACGGTGACTGATACCATTGTGGTATAGTACAAGATTTCAAAACACTGAATACATTTGACTCTTTTGAAGTCAGAAGCTTACTAATTTTAATGACAGGGCAGTTTTTAATAAAACAATTTTAAAGATTTGATTTGAGAAAGTAAATTTCTCAATTTTTCCTGTGAATTTCATTATTATATCAAGATACATTCTAGCAATAGTTTGGAAACCAAGTTCACAACCTTGTAGTATTCAAAACGAAATAAATTATCTCTTCTATTTCAGCAGGCAAAAAGGTTTTCCATGTCAAGATACTTTCTCAAGGTCAATTATACTTTCACCCAGATTACATTTAGTACAATTGGGAAATATTATTTTTGGCACATATTTTAAGAATGATTCCTTATGAGCTAAACTTGGGCAATTTTATTGATCAATTTGAACATCAGTTAAATGTCTAAGAAATGTAATATACATAAGGAAATTCTGAGATAAGCATTTCATTTCAGTTTATCATTTCTTCATGATTTAGCATGCAACTCTATCTATATAAATTTAATATCTACCTAGTTATATAATTTAATAAGAAAACAACATTTTCTTCTTTTTAGCATTCACAAACAGAAGTGATAATTTTCTTTCTTTCTTTCTTTATTTATTTATTTTTACAGACTGAATTTTGATTCATTGTACACAAATGGGGTACATCATTTCATTTCTATGGTTGTGCACGATGTAGATTCATACTATTCCAGTAATCATACATATATATAGGGTAATGATATCTGTCTCATTCCACCACTTTTCATAACCCCCCTGCCTATCATTTTTTCTACATACTCTAAAGTTCCTCCATTCTTCTCTCACCGCCCACCCCACCCCACCCCCATTATAAATCATCATTCACTTATCAGGGAAAACATTCCGCCTTTGTTTTTTTCAAATTTGACTTATTTCACTCAGAATGATATTCTCCAGTTCCATTCGTTTATCTGAAAATGCCATAATATTATTCTTTATGGATAATAATATTACATTGTGTATATATACCACAGTTTCTTTATCCATTTATCTGTTGAAGGGCATCTAGGTTGGTTCCACATTCTAGATATTATGAATTGAGCTGCTATAAATATTGATGTGGCTGCATTATGGTAGTATACTAATTTTAAGTCCTTTGGATATAAACCAAGGAGTGGCATAACTGGGTTGAAAGGTGGTTCCATTCCAAATTTTCTGAGGAATCTCCACACTGCTTTCCAGAGTGGCTACACCAATTTGCCACTCCACCAGTAATGTAAGTGTGCCTTTTTACCCACATTCATGCCAACATCTATTATTGTTTGTGTTCTTGATAATAGCCATTCTAATTAGAGTAAGATGATATCTTAGAGTTGTCTTAATTGGCATTTCTCTAATTACTAGAGATGTTGAACAATTCTAATATATTTATTAATTGCCTGTATGTCTTTTCTGTAAAATATCTGTCCAGTTCCTTAGCCCATTTATTGATTGGGTTCTTTGTATTTTTGGTGTAAAGTTTTGTAAGTTCTTTATAAATTTTGGAGATTAGTGCTCTATCTGAAATGCATGTGGAAGAGATTTTCTCCCACTCTGTAGGCTCTCTTTTCATATTATTGATTGTATCCTTTCCTGAGAAAAGTTTTTAGTTTGAATCCATCCATTTATGATTCTAGCTTTGATTTCTTGTGCTTTGGGAGTGTTTTTAAGGAAGTCTGATCCTAAGCCAACACGATGAAGATTTTGACCTACTTTGTCTTCTATTTGGTGCACAATCTCTGATCTAAACTGGAACTAGACAGGAGGTCCTCTTTCACTACTTCTATTCAACATCGTCCTTGAAACACTAGCCAGAACAATTAGACAGAACAAAGAAATTAAAGAGATATGAATGGGAAAAGAAATTAAGCTATCACTATTTGCTAATGTCATGATTCTATATTTAGAGGATCCAAAAAACTCCACTAGAAAACTTCTAGAACTAATAAATGAATTCAGCAAAGTAGCAGAATATAAAATCAATACACATAAATCTAATGCATTTCTATGCATAAGTGATGAATCCTCTGAAAAGAAATCAGGAAAACCACTCCATTCACAATAGCCTCAAAAAAAAAATTAAATACTTGGGAATCAATCTAACAAAAGATTTGAAAGACCTCTACAATGAAAATTACAGAACACTAAAGAAAGAAATTGAAGAAAACCTTAGAAGATGGAAAGATCTCCCAAGTCCTTGGATAGGCAGAATTAATATTGTCAAAATGGTCATTCTACCAAAGGCACTATACAGATTCAATGCAATTCCAATTAAAATCCCAATGACATTCCTTATAGAAATAGAGGAAGCAATCATGAACTTCATCTGGAAGAATAAGAGACCTCCAATAGCCAAAAGTATCCTGAGCAGGAAAAGTGAAGTAGGAGGTATCACAATACCAGACCTTAAACTATACTACAGAGCAAAAGTAACAAAAACAACATGGTATTGGCACCAAAACAGACAGGCAGACCAATGGTACAGAATAGAAGACACAGAGAGGAACCCACATAAACACAGTCACCTCATCCTAGACAAAGGAGCTAGAAACATACAATGGAGAAAAGAGCCTGTTCAACAAATGGTGCTGGGAAAACTAGAAATCCATATGCAGTAAAATGAAATTAAATCTCTATCTTTCACCCTGCACAACATTTCATTTGACATTGTTAACTTTCAAGGATATAAAACCAGCTATAAAAAATTATCAAAAATAGTCTTGACAATTTTCTTCATTTGCCTGATAACATTAGAAAAATCACCAAAAGTGTTTTATAAAGCATATAATATTCAATTTTATTTTTGTTTCAAAATAAAGGAACCAAAGAGACAGCCCTATCTAAATAGTAATCAACTCAGAGTGATGTGATCTCATCAACTTCAGCCTTACTATATGCTGACTGTAAAATGGGGTAATCACTCTGTGCCCCTTGGATGGTAGATTTCTGTTTTACTACTACATATTAATGCATATTGATGAAGAATTACATAAATGTGCAGATATATGTAACAAGTCTTTCAGTGCACCCTAAGAACAATGATGCAGACACTTGTAGTGAATCATATGAGTTGCTATAGGTGACAATTCAAATAATTCTTAAGAAACAAATATATATACAAAGTATTAAAACATTAGAAGAAAATCTGGACTTTCCAACTCCTACCTGTTCTGAGGTAATGACATTTCTGTAGAAAAATCTCTGTTATGCTTGAATTTGAGCAGCAAGTTTGAATAAATCATTTTATAACATTTTTCAGTGTATAGATTACAATTTGGTGAAATTAAATACAGTGTGCACACACCTAAATTCATATTTCAATAATGCTCCTGAAATTACTATGTAATTTTCTGGTATAGAGCTTTATATTCTTTGGGCTAGATAAGTATCTCTGCTATTTTTTTTTTTTTTTTTTTTTGCCTTCCATAGATGTTAATATTAAGACAAAGTTAAAGAAATTGTGAAATAAATACCTTAGTTACAGTATCTTAGCTTTCTTCTGTAGTGACATATAATAGTGTACAATAAACTTCTTATATTTAAAGTGTAAATTCGTAAATTTTGACATGTGTTTCCACAGAAAACCATATGCATATGAAACCATGAACCTACTACGAAAAGTAAGAAAATGACAATGTCAAACACTCCTGATAGCTGAATTCTGCCCCTTGGTAATTACTTCTCTGCCAACCAAGCAACCATTCCCAAGCAACCACTGATGAGCTTTCTTTTTTTTGTAGATATTTTTTAGAGTTTTATATAAGTTGAATTATGTAGTCAACATTCTTTCATTTTTGGTCTTTTCACTCAGAATAATTATTTTTAGGTTTGTCCAAGTTGTGTGTATCCATCATTCATTCCTTTTTATGACTGAGTTGTGGTCTATCATTTTGGGAATTCTTAATATATTCTCTATAAGTTGCAGATATTTGCCCTTAGTAAATAAATAGTCTGTTCATAGAGAAAAGATTATGTATCTCTACATAGGAGGTGGATGAATGACTTGGTAATGAGACTTGAGATGGTTAATTACCTGAACACCAATCCATTAAGTTTCAAACATCAGAGTTCTTGATTTCTGTGGAAACTGTCCATGAATATATTCTTTTTTATGGAAGGAAATTTGGGGATTATATGTAAGAGATCTATATGATATAATGTTGCAAAATATGTTCTCTGTTTTCTTCTAGTTACTTTACAGTTTGAGAATTTACAGTTTTCAGTTTAGGTCGCTCATCTATTTTGAGGTAATTTTGGCAGAAGGGATGACATAAGTTATTTACAAAAGGGCTTTTTGCATATGAATATCTAATTTTTCAGCACATTTGTTGAAAAAGCTCTCCTTTCTTCACTAGATTATTTTACAACTTTGTTGAAAATATATTGACTAAGTGAGGATGTATTCTAGACTATCTTCTGTTCCACTGACCCTATTTGCCCAATTTCACACCAAAATCATACTGTCTTGAACATAGTAAATTAAGAATAAATCTTGAAGTCAAGGAATGTAAGTCTTCAAAATTTACTTTTGTTTTTCAAATGACTTGGTTATGTCTTTTGAATTTAAATATGTTTTATTATTAGCTTGTGTCTACAGGTTCTTAGTTTTTATTAGTAACGATGTGAAATCTACAGATAAATTTGTGAAAATGGATATATTTTAGTAATATTGTGTCTTCTGATACATGAACAGGAAACATTTTTTTTCTGTTTAAGTCTTCATTCACTCATCTCAACAGTATTTTTGGGTTTCATCACAGATCTTGCTTATTATTTTCATAATAATCTTCACATTATTTCTTATTTTTGACACCATTGCAAATGGTATTTTTACAGTTTGATTTCTCACTGTTCCTTGCTTGTACACAGAAATACAATGACTTTCGCATATCAGTCTTAAAATTTTATTACTAAATTCATTTATTTGATATGGCAAACTTTTTTGGTAGATATCATAGAATTTTTATGGAATGATTATATTGTAAAATATGTGTATTTCTTTCCATTTTGTCTAATTTGGGTATTATCTTAGTTCCTTCAGGATACTATTGAAATGATCATAATTTGAGTAGCTTATAAACCACTGGAGTTTGTTTCTTATAGTTATGGTAGCTCAGATATCCAAGGTCAGATTCGGATTCTAGTGAAGGTCTACAACCTGCTTAGAAGCACCTCTCACTGGGACCTCACATGGTAGACAGGGTGAAAGTTCTTTCTGGGGTCTTTCTTATCAGGGCATCCATCCTACTCATGAGGGCTGGGCCTATTCATCTCCAAAAACCCCCAACATCAAGTGCCATCACCTTGTGGGGTAGAACTTGAACATATGGATTGGGAAGAAACAGAAGCATTCAAGCCATGGCAGGTAATTTTTTTCTTATTCTTGCCTTATTCTATTGTTTGGTCCTTTCAATGAAATATAGACTAGAATGGGTTAAAATTAACATGTTTTCCTTGTTCTGGAGCTAATTATGAAAACATGCAGTTTTTTCTTATACATATGATGTTAGCTATATAGTTTTATGGAAGTTTTCTATCACTTTGAGAAAATTCACCTTCCTATTTTCAATTTGCTGAGAGATTTTATCAATGATAGGGGTGTTTCTTCCATGTCTACTGGGATGGTCTCATATTTTTTCTATCCTCAGTTTGTTAATGTGGTATACTATGTTGATTGTTTTTTGCAGGTTGAAACAAACTTGCATCTTTAAATAAAACCTATTTGCTTGTGAACTCTGCAGTTTTCATGTAGTGGAATATGAATTGCTGCAATTTCTGTATTTACATATATTTATGTAATTTTCATGAGTGATGTGGATCTTAGTTGTCTTCTCTTATAATGAATTTAGTTTGAGGTACAGGCTGTATTCATTTTCCAGAAGAATTTTTATAGAATTAGTATTTTGCTTTCCTTAGATGATAGGTTACATTCATCAGTGAAGTAATCTGGAAAAGAGTTGCCTTTGCATAAGGATTTTAGTTAAAAATGCAACTACTTTAATACAGGCAAATAAATTCTGGTTAACTATTTTTTTCATGCACAAACTTTGACAGTTTTTGGTCTTTCAAAATATGGTCTTTTGTCATAGTTGTCAGATTGGTTTGCATGAAGGTGTTCATAATATTTCCTCAGTATCTGTTGAAATACTTTTGAAGTCGGCTTTCTAAATTTGAATAATGGTATTGTTTCTTTTTTTCTGATTATTTTGTTTGTAGTCCTTACCAAATAACTAGCATTTGATTACTTTGATATTGTTCCTATTTTTTTAATTTTTGAAAGTGTAGGTTTCTACTCTAATAAAGCTACTTCTTTTTTTATTTGAGTTTAATGTAATTTTTCTTCTCTAGGAACTTAAGCTGGAACAGGAGGTCATTGATTTGAGATATCTTTCCTATTCTTGTAAGAAAGAGTATGCCTCTAGATTATGGATGCTTCTGATATGAATAATCACTTACAAATCTATACTAAGTAAGATAATGTGGTATGGTGAATGAATAGAAAAATGATCTATGACAAAGAATACAAACTAGAACAAAACAATTCATAACTATTTCTAAAGTCACATGAGTTTTATATTACACTTCATAGAGTTGGGAGAGTCTTTCATATACTGCTGAGTCAATTAGAGATAACACATATCTCACCTGAAGATAATTTCATGATTTCATACAGATGCTTTTGCAAAAGGAACTCAAAAGACACAAATGCGGCAGATCTTCCTATCATGAAGTTTGCAAATTCTTCAATAGGAGGGAAGTCATTGACTATAAAGATAAACAAGATGAATTGAACTACATTAAAATCTGAAATTTCTGTTCATTAGAAAACACTAAAGATAGATTGGAAAGGTAACACTCAATGAATTATGAAAGCAAATAAAAACATCCCAAGTCATCTGTAACAAATATACATTCCCAGAAAGTATAGATAAATTCTGCAAATAATAAGAGAATGGTGGACAGTCCAATAAGAAAATATCCTAATAGAAACCAATAGAAAAGCAGACACTTTGGGAAAGGTACATATATGATCAATAAATATACACGTAGATTGTTATCCATTAAAGGAAAACTAAAAAAACACAGTCCAACATGCCACATAACATTGAATATCTGAAAAAGGAAGCGACAAAGCACGAATTTCTAAAAATAACAAACATTTTTAGAAATTAGTTTAGAAACTCTGTATAAAACGTTAGCAAGATTGAGAGACTTTGACACTGAAGGTAGAAATACTAATGGGTAAAAGCTCCTTGGAAATACTTTGGAAAACTTGATGGTCTTGTGTGCTGAAGCAAGTCTCATGCACCATCAATGCCAGGCTGGATACCACCCTACAGAAAGACACACACACGTGTGCTCTCTTGACTCTCATGTTTGCACTGGCAATAATCATTGTGGAAGCTTTTCTTTCTCCCACCATCACTAAAATGGTGCATAAGCACTTTGAGATGCAAGATGATAATGAGAATGGAGACCTTCAGCTGTCCACACCCACAGGAATGAAGCAGGAGGCCCACAAATGTGCACTGATGACTGTTTACTTAAAGAAAACTGCAGCAAAACAACTCTGCTGCAGGGACAGTGACAGAGAGGTCACAAAGAGGTACCTGTGCATTGAACATATTCTCTATTGGCTTTCTGGAGCTGGTTGTTCAGGTGTGTTCACTTTGAGAACATTCCTGAAGGTATGCAATGATAACTTGCAATTTTCTGCATATATGAAACTTAAAATAAATACAAACCACAAATCAGGTTGAAAACGAAGTTATTTTGGAGACTCTGTAAGAAAACTCTTCCCATGTCATATTTAATTGCTCAAAAGAATGGTTGATTTTGCATTTTCCTAACCCTTCTCTTGGAACATTTTAGGATAGAGATACCATTGCACATCCCGGAGGGAATCTGGCTTGTGGTTGCCTGACTTACATAGTTTGGTGGTTGGAAAGCCATGTAGTCAAATTGTCACTGTGTTGAGTGTGTTTCTATTTATTCTGAGGGAGAAAGAAAATTCTCCTCCTAAGTAATACTAGAGTCCTGAGAGGTAAGCTTTTAGGGATTTTCGTTTGTTTCTGTTTTTTATAAAAATTCTTTTCTTTACATAGGGAACAGATTGTCTCTATCAATTCTATTCTCAAATTTTAAGAGGAAAAGATGAAAAAGTAGATATTATCATAAATGAAAGTAAGCAAGGGATAATAGACTTCCACAAGTGCCTCTAGAGATGGCTCATCTGATCCTTGTCTTCGTCAGAGCTGTCAGTATATTCCTGGCAGCAGTGTCCACACAGAGACATCACTGATGATGATCAGGATGAGGACAGAGGAAGTCGACACTGAAACAGAACCACTGGAGAACCGTGGATCTGCTGGGGAGGCTGGTGCTGCTCGGCAGGAGATCCTGGCCTCCCTAGCTTGCTCGGCCTGGAAGTCAGTGGAGCAAGGAAGGAGAATGTGAGGAGTCAGGTGGTGGATGGGTTTGGTCTTTTTGACTACATGTCTTCTTTAATGTGTGTAATAAAAACTGAATTCTCGAAAAAATTTGAAAAGAGCATTCCTAACCTTAAGACTCAGAAAAACGACAGCATCTCATAGCAACTCTAGTAGCCTTGCCAAATACAAACTTCATGAACATGCTGTGGGCTTTCTGCATGAGCCAGTGCACACCAGCTCACCCTGCTTGCTTGCTGCTGCAAAGCAGACTGCTCCATCGATGGGCAAGTGGCATTTGGAGGTTAACATCCATTTATGTGCTTATAATAAATGTTTTATTTACCCAAAACCCATCCTGAACACTAGCATTTCCTCAAATTACCGTTTTATAACCTTGGAAGACATTAGGTTCATTTGCTTTTACAAAGAATTGTGGATAATATTTAGAAATAGATGCCTAACTTCTTGACTTATATGTTCAATGTAATCATAGGAAAGAAGACATCAAATAAAACTGGTTTGCGTGTGTGTGTGTGTGAAACTAAATTGCTCATTTGTCTGTTATTATCACTTTCCTAATAGTGCTCATTGTAGAAAGATAAGGAAAGTAATACGAGCTATTTTCAGACCACATCGTTTCTTGGGATGTTGCCAGATTCTAGGAGAACGATTGTCTATTAAAGCTGAGAGCCCTTTTCACAAGCGAGATGACAGCATGACCATGCTCATGCTCAGAGTTTGAGAGTTTCACTGAGTCTGTGGCACGCTGGTTCCCCGGATGTGGACTGCTTTCCTCCAAGCTTTCAATACATTTGTGGTCCTGTCTTTTCATTTCTATTGGAAATGAAGCCTTTCAAGTCAGATTTTGAGATGTTTCTGTTGGGTTGAGTCAAGAAGAACATTGCAGTTTTCATTTCTTCAAGATTTTCCTCCACCATTTCCAAACCTCATTTTCCAAGAAGTGTTATTTCTTAGCTGTGTAGATATTAAAGCCAGGCAGGAGCAGGAGAGTTCATTCTCAGACACACTAAAAGTTTTTGAGCATTGCTGAGGTTTCTTTCATGGGCTTGGCCATTTCCTTGTAAAGCTGCCCGAGGTGTGTCCACTCAAATGCACATGCTGAAGTCCTAAGACCCAGAATCTCAGAATGCCAGTGGATTTGGAGTCAGTGCTGCTGCCGTGGACTCTAATCCCAGTGATCGGGTCCTTATAAGAGAGGAGTTCAGGACACATAGACACAGAGGAAGGACTACTGAAGACAGAGTAAGAGGGAAGCAGTTTGCAAGCCAAGGCTCCAGACCTTAGGAAAACCCAGAGGCACATGATCTTTTTACAGGACTTCTGGCCCCCTAGAGCTGTAAGAAAATAAATTTCTGTTGTTTAAGACACCCAGTCTATAGCAATTTAGTTTACCTGTAATATATATATTACATATATATTTATATATACTTTTTATATATGTATATTTATATATAATATTTATTATATTTACCTGTTATATATAAAATATTATATATAATATATCATATATTCATGTCTATGTACAAAAACTTGCTTATATATAAACATATATGGACAAATACATATTTGCTGGTTTTGCTTGAAAATTGATAATTCTTTCCCTCCATCTCTCTTCTTTTTATGAGTCTAGAAATGCTTATTAATTTTACTTAATATTTTTCATCTGAGCACATTATTTTAAAATTCTCCTTTTCATATTTTAAAGGCCATAGAGTATTCTATATAAACAATTCTGGGTAAAAATTTTGTTGCTCAAGATACTTGAAATTCTATTGAGCTAATTAATTTTAAAAGCTATATTCCATAAAGCATTTTTATGGTTGAATTTTCAAGCAAACAGAGTTCAATGTTTGATGTTTCAATTATATATCCATTGCCACTAAAGTTTCCAAGAAAAAAATATTAGTTTTGCTATAACTTGAAGAGAGTATATATAAGAAATATGCTCACAACGCGCACACACACACACACACACACGCACCTCAATTCACAAAACTCAACTTGCTCCCAATTGTGTGGGCATTTTTTTTAGTAACTGTGATGTTCCTCAGGATACCTTTTACTAATAGGATGGATTTTAAGCTTATCCATGTGGTGGGCTTGTGATGAAGAGCTGCACAACTTACCATGAACTCAAAGACACAGTTCTGTGGATATTGTTCTGTGCGGCCACTTTACATGGTGGTCTCTTTTTTTTTTTTTTTTTTTTTTTTTTTTGCGGTACTGGGATCGAACTCAGGGCCTTGGCTTGCAAGGCAAGCACTCTGCCAGCTGAGCTATCTCCTAGCCCAAATCTGGTCTCTTAATGGCTCATTGCCTCTTCAGGGTGCAATGTAGTGGTGTGAATTCCTTACTAATCTGCAGCAGGAGTTACAGTCTGAGGTTCCTGTCCATTGGAATTAATTCTACTGACACAAGTCCTGCAGAAAATGAAGGTGTCACAGATGGGTAAGCAAGTCCAGATTATAATGACTTCTAAGATCATCCTGGACATACTTCATGCGATAGATCACATCCCGCCCCCCACAGAATACTTATAATCATCCCCACTTCTTGGGCTTTTCTCTAGCAAAGTAAACTATAAATCATTAAGCAACTGATTGCTTAATGATATTAGAAGATAGAAATACATAGTAAAGCTTCTATCAGCTTCTTAGAGTTGTGATCAAAAGACTTGAGAAGAACAACAGTGGAGGGGAAACGGTTTATTTGGGGGCTCACAGTTTCAGAGTCTCAGCCCATAGACCACCAGCTCCATTCCTTGGGGCTGGAGGTGAGGCAGAAGAACATAATGGCAGAAGAGTGTGGTGGAGGGAAGCAGCTCATACGATGATCAAGAAGCAGAGAGAGACTCGCTCACCAGATACAAATAATAAATTCCTCAAAGGCAGGCCCCCAACCACCCACCTTCTCCATCCACACCCTACCCGCATTCCATTACCACTCAGTAAAGCCTAATCCGTCAGGGGTTTTAATTCACTGATTTGGTTAAGGCTATCATAACCCAATCATTCCTCTAAACCTTGCATTGTCTCATACATGAGCTTTTTGGTGATATCTCACATCCAAATCGTAAAAGGATCTAAGCATGTTTTGCAAAACTTTTTATGAATGTGTCAATCTGTCTTTGATTTTGCTATTAATTTGTGAATTGATTGTGTCTTCCAAGCAATATCTCTGACACATTTAGAGAATCCCTGACATATGAAAAAGATAAGGTATAAGATCATGTTGATGTCATGAAGCCCAGCCAGAGACCTGGAAAGCTCAATAATTTTCACAAGACTTTCTGGAAACACAGGACTCTAGATCAAAAGTCATTCATGAAAGAGAAGGTTCAGCTGTAAGAATTATGTCCATGGGACTTGACTCTTACTCTCATTTGCTAGACCTCTTTCATCATGTTTCAGACCCTGGAAGGCAAATGGTAGCCTGGGGAATGTTTATTTGACAGTCTTTCTACCTACCTGTGTTGCAGGGGTTCTGACACTTGCTGTCCTAGCATCCACTAAAACTGAACAAGCACACGCAATCACAAAAATACAGATAATAGGAATTGCAGCCATGAAGTACACAATTTGAATGGAGTGTCTCTCAAGATAAAGATGATTGATACATATTTAACAGCCCAATTTCTGCCTCTGAATCCTCCTGGTCAATTTCAGAATGGGAAAGCCATTATTCTGCAGTTATCTTAGAAGAGGTTGAGCTTTAAAAAAAAATTATCTTGTTCACATGCACATCTCTTTCTCTTTTCTGGAAAGTCCATTTTAGTACTTTTGCTCTAAACCAACCAAAGACCTAAAAATCAATTGTAGTTTTTAGCTTAAAACCCAGCAAGGCAATGAATCAATGGCATTTTCAAATTCCTCCATACTTTAAGATCAAAATCAACGATTATAATGTATCGAACTTTAGTTGTTCATGTAGTATAATTGTCTTCAAATTTTTACAAGAGGCAGCTTCTCCAGGTTCTTGGAACGGAACTGGCCCGCTAGTGAGAGCCTTTCTGACCAGAACAAGCTCCGAGTCCCGGAGCCAGTGCAGCGCAGTGTACTCCGGCACGCAAGCAGCTTCAGGGACCAGATAGGGACAGCCAGAGACTTCCCCCAAGTAGCCTGGACCCCTGAGGTGGGAGGTGCCTTTCAAGGGCTAGCTTCTCAGAGCAGACCGCCCAGTGAGAGGTTTTCTACATAGAACCAGCACAAGTCCCCCAACCAACAGAGAGCTTCGATCCGCAAGCAGCCTCTGGGATCAGGGCAGGGCAGCCAGAGACCTCTTCAGGCGGCTCTGCCCACTCTGGCCGCAGGCTCTTTTCATGGGGTGATCCAAGATGGCAGCCTAGAGGGTGACTGCACCCCCAGTCGCTCCAGAACCCAGGAGTTAAGAAGGGGAGGCATTGAGAGACTCGGACTGAAATAGAGCCACAGGTAAGTCTGCCCACTGGGTAAAGCTCGGCCCGGGTGGCAGGCCCAGATAGAGGTGGCTTATCAGATGCAGGCAGGGCAGCTAGAGTCTCCCAAGGTAGCCTTCCACACTCCAGCAGTGGGCTCCTCCCACACGGCCAGCTGCACGGTGCAGGCCCACAGTTGAGAGCCTTTCACACAGAGCCAGTTCCAAACCATGGAACCAGTAGGGGGATAGGGGCAGTTTTCTTCAGATGCGCTGCATTATCAGATTCCTCCAAGACATCAGGCTACTGAAGGCTGGGAGGTGATACACTGGAAATCTACCAGGACACTATAAGCCAATAGCAGAAAACTGCAATATCTCAGGATCCCACTGACAGCTGACCAATATGAGAAAACAAGGGAAGAAAATGTCCCAAACAAACCTAGATACTACATCAATAAAACCCAATGACAGCACAGCAGAAGAAATGTCAGAAAGGGAGTTCAGAATGTACATAATTAAAACGATCAGGGAAGCTAATGAGGAGATGAAAGAGCAAATACAGGCATTGAATGATGAGATGAAAGAACAAATGCCGGCATTAAATGATCGCACCAATCAACAGTTAAAAGACCAAATACAGGAAGCAAGAGATCATTTTCAATAAAGAGTTAGAGATACTGAACAAAAAAAAAACTGAAATACTTGAAATGAAGGAAACAATAAACCAAGTTAAAAACTCCATAGAAAGCACAACCAATAGGATAGAACACCTGGAAGACAGAAACCTCAGACATTGAAGACAAATTATTTAATCTTGAAAGCAAAGTTGGCCAACAGAAAGATGGTAAGAAATCATGAACAGAATCTACAAGAATTATGGGATATCATGAAAAGGCCAAATTTAAGAATATTGGGATTGAGGAAGGCATAGAGAAACAAACCAAAGGAATGAACAATCTATTCAATGAAATAATAACAGAAAATTTCCCAAATCTGAAGAATGAAATGAAAAACCAAGTACAAGAGGCTTAGAGAACTCCAAACATACAAAATTACAACAGACCCACACCAAGGCACATTATTATGAAAATACCTCACATACAAAATAAAGACAGAATTTTGAAGGCCGCGAGAGAAAAGAATCAAATTACATTCAGAGGGAAACCAATAAGAATATCAGCAGATTTTTCAATCCAGACCCTAAAAGCTAGAAGGGCCTGGAACAGCATATACCAAGCCCTAAAAGAAAACGGATGCCAACCAAGAATCTTATACCCAGCAAAACTTACCTTCAAATTTGACGATGAAATAAGATCCTTCCATGATAAACAAAAGCTAAAGGAATTTACAAAAAGAAAGCCAGCATTATAGAACATTCTCAGCAAAATATTCCATGAGGAAGAGATGAAAAACAACGATGCAAATCAGCAACAGGAGGCGCTAGCCTAAAGGAATAACCAAATAAAGGAGAAACCAATTCATGTCAAAACAAATATGAGTCAATTGACTGGGAATACAAATCATATCACAATAATAACCCTGAATGTTAATGGCCTGAATTCATCAATCAAAAGACACAGACTGGCAGATTGGATTAAAAAGAAAATCCAACAATATGCTGCCTGCAAGAGACTCATCTCATAGAAAGAGACACCCATAGACTAAAGGTGAAAGGATGGGGAAAAACATACCATGCACACGGACACAGCAAAAAAGCTGGAGTATCCATCCTCATTTCAGATAATGTGGACTTCAAACCAAAACTAGTCAGAAGGGATAAAGAAGGACATTACATGCTGCTTAAGGGAAGCATAAATCAGCAAGACATAACAATCATAAATATCTATGCCCCGAACATTGGCTCATCCACGTACGTCAAACAAATCCTTCTCAATTCCAGAAATCAAATAGACGACAACACAATAATACTAGGCAATTTTAACACACCTCTCTCACCACTGGATAGATCGTCGAAACAAAAATTGAATAAAGAAACTATAGATCTCAACAACACAATCAACAATTTAGACTTAACGGACATATATAGAATAAACCATCCAACAAAGAACGAATACTCTTTCTTCTCAGCAGCACATGGATCCTTCTCTAAAATAGACCATATTTTATGCCACAAAGCTACTGTTAGCAAATACAAGAAGATAGAGATACTACCTTGTACTCTATCAGATCATAATGGATTGAAATTAGAAATAAATGACAGAATAAAAAACAGAAACTTCTCCAATACCTGGAGATTAAATAATACACTATTATATGATGAATGGATAACAGAAGACATCAGGAGGGAAATAAAAAAATTCTTAGAATAAACGAGAACAAAGACACATCATATCAAAATCTCTGGGACACTATGAAAGCAGTACTTAGAGGAAGATTTATTTCATGGGGCGCATTCAAAAAAGAAGTAGAAATCAACAAATAAACGACTTAACACTACAGCTCAAAGCGCTAGAAAAAGAAGAGCAGACCAATACCAAAAGCAGTAGAAGACAGGAAATAGTTAAAATCAGAGCCAAAATCAATGAAATAGAAACAAATGAAACAATTGGAAAAATTAACAAAATAAATAGTTGGTTCTTTGAAAAAATAAATAAAATTGATAAACCCTTAGCCACACTAACAAAGAGAAAGAGGGAGAAAACTCAAATTACTAAATTCGGAATGAACAAGGAAACATCACAACAGACACGAGTGAAATACAAAACATAATTAGAAGCTATTTCAAAAATCTATACTCCAACAAAACAGAAAACCTCGAAGACATCAACAAATTTCTAGAGACATATGAATTACCTAAACTGAATGAGGAGGACATACACAACTTAAATAAACCAATTTCAAGCAATGAAATAGAAGAGGTCATCAAAAGCCTACCAACAAAGAAAAGTCCAGGACCAGATGGATTCTCAGCCAAGTTCTACAAACCTTTAAAGAAGAGCTCATTCCAATACTCCTCAAAGTATTCCATGAAATAGAAGAGGAGGGAACCCTCCCAAACTCGTTCTATGAAGCCAATATCACCCTGATACCTAAACCAGACAGAGACACATCGAGGAAAGAAAATTTCAGACCAATATCCTTAATGAACATCGACGCAAAAATTCTAAACAAAATTTTAGCAAATCGCGTACAAATATATATTAAAAAGATAGTGTACCACGATCAAGTGGGTTTTATCCCAGGGATGCAAGGTTGGTTCAACATTCGGAAATCAATAAATGTCATTCACCATATCAACAGACTTAATGTTAAGAATCACATGATTATTTCAATAGATGCAGAAAAAGCATTCGATAAATACAGCATCCCTTCATGCTCAAAACACTAGAAAAAATTGGGGTAGTGGGAACATTCCTTAACATTATAAAGGCCATCTATGCTAAGCCCACGGCCAATATCATTCTAAATGGTGAAAAACTGAAAGCATTCCCCCTAAAAACTGGAACAAGGCAGGGATGCCCTCTTTCACCGCTTCTATTCAACATCGTCCTTGAGACTCTAGCCAGAGCAATCAGACAAACCAAGAAATTAAAGGGATACGAATAGGAAAAGAAGAACTCAAACTATCCCTGTTCGCTGATGATATGATTATATATTTAGAGGAACCTGGAAACTCCACCAGAAAACTTTTAGAACTCATAAGTGAATTCAGTAAAGTAGCAGGTTACAAGATCAATGCTCATAAATCCAATGCATTTTTATACATAAGTGATGAATCTTCAGAAAGAGAAATTAGGAAAACTACCCCATTCACAATAGCATCGAAAAAATAAAATACTTGGGAATCAATCTCACAAAAGAGGTGAAAGACCTCTACAATGAGAACTACAGAACACTAAAGAAGAAATTAAAGAAAACCTTAGAAGATGGAAAGATCTCCCATGTTCCTGGATAGGCAGAATTAATATTGTCAAAATGGCTATACTACCTAAAGTGCTATACAGATTCAATGCAATTCCCATTAAAATCCCAATGATGTACCTTGCAGAAATAGAGCAAGCAATTATGAAATTAATCTGGAAGAATAAAAAACCTAGAATAGCTAAAGCAATCCTCAGTAGCAAGAGCGAAGCAGGGGGTATTGCAATACCAGATCTTCAACTCTACTACAAAGCAATAGTAACAAAAATGGCATGGTATTGGTACCAAAACAGACAGGTAGATCAATGGTACAGAATAGAGGACATGGACACAAACCCAAATAAATACAATTTTCTCATACTAGACAAAGGTTCCAAAAATATCCAATGGAGAAAAGATAGCCTCTTCAACAAATGGTGCTGGGAAAACTGGAAAACCATATGCAATAGAATGAAATTAAACCCCTATCTCTCACCCTACACAAAACTCAACTCAAAATGGATCAAGGACCTCGGAATCAGACCAGAGACCCTGCATCTTATAGAAGAAAAAGTAGGTCCAAATCTCCAACTTGTTGGCTTAGGATCAGGCTTCCTTAACAGGACTCCCATAGCACTAGAAATAAAAGCAAGAATCAATAACTGGGATAGATTCAAACTAAAAAGCTTTCTCTCAGCAAAGGAAACTATCAGCAATGTGAAGAGAGAGCCTACAGAGTGGGAGAATATCTTTGCCAACCATACCTCAGATAGAGCGCTAATTTCCAGAATCTATAAAGAACTCAAAAAACTCTACACGAAGAATACAAATAATCCAATCAACAAATGGGCTAAGGAAATGAACAGACACTTCACAGAAGAAGATGTACAAGTAATCAACAGATATATGAAAAAATGTTCAAAATCCTAGTAATAAGGGAAATGCAAATCAAAACTACCCTAAGATTTCATCTCACCGCAATTAGAATGGTGATTATCAAGAATACAAGCAACAATAGGTGTTGGCGAGGATGTGGTGAAAAAGGAACACTCATACATTGCTGGTGGGGTTGCAAATTAGTGCAGCCACTTTGGAAAGCAGTGTGGAGATTCCTCAGAAAGCTTGGAATGGAAACACCATTTGACCCAGCTATCCCACTCCTCGGCCTATACCCAAAGGACTTAAAATCAGCATACTACAGAGATACAGCCACATCAATGTTCATTGCTGCTCAATTCACCATAGCCAGATTGTGGAACCAACCTAGATGCCCTTCAGTTGATGAATGGATAAAGAAACTGTGGCATATATATACAATGGAATATTACTCCGCAATGAAGAATGATAAAATTATGGCATTTGTAGGCAAATGGACGAAATTGGAGAATATCATGCTAAGTGAGATAAGCCAATCTCAAAAAACTAAAGGACGAATGATCTCGCTGATAAGCGGATGAGGACATATAATGGGGGGTGGGAGGGGTTAGCATTAGGTTTAGGGTTAGGTTTAGGGTTAGGGATAAGGAGAGCGGTAAGAATGAAGGAAAGAAGGACTGTATAGAGGGAAAAGAGGGGTGGGAGGGGTGGGGGGGAAGGGAAAAAAAAATAAACATCATTGCCCTATGTAAACGTAAAAAAAAAAAA
The DNA here is from genome assembly GCF_902686445.1 of Sciurus carolinensis. Taxonomy (NCBI): domain Eukaryota; kingdom Metazoa; phylum Chordata; class Mammalia; order Rodentia; family Sciuridae; genus Sciurus; species Sciurus carolinensis. The sequence continues at coordinate 7,952,529 of NC_062217.1, read as the reverse complement.
AAAAGTAATAAAAAAAAAATTTTTATAAGAGGTAAGGTTAAAGTTTGCATGTAATTTATGACATTTCTTGAAGAATAAATATAGTACTTCTGGAAAAAAAGTATAGTAGTGCAAATGATATTGAAAGTTGCTTTACAGGATCACATGATTATGGGTAAATATTTCTGACATAGTGCAAGTTAGATGTTGCTAGCATCAGAGAAGATTGTCTTAGAAAACTGTAGTGGACACATAGTAGAGGCTTATTTAATACTCCTTGAATGAATAAACAAATGAAATGGAATAGTGTTCTCCTACCAGAGAAATGTTTATATCTGAAAAATTATGTCTGAAATTTAGACTATTAACTTGTGACCTTCGAAACTTAATTGCCTGGTTTTTTTTGGTGATCCCAGAGTAAGAATGAATGTGCCATCAAGAATATTAACTGAAACTGGCAACAAATATCAACATGAAACTTGAAACATTACCATGAACTTACGGAGCTAGTGACTTAAACTGTTTAAAAAATGTGAATCACTTACTAATATACTTTCTTTTATTCTAAACCTTTATATTTCCAAATTCTCTATAAAAATCTCATGATTGCATTGTTATTAGTGTAATTAAATGGAGAAACATGTCCTGCTCACTCACAGGTGGATGGTAAGCAATGAGAAAGTGATTTTACAATCAGGTCATAGAGGCATTGCTGTGCGAACGACTCACGTAATTTTCTGCTTCAAAACTAGAAAGGAAATTCAATTAGAAGAAAATCTAACGTATCTAGTTCTTAAAAATCCAAGAAGATATTTCAACCTACCTTGTAAATTGTTTTGGAAGACAGACTGGAAGTCATTTTAAAGGAAACTGTCATCCAACCATCTGCACTAAGAATGTTTCTCATTTTAACTGATTTCAACAGGAGTTAGCAAAGAGCAAAAGAAAGCCACTTGTAAGCTAGGGAGATCTGGGTTTCAGTACAGGATTTGATATCTGCAACATGTATCAACTGAAAATTTCATTTATTTGTCATTTATCTTATTTATAAATTAAAGATTTAGGTTATATTATTGGTTCTCAAATTTTAATGTAGTATAAAATTGTTTGCGAAGAATTAAAATATTCTTATGTTTAGAAATTTTCAGGGATTCTGATTTAATATTTCTGGAGTGCAGCTTGACACCAAGAATTTTTAAACTCTAGTCAGGGTATTCTAACATGTAGTTTTGAAGTGCCTTGAATTTTGTAATCTCTAATTTTCTCTCAACATTAGCATTCATTCCATTTATCTATCCATCCCGCCCTATTTACAAAGTGGAAGAAAATTAGAGTACAAAAAAGAGATATCTGATGTACCACCCAAGGATTATACTTAATAAAATTATACTGTATTAGAAGTTCTTGCTAAATAACTTCTACTGCTCTTTCCAGGAAAGAGAAAAAAGTATAACTGTATGACTGTGTGAAATGATGGCTATATTACTTTTTCATTATGATCCCCACTTTACTATCTATATCTATCTTCTAATATCATATTATATATATCAAGTATGTAAAATAAAATTAATTTTAAAATTTAGGGATGACAAGTTGTTTTAATTATAGCTTTGAAAATAGGTAAAACAGAAACTCTGCATTCTCTAATTGTCCTCACTTTCCATGACTCTTAAGTTAACTAGGGAAGATTTTCCGGGATTTGGTGGGTAGTCCAATAACCAACCTGATTCTAGGTGATCACTATGCCTTGTTGCTTGCTTCTCCCATTGGACTGCTACTCTTTGAGGGTGCCCGACTGATTCGACCCCTCTCGCGTCTACCCAGGTGAGAAATGAGAAGTGAGATGGTTCTGACTTTCTGTATTTTCTTTTGTGCTTTCTCCATCCAAGCAGATAGCAATGATTCTTCTTATGCAATGATTCATCCTGTATTTTGCAAAAATCTTTATTTCTCTCAAGATATGAGGACAAGAAGTATGGGGTAAGGGGAGGGAGGATGGTCTTGAAGTAATAACAGAGAGATGGGTTAATTTATGGGAAGAGACACCTACAGTTCCCACAAGTTGAAACCTGTGAACCATAAGATACTTGGCATCCTGGGTCCACAGCCATGTTCTCAAGAGAGTAGCTGTGCAGCACACTTAGGGAAGGTGGATCACCCATCCTTGTCTTGGAATTCCATGATCACGTGTGGCTTGGGAACAAAAGAGCTGGCAGATGTGCCATGGGAGAAGTGGCCTCTCACAGTGACCAGTGTTCTCAAAGTAAATTGCCTGATGCTTCAGCACCAGTAGGACACAGGAATCCATAGAGCAAAGGCAGAGAGCTGCATGGATGAGTGGGCTGAAATCACAAATCATGGACTTTCAGGGTCATATTTAATTTAATAAATATGTACATAGATACATTCAATTTTCTGGCACAGATGAGCTGGTGTATATGTTGTTTTGTCTGAACATATTGTGAATCGGCTCTATTTAAAGAAGAAAATACCACGTATCTCGGCACATGGGGTGATTAATGGCTTGGCAAGGAGAGGTGACATGACTAACTATGCTACTTTTAAGTATTTCTATCAGATACGTTTCAAATAAATACCTCATTTCTTGGCCACTTAGAAAATTGTGTAATTTAAGTAATTTTACATTATATAATTATGAAAATTTCATCTCTCAGTGAAAGCGTGCATAAGCGTGCTTATTTGGTACTTGATGTCAGAAGACAAAGCCAGGTACCCTGAGAAACAGACCTTAGAGAGGACAGGAGTTGATGCCAAGGACAAAAAGAATTATTCTTATTGCTTTTTATAGATAAAATTTATATTTGTGGTTCCCCATTATTGCCTTTTCACAATTATTTTTTGACAGCTAGTCATATACATTTTTTTTCAGTCTTAAAAATTGTATTTATCTTTTGAACAATTTCCTAACATTTTGAACATTTCCTGTTAGATTTTTAGGAAGTGACTAAATAAGAATTTTCAATATAATATACAAAAGATGTTTACAAAAACAATAAAACAATACCGTATGAAACATTCATAAAGATTTGAAGTCCCCAACATTCCTAATTTTTATTGGGGGAGAGAAAAAAAATGTAAAATTGTTTGAGCTTGCTTAAACCACACACTAACTTTTGAAATAATTATGCATTTTTTCTGTTAATAGACTTGAGAATCTCTGAAATGCAGCTTAGTTTACCAAAGAAAGGAATTCTATGTAAAATGGAATCCTTGCCTTCGCAGAACCTAGTTAACCACCGAGGTGATGCTTGTACTCAGAGGTCGGGCAGGGGTAACCTTGAAGGTGAGCAGGCACACTTCAGAATGATTCACTGGGGCAAAAGAAAATGTGACCTTACAATTATTTAAACTTTGTATTTTGAAGCAATTTTAGGCATGCAGAACAGTGGCAAAGATACTATGGAGGTGCCATGCATCCTTGATAGAGCTTCTGTTAATGCCGACACCTTATACATAACCACAGCAGAGTACCGAGGTGTGCTTTCATTAGTCCAATTCTGTTAGCTGACTGCAGAGATATTGAAGGTCATCCGTTTTTCTGCTCATTCCCTTCGTGTATGAAGGGTGTCTTCCCAGTCTCCACCTGCGGCTGATAGCTTCTAAGACTTCCCCTTTCTCAGAACTTTGACAAGTAGGCATTCATATGATGGGGAAGGCCACTTAAGTTGGTTTTGTCTTATGTTCATGATTAAGAGTGAAATTATGCATCTGAAGAAAAAAATAACAGAGACGATATGCTTTTTAAGGGCATCAGGGAATGCATTATGCCAATATGGTTTATTATTTCTGATGTTAACCTTGAACACTTGATTTAGACAGTGTCTACCAGGTTTTTTAACTCTAAAATGACTATTCTTCCTTTCTAACTTAATAAATAGTTTGAGGACTATACATTGAAACTATATAAATATTTTTTCTCCTTAGTTTTTTCTCACTGACCTTAGCATCCATCTGTTATTCTTGCTATAGCAAGAGAATTCTAAGACAATCTAACAGTGGTTTTCTATTTCCCTCATTCTTTGTATGGTTGTTGTTTGGAATGTTTGCATGAGAAAATATTCTTCCTTCTCTTTCATTTATTTATTCATACCCACATAAACTTCAGAATACTTATTTTTTTCGTGAATTTTCAATTCATACATACTTTTTATTTTATTTATTTATTTATTTTTTTATTGTAAATAAATGGGATACATATTGTTTCTCTGTTTGTACATGGAGTAAAGGCATACCATTTGTGTAATCATAAATTTACATAGGGTAATGTTGTTTGATTCATTCTGTTATTTTTTTCCCTTCCCCCTACCCCTACCACCCCTTTTCCTTCTATACAGTCCTTCCTTCCTCCATTCTTGCCCTGCTCACTAACCCTAACTCTAACCCTAACACTAACCCCTCCCACTCCCCATTATGTGTCATCATCTACTTATTAGCGAGATCATTCGTCCTTTGGTTTTTTGAGATTGGCTTATCTCACTTAGCATGATATTCTCAATTTCATCCATTTGCCTGCAAATGCCATACTTTTATCATTCTTTATGGCTGAGTAATATTCCATTGTATATATATACCACAGTTTCTTTATCCATTCATCAATTGAAGGGCATCTAGGTTGGTTCCACAATCTGGCTATGGTGAATTGAACAGCTATGAACATTGATGTGGCTGTATCTCTGTAGTATGCTGATTTTAAGTCCTTTGGGTATAGGCCAAGGAGTGGGATAGCTGGCTCAAATGGTGGTTCCATTCCAAGTTTTCTAAGGAATCTCCACACTGCTTTCCAGAGTGGCTGCACTAATTTGCAAACCCACCAGCAATGTAGGAGTGTACCTTTAATACAAAACATAATTAGAAGCTATTTTGAAAATCTACACTCCAACAAAATAGAAAATTTCGAAGACATCAATAGGTTTCTAGAGACATATGAATTGCCTCAAATGAACCAGGAGGACATACACAATTTAAATAGATCAATTTCAAGTAATGAAATAGAAGAAGTCATCAAAAGCCTACCAACAAAGAAAAGTCCAGGACCAGATGAGTTCTCAGCCGAGTTATATAAAACCTTTTAAGAAGAGCTCATTCCAATACTCCTCAAAGTATTCCATGAAATAGAAGAGGAGGGAACCCTCCCAAACTCATTCTATGAAGCCAATATCACCATGATACCTAAACCAGACAGAGACACATCGAGGAAAGAAAATTTCAGACCAATATCCTTAATGAACATCAATGCAAAAATTCTCAACAAAATTTTAGCAAATCACATACAAAAACATATTAAAAAGATAGTGCACTGTGATCAAGTGGGTTTTATCCCAGGGATGCAAGGTTGGTTCAACATCAGGAAATCAATAAATGTCATTCACCATATCAATAGATTTAAAGTCAAGAATCACATGATTATTTCAATAGATGCAGAAAAAGCATTTGATAAAATACAGCACCCCTTCATGCTCAAAACACTAGAAAAAATAGGGATAGTGGGAACATTCCTTAACATTGTAAAGGCCATCTATGCTAAACCCATGGCTAATATCATTCTAAATGGTGAAAAACTGAAAGCATTCCCCCTAAAAACTGGAACAAGGCAGGGATGCCCTCTTTCACCACTTCTATTCAATATCGTCCTTGAAACTCTAGCCAGAGCAAGTAGACAGACCAAAGAAATTAAAGGGATACGAATAGGAAAAGAAGAACGCAAACTATCCCTATTTGCTGATGTTAAGATTATATACTTAGAGGAACCCGGAAATTCCACCAGAAAACTTTTAGAACTCATAAGCGAATTCAGTAAAGTAGCAGGATATAAGATCAATGCACATAAATCTAATGCATTTTTATACATAAGTGATGAATCTTTGGAAAGAATAATTAGGAAAACTACCCCATTCACAATAGCCTCGAAAAAAATAAAATACTTGGGAATCAATCTCACAAAAGAGGTGAAAGACCTCTACAGTGAGAACTACAGAACACTAAAGAAAGAAATTAAAGAAAACCTTAGAAGATGGAAAGATCTCCCATACATACATTTTAAAAATAGCAAAACAATGAATCAACTTCTCTTAACCTTAATGGGAATTTACTTTGAATACCTCTATTAGCATAAATGTCACACACTGGATGTAGCATAGCAAAAATTGAGCTCTTGATTGTAGAAAGTGTTCACTGTATAACAGTTGGCAGTGGTACATGTTAATTCACAACATATTTACTGAGCACCTACTATGTATCAGGTCATGTTTTAGAACTGAATGTACCTACTAAATATAGCAAGACAATTTCACCACACATGGAAGACGAGAGTGAGTCAAGGAAGACAAGAGTGTTCAATAAGGAGGCGACATTAGGCCTGTTGAAGTTCCAGCTGTACCCCTGGAACAGGGGACTGACTGTAGGGATTATTTATTGATTTATTTTTCCTGCAGCTCTTTGCCTGTTGTGACTCAGCAGACACGTGTATAAAACCAGTTGAGATAGCAATGTGCATAAGAAAAAATGTATTTAAAAGTATCAATGGACCATTTGTTTATAACAACATGGGGATGACAAAATAATTTATTCATGGTTTTTGAGACTACTTGCAGTAATGTAGTATTATTTCATACATTCTCTTTGGTAGAACTATGCACAGGACAGATCTCGAAAGCATTTTAGTATAGCAAAAAGGGAACTAGTTCAGGAGTGAGTGAAGCTGGCTGTAAATTACAAATCTGCTTTTAATTGGGTGAATCTTTGGCAAGCCCCTTGAACTCTGAATTTTAGGATCCTCAGTTAAGTATGAGTACATCATAAATACATAGGGTCTTACCAGGACTTTACTACATATTTAGACAATAAAATCAATTTGCAAACCTAACATATAGAAATAATTCATAATTGTTGTGTACCTTACTCTACTTTAGAATGCTCATGTGTTGCCCTGTGATGACACAGAAGTTTGTACATTGTATGGGAAAAACTTTTGCTCCCTTTGTTACTGAGGGATAGAGGAAAGAGTTTTCAGGCCCTAAGCGAGTGGACAGCTAGAGGTCAAGGGTGCATGAAACATCATTTCCTACCTGTTTGCATGTTACATAAAGCAGTTCCAGACCAATGTGGGGAGTTTCAAATACACAGATTAACGTTACTGAACACAATGACATGACCAATAGATTAGAACGCTAGTCATAAACACACTTATGATCATTTCAGAATCCTCCCTCAAGGATGGGGAAACTGAGTCAATGAGAAGGTAGCAGCCCTTTGCTCCTGTAAATAGATGTATGTGAGTGAATATTATGTGTTTCTATATCTCCAAAGCATTTCATGTGGGTCAACCCACTGTTGATCTGTACAATTAAACTCAAAATATCATTCTTTCCCTATTTTTCAAGCAAGAAACTAGTCACAAAATAAAGAATTTAGCAAAGGTGATGTACCCATAAGGAGGGAGCCAGTTTCAACACAGGCCTGCTCAGGTTTTCTCATTATACCTCACAGCCCACCTGTGGTACCTCACAGTCTCACCTGTGATACTTCACAACCCACCTGTGATACTTCACAGCCCACCTGTGGTACATCACAGCCTCACCTGTGGTACCTCACAGCCTCACCTGTGGTACCTCACTGCCCACCTGTGGTACCTCACAGCCCACCTGTCCTACCTCACAGCCCACCTGTCCTACCTCACAGCCCACCTGTGGTACCTCACAGCCTCACCTGTGGTACCTCACAGCCTCACCTGTGGTACTTCACAGTCCACCTGTCATACCTCACAGCCTTACATGTCATACCTCACAGCCCACCTGTGGTACCTCACAGCTCACCTGTGGTACCTCACAGCTTCACCTGTGGTACTCACAGCCCAACCTGTCCTACCTCACAGCCCACCTGTGGTACCTCACAGCCTCACCTGTGGTACCTCACAGCCTCACCTGTGGTACCTCACAGTCCACCTGTCATACCTCACAGCCTTACATGTCATACCTCACAGCCTTACCTGTGGTACCTCACAGCTCACCTGTGGTACCTCACAGCCTCACCTGTGGTACCTCACAGCTCACCTGTGGTACCTCACAGCTCACCTGTGGTACATCACAGCTCACCTGTCATACATCTTGTCTTCAACTAGGTCGATATGAAAATCCTCAGAGTAGCCACGATCCAGAATTAGACTTTCTAACAATCCAGTGCTCTCTCCCCTTAATGGTTGGGTTCCCTCCTACTTTGCTGGCCACATACTAACATGTGACGCGTTCCTCGGTTTTGAAGAAAGCTGCATGGCGACACCTGGAAAGCTGCACGTGAGCCTTCCAACATAATGGCTGTGATGAATGGGAAGAGAAGCAGGCTGCGTGCATCAGAGACCGGTCCCTCCTGTGTTCCCTGCTGTGTCCCCTCAGACGTGAGCAGCCAGGACTTTGAGGACGTCTGCTGTGTACTGT